>NC_045778.1:20155678-20767596 GCF_008692025.1 Phocoena sinus | reverse complement strand
GCAGGTGTTATGGTCCCCCTTTTTCAGATGAGGAAACTGAAGTTAAAAGAGCTTAACCACTAGAATAGTAAATATTAAGAGAACATTCTAAACCCTGTGGTTTTATCTTTATCCCACAAAGTTTTGCCCCTGCCATATTTAGAAGGTAGAGGAATATTTATTCAAGGAGGAAACTAGTTTACATCATTATTTTAATGTAATTCTGAGGGTTTAAAAAACTCTTAAAAATTACTATTTTATGACTAAAGGTGTACAGTGATGACATCATGTTTTTTTAATCCCTCCCCAGTCCCTTCCCTGTGCATAAATTCAAAGAGAAGCCATTTTAGGAACTGTGTAAGAAGGTTGAGAATTCTAGTTTCAGATGTAATATTGTATCAACATTAACTAAAAATTCAAATATATATGTTTTATTCTTGAACTGAAGACTGACTTCATTGCAAAGCCAGTAATAGATAAAGTTTTGAATAGTATGATAAAATTTTTTGTAGCTTGTGCTCAACTCTTCTACTGAAGATAAAAATATTATGAGCATTGATTCTGTTTTTTGTGGCCCAAAATGGTAATTTCTACTGTTGATCGTTCCAATAAAAACATTTTGGTCATATAGCAGTAATTTGCTTGCCTTTCTTGCTTCTTCATTTTCTGACCTGCTCTCTCTTTTCATAAAACATAAATCTATAAATGAACTCCTTAAAATATAGTTGAAATTTAAAAAGTAATATAGGAAAATAAATGTATAAATATGGGAAATAAAATTGTTCATATAAGAGTGGATTAAAAAATTCAAATAATCCCATATATTCCTTAATGAACCAAAGAAGCTCATTATGTTTTATAACTACTAATTTTCATAATACCTTTTAAGGAAGAGAAGGATGTGGATGATATGAAGACTTGAAAAAATAATTACTTGGTTCAGGAATGGAGGCTTGCTTTGGATGCTTTACTTTGAGAAAGGTTAGTGTCCAAGAATCACAGTGTTGAGGGTAGGGAAAAAAAATCATAATGCAAACAGATGACTACTGTTAGAGAGATGTATAATAATACTTTACTTTGTGTAGGACCCTACATCTGAGGAATTTCAAGAGCATTACACAATAACTCATGGTTCCTTTCAAAATGCTTGTGACACAATTTGCAAGAATTATCCTCATCTTAGGGGATAAATTTACGGAGAAATGGCAGCACAAGTTGGTAAGTAACTTGTCAAAACAGCAGGTGACTGGTGAACAGCTATAAATTGAATCTGAAAATTTTAAGTCTACCAGTCTCCTACCTTATTCACTAAATTGTGCTTATGTTTAGAATTATTTACAGTAGTATCTTCTATTTGAGGCAGATCAAATACTAATGCACAGATTGTTTTTTTGCCATTCTATTGATGGCCTATTGAAATGAATCATTATTTTACCAAGATGCTTGCATTGTGATACCACTTTGGTATTTCATCATAACCTTGTGTGGTATGAAGAATATTTAAGCAAAGGAACAAAAACTTACTGTGGTAACACACAGTCTTCTTTCCTCTGTTATATATCATATTCTCTATCTCTTTGTTGTCTAATGCTGTGCTGTGCTACTATCCAAGGTCCATAGTAACTGCCAGGCAGAACTGATTTGGTGGCTAACATTGGAACTTGGGTTAATTATGTTGTATCAAGTCTGCCATGTATCTCTCTGTAGGATGCATTGGTTTGGTGAATGCTTTATAAAACCATTAACCCACAGAGAAGCAATGATAGTAGTAGATGCCTAATCTGAACAGTCTAACAAATAGGGGCTTCTTTAAATGATTTTGAACCAATGATTTTCTCTTTGTGTTTGGTATGTTAGTGTTTTTTTCTGATTGGAAGTGAGCCACATATGTTCCTTGAAAGAACAGGAGTATGGAAAGTTTCACAGTTTGAGCAGTTACTAAGGATTCTTGTTACAGATGATAGCCAAGATGGTCTAGGTTCTATCACCTTAGTATAAGTACAGTCGTCTCTCAGAATCCGTGGAGGATTGGTTCCAGGAGCCTCGAAGATACCAAAGTCCATGGATGCTCAAGTCCCTTATATAAAATGGCATAGTATTTGCATATAACCTACACATATATTTTAAATCATTTCTAGATTACTTATAATACCTAATACAATGTAAATAGCTATAAATACAATGTAAATGATATGTAAATAGCTGCTGGCATGGGAAATTCAAGTTTTGCTTTTTGGAAATTTCTGGAATTTTTTTTTTTTCCCCAAATACAGTTGACCTTTGAACAACATGGGTGTTGGGGGTACTGATCCCCCATGCAAGTGAAAGGCTCCATACTGCTATCTCTGCCTTAAGAACAAAGGGATTGAAAGTGACTCACCCAAGGGCAAGAAGCTGAAACAGTTTGGATAGAATCAGAACTCAAACCCTAGCTTTATTATTCCACATTTTGTGATCTCTGAGCATAAACTTTTCCCTTACACAAAGATCTGTAAAATGAGAATACAGGCATTATATTTATTGAAGTAAACCGATGTATAAGTGGATCCTTGCAGTTCAAACCCATCTTGTTCAAGGGTCAGCTGTACTTTCCATCCACGTGTTGGTTGAATGCTGAGATGCAGAGCTCACGGATAAGGAGGGCCGACTGTATTCTTTGGGTTTCATGTCCCCAATATGTCACATGAGTGTAGCACTGTTGTTAGAGCTCATTTCTCACAAACCCCATGTTTTTTGTTTTTTGTTTTTTCCCCGGTACGCGGGCCTCTCACTGTTGTGGCCTCTCCTATTGCGGAGCACAGGCTCCGGACGCGCAGGCTCAGCGGCCATGGCTCACGGGCCTAGCCGCTCCGCGGCATGTGGGATCTTCCCAGACCGGGGCACGAACCTGTGTCCCCTGCATCGGCAGGCGGACTCTCAACCACTGCGCCACCAGGGAAGCTCCCGCATTATTTTTAAAATCGCTTTGAAGAAATAAATCAAGTCTCATTTCATAGATGTTAAGTTTTCCTAGGCTGTAAGGCATATCATGTACTTGGGATACATATTAAAACTAATAGAGAACATGTATTCAGCCATTGTTATAGGGTTTCTTTGGACTAGGATTGTGTTAAGTGAGTAGAAAAGTGAGAAACATTAATAAAGAATCCGTATTAAAAAGCTCATGGTTTATCTTATTTCAGCTTCTATGGTTTTTTTTTTCCCCCATGCTGATGGAACTTAAAAGGCAATAATTATTCATTATTATCTTAATGAATTGTTGTGATTCCTTTACATGCTAGAAAGATCTGTGCTGTGTACAGTTGTATTACTGGAGTTAATTTTGTTAAAAGGGAAATTTCTTGAATTTTGGTGGCTTTCTTTAAACCATAATAATTTATTTACCTGGAATTACTCTTTTTTCTTCAGTTCTAGTATGGCAGAATTTTATTTTAGCTTTCCTTGGCCATAAGGAAAACATTCTATAATTCTTTAGTAATGTATTTTTCACGTTATTTTAAAATACCTTATTTCTTTATTAATGTCTAAGTTTAGTTTCATTTTATTCCTTTGCTGGGTGTCATACTATTCTGAAATAGCACATTTTTAGTTTTTCATAGTTTTATTACGTATTCTTTTTTAAAAACTTATTTATTTTTAGTTTTGGCTGCGTTGGGTCTTCGTTTCTGCATGCGGGCTTTCTCTAGCTGCGGTGAGTGGGGGGGCTACTCTTCGTTGCAGTGCACGGGCTTCTCATTGTGGTGGCTTCTCTTGCTGTGGAGCATGGGCTCTAGGCACACGGGCTTCAGTAGTTGTGGCTTGGGGGCTCTAGAGCACAGGCTCAGTACTTGTGGCACACGGGCTTAGTTGCTCCACGGCATGTGAGATCTTCCCAGACCAGGGCTTGAACCCGTGTCCCCTGTGTTGGCAGGTGGATTCTTAACCACTGCGCCACCAGGGAAGTCCCTTATTACATATTCTTGGGAGGGGAATCAGGAAATATAGGGAAAATAAAAATCAACCATAATGCCATCATGCACAGATAAATACTGCCATCATTTGACAGTTTTTCTATACTCATATATGTTTCCGATTATGGACTGGGAATATGTTTTTCCTTATCAACTTTTTTTTTTCAGTAATAATTTAATAACACTTTAGTAAATATTTCCCCATGGTTTTAAAATACTGTTTAGGGATATTTTAATGATTATTTAACCTTTCATCATTTTTTAAAAAATGTATTTATTTTATTTATATTTGCTGCGTTGCATCTTCGTTGCTGCACCTGGGCTTTCTCTAGTTGCAGCGAGCGGGGGCTACTCTTCGTTGTGGTGCGCAGGCTTCTCATTGCAGTGGCTTCTCTTGTTGTGGAGCACGGGCTCTAGGCGGGCAGGCTTCAGTAGTTGTGGCACGTGGGCTCTATAGAGTGCAGGCTCAGTAGTTGTGGCTCGTGGGCTCTAGAGCGCTGGCTCAGTAGTTGTGGCACGTGGGCTTTGTTGCTCCGCGACATGTGGGATCTTCCTGGACCAGGGCTCGAACCTGTGTCCCCTCCGTTGGCAGGCAGATTCTTAACCACTGCACCACCAGGGAAGTCCCCAAGGAAACAAAGGTTTTGAAGTCACAAGATGCAGTCACATAGAAGTTCTTGATTTCACTAATAGCTGAAATAATTGTAACTATAAGTTGTATATGTGCTGGCATGTAGGCAAGAGCCCCTGGGAAATGTGCCCTGTGAGAGAATGATGTTGCTTCTGTGAAGGAGAAATGAAAGTGAGGAAGGAATAGGGTAAGGCTAAAAGAGACCCTGAGGACCCTTAGGAGTTTTTGAAGACAATTGGAGGAAAGTTTAGGTGCTTTACCTATAAATTCTGGAATCTAAAAAATAAAACAAACTAGTGAAGATAACAAAAAAGAAACAGACTCAGAGATACTGAGCACAAACTAGTGGTTACAGGTGAGGAGAGGGAAGGAAGGAGGGGCAAGATAGGGGTAGGGAATTAAGAGGCACTACTCTGTATAAAATAAATAAGCTACAAAGATATATTGTGCAGCACAGGGAATATAGCCAATATTTTATAACTATAAATGGAGTATAATCTTTAAAAATTGTGAATCACTATGTTGTACACTTGAAACTTAGATAATATTGTAAATCACCTATACCTCAATTAAAAAACAAAACCTAGTGGAAACAAGATTCAATTAGATGTCAACAGTCAAAGCAAAGGCAGCATTTACAATAGCAAGAAAAAGACAAAATGACTTAGGCATAACCTAAGAAATGTGTGAGACATAATATGAAGAAGACTTGAAAGTACGTACGAGGGATAGAAAAAACTTGAAAAATTGAAACCACATTTGTGGATGGGAATACTCAACCTACATAGACCTTTCAGTTTCTCTAAAATTAATATCAGTTTAATATGATCCTGATAAAAATAGCAAGTGTTTTATTTTTCCCCCCCCCCAGGAACTTGACAAATGGATTCTCTAGTTCATATGGAAAATGTAAACCAATGTAGCCAGGAAAACTCTGAAAAACAAGGGCGAAATATATGTGTGTATATATATATATAGTAACATATTTTAATTTTAAAGCCTTGGTAGTTAAAACTGTCCCACAAATAGACATATTAAATAAAATAGAATAGAAAGCCCAGACATAAACTAATCAACGGAGAAAAAAATTCAAGTGAGGGATAGTCAATAAATGATCTTGGTATAAGTAGGAGCATCGTCTAGGGAATAAAAGAGTTGGATTAATACCTCACGCCATGTATGTATTGGATAAATTCCAAATGAATCACATATTTAAATGTAAAGGTTACAATGATAAATGTGCTCAAAGAAAACATGGACTAATTATTTTAAAATTATTTTGGAGTCAGGAAATCCTTTCTGAATTGTGAAAAGATAAAGTAAACTGCATGGAAGTAAAAATAATTTTGCTATGTAGAAGTCACTGTAAAAGTTAAAAGACAAATAGGAAATATTTATGAATTTTAATATTTATATTGAAATCAAAATGCAAGTCTCCGAGATATAAAGCACTCCTAGAAATTGATGAGATAAGGAGAAGACAGTAGCAAAATGGGCAAAGGATAGGAAGAGGCACTTCACAGAAAAGGAAATACAAATGACTTTTAAACAGTGAATACTCTTCAGCCTCATTCATACTAAGAGAAATGCAGAAGACTATGTGTATGACTGGGGTACCATCTCTATAGTGAGGCTGTCAGTAAATAAGTGTTCATAGGTTGTTAGTGTAAATTGATAAACCCTTATGAGGGTTATTTTGCCAGCATGTATCAGAATTACAAATGCACAAACCCTTTCTCCAAGAAGTCCAAGAGTATAGCCCTTGATTTGATAGCTATGTTTGTACATATACGAAATGAGTGTTGCTGCAACATTGTTTATAATAGCAAATATTAGAAACAATCTTATGACAGTCTGTTGGGAACTGGTCAAATAATTCAGTCAGTGTAATGCTATATAGTTATGAAGAGAATGAAGGAGTTTTTTGCATACTAATATAGAAAGAGCTCTAAGATAAATTAAGTAAAAAGAGCAAGGTGTAGACCATTGTGTATAAAGCTGTATTTTGGATTAAAAAAAGACAAATATACATTTGTATTCGCTTATAGATATATTAAGAAAAACCCTGGAAGAATATATCCAACTAATAATGGGTATATTTATTCTTGGTGCAGAGGTAAGATAAGGGGTGAGAACTAGACTGGTAGAAGACATGGATGATAGACACAGATTTTTCCCTACATGTATTTAAAAAAAAATGTAGACATATTATCTGTTAATTTTTTTAAAATAAAAGGGTAGGCTCTGGAATTAGAGTGCTTGGATACAAATCCTGGCTCTTTCACTTCTTAACTATGTTATCTTGGGCACATAGCTTAGTCTCTGTGTTAAGTATTCGCTTCTGTAAAATTAGGATAATCATGCCAAGGGTGGTTGTAAGGGATTAAGTGAGATATCACATGAAGTGCAAAGAACAATGCCTAGCATGTGGTAAGTGCTCAATAAACGTTTTCTAAAAAGAAAAAAGCCATTAATGTAGTGTGAGAATGTAATTTTAGGTAAGCCTTACACTGAAGTGGCTATATGCTTGAGATAGACAATACGTATCTTTTCATTTAGAACTGAAATTCAGGCATTTATTCAACAGAGGATGTCTACTTTGTCCTAGACGTTGTGCTAACCATGAAAGTACTTATGTTTAGTCTTCAGTTACCTTTTGGAGCTCATATTCAAAAATTATACCAAAATTTCCCAAAAATATATGTTTGTTTTGTTTAGAGGTAATGTTATATCAGAGCAAGATATAAAATAAATTCAATTCCTTTACTGTTAGACTAAAGATATAGTAATAACAGAAAAAACATAGATGCCTTTTTTGTTCTTGTGAGAAGCACATAAATGATAGGAGTTAGAGTCATCGTTTATTTTCAAAAGTTTATTTACTGAAGAGTATTAATTAGAACATTTCTTGGTCCATTCAGGCTGCTACAACAAAATTACTATAGTCTGGGTGGTTTAAACAACAAACCTGTATTTCTCTCGTTTTTTTTTTTTTTTTTTCTCTCGGTTTTTGAGGCTGGGGAATCCAAGATCAAGGTAAGGTGCTAGCAGATTTGTTACCTAGTGAGGACTTGCTTCTTGGTTCTTAGATGGCCATCTTTTCATTATGTCCTTATATGGTAGAAGGGTGAGGGAGCTGTCTAAGAAAGGGCACTAATCATGAGGGCTTCACCCTTATGACCTAATTACCTCCTAAAGCCCTACCTCCTAATACCATAACATTGGGGGCTAGAATTTCAGCATATGAATTTGGGGGAGGGGGTGACAAACATACAGTCTATAACAGAAGGTATAGTTTGTGTACTGATATTTTGAGGAACAGACACTTAAATTCTGCTTATTCATACTTTTAAACCTGCCCCTCCCAAAGTGATAAGCTGACCTTTAAATTTAAATTTTTAAATTTGTAAACTGTTCTAAGAATGTGCATGTTGGATACGGTATGGTAAAGTCATTGTGGCCATAAAGGGAAGAGAGAATGAGGCTTGGAAGTTCATTATGCTCACTGGTTCCAGAGAGAGGAGGTCACTGCATGCCACACAGAGCTGCAGGGGAAGATACCAGGGTAGTCAGGAGGCAGAAAACAAGAGCTCAGGGGAGATTTTAAGGTTGTAGCCTTATTGAGGTTTTCCTGGGAAAGGCAAACTAGGCAGAATAAACAGATTAGGATTGGCTAGTTTGATTAATTCCTCCAGGCTTTGGTCTATAGGGTTGGTTTCTTGTTTCCTGATACCTGGCCCTGGGTTGATTTAAGGTAAGGGAGATATGGGTTTGGTGTGTGAGAGTTAGATAAGGAGATAGTTGGTGGAATGAACTCTGGATTGGTCAATTTGCATATGAAAGGCAGGTGTTGGTAGGCAAGTTGTTATCTTTAGGAATTAGCTAGTCCTGGGAGGCGCCGACTCTTCTGGTGTCTATGATCCCCTCCCCCCACCATTCCTATGTCAACATCAAGAATATAGAAAGTAAGAATATAGTTAATTGTCTCTGTGATGAATGAATGCCAAATATACAAAAAAGTATCTAAGAAAACACAGAACAAAAATTCTGGCAGTATATTCTGAGGGTTCATTCTTGCTAGTCTTAAAAAGAAATTGAAGTAAAGCAGTTATTTGATAGTATATTTATGTTGGAGTCTTTATATTTCAATTTTACTTCTCCTTTCCTCTTCAAAGCAGTTAATTTCAGCAGTTCCTAGCCATAAAGAAAGGACTGTCCTGAAGAAAAAATAATGTAAAGCCCTGAGTATTTATACGGTTTTAAGTATGTTTTGAAAATAGATTATTAAAACATAACCTTGTTGTTTAAGTATTATTAACAAAAGGACAACAGTTCAATCAGTAGGGAAATGTTTATATCTTAGTGCCTTTATCTGTGAAGTAGGGATGATGGTATACCTGTCTCATGATGTTTATGAGGATTAAATGAGATTAAACAAAGGGCTTAGCACAGTGCCAGGCACATAATCGTCTTGTTTATGTTACCTGTATGTAGGTAAGAATGCATAAAAGGGGTATGAGCTTGTAAACATATCCGTTATAAAGAATTTTTTAATCTAGTTGCATCTCCATATGAACATTATTATGGGCTGTCAACCAAGACATGTAAGTTACTGTATGTTAAGTTTTGGTTTTATCAAAGAACTTATTAAAATGTTTTCATGACTATGAGTTGTACCATTCCAAATTCTTATTGGTAATTATTGGTAATAATTTTAGAGAATAAGCATTTTCATTAAATATTTTTTGTTTTACTTAATTCTTAATTTTTTAGAATATATTTTATGATGATCATTATATGATCATATTAGACATCCTTTAAAAAGTGTCAGTAAACAATAATTTTACTTTAGGAATAGGGAAATAACATGCTGCCTTGAGTGAAGTAGCCATTTGATTATTTGTTATCTCTATCACAAAATTAGCAATATGATTATTTAAAGTAAAAAAAAAGCATTCTGAACTATTTATTGGTGTTACTCACTAATCCCAAGTGACTAATGTCTTCATCTTTTAAAAATTCAGCATCGTAAAATGTGTCAACTACACATTCACTTGTTCAATTAAACAATTAAAGAACCATAAAAGAAGAAAAAAACACATGTAGATAATCAGTGTTGACAATTTAGTATTTATTTTTCCAGTTTTTTCTCTGCATATATATTGGGGCTGTATGTGACATATTTTTATACAAGAATGGAGTTACACAGTACCTTTTTAATTTCACAGTATAGCATCTTGTGAACATTAAATTTCTAGAGATGGATATAAGTGAACTTTGCATTGCTCTAGTTGGAGTTTTGAGTTATTCAGAGAGAAGGGAAGAGGAAAATCTATATTTACAGCAACTAGTGAGGCATAGTAGGCAGAGGATTCTGGCTGAATTAAACATTTACTAAGTAATTGATATGGAGCTACTTTTTTTTGTGGCTGCGTTGGGTCTTTGTTGCTGCGCGCAGACTTTCTGTAGTTGCTTCGAGTGGGGGCTTCTCTTAGTTGCTGTATATGAGCTTCTCATTGCAGTGGCTTCTCTTGTTGCAGAGCACGGGCTCTAGGCATGCAGGCTTCAGTAGTTGTGGCACACGGGCTCTAGAGTGCAGGGTCAGTAGTTGTGGCGCATGGGCTTAGTTGCTCCACGGCATGTGGGATCCTCCCGGACCAGGGCTGGAACCCGTGTCACCTGCACGGGCAGGTGGATGCTTAACCACCGTGCCACCAGGGAAGTCCCTGAAATGGAGCTTCTTAAAATTAGCTTTTCACAAAGTATATTCCTTCTGACCTCCAGTTTTGTAATTGTTATTAACATGACTGTGCTTGTTGCTATTCATAACTATATATTTTTTTAGACCCTGATAACTTGAGAATAAAATATCAACAAAGATTTTTGTTCTCTGTATAAAATACTGACAGTTGTTCAAACTGTTGAAGTTTTTTCTTTTTTAATTAAACATACATGTAGAACTTCATTAAGCTCATATACCACATTAAGAGTTAAGATTTTCTTTTTTTAAACGTAGATTTTATTTATTTATTTTTGGCTGTGTTGGGTCTTCGTTGCTGCACGCGGGCTCTCTTTAGTTGCGTTGAGCTGGGGCTACTCTTCGTTGGGTGCGCGGGCTTCTCATTGCAGTGGCTTCTCTTGTTGCGGAGCACGGGCTCTAGGCGCGTGGGCTTTGGTGGTTGTGGCTCACGGGCTCTAGAGTGCAGGCTCAGTAGTTGTGGCGCATGGGCTTAGTTGCTCCGCAGCACATTGGATCTTCCCGGACCAGGACTCAAACCCGTGTCCCATGCATTGGCAGGTGGATTCTCAACCACTGCGCCACCAGGGAAGCCCAGAATTGTGTTTTTAAAAACTCTAAATTTTTCTTTGCTCATGGAAATACTGCTAGGTATCATAAATGGGTTTTCAAACCCATCTTTAAAACACATTATACCTAAGTGTAATACTCTATCAATAATTATATTTAACTGAGCTTTGTAACATTTTCTGTGGAAAAATTCATTGGAGTTTTACATTTGGGTGTCAGAAATTATCTTCACGCATCACTTATCCTGGCTTGTTTAGCTCTCTTGCTTTATTGGTTCCAGAAAGCTTAAGATAGATATTTGTGAGCAGCATTTAACTTAACTGTGTATCACATTTGAAATATAAATAATACTTTACTATAGCCACTGTTTCCTAGAGAAGAAAATTTATCAGACCAGGTTAGTTATTTCCCTAGTATTTTGATTTGGAGAAACAAAGGACATTTGTTCCTGTGGGGTTTGGGGTGAGTTATAATTTGGGGACTTACTATATCTTAAAAAAAAAAAAATTCTTTTTTTCCCTGATTACCAAAATAGTACATTTTTATAACTTTTTAAAAGTTACAGAAATAAATGATTTGAAAAGTGGAAGCCACTTTTTCCCTACATCCTAAAGATGACTACTACTGTTTCTTTATAATTTCATATCTTTTATACCTGTATTAAAATACGTAATCTTGTACACACATACATAAAGTTCTGTGGTTCTCTTTTTCATTTAACGTATTTTTATCTTTTCATGTTATACTGTATAGACATTCATTTTAATAGAAGCACCGATTTCTATTACATGGATACTCCATAATTTATTTACCTACCTGTTACTGGAAGTCATGTTATTTCCTGTTGTTGTTATTGTTGTTTCCCAAAAGGAAAGTTTCTGGGTCAGAGGACATGCATGTTTAGAATTGTAATACGCATTGCCAACTTGCTCTTGCTCTCTAAAAAGTTTTTTTTTTTGAGCTTGTATTTTAAAGATTGTTTAGAGAAATGTGTCTTTTGCCAATTCTGTGTAAATTTTTTTTGCCATTTAAAAAGTTGTTTGGTATGGAAATAATGTAATTCGAACTAGAAACTTCTAAATTTCAAAATCAAGTTTATCTGTGATTGAATTATTCAGAATAAGTTATTTATTTCTGTGGATCACCTTTAAAACAAAGATGGTAGTACTTGGGTAACTTGACAGGAATGTTTTGAACCCAAAAATATTTATTTAAGTGTATTTGTTTGCTAGGGCTGCCATAACAAAGTACCACAAACTGGGTGGCTTAAGTAACAGAAATGTATTGTTTCACAGTTTTGGAGGCTAGAAACCCAGCATCAGGGTGTCCTCAGCAATGGTTCGTTCTAAAGATTATGAAGGAAGGATCCATTCCAGGCCTCTCTCCTAGCTTCTGGTGGTTTGCAAGCAGTCGTTCACATGCATTCTCTTTGTGTGCTTGTCTGTGACGATGATTCCTCTTTTATTGGGACACAAGTCAAATTAAGGGCCTACCCTGCTCCATATGACCTCATCTTAACTAATTATATCCTTGATGGCCATTTTTCAAATAAGGTCACATTCTGGGGTACTGGGGATTAGGACTTTCAGCATATCAATTTGGGGGTAACCCAGTTTATCCCATAATAACAAGGTTTTGAGATCTGTAGATGAAAGAGGATACAGAGTAATGATAATGTTTATATTTTCCTTCAAATAGCTGTTTTAGAATTTCGAATAAGATGCAACTTTTAAGAGATGCTAGATCAGTCTGGATCATAGTCAGTCAATACTCACAGAGCTTTTCATGGTCATTCCTGGACATGCACACATGCAGGGCTGCAAAATACTTGAGTCTCCCGATGTGTAGATTCCCAGCTGAGGTTCAACAAAGCACTGCCTTGCCTTCCTGTTATAATATGTCCTTTTTGTGATATATTTAATGCCACACTTTTTGCATTTTTGTTGGTGATTTCACTGTTTAAAATGGCCCCCAAGCATATTGCTGAGGTGCTATCTAGTGTTCCTAAGCACAAGAAGGCTATGATGTGTCATAGAAAAAAATCCATTGAGGCATGAGTTTACAGTGCTGTTGGCTCTGAATTCAATGTTAATGAATCAACAATATAATTAAGATGTCTTTAAATGGAAACGCACATAACACAAGGTTATGAATTGATCAGTTGATGAAATGTTGTGATGTAGAGGCTTGTAGCAACCTAATCTTGTATTTTCCCTAGGGGCAGTCATTCGGTATTTGCTAAATAGGTATTTGGTGACTTTATGGAACATAACTACTGTGAATAACAAGAATTGATGTATTCCCAACTAGACTAAAATAAAAAGACTAAAAATTATAAGTGGAACAGTGATGGGGTTTCCTAGAAGGGTGGTGCGGTGGTGAAATAAATCATCATATTTAGCATTCTTTTCTTCATACATTGTGCAGAGTTTTGCATTATCTTTCAAGGAAGTGTGAAAGAAGTTTGGAGTCACTGTTTTTGTAGTTTTTATTTTTCTCTTTGTACCTTTCATTAAGCACAGTTGAGAATGAAAAAAAAATTTTTTTCTGTCCATAATGGCAAAGAGAAGAAAACTGACAGAGGAACATGTTCATAATTATGAGACATATCAGAAGGTGAATGTAGATACACCGCTGTATGGATATGGTGAAATTGATCATGTAAGTGAACTCTTAAAGAATGAGTCTGGAGATGATATTCTACATGAATTTTCACAAACTCAGGAATTGGTGAACATATTTGTTAGATCCCAAAGGAAATAGGTTGTTCTTATTCAGTTACTTATTCAGATGGAAGGATTTTATCATGTAACATTTTACAACAAGAACCTGGATCTATTCTGTGTTGCTAAAAGGATGTGCAACTGTATTCTTTCTTTTATGATGTTTCTGCAGCAAAATTTATTTGATGCAGTTTGTTAGTGAACAAATGCTGAAGTCAGAGGTGGATACAAAGGTAATTGGAGGAAATAAATGATGTAGAAATGAAAACCGTCATTAGGTTGAACATCTTTTTTTTTTTTTTTTTTGCGGTACGCGGGCCTCTTACTGTTGTGGCCTCTCCCGTTGTGGAGCACAGGCTCCGGACGCGCAGGCTCAGCGGCCATGGCTCACGGGCCCAGCCGCTCCGCGGCATGTGGGATCTTCCCAGACCAGGGCACGAACCCGTGTCCCCTGCATCGGCAGGCGGACTCTCAACCACTGTGCCACCAGGGAAAGCCCTAGGTTGAACATTTTAATTGGTTTTTACAAATCTAAAAATGACAACATTTTGTGTTTATGGAGCAAAGAAGATGGCCTTTTTCTCCTTAATAAAACGATGCACCATCAGTTTTCAAAAATACTGCATTTTAACAGTACAAGTGTTAAGAACAACCAGAAGTAATGATGAGCTAGGGCTTATTAGATTTGTATTTGGAATATATCTGCTGTCAGTATTTACAAGATGGATATGTTATATCTATCTAGTTCTTTATCTTTCTGTTTTTGCTCCTCTCTCTGAACAATGTATTTTTTTCCTGCCTTTTTCAAGACAGTCTCCTCCACTTAAGTTTTTTTTGCTTTTTTGTGCCTCCCCAAACTAAATGTTCCTTTTTTCTTTCCTTGAAGAGAAATATTGTGAACCATAAATACTGATATGAACAGTGTTACTTTTCTCAAACTTTTTATATGAACGTTTTGAAGCATAAAGAAAAGTAGAAAGAATAGCACAATGACCAACAGTTAACATTTTACCACGTGTTTTTATCTGTACGTATTTGTATTTTTTAAAAAAAGTACCTTATTCTGAATTACAGTCAACTGTAAGGATCATGTGCTGTTATTAAACCTTTTCCAACAAGTTTAGCATCATATGCTCATAATTCTAACATCTTCTTGTAGCTTCCATTTATCAGAGGAATCAATTGTTTTAGGTTTTTTTAAGGAATTTTTTCTTTTTTTAAAAATGTATTTATTTTTGGCTGCATTGTGTCTTCATTGCTGCGCGCAGGCTTTCTCTAGTTGCGGCAAGAGGGGGGCTACTCTTTGTTGCAGTGCGCGGGCTTCTCGTTGCGATGGCTTCTCTTTGTTGCGGAGCACGGGCCCTAGGCGTGTAGGGCGTCAGTAGATGTGGTGCACGGGCTCAGTAATTGTGGCTCACGGGCTCTAGAGTGCAGGCTCAGTGGTTGTGGCGCATGGGTTTAGTTGCCCCGCAGCATGTGAGGTCTTCCTGGACCAGGGATCGAACCCATGTCCCCTGCATTGGCAGGTGGATTCTTAACCACTGCACCACCAGGGAAGCCCGTCGATTGTTTTTTTCATGGGCTTTCTTGACAAGTTTTTCTTTTGTTTTCTGTCCTTTTTCATATATATCCATACTCAACCTAAACTAAAGTGAATTTAATCCCTCTTACCCCTCTCTTTTCTGTTTGTTGGCCTTGAAAGGCAAATGTAGCTTGGTGATTAAAACTTTGAGTTAGCATAGTACCTGGTACATAGTAAACACTCAACAAATCCTAGCTGTTAGGTTTGGTATGAATTCTGTTTTGTTTTGTTTTTTTCTCTTTCTCATACAGGGCATCATTAAGCCAGGTTTTCTAGTGAATTTTTTGGTTTGTTTTGCTGGGTTCATTTATTCCCCCTTCTTTCTTGCTTATCATTGACTTTTTTGCAAGCCACCTTGTTTCGAGCATTCATCCAGAATTTGACCTGGATGTGAAATGTCTCAATATAACATTGACCTAACTTTCTAGCATACTGGGAGGAAACGGTTGAGGTTTTTCATTTTAATTAGCCATTTGGAAAAAATAAGTAGTTTAAAAAAATTGTACAAGAACTTAACAGTTTGTATATTTGTTGTCTGAAAAGCCTGTATTAAGTAGTAGTCCCAAGACATATGTTATTATGTTTCTTTAATAATATATTTCTCAGTAGTTATTCATTCTCAAAATAGGTATCTTAGTAATTTGATGGGGCTCAAATTCTGAAAGAACCACAATTATTTATCTTGAGTTTTTAGTGTGTAGAAAAAAAAGTAAAGAGCCCAGTTCGGTTTTAAAGTGAAAACAATGGTTTTTATACATTGCTTTAACTATTTTCTCTAATGTTCTATTTAATTTTTAAAATAATTTTAATTTTGAATAGATAATATATCCACATGGTTCAAAAATCAAAATAATATAAATACACATTGAGAAGGTTTGCTATTACACTTGACCACCCTATTTCCCTTCTACCCACATCCCCTATGGGCAGCTATGTTTATTAGTTTTTTATCTTTTCAAAGTTTCTTTGTGTAAATGTAAGCAAATATGAATATATATTCATATTCTTTCCTCTTCCTTACACAAAAAATAGCAAATCGTGTACATTATTCCACGTCTTGATTTTTTTCCCTACTTTTCTAATATACCCTTGAGATCTTTCCATATCAGCATGTAGCATTTCCTCTTTATTTATGTTTTCAGAGCATAGTGTCCCAGTGTGTGGATGGAATCCTTTATTGATGGATACTGGGAATATTTCCCGTGTTTTTGTTATTATATATAGCACTGCAAACACGTAAATACACACACATTCACACACACGCACATATGTATTTGTACTCTACCCTCCTAGGTTCTCCAGCTGGGGCTTGTCTAGACGAAGGACAGATTAACAGGGAGAAAAACAAAACAAGTTTATTGCCTTGCGTTTACATGCAGGAGCACTCAGTAATGAGTAACTTAAGGTGGTAGTAGAACATGGGCTTATATAGCATCTTAATAAAAGAACAATAAATAGAGAAGTAACAAGACGAAAAGGACTTTGAGTTTCTGGGGTGGCAAATTTTGGGAAGGTAAATATGTGGGGGAACTTAGATAAGGGCTAGTTAGTAAAGTTTGTTATGTAGCTTCTGCTGGTGCTGTCTCTGAGCTGATAAATCTAGAGTTGCCTCCAGTGATTAACTCTTGTCCTTCCTGGTAGAGAGGGAAGGTGGGACACTTCAACAAATTTATGTCCTGCTTTTAGGCACATAAGAGAGCAGAGAGCTTTTCTTCTTAGTGGCCTTCAGCTCAAAGCAGTCCTTATGCCAAAGTGGCATGTTTTGGGTTGGCATATTCTGCTGCCCTTTAGTACTTAGATGTATCTGCAGGGTATGGAATTGCTGGATCCAAAAGGTAATTGCATATGTTTTGTTAGGGTTTGCCACATTCTTTTGTATAAAGGTGGTTCTGTTTTATACTTCCACTATCAATATACAAAAGTGCCTTTTCCCCCAACAGATTGTTATCAAACATATGGATTTTTATGAGATGAAAAATGTTATCTTGGTGTGTATTTATAAATACACGTTTTCAAATTAATAAACTTTCTAAGAACAGTTTAAAGTTCACAGCAAAATTGAGCAGAAAGTACAGAGTTCCCATACACTCTATACTACATGTATACAACCTCCCCCACTATCTGCAGTCTGTACCACAGTGGTACATTTATTACCATTAATGAACCTGTACTGACACATCATTGTCATCGAGTCCATAGTTTACATTAGCATTCACTCTGTGTTGTATATTCAATGGGTTTTGATGACTGCATAATGATACTTAGTATTGTACAGAATAGTAATAGTATCATACAGAATAGTTTCACTACCCTAAAAATCCCCTCTGCTCTGCCTGTTCATCCCTCCCTCCCTCTAACCCCAAGCAACCACTAATCTTTTTACTGTCTCCAAAGTTTTGCCTTTTCCAGAATGTCAAATGGTTGGATCATACATTTTGTAGCCTTTTCAGATTGGCTTCTTTCACTTAGTAATACACATTTTAGTTTCCTCCATGTGTTTTTGTGGCTTGAGAGCTCATTTATTTTTAGCACTGAATAATATTCCACTGTCTGGATATACCACAGTTTATCCATTCACTTACTGAAGGACATTTTGATTGCTTCCAAGTTTTGGCAATTATGAATAAAGATGCTATAAACATCTGTGTGCACGTTTTTCTGTGGACATAAGTTTTCAACTCCTTTGAGTAAATACGAAAGAGCACAATTCCTGGATCTTATAATGGTATGGTTGGTTTTGTAAGAAACTACCAAACTGTCTTCCAAAGCGTCTGTATCATTTTGCATGCCCATTAGCAACGAATGAGAGTTATTGTTGCTCTGTATTCTTACCAGTGTTTGGTATTGTCAGTTTTTTGGGTTTTGGCTATTTTTTGATACTTTAGGTACTTTTTTATTGAAAAAAATATGGAACGCTTCACGAATTTGCATGTCATCCTTGCACAGGGGCCATGCTAATCTACTCTGTATCGTTCCAATTTTAGTATATGTGCTGCCGAAGTGAGCCATTTTAATAGGTTTATAGTGGTATCTCATTTAAATTTGCAGTTCCCTGTTGATATATGATGTACAGCATGCCTTCATATGGTTATTTGCCATCTTTATGTCTTCTTGGTGTGGTGTCGGCTCACGTCTTTTGCACTGTTTTTTAATTGGGTTTATTTTCTTACTGTTGAGTTTTAAGAGGGTGGTTTGTGTTTTTGTTTTTTTTTGTTTTGGATAACAGTCCTTTATTAGATGTGTCTTTTGCACATATTTTCTCCCAGTCAGTGCCTTGTCTTCTCATTCCTTTGATAAATTTTTATAATTAAGTATGCAAAATAAATGTATGGCTTTATGAATTTTCTAAGTGAACGTATTATTGGCTTCTCAGTGTAGTTTGAATTTTCATTTCTCTCATCAGTGAAGTTGAACATCTTTTCATAGGGTTAAGGGCCATTTCTGTTTCTTCTTTGTGTGAACTATCAATTCACATCTTTTGCCATTTTTCATTGAATTATTGCTCTCCCCCACCCCCGCCTCAGTTAGTCTTTAAATATTAGGGAGGTTATTTCTTTATTTGACATGAATAACATTTTTCCTGTTTTTTTTTTTAATCAGTCTTTTCACTTTGCTTTTAGTTTATTCTGCTGTATTTGAAGAAATGATTTGAATTTTCTCTCATGGGTACAGGGAATCTCTTCCTCTTTCCTTACTTACACAGCTTAATGTCACTGTCTTCCAGAATTCTTCTTACTATCTTTCAGGGCTTTAAAAAGTATCTCATGTTGCCCTGGTACCTTTTGTATGTCTTTACCTTTGCGTTTAATAACCATCCTTATCTTGCCTGTTTTTCTATAGACTGTAAACTCCTTGAGGACTAGAACTCTGTTTTATTTACCTTTATGTGTCTAGTGCTTGGAGCACACATGGTATACAATAAATATTAGTGTTTGGTATGCATGATTGTTTCTTTGTTGCTTGGATTTTTGGTGCCTTTGATTTTACAGCCATTGCTATCTAATTTAAGTACTCTTCATATATTATTGTTGAACCAACCAGTCTTATTCATCCTTCTTGTCATCCTTTCATTTCTGCTCTTTACTACATTTCCTTTGAGGATAGTTTTGGAGAGATATCGACTCATTTCAGGGGCCTCTGTGAAAGATTAACAGATCTTTTGTGCATTTTACTTCTTCATAATTAAGATTTATGGGATGCTTTGATGTAAATAAATGATGCCATACTTTTAAGTCCTTTTTCTTTTTTTTTTCGTGGGGGGAGGCAATGTGTTATATATGTTTTGTTTTTATATGTTTCTACAATATAATTTTATAAGAACATATATACAAAATATACACAAAAAGTGAGAGATTAGTATAGTGAACGTCCATGTACTATTCATCAACTTTACGAGTTATTAACTTGTAGTACTTTAAGGTAAGTACTTAAAATAACATATCCTTAGAGTTATACAGATTCCTGAAGGCTGTCTAAGGGCTGACCTCCCACCCCAAAATGCAGAATAAGTACCCAGATACAATTTGAATTTCTCTGTACATAGGGATTCAAACTTCTTTCATGTAATCTGCTTTATTATTGAACAGCTGCATTTGTACATTGATCTAAAATGTGCTTCTGAAGAAACCCTGATTCAGTTTTAACAGCTCTGCAACAAGAGACTTTCAGTTAATGAAGACATAGCTGTCTTATTAAGCTAAAGAAGGTTAATTTTTTTTTAAAAAGTTTAATTTTAAATGAAGTCTTAAAAAAAACTTGTAGTGTACTAGTAAAAAAAAAACTGATAGTGCACATCTTAAAGAGACTAAGGAAGCAATTTCACTTTCTTTACTGATTTGTCAGTGGCTACTGACAGTCTTATGAAGGGCCAATATTTTAAATTAATTTCTGGTTAAAAGCTTGGACATGTTTTAATCACATGTAGAATTTTTATGTCTTTGATGTTAAAAGTAGCAGTCCATAAACTGATATCTATTTGTTATGGTCACATTGCCTTTCAGTTCTCTCCTCAGTGTATCTAGTAGATGCTTTATTTATGAGATCTGTAAAGAATTTGTTTCTTGTCAGAAATTGCTAATTCAGATTATTTCCTTAATTTCAGGATCACTCCATAGTAGTATCCATTTGGTAATGTATATGTCAGTTACGATTTTATTGTTAAAAAACAGCCGAGTTATTTAAATGGTTCCCTTTCAGCTGGACTCCTCTCTTTTATTGGTAATGGCTTTGAATGAAGAGCACTTTTCGGAGAGAATCTTTATAAACCCTTAATTTCTTTACCCAAATGTTAAAGTCACTTAGTATTCTGAGTTGATTATGCCCTATGACATATCTCTGTATTTACCACAGCGAGAATTTCGTATGGAACATATTTGTTAAGTTTTTGAGAATAACTGAAGTTATATTTAGTCTGTATTTCAGCATTTCCTTAGCTTTTTTGTACAAGATGAAGACTATTGTTTTATTCTTGTTGGGAGTTTAAAACTAGAATGTAATGTCTCTCTTCTTGATTTCTGTAGAGCAGGTTGTTGCGCTGGATGCTCAAAATATCGTTGCTGTTTCATGTGGAGAAGCTCATACATTAGCACTAAATGACAAGGGCCAGGTGTATGCTTGGGGTCTCGATTCTGATGGACAACTTGGCCTGCTAGGATCAGAGGAATGTATCAGAGTACCCAGGTAACAAAGGTGACCGACAAGAGGTCTTTAACAATCTTTTATAATAAATTTGCTATCTAAGTTATTCTGCTTACTACTGGGCATTTAAGAGTTGACACCGAATTACTTCTGTCCTTTGAGTTCTTAAGGCATTTACTAGGTAGGTTCTTGCCTTTAATTTGGATTGAGTGCTGTTTTTTATATACTCCATATTTCCCCAAATTATTTATGTTTGTAAAGAAAAGGGGTAGGGAATGCATACTTTATTATAAATTTTCTCTCACTAAAAATTTTAAGTGGGTTAAGACTAATTGAAACCATTAATTATACTATCTTGAGTACCTCAGCCATTGAAATATTTATTATATATTGGTTGTTTGCATGTTTCTTTCTCTTGTTTTTTTAGTCTTTATTGTTTTTATTGAATATAGAAGTCCCACATGCTTAAAGTGTAGAAAGAATAAGTCACTTTCTACGTTTTTACATAGCAGTGACCACAATTTAATTTATGCTAACCACTAATTCATCATAGAATTATTTCAAAATTTAAAAATAAGCAATGCTTCATCAATGTTGTAGTCTTACAGGTTTATATAGGACATAACCATTGCTGTAATATTAAAAACTGTAAGCATGAACATAAAGATTTAAAGAAGAGTATCCAGTTCTTTTAGACATATAATTAATACACTAACTCATGCTTAGTGTTTAAAATTATACAAATTCTTGCCTCCTTAAACTCTTGTTTTTTGTTTTCTTTTTTCCCCCTAGTAATAGTTATAGGGACAAAAGAGAACTCTCCAGGGAGCCAAGGTATTACACTAATTTTAGATATATTTCAGGTAGCATTTTTGTAATATACACATATAGATATTTTGTTTTTAATTTAACATTGATAATGTTTGTTTTGGTTTAAGAGGTAGATGTAACTACTAGGATAAGAAAATGGAGCACAGGAACTAATATATTTCAGAACAGGAGGGAATTCCCTGGTGGTCCAGTGGTTAAGACTCCACGCTTTCACTGCTGCGGGCTTGGGTTCACTCCCTGGTCGGGTAACTAAGATCCCACAAGGTGTGCAGTGCAAAAAAAAAACAAAACAAAAAAACAGAACAGGAGCTCTTATCGTTAGAAATGAGTTTTTTAAATAAAAGCCCATAACCTTCCTTCATATATATATGTATGTCTATTTAAAAACTTAAAGTATACATTTGAAGTATTTGCTTTGTTTTAGCATAGTAAAAGTTTTTTTCATCTTTAGTTTGACATTTTATGTTTGTTCTAGTAATGAACTGTCTGTTGAGACTTCTGGATACACACATTAACATGTTTTGTTTATCGAACTTGTAACCAAATTCCACAAAACTCCCCAAACAAATTTCTTCCCCTTTGTTTCTTCTGCAGTAGCAATTAAATAACACACTTTACATTATGCTTTTAGTGCCTTAATGATGGTGCTGTTGGGAGAGAAATTTTTTTCTTTAAGCTAAGTAAATTGAATTTTTTTAGTCATTTCAGTTTTGATTTCTTTCAAAAAATGTTAATTTGCAGCCAAATGGCTGTTGGCTACAAAATACAAAGCATTCATAGGAACAGAGTGATCTCACATTTGTCATATTGTCTACTGATTTTATTTCTTTCCACAAGTAATTGTTGTAGAATGGGATTTTTTATTTAAGGTTTTTAAGAACTTTGTGTTTTTAGGATTGAAGAGAAACATGTTAGATTTTCTAAGTCAGTATTTTCAAAACCATGATTCACAGCAAGGCTATCTAGTTTCTCTTATTTTTACTCCGCTTAATTCTCATACTTACTTTTTTTTTTTTTTTTTTTTGCTGTTCAGTTCTGATATGAGAAATTTCAGTCAGTAATCCATAGATGATTAGTAAATGGAGAGAAAGGTAATTATAAGGAGAAGAGTTTATTATATAACGATTTATTTGAAGGTTGCCCAATAATTCTGTATCTGTGACTTTACTTTATGAACCTGGATGGGGACCTGTAGGATCTTGAGTCCTTTGGTTTAAACTTCTCTGTTTGTGTATTTGCTGAACATCTGTATTAATTTTCAGCTGTGTATTAAGGCATCTTTCCTGTTCAGTCTTTTCAGTTTTTCATGGACTAATCTGATTTGTTGTGACGTATATATATATAATTTTTACTGATACTTTCATGTCTTAAAGGGCAATTTAGTATTTCAGTAGAAATATATTTTTATGAAAGACCACCATTGATTTTTTTTTTTTTCTTTTTAAATCTCAGCACCAAATCATTTTTTAGATGCAAGGCTTTTTCTAGGTGCTTAGAGATGTCAGCCAGCTTTGTAACTTTCACATACACTTTGAATAAAATGTGTAGAATATAGGAGGAAACTCAGACATATGTGAATAGATTTTTTAAAATTAGTGTTTATAATTTTCATAAGAATGATCAGAAAAGTGAATATTCACATTAGGCTGTATTTTCTTGAGAACAAAACCCATTTTTATGTTAATAGATGAGAGTATGTAAATTAAGCAACACTTTAATTTTAAAGATGAATGTAAAATTAATAATAAATAGATTATATTTGAAACTCTTACTCTTTGGTAATCTTTTCCTACTTCTGATTTTGTTTTGTTTTGAAATCATTATTTCTTGGGGAAAGACAAATTATTCAATATCAGTGGTCTCTGTGGACCTGCATTTCTGGCTAGTCATTTCTTTTTATATGTAGGATATATGTTACACCTTTATTTTAAAAAAAGTTAATCTGATTTTACTGTCTTTTAATGAAAATAGAAAAACAATTGTTGGCAATGAGGTTGTAGTTTATTTTTTAAAGTTCTGTTTTTTTGGACTTTGTAAGAAAAAATTATGACAGGATGGTATAATATGATGATTCTTGTGAGAACAGCAATTTCTGGGCTACAGGAACTAATTAAACATGTTTGAATTGTCACCTTGGTCAAAAATAAAATTTATTTTCTTGATTGAACTTTTAAAAGTATATTACAGGGAATTCCCTGACAGTCCAGTGGTTAGGAGTTGGTGCTTTCACTACCATGGCCCGGGTTGGATCCTGGTCGGGGAACTAAGATCCTGCAAGCTATGTGGCACTGCTCGCCCCCCCTCCCGCCAAAAAAAAGAAGTTTATTACAATTTCTGCCTAATATTAGCATCTAAAATACAGAACATTTCAGATTAAAAAGAAAATTAAAAAAAAATTAGAAGAGTTTTTAATGGTAGAGACTAGATCAGTTGTTAGCCTAAATTTTTCAAAATCAAAGAGTTGGTGCTAAGACTTTTCTCAAATCAGTAAGAAAGTTGTGGCTTAATTGAAAAATAGAAAATTGTTGATTATGTTTTACTGGCAAAATATATTTTTAAAGCCACTTTATTGAGGTATGATTGGCATACAAAAAGCTGTACTTAATGTATACACCTTGATGAGTTTGGAATTGGCATAATATTTAATGCTTTAGTTCTTCAACTTCTTGATTATATATAATATAAACTTTTCACTAGTCCTTGTTAACAGTTGTTAAAGAATTTTACCTTAACATACAATTGGAAATGCCTGGTTTTTGCCTATATTGCCACTGTACATTAAGTTTGAAAAATGTAACAACACAACAGTACACATATTCAACAGTATATGTTTTGACTTCAAGACTTCCTAAGGGAGAGGTGTATAAATCTTATTTCCAAGTTTATTAACGTTTTCTTACAAATTTCAAACGTTTCAAAATTCAGTGAAGAAATTATTCTTTTCTTTTTTTTTTTTTTCTGGTGAAGGAAAGTGTAGCATTTATTGCAAGGTGACATGCAAGGAGAATGGGCAGCTGATGCTTAAAAGACCCAAACTTCCTAATGGTTTTTAGGGATGGGTTTTTAAAGACAAAGTGAGGATGAGGGTCATGGGGAATGTGATCATTTCATGCAATCTTCTGATTGGTGTGTGGTGAGGTAACCAGGTGAGGTCACAGAGATTGATCACGTTATCAGTCTTCAGGCTTCAGCCAATCTGGGGGCTACATGCTCATGGTCATCATTCTCTGTCTGGTTGGGGTCTGGTTTCTGTAAAACAGCTTCTTCCAAGGAGCTGAAATCACTTGATTCCACACATTCAAAGGCAAATGGCAAATACACCAGGCCATTTCTACATCCAAAAAGTCATGGCAGTAATTTGCAGAAAAGTCATCCAGATCATTGCAAGTTTTGATTGAGCCCATTATGTTGCTAACACTGTTCAAGCCTATTTCCTGACAGAAGAGGCCACATCACATCATATAGACCACATGAGGAGCAGCAAGTGTGGTCAGGAGGCAGAACAGGAGGGCGAAATTATTCTTTTCTTTACAATGAATAATTTTAAATGTCATAGCCATTTTAAAATGTTTGACAAGAACTCTAAACTTTAGGGAGTTATTTTAAATTTATAAGCAGTTATAAAATGTTTCCCCTAGACATCTGAATTCTGATTTTCTTTTCATAGTTCTGATTAATTGGGAATCTTCATGTATGTGTGTATATATATTTTTTATTTACAAAATTTATTCTGGCTTATTTTACTCTCCTGTTAACTGCATTTGAATCCTTTTAAAAATTGAAAACCAGAAAACATTTACATTATCTTTTTTACTCATTGGGGATTATTTTTGATGAATTCTATAAAATTTTGTTGCATTAAGAATTTTCTAATTTGTCTCTTTAGGAAAAATGGAATGTTGTAAAGTTGTTATACTATTCACAAGTATTTTTGTTTCTTTTTAAAATTCCTGAAAGCTTAAAACAAAACAAGAAAGCATATCCTCTTCTCTTCCCCACCCCCCCCAAAATCTTCAGTGTATTCAATCTCCATAGAGGTAAAAAGAGAGGTTTTTTTCCTTTAAAACAGTAATGCCACAGAAGAATATCTTAACTTGTCTCTGTAGCAGACATGGCTAAAGAAATTAGCGTTTATGTTATATTCTAAGCCGTATGATAATATTTTGGTAATGAGAATCACTTTCTGTAAATTGCTGTGTAAATTTAGAAGTCTTTTGGAAGCAAATTTTATGAATAGTTTAATACTAAAGCTTCAAAGAAGTTGCAGATTTACTTATCCTCTAACAGTGGATACTTCACATACTTTTTTTTTCCCCATATTTTTTGCCAGGCACTATGGTAGGTCTAGGGATTCCATGGGTATAAGATAATAATAGTCCATCCTCACAGAGCTTATTGTTTAGTAGAGTATACTAATAGTAATAATTAAATGAATAAGTACACCAGTAATTAGTAGAGATAAATGCTGTGAAGGAAAAAAACATAGGGTGCTATGAGAATGTAGAATTTTAAAAGATTTTACTTAGTCATGCAAATTGGACTTGATATTTGGAGCAATTAGTTTTTAAAAATATTTAATACAGTTCACTAGTCAGTGTATGATATGCCTAATATGCATAAGCAGTAACAGTAAATGTTTAGTAACTTCAGCACAGTTGTATGTATCCGTGTATTTTTTATTCCTGTTTTTGCATTGCCAGTGTTTGATTTTGCTAACTGCAAAAAAAAAAAAAAAAGACGTTTTGCTATATTTGAAAATCTGAAGGTACATTGGACCCTGTTAACTTGTTGGATTCTGCTAAATGTAGCAGTACAACTCTCAAGCTTTGTAGGACATAAATCCACTAAATAAAATTATTTTTAATACAATATGGAATTAGAGTAACTCTCTTTTTTCCCACTCAAAATTTGGTTTGCTGAAGCTGCCTCCCGAAAATCATGGGTATTGACACTCTGGTCAGAACTTGCTCTGGACTCTCATATGGCAGAATTAGGTCAGGTGGCAGTATCAGGTAAAGGGAAATAAGAAACATAATATATTTCCACACCTCCTTTTTTCTTAAAAACATTCATTCAGGAAAAACAGAATGAGCAAGTGAAGGGGAGCTACATAAAGAAAACCTGGGATGGTTGATGCACATAGTTTCTTGATTTTTGTAATGTTTTAAATCCTTTAGAATTACATTGCAGTTAAGGAAAAATCAGAAATCGGGGGAAAAAAGAAACTATAAAAAATATAAGTAAGAAACATGAGATGGCAGAAATATGACTGAACACATCACTGATCATAATACATATGAATTGATTAAATTTCTCTAGTAAAGAATTAAATTTAATATCAGTGATTTAGATGCAAAGCAAAAGGATAGTCCAAAAGGAATAGGTTTCATGATTTGTGAATTGGTAGCACCACATGATAGGAATCCTTGTTGGTTCTTAAGGAACCTGACAGAGGAGAACATATAATAAACTAGGCCAAACACCAATTTTCGACAAATTGGATCATGTACATTTGTTTTACAAATATATTGCCAAGTTTCATACTTTAAGCTAAAGATTTTTCACATTTTGATGGTAATATCTGCATCATAAAAGCACTGAGGGGCTTCCCTGGTGGCACAGTGGTTAAGAATCCACCTGCCAATGCAGGGGACATGGATTTGAGCCCTGGTCTGGGAAGATCCCACATGCCGCGGAACAACTAAGCCCATGCACTACAACTACTGAGCCTGCGCTCTAGAGCCCATGAGCCATAACTACTGAGCCCACGTGCCACAACTACTGAAGTCTGCGTGCCTAAAGCCCATGCTCCGCAATAGAAGCCACCAGAACAAGAAGCCCGCACACTGCAATGAAGAACGGCCGCTGCTCACCGCAACTAGAGAAAGCCCACATGTAGCGACGAAGACCCAGTGCAGCCAAGAATAAAAATAAATCGATAAATAAATAAATTAATTAATTAAAAAAATAAAAAGAAAGCACTGAGCTGTGAGCATAGTTTACTGTGCTTAAACATTGTCCTTTCAAAGTGTTTTCTCATCATATCTCTTAATTTTTTCATATTTAGATTTTGTTTACTGATTTTAGCATAAATTTTTGGTAAATTGGGCCTGTATGAGAAAAAATATCATGAACTGCTAGGTCATGCTAGTAAGGAACTGCTGGTAAGGAGACTACTTGCACATAGTAGGTGGTCAATAAATCGCATAAATAAATAATATTCAGGATCCATTTGTTAAATGGAATTAACTGATCCTGATCTCTCTTCTTACTTTTTAGAAATATTAAAAGTTTGTCGGATATCCAGATAGTACAGGTTGCTTGTGGCTACTATCATTCACTTGCACTTTCTAAAGGTAAGCATTGCTTTTATTTTCTTACCCCTTTTCAGTTTTATTACTTGATACTTTGAGTTGAAATTCCTCCAACTTCGTTCTTATTAAAGATTGTCTTGGTTCTTCTTGATCCTTTTCATATCTATATACATTTTAGAATTAGCTAGTCAGTTTTCACAGATACTTAAAGTGTTGGAATTTTGATTGGGATTGCATTACCTCTAAATCAGTTTGAGGAGAACCTTTATAATATTGAGTCTTTCAATTCTTGAGCATGCTATATCCCTCCATTTATTTTAATCTCTTTTTTAAATTTTTCTCAAGAGTATTTTGTCATTTTCTGTGGAGAGGTCTTATATACGTTTTATTAGATTTTTCCCTAGATATTTGATATTTTTTGTTACTCTGGTGTCATTTTCAAATCGTTTATTACTAGCATATAGACATGAAATTGATTTTTTGTGTCTAATTGTTCTTTAGCTTGCCGAACATTATTCCTTTATAGCTGGGGAAGCTTATAACTTGCCCAAGTTCATTTGCGCTTACAGGTAAACTTTTTATGAATAGAAACAGAGAGGTCTAAGCATCCTGTAACCTTTATTTGACTTCTTCCTATGCCAGCTAAGGATTGTAACATGGGTTAGTAAAGAACCTGCCATATATTTGTTTTTTATTATTTAAAAAAATAAGTTCCAGTGGCTTCATTATTATTATTTTTAATTTATTAAATGCCTAGTAAGGCCTACTATGAATGAAACAGTAGACTAGAACTATAGGGAAATACGGATAAGAGAAAGTTTTAGGGATCGTACCATCTAGTAGAAGAGGCAGATATACAAATAATATAATTGAGGCAGAAAAAATATATACTACTTTTGGTCAAAGGAAAAGTAAAATATGATGGGCATAAGGAAAAAAGTTTAATTAGTTTCAATCAATAGAATTGGTAATAATAAAGAAGGGATTGATATTTGATGCAAGTCTTGAAAGATGATTACAATTTCTTCAGAATTAGAGAGGTTGTGAAGCAGCTAGGGAAAATGTTGAGGATTGGCTAAGGTAATAGTACTAGTAAAGGCATAGAATCTGGGAAATATTTTGTGTATTTGAGTATCGGAATATAGTTTTACGTGGGTATTTTGAGAGCATGGGAGACATTTTCATACTTCAGTTGAGACTAAAGTAAAAACAAATCTGTTACAAAGGGCCTTACATGCCATATTAAGGAATTTGGATTTATTCCATCAAAGGAATAAAGTAGGGGGTGGAGGCTGGCATCCCTGTATTCTTTGTTGTTACTTTGCCAACTCCTCTTTTGATACTTTGGTAGGTAAATCCAAGATAAATTTAAACCCAAAGGTTTTACCGATGAGGACAGTTTTTCTATCTTGACGTATCTTACAGGTATTCTTTTCCCTTATTCAGCTTCATGTTTTAGTAGTATCTTATGCATCTAATGGAAAAAAAAATTTTTTTTTTTGATCACTCAGTACAAACTAGGCACATTAGGGTGTACAGTAAACAGTGGTAAGCAGTACACTACCAGCCCTTATGGTACAGTCACACAAATAACAATATAGTTTACATACTATGAAAAAAGAGTATAAATAAAAAAGTTTGGGATATTTAGATAATATAACAGGGGTACTGAACTTAATCTGGCAGATCAAGGAAGGCTTTCTGCTGGGAGACAATAGAAGTAAACTAGACAAGGGTGAGGGAAAGATTTAGGCAGAGTGTGTGAGACAGCAAGTGTGTGAGAAATGGTCATTGGAGAATATAAAGGAAGGTGAGTATGGCTAGAGTATAGTAAGTGAGGGAAGAGGCTGGTATGAAATGAGCTCAGAAACATAGGTACATTTTACAGAACCTTATAAGCCTTGTTAAAAGTGTTTATCTCAAGAGCAGTGAGAAAGCACTGATTTCCGTTTTTTTCAGGTGAGCAGCATTTCAAATCTACATTTTTTTAAAGAGTCAACTCATTTGAGATTTATTGTGGAATAAACACACAGACATAAATTTATAGAACAGTTAATTTGAAACTTATCCAGACCATTATTAATGGTGTCTGTCATATATCAGATCTACATTTTTATATCTCTTTGTATATATACAAATGTCTGCTGGTATGTCCATAGAGTATTTCTGGAAGTACATATCAGCAGTTAGTAAGAGTGCTTGTTTCTTGGGAGAGGAACCAGAGATCTAGTTTTGAAGGGAGGCTTACTTTTAATAAGTGTGTACTATTTTATAGTATGAATTTTTAAAACTCAGATATTAGTGTGTCAATTATTAGTTTAGTGCCATTTATTTAATAAAAATAAGTAAAAAGATGTTTAAAGTTGCAAAAAATGTAGCAGTGGGTGAGCAAATGTGACGAGAACTATTACAAGAACCAGGTGAAATGGTGAGGAGTGGATCTATTCGCCATATTTTTCTTTAGAAAGAAAACTGTATATAACTTGATGATAGATTGATAAAAATCTGTATATAAGGTAAGAGAGGAGAGGAGTATTAAGGATGACTCCTGTGTTTATGGTTTGTGCTGCTGTATCAGTTAAGGTGTTATCTACTGAGAATGAGGAACACGAGGAAGAGGTCCAGGTATGGGAGGTAGGATGGGGGTCATGAATTGAGTTTAGGGCATGTTGAACTGGAAATACCTTTCAAATATCGAAGTATAGCTGTCAGGTAAACAATTGGATACATGAGTTTATTGCTCAGAGGAGAGATCTGGGCTAGTGATAAATTTTGAATGTGATAGCATATAATTGATAACTGAAACCTTGAACTTGAATGAGTACCTCCTGGGAGAAGTCATAGAATAAAAGTGAGACCTGAGGAATACTAAAACGAGATGGTCCTTTCTTGAGGAACATCAGGAAATGGAATTATCCCCAGTTATGTGACTTACCCATTCATCAGTAAAGTCAAACTAAAACTGTATTAACATGGATTATTCAAGGTAGTATTGTTTCCATATAAGAAATAAATTTAATAAGGAGGAATATGTATTTTCATCAAAGAGGAAGAATATCCCAAAATAACTGATGATTTTCAAGTGAAATTTTTTTTGTGTGAGAAAAATAGTAATTTATGATTCTTGTTTTAACAGCAAGTGAAGTCTTCTGTTGGGGACAGAATAAATATGGCCAGTTGGGTTTAGGCATTGACTGTAAAAAGCAAGCTTCACCACAACTGATTAAGTCTTTACTTGGAATCCCTTTCATGCAAGTTGCAGCAGGAGGAGCCCATAGTTTTGTACTCACCCTTTCTGGAGCTATCTTTGGATGGGGACGCAACAAATTTGGTCAACTAGGTCTTAATGATGAAAATGGTAGGTTTGCATTATTTATAAATATATTTTTAAAAAGAGATGATGTTTTGAGATATATCAGTGATTCTTATGTCAGAGAGAAGTGTACCCAAATCTTCCCTGGTGTTGAGGTGGGGATGAGAGGTTAATTTTAAAATTCCATTTGATAATAATATTTTTAGGAGATTGTGGGAAGGCCAAAAATATTATTTTATTCTAGAATAAAATATAGAAAGTATATCTGGACAAAAATCTTCAATGTTGGATGTTCACTAAAAGAAAGTTGAGAAAAACATTACTTCAAATTGGTAATCATATTATCAGCCACCATCAGTGGAAAAAAATTATAAAATTATCCTGAAAAGTAACATGAAGTGTTCATCTATTTGAGTATTTCAAGGAAATATTTAAATCTGAGTCATTTAATTAATCACTGTTAACAGTGATGCTAGAGTCTTGAAAATAAACTTTTTGAATTTTAAAGAATTATAACTGCTTAAAACAAGTTGGGATCTTGGAAACTGATTTTTCATAGCTATATTAGGTTGAATGCCAGTATTTGAAATACAAAAACTAATTGAATAAAGTTCAACATAATTATAATGACTTAGACAAAAGTGAGTTGTTGATCTAGTAACAACTGGTAATGATAAATAATACTCTCAGAATTTTAAAATATTTTGTTTTGCATGAGAAAAATATGTCAGATTAGGACATTATATCTCTTTTCTACTATAAAATAGCAGAAGGTATAATTTTCAGGCTTTTTAAAGTAGGATCCTATGAGCTTAATTATCATGAGGTGAATATAAAGAATGATGTGCATGTACTAGAAGCAGTCAGATAGCTTTGAAATTCCTTGATTGTGGAGTCCTATGCAGATTGGCGTTTAGGCAGTTTAGTACTTAAGTTACTTAGTTTAGAGCTCTCCTTTATCACAGTAGCATGACTAGAAAGGCGTGGGAGCCCAACTTAGTAGGCTTGTACCACAAAATCATTGAATTGTTAAAATTGTTTAGTTATCACCGTCTTCCACAGTTCAGGAAGCTGTAGAGGAAACACATTTTAGAAGCTTTTAATTTTAAAAATACTGTTCGTTAATGTCTCTTGTTGGAATTTTCAGATAGGTATGTTCCTAATTTACTGAAGTCACTAAGAACTCAGAAAATAGTTTATATTTGTTGTGGAGAAGATCACACTGCTGCACTAACCAAGGTATTGTACGCCTATAAAACTTTTTTATTAATAGTTATGGTAGTTATTTCATAATTAGTGAATATTTTCATGGTATTTACTTTGAAACTTGAGTGTTATTGATGTCTAAAAAATAATTTATCTTAAAAAAGGGACTTAGGTTATTATCTGTTCTCAAAAACTTTACGTTAAATTTCAACTGTTTCATGTTATGAAATGTGAATTGTGATCTACTGTTTGTGTGATGATAATATATATTGTTGAATTTTTCAACTTCATGTGAAATACTGCTTTAATAATACTGTGAATGAAATAATTTCTTTTTAGTTTGTCAGGCTTGCTGTGCTTTGTGTATCAATCCCATTTATATTGCATAACTCTGACTAATTTTAATGTAGCTCCCATGTGCCTTATAACAAGTAATAGAGACTGAATCCCTCTATTATCCATAGACCAGGTATTATTCAAGCAGTTATAATGGGCTTTCAGCACAATCTTGTTAATGGCTTTAACTCTGACCTCTCACTTAGTTGGGTATGTGCCAGTTCAGTATCAATACTGTATAGTTCTCTAGCAATTAGAAGTAAAATGAAAATAAAAACATTAAACTAACCTTTACCAGCAGTATTATTTATTATAGTCATGTTAACATAAAGGAACTGGCAAGTTATCATTGGCTAAATTAGAAATTAATGTTTTTGCTTTTTTATCTTTATATCCTGCATAGTAGATAAAATTGGCAAGAAAAAATTCTAATCAGATTTATAAAATTTCTACACATGTACTCCCACATTGGGAATTTTAGAAGAATTATTCTCAGTCCTTATCAAATATAGTGTACTAAAGGTACTTTAAAAAAATATTATAATGACCAGTTATAAAAGTTAATTTTTAAAAATTTTATATTACTTGCTTTTGAGTAAGGAAGTTTTACTATCCCTACTGATCTTATTACCATATTTCATTGATTTTTTTTGTCATTCAAATTGCAGATGTAATCACTGTCGGCAAGTTATAAATTTTAGTAATTCTCTTCTATCATTCGTATTTAGGAGAACTAAGGCTGTATTGAAGATAATAGTAAAAAATACTTTGTATAATATCTTTCCATAGGACTAACTTTGTGGTAGAAAGAGTCACATGTTAATGCTTTTCAAATTCAGCCTTTCTTTATTTTCCCAAGATTTCTAAAGATTTCTCTTTATTGAGTTTTCTAAAAATGCTAATTCTATTAATCTTCTGTATTTCTCTCTCAAAACAGTAGCTGGTGATACTTGTTCACTGGAATTCTTGGTATATATTATTTTTAACAAAATCAGATAGTTTTAAATATTTCAAAAGTAAAATATTTTATTGTTCCTTGTTTAAAGTTAGAATATAGTTCTATATCAATGTCTTTTGCTTTTCTGGAAGAGCTTCTTGCAAATAGATTAGTATTGCTTTACAAAGCAGTTTCCTTGTGCAAAACAAACATTAGGAAAACTTTTAAAACAGATTTTAAAAATCAGAATAAATGGAAAGACATGCATGTTAATGGATATGAGGACACTACCATAATGATGTCAGTATTTTTCAAGTTCTTTTACAAATTCTTTATGCAAATCACATATGCATATACCTTTTGACTTATCAGTCCCTTAGTAATTTTAAGAATCTGTTCCAAAGGTACTAAGTTATGTATACACAAGGCCATTTATGGTGGCAGTATTTTAATAACAAAAGAAGAGAAGAAATCCAGATTCCCATCAGTAGCAGTCTAATTCAGTAAACTATGGTAACTCCACTGTGTGGTACCATGCCCTGTAAAACAGAATGAGGAAGATCTCTATATTATGTTGTGGAACGATTGTCAGGATATATTATTGTTAAGGAAAAAGAAGAAGGTACATGTTATTTATATTTGAAAAGAATTAATAGGTAGACCAAATGAGCCTTGCCTTATAGGTTTGACTTTGGAACCTAGAAACTGTTACACATAATTAAAAAGCTTATATGTTAAAAGAATTGTTCAAAATTACAAGTGGCACAAATACAGAAAGAAGAATTCTTTTAGGGCATTTTAAAGTATAGTATTTTGTTGTGCATCACTGATGGCAAATAGCCTGAAGATAAACCAAATTCACAAAGAGGTCTTAAACTGCATTCTGTAGTCTTATTGTTAGTAGTAAAATTGGCAGCATTTATTTTCAGTATATTGTATGTAGAATAAGATAAAGCAATTAAGTATTTGTATTACTCTCATTATAAACTATGATTTTCAGCTTAAGAGAAAGGAGATATAAAATGGTAGCAATTAAAACCCTGTAATCTTTGCTTTGAATCACAAGTATCAGTGTGAATTCTTATTTTTCTCCTTCTAAAATAAGTTTGTTTGGTTTGGTTTTTGTTTGGTTTTTTGGTGTGTGGTTTGTTGTTGTTTTTTGCTATGACCACCAAAAGGTTCTAGAAATAACTAAATATTTGTAATCTGGAAGCAATGAACATCCTTTGATTGTTGTAGACTCTATACTAAAAAGAACCAGGGCTTCTTAGAGAAGAGCCTGATCTCATACCTGGGACCAAAAAAAAAAGTATGAAAATAGCCTTGAGTATTTTGTGTCACAAAAACAAAGACTACTAAGATCATGTCACAAGGACAACTTGGAGGAGTTTTCAGTGGTTAACAAAAATAAATAATGTCTGCAATAAATGGAAAGATACCAAATATATAAAAATCTGTGACTTCATAATGATCGTCTTCTTACCCAAATCAGCACAAAGCAAACTTCATTGCTTATCTTTGGAGGTTGCTAGGGCAACAACTTATTTTTCTAAAAATCTGTAAATGAGAAAGAAGCATTTCTTCTACCTCTTAATTGCAGATTGTATTTTATAATAGCTCAATAGTTGATGAGTTAACTTCTCTATAGAAGAATTTTGACTAATAAACTTAGAAGAAATAATAAGATTAGAAAAATCTCCATTTCATATTCCCTAATGAAATAATGGATCTAGGCAAAGATCATCGTTAAGCTTAATGGGTATAGATTAGGCTGAAACACACTGTCCCACTTACTTATTTTTAACTTTACCTATCAGACATATGCTTTCTGACATGGTGTAATAAAATACTAATCAAGAAAGTTTAAATATGATCTCTATATTAAATAATATTAAAGAAATATTAACGGGGTCCATTCCTCAAGAACATATAACAATTGTACCTATATATGTTCCCAGCACAGCAAATATTAACAAGTATTAACAGATCTGAAGGCAGAAATAGACAGCAACACAATAACAGTAGGAGACTTAAGTACCCCACTTTCAACAGAGACTGGATCATCCTGACAGAAAATCAGTAAGGAATATTTGACTTGAAGTACAGTTTATATCAAATGGACCTAACAAACATATACAGAACATTGTATCCAAGAGTAGCAGGAGATACATTCTTCTCAAGCAAACAGTGGAACATTCTGCAGGAGAGATCATGCTAGGTCAAAAACACGTCTTAACAAATATAAGACGATTGAAATAATATCATGTATGTTTTCCAACCATAGTAGTATGAAACTAGGAATCATTAACAGGAGGAAAGCCAGAAAATTCACAAATATGTGGAAATTAAAAAGTACACTCTGGGCTTCCCTGGTGGCGCAGTGGTTGAAAGTCCGCCTGCCGATGCAGGGGACACGGGTTCATGCCCCGGTCCGGGAAGATCCCACATGCTGCGGAGTGGCTGGGCCTGTGAGCCATGGCTGCTGAGCCTGCGCGTCCAGAGCCTGTGCTCCGCAATGGGAGAGGCCCACGTACCGCAAAAAAAAAAAAAAGTACACTTGTGAATAATCATTGGGTCATAGAAGAAATAAAAGGGAAATTTTAAAATATCTTGAGAAATGAAAATGGGAACACGACAAAACTTATGGGAAGCAGCAAAAGCAGCTCTAATAGGGAAGTTTATAGCAATAAACACCTACAATAAGAAAAAAGATTGCAAATAAACAGCTTAATTTTATACCTCAAGGAACTAGGAAAAACAACATACTAAGTCCAAAGTTAGCAGAAGGAAGGGAATTACAAAGATCAGAGCAGAAATAAATGAAATAGAGATTAGAAAAACATCAGAGAAGAACAACACACCTAAGAGCTGTTTTTCTGAAAAGATTTTTTTTAATGGACAAATCTTTAGCTAGACTAAGAAGAAAAGACTCAAATAAAATCAGACCGGGAGGAGACATTACAGCTGATAATGCAGAAATACAAAGGTTCATAAGAGACTACTATCAATAATTATACACCAACAAATTTATCACATAACCTAGATGAAATGGATACATTCCAGAAGCATACTAACTGCCAAAACTGAATCATAAAGAAACAAAATCTGAAAATACCTCTGATGAGTAAGGAGATTGAATCAGTAGTCAAAAGTCTCCCAACAAAGAAAAGCACAGGACTGGATGTCTTCAAAAATCTCCCAACAAAGAGAAGCTCATTCACTGGATGGTGAATTCTACTATTTAAAAAATAATTAACACCAGTCAATCTCAAACTCCTCTGAAAAACAGAAGAGGAGGGAACACTTCCAAACTTATTTTATAAGGCCGGCACCATCCTGATACCAAAGACATAGAAAGACACTGCGAGGAGAGTAAATTACAAGCCAACATCCTTGATGAATGTAGATGCAGAACTACTCAATACTAGCAAACTAAATTCAACAGTACACTTAAATGATTATATAGCCAGTGATCAAGTGGGATTTATCCCTGGGATGCAAGGATGGTTCAGCATTTACAAATCAGTGTTATACACCACATTAACAGAATGAAGGATACAAATCATATTATCATCTTAGTAGATACAAGAAAAGCATTTGACAAAATTGAGCATCTTTTTATGATAAAAACTGTCAAAGTGAATATGGAGGGAACATGCCTCAACATAATAAAGGCCATCTATGACAAACCCACCACTAACATAATACTTAATGGTGAAAATTTGAAAGCTTTTCCTTTAAGATCAGGAACAAGACAGGATGCCCACTCTGACCACTGCTATTCAAGATAATACTGGGAGTCCTAGCCACAGCAGTTAGTCAAGAGAAAGAAATTAAAGGCATCCAAATTAGAAAGGAAAAACTAAAATTGTCTCTTTGCAGATGTCTTGATATTTTATATAGAAAACCCTAAAGACTCCTCAAAAAATCTGTTAGAACCAATAAATACAGTGAAGTTGTAGGATACAAATTAACATATAAAAATCAGTTGTGGGGGTGCTTCCCTGGTGGCTCAGTGGTTGAGAATCCGCCTGCCAATGCAGGGGACACAGGTTTGAGCCCTGGTCTGGGAAGATGCCATGTGCTGCAGAGCAGCTAAGCCTGTGCGCCACAACTACTGAGCCTGTGCGCTAGAGCCCATGAGCCACAACTACTGAGCCTACATACCACAACTACTGAAGCCCACACACCTAGAGCCCGTGCTCCGCAACAAGAGAAACCACTGCAGTGAGAAGCCCACGCACCACGATGAAGAGTAGCCCCCGGTCGCCTCAACTAGAGAAAGCCCACACACAACAATGAAGACCCAACACAGCCAAAAAAAAAAAAATCAGTTGCGGGACTTCCTTTGTGGTCCATTGGCTAAGACTCCATGCTCCTAATGCAGGTGGCCCAGGTTTGATCCCTGGTCAGGGAACTAGATCCCACATGCTGCAACTAAGAAGTTTGCGTTCCGCAACTAAAGATCCCACATGCTGCAACAAAGATCCCACAGATGACAATGAAGATCCTGCGTGCCACAACTAAGGCCTGACGCAAACAAATAAGCAAGTAAATATTTTTTAAAGGATCAGTTGTGTTTTTATACACTGAAAACAAACTGTCTGAAAGAGAAATGAAGCAGTAGTCCCATTTACAATAGTATCAAAAACGTAATGCTGGGCTTCCCTGGTGGCGCAGTGGTTGAGAGTCCGCCTGCCGATGCAGGGGACACGGGTTCGTGCCCCAGTCTGGGAAGATCCCACATGCCGTGGAGCAGCTGGGCCTGTGAGCCATGGCCGCTGAGCCTGCAGTCTGGAGCCTGTGCTCCTCAATGGGAGAGGCCACAACAGTGAGAGGCCCGCGTACCGCAAAAAAACCCAAACAAACAATAAAAAACCCCGTAATGCTTAGTAATAAAGGTGAGCCAAGCAGATGAAAGACCTGTACACTGAAAACTGTATGAGACATCAATGAAAGAAACTGAAGAAAACAGAAATAATTGGAAAGATATCTCATGTTCTTGGATTGGAAGAAGTAATATTGTTAAAATATCCATACTGCTCAAAGTGAGCTACAGATTCAATGCAATCTCTATCCAGATTCCAATGACATTTTTCACAGAAATAGAACAATCTTAAAATTCATATAGAACCACAAAAGACTCAGAATAGCCAAAGCAGTCTTGAGAAAGAACAATGAAGTGAAGGCATAACAGTTTCTGATTTTAAACTATATTACAAAGCTGTAGTAATCAAAGCAGTATGATACTGGCATAAAAGCAGACACATATACCAGCCAAACAGAATAGATCGCCCAGAAATAAATGCAATTAATCATGGATACGGTGCCAAGAGCACACAGTGGAAAAGGATAGCCTCTTCAATAAATGATGCTGGGAAATATGGATATCCATATGCAAAAACTGGACTTCTAATTCACACCACTCACAAAATGTAGCTCAAATGGAGTAAAGACTTAAATGTAAGACCTGAAACTGTAAAACTTCTAGGAGAAAACATGGGAAAGTTCCTTGACATTAGTCTTGGTAGGCATTTTTTGGATGTGACACCAAAAGCGCACGGGTAACAAAAGCAAAAGTAAACTAAAAGCTTCTGCACAGCAAAGAAAACAGTCAACAAAATTAAAAGTCATCCTGTGGAATGAGAGAAAATACTTGTAAATCATATATCTGATTAGGGGTTAATACTTAAACTATATAAGGAACTCACGTAACTCATGGCTGAAAAACAATGTAAATTTAAAATGGGCAAAGGGCCAGAATAGACATTTTTCCAGAGTAGATATACAAATGACCAAAAGGTACATGAAAAGGGTGCTCAATGTCAATATCACAATCATCAGGAAAATACAGATCAAGACCACAATGAGATATCACCTCACATCTGTTAGGATTGCTATAATTTTTTTAAAAAAGGACAAGTATATGGAGGAAAGGGGAGCCCTGTATACTGCTGGTGGGAATATAAATTGGTACGGCCATTAGGGAAAACAATATGAAGCTTCCTCAAAAACTTAAAAATAGAACTACTGTAGGACCCAGCAATTCCACTTTTGGATGTATTTCTGAAGGAAATGAAAACAGGGTCTCAGAGAGGTAAATACATTCTCATGTTTTTTGAAGCATTATTCACAATAGCCAAGATACTTAACCTAAGTGTCCCTTGCTAAATGAGTGGATAAAGGAAATGTGTACATGTCTGTGTGCATATGTGCGCGCGCGCGCACACACACACACACTGGAATATTATTCAGCCATAAAAAGGGGAAATCCTTTCATTTGTGACAACATATATGAACCTCAAGGGCATTATGGTAAGTGAAATAAGCCAGGCAAAGACAAACACTAAATGGTATCACTTATATGTGGCATTGTTAAAAAAAAAAAAAAAAAAAAAAAAGTGGGGTGGGGACAGAAAGTCAAATTCATAGAAACAAAGAGTAGAATGGTGGTTGCCAGGGTGTAGGGGGTGAGGGAAATGGGGATATGTGGTCAAAGGGTACAAACTTTCTGTTACAAGATTATTAAATTCTGAGGATCTAATGTATAGCATGGTGACTGTAATTGACGATACAGTATTCTATGCTTGAAATCTGCTAAGAGTAGATCTGAAGCTTTCTCACACACACACAAGAAGGATTATATGAGGTTTGGAAGTGTTAATTAACTTGACTGGTAATAATTTCACAGAGTATATGTATGTCAAGTCATGTTGTGCCCTTTATATACAATTTTATGTCAAGTCAATGATATCAATAAAACTGGAAAAAACATAAGAAATAAAAAACACTTGCTATTTCTGTCCAAAAAAAGGAAATTAATACTTTTTGTGTGATAATAGTATTGTGTCATATATTTTTATCCGTTAGAGGTATATGCCATTGAAGATACATATGCATTTATATGTGAAATGATTTGTTGACCACAGTGTACTTTAAAGTACTCCAGTACTTTTTTTGCTTTAAAGTACCCCCCTAAAAGGGAAGTGGGACGGGCATCAATGAAACAGGATTATCTGAGTTTTGCCATTTGAAACTGAGTGATGTTATGTGATCATTCATATATAGATAAATACATATATGTATATATGTCTTTTGTGCATTTGTTTAAATTTCCCATGATAAAAAAATTTTAAACAGAAAAATCAATTTCCTTACATAGTAATCTGTATAAATACTTATATCCTGCTTTCATCATTTAGTAGCATAAATTTGTACACATAGCTGCAACTATGAAGAAAAGCAGTTGAATTGAAAAGTACTAACTGTGCTTGTGTTAAAATATCATGAATTACTTTTAAAAACATAACCTTTAATCCTGTTATGCATTTTTATGATAAATATTTTAAAGACCATTTATATTTTATGCTAAGACCATTTATGCTAAGAATAGCTATATTAGTACACTCTCTGGTTACATACACTCTTTTTTTGCAGAGCTACTTTGGAAACTGAAAATGATACCATTTTTAGGTTTTGTGAAATTTTATAGGTGTGTACTTTTGATTCAACAAGACTATAATGATAGTAAAAGGCGATGCAAAAAATAATCATTAGTATCTCTTTAATGATGACTTTATAATGATGAGAACATAGTTAAATACTTTTAAAGTATGTGAAAATAATAAGCCATATCAGCCTGGAACTCTTAGATTTAAGACATTTTACCTTGAAAAGTCAAGGTATCTTGACTATCTTATCATCTGTTAAATTGTGAAGACAATAGAAGAGAAAATTTGACTCCATATTAAAGATTAACTTATTTTCCTGAAGATTATTTTCTTTTATCAGGCTTTCTAATGACAAAGGGTTTTGTTTTTGTTTTTTTTAGGAAGGTGGAGTGTTTACTTTCGGAGCTGGAGGGTATGGTCAGTTGGGTCATAACTCTACCAGTCATGAAATAAACCCAAGGAAAGTGTTTGAACTTATGGGAAGCATTGTCACTCAGATTGCTTGTGGAAGGTAAGCAGTTTTAGAAAAGAGTATTTTCATCTATAGCCCAATTATTTAGGATTTTTTTTTAACAGTCCAGGGGTCTTTTTTTTTTTTTTTTTTTTAATCTATTATGCCATGAATTAATAGGGAATGGCTTCTAGCAGCTTAGGCCCCTTTCCATTGGTTCTCACAAAGTGTGCTTCTGTGGTGGAACAGGCTGGCACTTCATTTGAACCTGAGTGCCTTTCTGTTTGGCTTCCTTTGTTTTTTTTTCTTTCTTTCTTTTTTAAATTGGAGTATAATTGTTTTACCATGTTGTTACTTTCTGCTGTACAACAAAGTGAATCAGCTATATATATACATATATCCCTTCCCTCTTGGACCTCCCTCCCACCCCACCCCCCATCCCACCCCCCATCCCACCCATCTAGGTCATCACACTGAGCTGAGCTCCCTGTGCTATACAGCAGGTTCCCACTAGCTATCTGTTTTGTACATGGTAGTGTATATATGTGAATCCTAATCTCCTAATTCATTCCACACTCCCTTTCCCCCACTGTGTCCACCCTCCCATTCTCTACATCTGTGTCTCTATTCCTACCCTGCAAATAGGATAATCTGTACCATTTTTCTAGATTCCACATATATGCGTTAACATACGAATTTGTTTTTCTGACTTCACTCTGTATGACAGACTTTAGGTCCATCCATGTCTCTACAAATGACCCAGTTTTTTTTTTTTTTTTTTTAATGACCCAGTTTTGTCCCTTTTTATGGCTGAGTAATATTCCACCGTATATATGTACCACATCTTCTTTATCCATTTATCTGTCAGTGGACATTTAGGTTGCTTCCTTGTCCTGGCTATTGTGAATAGTGCTGCAATGAACATTGGGGTACATTTTTTTTTTTCCTGATCATTTTTCTTCATATGTTTCAGGAAGCTATCAGGGTGCTGAATATGCTTCATATGTACATTAATTCTCTTGGCAAGAAGAATCTTGCCCTTAACTTGTTTGTTTACAACAGTGCCAATAGCATGCAGGGTAACATTGTAGACTCTTCCAGTTTTACCTTGGTAACATTTGTGGGGCATTTCTTTTTGAACAGTGTCATTTCCTTGATGTTTACAGTATCGCATAGTTTCTTGTAGATTTGCATGTGTTGTGGCCAAAGGAGGAACTTCATGTTTTCTGGAATGCCTCGATAAGATATAGTGGTGCCTCTCCTCTTTCCCTTTGTGTTAGTCATTTTTGCAAATTACTGTAATATGGTAGTTCCAACTGAAAGTGGAGATTTTTAAAATGAATTGTTCAGGAATCTAGTAATCTAAAACAAAAAACCATTATCTTCTACCTGCCTGATTTGCTGCTAAGGAATCATAGTAAGAGGAGAAACTTCTTTTATACTGATTATTTTACCTTTCTCTATTTGAAACAAATTTATCTGAGGCAAGATATTAATAAGGTAAATGTAATACTGTATATAACATTAAGTAAATATAATTTATCGTATGTAACATCACACTTGAAGGGAAACTATAGATCGTCCTTTTTCCTTTTCCACCTTTTTTTTCTTTAAAGAATGAAGAAATTGACCAATTAATTACTTAAGACATAAGATTAGTTAGTGGTGAAAGTTGAATTGGACTACTGATCTCCTGATTCCCAGTTGTTGGGAGTAGATAGGAATCAGAGCTTTGTAACTGAGCTTCATCTTTGATGGATTAAATTTTGGTGGATTCCGCAGAGGCAAAATATCCTTTGCTTGACTAACTCAGTTTTGACCACTTAGCTTAGTTTTCCAGCTAGTATGTATCTTTATACAATATAGTTAAGTTTTCCAATATTAATTCAAGTACACAGAATTACACTGTAGGTAGCCTTTGGTGACTTTTTTCTTTTTTTAACATCATGCTATATGATTATCCATATGTGTATAGCTATGGTTCTCCGTCGTTAGGTCTTATTGCTGTGTTTTACTCAATTATATGCATATATAATTATTTTCTCAGTCATGGGCATTTGGGTATTTCCAGTTTTTGGCAATTACAAATAATGTTGCTTTGAACATTTATTATGTAATATACATAAACTTTAATATTTCTAAAGTATATACCTAGAATGGAATTTCTGGGCCAGAGAGTATACTGAATTTGAGTTTTGCAGGTTAATGTCACCCTATTTACCAGAATGGTTATACCAGTTTACCTTCCCATCATTATTGTATAAGAATTCCTGTGTCCTTTTCACCATTTGGTATTGTTAGACTTTTAAATTTTTGCTAATCTCTTGGATATATAGTGGTAGTTAATCATGATTTTAATTTGCATTTCCATGATTTGATAGGGATTGCATTGAGTTGGTAGATCACTTTCAGAAGTATTGATGTCTTAACAATTTTAAGTCTTTCAAGCCATGAATGTGGGATGTCTTTCCATTTATTTACTTTCTTTCAGTAATATTTTGTAGTTTTCATTGTATATCTTTTATCTATTTGCTTTCTCTATGCCTCACACTTTTTTTTGTCCCTGATTTTCTACATTATTGCCTTCTTCTGTGTTTAGTTTATTTTTTGCAGTGAAATGTTTTAGTTTCCTCTCATTTCCTTTTCTGTATATTCTATAGCTATCTTTTTGTGGTTACCATGGGGATTACATTTAATATCCTAAAGTTATTAACACTCTAACTCAAATTTATACTAGGTCAACTTCAATAATATACAAAACTTTGTTCCTATATAGCTCTGTCCCCACCCCATTTCAGTTATTGGTGTCACAAGATAACTTTTGTATACATTGTGTGTCAGAAAACATAAATTAATAATTTTATGCATTAGTCTCTTAAATTCTGTAGAAAACAAAATTTGGAGGAAAAAAAAACACAAAATTACAATAATACTAGCTTTTATAATCACCCATATATTTACCTTTACTGAGATCTTTATTTTTTCATACAGCTTCAAGTTACTGTCTAGTGTCCTTTCATTTCAACCTGTAGGATTCCTTTTAGTATTTCTTAAAGGGCAGGTCTGGTGATAAACTCCCTGAGCTTTTATCTGTAAATGTCTTAATTTCTTTCTCACTTTTGAAGGACAGTTTTGTCAGATATAAGGTTCTTTGTTGACAGGTTTTTTCTTTCAGCAGTTTGAATGTATAAGCCCACTGCCTTCTGACCTGCAAAGTTTCTGCTGAGAAGTCTACTGATAATCCTATTGAGGATCCCTTGTATGTGACAAGTCACTTCTCTCTTGCTTCATTCAGGTTTCTTTGTCTTTCGACAGTGTGATTGTAATGTGTCTCAGTATGGTCTCTTTCAGTTCATCCTACTTGGAGTTTCTTGATGTTTATGTCCAAGTTTGGGTATTTTTTGGTTATTATTTCTTCAGATGATCTTTTTACCTTCTGGAACGTCCCACAGTGCCTATGTTCGTCCACTTGATGATGTCCCTTAGGTCCCTTAGGTTCTCTTTACTTTTGTTTAGTCTTTTTTCTTTCTTTTCCTGAGACTTAATAATTTCAATTGTTTTATGTTCAAGTTCCTGTATTCTTTTTTCTTTCTGCTCAAATCTGCCTTTGAATCCCTCCAGTGAGTTTTTTATTTTAGTTAATGTATTTTTCATCTCCAGAACTTCCTTTTGGTGTGTTTTTAGGTTTTCTATTTTTTTATTGGTATTTCCATTTTCTTCATATATTTTCTTGACTATTTCCATGTCTTCCTTTTGTTATTTGAGCATCTTTAAGAAAATTATTTTAGTTTTTGTCTGTTAAGGTTCATCATCTGGTTGTTCTCAGGGAACAACCCTGTTTTATTTTTTTAAAGTAGACTTTATTTTTTACAGCATTTTTAGGTTCACCAGAAAATTAAATGGTATATTTGTTTCAGTTGATGAACCTGCTGTTGACAAAAATAATCAATAAACAATCTGTAATAGGAAAAGAAAGGAGTTTTATTTGAGCCAAACTGAGGACAATAGCCTGGAAGACAGCTTCTCATATAACTCTGAGGAACTATTCCTCCAGAGAAGCATGGTTTTCAGCACAGTTTTATATCTTGTCAGAAGAAAGAACATCAGACAAGTCAGGGATACATTCCTTCAGGGTTTCCCAAAAAACAGATCAGCATGTACACAGCAAGTCCATATGGCCTTGGCACCTGGGAAGAGAGTCTTACCATCTAAGGAGTGCCAGCATTGGCATCCCAGGAAGGGAGGGATTTAATCTTTATTTTTAACATGGATATTCTTTACTTCAGGTCATTGTGCCCTTCTCTTTAATAATTACAGCAGATATACTGTAATTTGATAGGCCACAAACAGACTGTTTTAGTTAGGATTAAAATCACATTAACTTATGTATAAGCCAGAATGACTTCCCCATACCTCAATATGTGAAAATTTCTTTCATCACTACATTGACAGGTCATTTCATCACTACATTGACAGGTCATTACAGGTGTACATAGTGAATGTTACGGTTCATTCTGTGGGTTTGGACAAATGTATAATGATGTGCATCCACCATTATAGTATCATACAGGGTAATTTCAATGCCCTAAAAATCCTGTATGCTCCCCTTATTTATCCCCCCCACTTCCCTAACTCCTTGCAGTCACTGATTTTTACTCTCATAGTTTTGCCTTTTCCGGAATGAAATATAGTTGGAGTCACATAGTATGTAGACTTCTCAGATTGTCTTCTTTCACTTAGTAATATGCATTTATGGTTCCTCCATGTTTTTTCATGGCTTGATTGCTGATTTCTTTTTAATGCTAACTAATATTCCAGTGTCTAGATGTACCAGTTTGTTTATCCATTCACCTACTGAAGGACATCTCGGTTGCTTTCAAGGTTTGGCAGTTATGAATAAAGCTATTACAAGTATCTGTGTCAGGTTTTTGTGTACACACAGGTTTTTAACTCTTTTGGATGAATAATGAAGAGCACAATTGCTGAATCATATTGTAACAGTATGTTTAGTTTTGTAAAAAACCATAAAACTGCCTTCCAAAGGAGCTATATCATTTTTTCCTTTGAATGCGCCTTACTTTCCAATTTCTTTGTATTCTCTGTGACTTTTTTTCTTTTTGAAAACTGTACATTTGAACCTAATAATGTGGTAACTCTAGAAATAATATTCTTTCCCTTCTCTAGGGTTTGCTGTTTTTTGTTTTGTTTTTATTTTTTGATTTTTATAGGTTGTCTCTGTGCCAAGGATCAGCCTGAGGTATAAACATAAGGTCTTCTCAGGTCATTTCTGAGACTGCACCTTTTCCGGGGCGTGCACAATGACTTTCTAAATTCCTGTGTATATGCAGTTACATTTGAATATCCTAGGTCTTAAATGACTGACTTCTAAAAGGGGCAGAAGAAAAAAGAAAGGGGAGAAAATAGAAGAAAATAAAAGGGAAGAAAACACCAGCCACCAGCCCTTTAAATCCTCTGGAAGTCTCTTCAGCTGGAGGTGAATAGGCTTGTAACAGTGGTCAGAAGGGGTGCAGAAAAGACTTACCCACGTTTGTATCTGTACCTCTGTGATCAGAAGCAGCAATCAGTGATCAGAGGACCAATCTCAAATATAAGGACCTTATTGCCTACCCTGGCTCCCACAAGTTATGTCTGAGATACTCTTGGAGCATGTGGATTATTGCCTGTCACAGGGCTGAGGGTGAAGGAGGGTAGGTAGCTACTACTGTGCTAAGTGCTGAAATTAATCATAATTAACTGCAGTTTACCACCCAAGCCTTCCCTTGGAAATTGCAAGCCTTTAATAGACGTCAGAGTTTTAAAATAGTTATATCAGACAGATTCTGTCACAGCAGTTGTTGTCTAAGCTAGGAGACAGATTCCTGGTGCTTCCTGCTCCACCATCTTCTCAGAATCATCCTCTCATAGCTCCATCTTTGAAAACCCCTTTGCCCTCCTGCTTTTTAGTGCTACTGTTGCCATAAATTAAGTTCCATGTGTATGTGGATCTATTTCTGTCTTCTCTATCTTATTCCTTCAATCTGTGTGTCTATCCCTGTTTGATTATTCTTGATTTCTCCTTGTATGTCTGTCAGTTTTTGCTTTTGAGGCTGTGTTCTTAAGTGTATAAAATTTAAATTTTATCCATTCTTGATGAATTGAACCTTTTGTCTTTGTGGTGGTGATCCTCTAGATCTCTAATATCATTTTTGTTTCCTTAAAATCTGTTTTATCTGATGTGAATAGAGCTCCACCTGCTTTTATATTGGTATATATATATATATATATATATATATATATATATATTTTATCTATTTATTTTTTTTCTATTCTTTTACTTTGTCTTTCTGTATGTTTTAGATGAATCTCATGTAAATAGCATTAAGTTAGATTTTTTTAAAAAATCCATCCTAACAATCTTTGTCTTTTAAATGGACAGATTTGGCAAGTTTTATTTTTTTTAATTATTACTAATATATTTGGGTTTAAACCTGCCATCATATTTTGTACTGTTTGTGCTACCAGTTTATTTTCGTTTTCTTTCTTTGTTGCCTTTCTTTGGATTAATAATTTTTTTAAAAAATTTATTTATTTTTGGCTGTGTTGGGTCTTCCTTGCGGTGCGCGGGCTTCTCATTGCCTCGGCTTCTCTTGTTGCAGAGCATGGCCTCTAGTGCGCGGCCTTCAGTAGTTGTGGCTCGCGGGCTCTAGAGCGCAGGCTCGGTAGTTGTGGCGCACGGGCTTAGCTGCTCTGCAGCATATGAGATCTTTCCGGACCAGGGCTCGAACCCGTGTCCCCTGCATTGGCAGGTGGATTCCCAACCACTGCATCACCAGGGAAGCCTGGATTAATAATTTTTTTAGTCAGTTTATTTGTTTTAATTAATTAATTTATGGCTGTGTTGGGTCTTCGTTGCTGCGCGTGGGCTTTCTGTAGTTGCAGTGAGCAGGGGCTACTCTTCATTGCGGTGCATGGGCTTCTCATTGCAGTGGCTTCTCTTGTTGAAGAGCACGGGCTCTAGGTGTGTGGGCTTCAATAGTTGTGGCACACGGGCTCAGTAGTTGTGGCTCGTGGGCTTAATTGCTCTGCGGCATGTGGGATCTTCCAGGAACAGGGCTTGAACCCGTGTCCCCTGTATTGGCAGGCAGATTCTTAACCACTGCACCACCAGGGAAGTCCTTTTAGTCAGTTTAATTCCCTCTACCCATTTGGAAATATGGGAACTCTTTTTTAGTTGTTACTCTAGAAATAACAACATTAATCTTTAAGTTATATTAATACTTTCCCCCTTTTCTGGAAGTTGTAAGACCTCCACTTACCTTCCCAACTTTTCATTCTCTATATTTATTTATTTTCTTTTTTAGGCCACGCCGTGCAGCATGTGGGATCTTAGTTCCCTGACCAGGGATCGAACCCATGCCCCCTGCATTGGGAGTGCAGAATCTTAACAACTGGACCACCAGGGAATTCCCATTCATTCTCTATATATTTTTAAACCCCAGAAGAATATTGCTTCATATAGTCAGTGTACATTTAGAAATGGCTCTACACACATTTACTACCATTTTTTTTCTCTTTAGTTTTTACAATTAGTTTCATTTTCCTTTTATCAGCCACCCTTTGGAATTTTCTTTAAGTAGATTTGCAGGTGGCAGACTCTTGTGTGTATCTAAAAATGTCTGTATTGCACCTTCGTTCATGAATGATGTTGTTGGTTATAGAATTCTAGCTTGGCATTTGCTTGCAGCACTTAAGATAATGTTCTACTGTCTTTCGGCTTCAGTTTTTCTGAGAAGTCGGCTGCTGGTATGTTGCTCCTTTGAAGGTAATTTGTCTCTTTTCTCTCTCTCTTCAGTTTTGCTTTCATTTGTCAAGGTATGGATTTCCTCATTTTCTTACTGGACTTCTTGAATCTGTGGAATAATCTCTCTTTAGATACAACTTTTCCTTTCCTCATAGGACTCTGATTGGATGTGTATTAAATCGTCTCACTCCACCTTGTAGTCTTACTTTCCACATTTTTGTCCCTCTTTGCTGCCTTCTTGATTACTTTTATGATTTATATTTCAGTTCATTAATTCTCATACTATATTTTTTGTTAAACCTGTATTCTTGATTTTGGTTATTGTGATTTTTCAGTTCTGGTGTTTCATACTGGTTCTTCTTAAAAATCTGAAACAAATTTTTTCTTTAATCTTTCCAGCTGTCTGTCAGTTTTCAACCTTGGCCTTTATTTCTTGGACATTAAACAAGTATTAAACATAATTATTCTAGATTCTTGTGTTTGAAAATTCTGATATCTGAAATCTTTAGGGATCTATTTCTATTGTTTATTCTTTCTGCTAGGTTTTGTTCATGGTACCCTGTTTCTTTGCCCAGTTTTGTGTGTTTGACCATGTATTTGAAAAATTATTTATGGGGATGATTTGACAAAGCCTTCCTTTCCTTTTTTCATATATGAATCAGGATAAAAGGTAAATAAAAGCTCAACATATAAGTGAGCAGAAATGCTTGCTCTCTTAATCTTGTTTATTAGACTGTTGAAGTTATACATGAATATATATTCACTAAAGTGTAGAGAGTTCAAATTTCCTTGTTTATCTACTTCATGAGTAATTCATTAAAAGATTATAAATATTTTTAGGTAATTTTTTTCCAATGAAATATTTAATCAGTCCCTTGTGAGATATCACAGATTGTTTAATGTTACCCAGTTTTGTAATTCTTAACAGAAAAAATGTGCGTGATTTTAATAGTTATTCTTAGCTCTGTAAACTTAGTTCTTTCCAGTAATTTTATTTATTTAATTATTGGACTGGGGGTGGAATTTGTTATATATTAATTGAGATGTAAAAAATTATCTACAGAGGGAATGTCGGTTGGTATCATGACCAGTTTGATTTCCAGATAGTTGGTACTGTAAGAACTATGTATTATTTCCTTATTAAATAATTGTCCAAAACTTCCTGAAGGAAGCAGGCAAGGGACACCAGAAATGTGAACTCATCAAAGAGATAATCCAAACGGAAAATATTCAAATTCCAGTAGTATAGCATCATATTGTTTTTGAGCTATTATATCAAATATAGGACTTGAGATAGTTATGTTTGTTCAGTGGCTCTCAACTCTTGACTTCATGCTGTAATCCTTCGGAGAGTTTTTAGTAATATGTGTTGTTGCCTAGGCTCACTCCTAGGCAACTCCAAAATGCAGCCAGGGTTAAGAACCACCGCTTCAGTAGACCAGTTTGAAGAGGAATTTAACAAACTAGTATTGAGCAGTTGTTTTTAAACTGTTGATGTGTTCCTTTGAAATGTCACAGTGGCTGCTTCCTGAAGGAGGCAGACTGGGCAATGTTAAACCCTTCTTTAGCCAGAACAGTTTGTCTGTTTTATATGCTAGGATTCCATTTAATGTTTATTTTGTTAAGAGTATTCTTGATTTAGAATTTTTTTATTAACCTTGGCTCATCTGGCTCTGAAATAAGATGGTTGTTAGATTCTACTTAGTTTTCCAGTAACGTGACAGACTAGATAACTTGAAAACCCTTTTGAATCAAAACACCTTTTAGGGCTTCCGTGGTGACGCAGTGGTTGAGAGTCCGCCTGCCAATGCAGGGGATGCGGGTTCGTGCCCCAGTCTGGGAGGATCCTGCATACCGCAGAGCGGCTGGGCCCATGGGCCATGGCCACTGAGCCTGCGCGTCTGGAGCCTGTGCTCTGCAGCGGGAGAGGCCACAACAGTGAGAGGCCCGCATACTGCAAAAAACAAACAAACAAAAAACCCAAAACACCTTTTAAATACTATAGATTAGTTTGCCAGCGAGTAAAGGGAATTCCGCAGGGCAAAAACAAGGAAATCTGAAAACCATACCTTTTAGTTTGAACCGACTCTGGAGCTGCTCTGAAAAAATTTGCCAATCTAGGTAATGTATTAATTAGCTTATTTTGCTAAACAAATCACCCCAAAACTTAGTGGTTTATTAATACAATGACCTATTTAGCTAATATCTCTGTGGTTCAGTGATTTGGACTGGGCTTAGCTGGGCAGTTCTTTTTTTTTTTTTTTTTTTTTTGGCTGCGTTGGGCCTTTGTTGCTGAGCGTGGGCTTTCTCGAATTGTGGCAAGTGGGGACTACTCTTTGTTGCGGTGCGTGAGCTTCTCGTTGTGGTGGCTTCTCTTGTTGTAGAGCACAGGCTCTTGGAGTGCAGGCTTCAGTAGTTGTGGCATGTGGGCTCAGTAGTTGTGGCTCATGGGCTCAGTAGTTGTGGCTCGTGGGCTTAGTTGCTCTGCAGTGTGTGGATCTTCCCGGACCAGGGATCGAACCCGTGTCTTCTGCATTGGCAGGCAGATTTCTTAACCACTGCGCCACCAGAGAAGTCCCTGGGCAATTCTCATCTTAGCTGAACTCAGTTAATCAGCCGATGATCTGGGTAGGGACTGGGTAGTCTGTGGGGACCTTAGCTGGGTCAGCTTGTCTCTGCTTCAGATTATATATCATCCTTCAAATGCTAACCTTGGGTTATTCTCATGATGGTAGAGCAGAGTTCCAAAAGAGAGAGGGAAGGAGTGCAAAGCCACTGGTGAGGCATAGGCTCAGATCTGATGCGCTGTCGTTTCTGCTGCATTCTGTTCAAAGCAAGCCACAGGTCAGAGACCAGTTTTAAGACATGGAGAAGTAGATTCACCATCTTGGTGGGAACACCTGCAGAAGTCATATTGTAAGGATAATGGGTACAGGGAAAAGAATAACGGGTCCTTTTTTTTTCTTTTTTTTTTTTTTTTTTTTGGGGTACACGGACCTCTCACTGTTGTGACCTCTCCCATTGCGGAGCACAGGCTCCAGACGTGCAGGCTTAGCGGCCATGGCTCACGGGCCTAGCCGCTCTGCGGTATGTGGGATCTTCCCGGACCAGGGCACGAACCCGTGTCCCCTGCATCGGCAGGCGGACTCTCAGCCACTGTGCCACCAGGGAAGCCCCTTGGGTCCTTTTCATAAACAGTATACCACAGATGGCAAAGGAGTTTGGAAAAGAAGATGAGACCTAAGAACTGGTAGAGGCAGTATGAGGCCTGTGAAACCATCTCCTCCCAGTAAAGCTGCCTCATGGGAAGAGTTCACAATGCAATATTCTCTTGCTAGTTTAAGGAGACTTTTCTGGCCTTGGCCTATTTTCTGGTTTGGATCTCCCCTCAGAATTTGTAACCACAGGACTGCCCTAAAGTAGGTTTGGGGCTTGTCAGAGTAGTCCTGGGTTGGTGTATATGTATTATATTTCACAATATATTAAGGGTTTTAAATGAAGTAACTGGCTGGCTGTTTTGAAAAAAAGAACTAGAAATGCTATAAAACATAGTCATTAAAAGTTTAAATTCAGTGGATAGTTGAAACAGCAGGTTGGACGCACTGCTAAAGAGAAAAATAATGACTTGAAAGATAGATCCAAGGAAATTACTCACAAGGGGTATGGATATTAAAGAGAAGTTAAAAGACTTGTTGGGTATGTTGGGAAGATAAAACGTTTGTCTAATATTATCAAGAAGAGAATTGAATAAATGGGAGAGAGACAGTATTTGCAGAAATAACACTTAAGAATTTGTCAGACTTGATTGAAACCATAAAACCTGAGATTGAGGAACACAAGGTCTGAGCTGGATAATCACCTTTAACCCATTCCTAAACATACAGTAGTGAAGCATCAGAAGGAGTTGGATAGTGGGTTTTCTTTAGCTTCAGTTCCGTAATTTCTTAGGTTTGCTTCTACTCTGCAATCTCTAGAGGAGTCTGAGTGTATATACATAAGGATAAATTTCTTTTGAAGAAAGGAAACATTGTTTTATCATGCAGTTTTATATATACCAATCTTCTGCCCAGTTCTTATCTTAAAACTTTTGAGTGATGCCCAGATGGTGGGCCTTCATAGACCACAGAGCTCTAAGCTAGAACCTGACAGAGAGGGAAGGAGGCTGGGGAGCTTTCTTGGACAGCATAGTTAGATGCTGCCTCTAGTGCTAAATCATATATTGTAAGGGATTCCAGTATATAGCTGGGCCTTTTAAAATTTGGACATTTGTGGGAATTTTCTGGAATATGCTTTATACAGCCTGCCTGTGTGGTACAGAATTCATTCAGTATAGAGTAAGGCTATTAAATATTTTGTACAGAAACTTTTAAAACTATAATGGTTTTATTAACTTATTTTTGAAGACAAAAATTATATCAGTAATATTTGCTATGCTTTTCTGAATGTAAATTGTTTGAAAGGTAACATTAAGTCTGAGGTTTTCTATCATTTTACTCTAGGCAGCACACTTCTGCTTTTGTTCCTTCATCAGGACGAATTTATTCTTTTGGACTTGGTGGTAATGGACAGCTAGGAACTGGTTCAACAAGCAACAGAAAAAGTCCTTTCACTGTGAAAGGAAACTGGTTCTCTTATAATGGACAATGTCCACCAGATTTTGGTAAGTTCTTTTACATTAAAGCTTTGCTGCACACACTAAAATTATTGTTAAAATGTTGCTCTTAAAAGATGAACTTTTCTATGTTTTAAATGAAAGAATCGCGAGATACATTGTTTAGTGAAAACAGCAAGATACAGAATACTGTATATGGTTGCTTAGTTTGTTTATATATATGCATAAGGAAACCCAGGATAAATAAAATAATGAAAGTAGGTTGGGCATATGGGAACTGAATGGTGACTAGATACCAGTGGGAGGGAAGTGTTTTTTTTTTTATTTTTGATTATGGTAAAATACACATAATACAAAGTTTATGAACTTAACTATTTTTAAGTGCACAGTCAGTAGTGTTAAGTACATTCACATTGTTGTATAACTACCTCCAGAGCGTTTTTGTCTTGCAAAACTGAAACTCTGTGTTCATGAAACAACAATTCTCCATTCACTCTTCCCACTAGCTGGCAACCATTCTGCATTCTGTCTCTGTGAATTTGACTTAGCTCTAAATATCTCATAAGTGGAATCATACAGTATTTTTTTGTGTGTGATTGGCTTGTTTTATAAACTTAGCATAATGTCCTTAAGGTTCATCCATGTTACAGCATGTGTATAGACCACATTTTGTTTATCTGTGAGTTGCTGATGGACGTTTGGATTGTTTCCACCTTTTGACTACTGTGAATAATGCTGCTATAAACATGGGTGTATAAATATCTCTTCAAGACTCTGCTTTCAATTCTTTGGGGTATATACGAGACTTTAAAATTATATAACATTTTCTATTTATCTGAAATTTGAACATATGAATATATTACCTGTTCGAAATATTAAAATTTGCTTTTATATCCCTACTGCTTTAGCCAAATCTATATTTTTGTTTTCTGTTACTCTTTTAATAGATCTGGTTATCTTTTCAATGATCCTAACTTACTACTTAAAGAATTTGAAATGTTCAGATGCTGTTTTCTCATTCACTTCTTTGACATGCTGCAACCAAAATGCACTTTTAAAAATATTTCCTTTACCATCCTAAACTACACCTCAGAATTGTTTTTTCATTTATTTTATCTATGTTTGATTGTCTTTGGGATTTTTCTCTGAGTTGTGGGACTTGAGTCAAGACTAATCTGTGATGAACCTACTATGAAGGTTGACATTTGAAAAGGTCCATCACTTTTTATTATGAATTACCTTTGAAGATACTTTTTTTTTCGTAGCTAAAAGGATATCTCTGTTATACTTTTATTTAACAAACGTCAGGATATGATACTATTTTTTTCTTGTTTTTGTTTGATTTTGTGTTAGAATATGGCTTCGCTTTCTTCCAGTCACTCTTAGGTTTGGAACCTGCATTTATTTTAGTAGTATTGTTCTTTTTCTTATGTCCTTAGGAGCATGTTGGTGTTTCATCATATCAGTTTCTTCCACAAAGCACCATTAATAACCTAACAAAGAGATTTGTAATTTAAAGCAGCATGGATATTGTAAGGAATCATGTATTTCTGTTATACAGTTTAGTCACTTAGAGATGCATTTTGTTGCCTTTGAAACTGCATACCTTAAGATTATTTGCATTAAAGTGGGAAAGGAAATGGAGTTATAAAAGCAGTCATTTTTGCTACAATTTAGTTTCATTAAAAAATTGTTTATTCACAGTAGCCAAAAGGCATAAACAACTCATGTCCATCAACAGATGAATGGATAGAAAAGTATGGTATATACATGTAATTGAATATTAGCCATATAGAGGAATGAAATTTTGGTACATGCCACAGCATGGAAGAACCTTGAAAACGTGCTAAGTGAAAGAAGCCTGACACAAAAGGATAAATATTGTATGACTCCTCTTGTATGAGGTACCTAGAACAAATTTATAGAGACAGAGAGAACACTGGTTTCCAGGGTCTGGAGGGAGGGGAGAATGAGGAGTTGTTTAATGGGTACAGATTTTCTGTTTGGGATGATAAAATGTACTGGAGGTGAATAATGGTGTTAGTTGCACAACACTGTGAATTTGCTTGATGCCATGAATTAACACTTTAAAATGGTTAAAACAGTAAATTTTCTGTTGTGTATATCTTACCACTATTTTATATATATAATATATATAATGGCTGATAATTATTTTTTACTATACTAAAGCTGTGTAGGATAGGAACTAATTAAATGTGAATTTAATTTACTCAGCCCCTCTAGAAGTTAAGTCCGTGGCCCCCCACCATAAATCAGTCACATTGTTAGCATAAACTATCTGGTATGGCCTCGAGGCCACAGGTAAAAACAGACACTCTTTTTTTTCACACACACACACACACACACACACACACACACACACACACACACTGTATTTTATTTTTACAAGAGATAAATAAACTGATACCAAGCATTGTAAATGGATGACCACAACAAAAGCAACAATGATTGCAATTACCAAACACGAAACACACTCATACTATGTCATAATATTGACATTCAGTCCAGTAATCCTCCACTGTATCAGGTCCTTTACTTTGTAGTGAAAATTGATTTGTATATTTTTTGCCTCTGAGCCCTTGTGGGATTTATTTTATTTTATTTTTTAAAATTATTGTTTTTATTCAAACAGAAAGTCACAAAAATTATAATCATCCTCATCAGTTCACTCAGTCCCATGTAATTAATTTTTTTTTTCATCTTGATCTTTTGTTAACACTTTTATGAATTCATCAGTTTTCCGTTAGAGTTGTGAAAATGCTTATTCATTCAGTTCATCAGTATGGTCAGTTACCAGAAACCTGTACTTGTCAAGAGTCTTTTCCATGAATTCCTTGAAGATGAAGCCCTTTTATAGGAACATTTTTGCAAAAGCATCAGAGTACACCCAGAACTGTCTGTAAATGACAAAAGACTTAAAAATGACCACGGTTAAAGATTTGATGAAAGTTCATAATAATGCAATTGACAAGGAAATTTAGTTATTTCTGAGATACACATTTTAAAGTAATAACTAGAATTATGACTTATAACATTATACCAGAACATATAAGATTTTTAGACATTTCATGTAATGTCTGAAACATTTATATTAACATATTTCCATACAAATAACCCAAAGAAAGTTTAGTATTAGTTGTTTTTTTTGTTTGTTTGTTTGCTTTTTTATACTGCAGGTTCTTACTAGTCATCAATTGTATACACATCAGTGTATACATGTCATTCCCAATCGCCCAGTTCAGCACGCCACCATCCACATCCCACTGCAGTTTTCCCCCCTTGGTGTCCATACGTTTGTTCTCTACATCTGTGTCTCAACTTCTGCCCTGCAAACTGGTTCATCTGTACCATTTTTCTAGGTTCCACATACATGCGTTAATATACGATATTTATTTTTCTCTTTCTGACTTACTTCACTCTGTATGACAGTCTCTAGGTCCATCCAGGTCTCAATGACTTAATTTCTTAATGACTCAATTTCGTTCCTTTTTATGGCTGAGTAATATTCCATTGTATATATGTACCACAACTTCTTTATCCATTCATCTGTCAATGGGCATTTAGGTTGCTTCCATGACCTGGCTATTGTAAATAGTGCTGCAATGAACATTTGGGTGCATGTGTCTTTTTGAATTATGGTTTTCTCTGGATATATGCCCAGTAGTGGGCATTTTTAGTTTTTTAAGGAACCTCCATACTGTTCTCCATAGTGGCTATATCAATTTACATTCCCACCAACAGTGCAAGAGGGTTCCCTTTTCTCCACACCCTCTCCAGCATTTGTTGTTTGTAGATTTTCTGATGATGGCCATTCTAACTGGTGTGAAGTGATACCTCATTGTAGTTTTGATTTGCATTTCTCGTAATAATTAGTGATGTTGAGCAGCTTTTCATGTGCTTCTTGGCCATCTGTAGGTCTTCTTTGGAGAAATGTCTATTTAGGTCTTCTGCCCATTTTTGGATTGGGTTGTTTGTTTCTTTAATATTGAGCTGCATGAGCTGTTTATATATTTTGGGGATTAGTCCTTTGTCCATTGATTCGTTTGCAAATATTTTCTCCCATTCTGAGGGCTGTCTTTTCGTCTTGTTTATGGTTTCCTTTGCTGTGCAAAAGCTTTGAAGTTTCATTAGGTCCCATTTGTTTATTTTTGTTTTTATTTCCGTTACTCTAGGAGGTGGATCAAAAAAGATCTTGCTGTGGTTTATGTCAAAGAGTGTTCTTTCTATGTTTTCTTCCAAGAGTTTTATAGTGTCCGGTCTTACATTTAGGTCTCTAATCCATTTTGAGTTTATTTTTGCGTATGGTGTTAGGGAATGTTCTAATTTCATTCTTTTACATGTAGCTGTCCAGTTTTCCCAGCACCACTTATTGAAGAGACTGTCTTTTCTCCATTGTATATCTTTGCCTTCTTTGTCATAGATTAGTTGACCATAGGTGCGTGGGTTTATCTCTGGGCTTTCTATCTTGTTCCATTGATCTATGTTTCTGTTTTTGTGCCAGTACCATATTGTCTTGATTACTGTAGCTTTGTAGTATAATCTGAAGTCAGGGAGTCTGATTCCTCCAGCTCTGTTTTTTTCCCTCAAGACTGCTTTGGCTATTCGGGGTCTATAAAAAGACACTCTTAACAGGATATTCCCAAGACTTTGAGACTCTCTCCTTGGAGCTAGGCAAAGGGCAAACCTTTCTTTTTTTTTTTTTTTTTTTTTTTTTTTTTTTTTGTGGTATGCGGGCCTCTCACTGTTGTGGCCTCTCCCATTGCGGAGCACAGGCTCCGGACGCGCAGGCTCAGCCACCATGGCTCATGGGCCCAGCCGCTCCGTGGCATGTGGGATCCTCCTGGACCGGGGCACGAACCCGTGTCCCCTGCATCGGCAGGTGGACTCTCAACCACTGCGCCACCAGGGAAGCCCCAAACCTTTCTTTAGAATGTGTATAGTATTAGTGTATAGGGCAACTGTATTAGTTTGCTAGGGCTGCTATAATAAAATATCACAAACTCAGTTCTTGAACAATACAAATTTATTGACTCAGTTGTGAAGGCTAGAAGTCCAAGATCAAGGTGTTGGCAGTGTTGCTTCCTTCTGAGGGCTATAAGAGAGAATCTGTTCCATATGTCTCCTAGCTTTTGGTGGTTTGCTGGCAATCTTTGGTATTTCTTGGCTAGTAGATCTCTGCCTTCATCCTGCCATGGCATTGTCTCTATGTGCCTATCTGTGTCCACATTTCGCCCTTTTATAAGGACACCAATCATTTTGTATTACTGGTCCACCCTACTCAAATATGACTTCAACTTATGTAATTACATCTGCAGTGACCCTATTTCTGAAGAAGGTCACTTTCTCAGGGTACTAGGGATTAGGACTTCAACATACGAATTTTGGGGGAGCACAATTCATCACATGACAAGGTCCCAGACCTGACAAGTTTTAATCTTCTACTGCGCCAGAGACATCATAAGCATTGGCTCCATAAGTACAACCAACTTTATTCTTTAAGATGACTTGTCATATCTAATTCAGTAGCCGTCGTTCTTAATACGACATTTCAGGTAAGTTCTTGGTTACATAATTGATTTGCTCAATCAGTTATGAAAGAAGTACAAACTAGTGGGAAGGGGAACATATTCTTACTGAATCCATGCAGATAGCAACATTACTGTTAAAAGAACAGAAACCTATTAAATTTGAATTATTATTGAATTCTGGGGATCAGTAAGAATCAGATAAAATGTTTTTAATTGACATAACATTATATTTGTTTCATGTATATAGCATAACAATTTGATATTTGTATATATTGCAAATGATCACCACAATAAGTCTAGTTAACATCTGTCATCATTGTTAAAAATTTTTTTTCTTGTTATGAAACTAAGATTTACTCTCAGCAACTTTCTAATTTGCAGTACAGTATTATTAACTGTAGTCACCATACTGAACATTTCAGTCCCATGATTTAGTTTATTTTATAACTGGAATTTTGTGCCTTTTGACCTCCTTTATCCATTTTGCCTGGCCCCCATCCCCAGGCACCTCTGGCAACCACTAATCTGTTCTCCGTATCTATGAGCTTGGTTTCAGTTTGTTGTTGTTGTTTGTTTTTTAGATTCCACATGTAAGTGAGATCATACAGTATTTGTCTTTCTCTTTCTGACTTATTTCACTTAGCATAATGCCCTCTAGGAATCATGTGTGTTGTCACAAATGGCAAGATTTCCGTCTTTTTTATGGCTAAATAATATTCCATTGTATGTATATTTGTATGTATGTGTATATATGCATGTGTGTATGTATACACTTACACACACTTACACACACACACACACACACACACACACACACACCATGTTTTCTTTATCCATTCATCCATCAGCGGAAACTTAAGTTGCTTCCATACCTTGGCTATTGTAAATAATGCTAAAATGAACATGGTGGTGCATACATCTTTTCAAATTAGTGTTTTTGTTTTACCCAGAAGTGGAATTGCTGGATCATATGGTAGTTCTGTTTCTAATTTTTTGAAGAACCCCCATACTCTTTCCATAGTGGCTGCACCAATTTATACTCCCACTAACAGTGCAAGAGGGTTCTCTTTTCTCCACATCTTCACCAACACTTGTTATTTCTTGTCTTTTTGTTAATAACCAGTCTAACAACTGTGAGTTGATATCTCATTGTGATTTGCATTTCCCTGATGATTAATGATGTTGAGCATCTTTTAACGTGCCTGTAGGCCATCTGTATGTCTTCTTTGGAAAAATGTCTATTCAGCTCTTCTGCCTATTTTTTTAAAGCAGGCTGTTTGTTTTTTGATGTTGAGTTATATGAGCTGTTTATATATTTTGGATATTAACCCCTTATCAGTCATATCATTTGCAGATATTTTCTGCCAATCAGTAGGTTGTCTTTTTGTTTTGTCAGTGATTTCCTTTGCTGTGCAAAAGCTTTTAAGTCTAATTAGGTCCCATTTGTTTATTTTTGCTTTTGTTACCTTTGCCTTAGGAGACAGACCCAAAAAACTGTTGCTACGATTTATGTCAAAGAGTGATCTGCCTGTTTTCCTCTAGGAGTTTTATGGTTTTAGGTCTTACATTTTGGTCTTTAATCCATGTTGATGGTTTCCTTTGCTGTGCAAGAAGCTTTTTAGTGTGATGTAGTCCTACTTGTTTATTTTTGCTTTTGATACTTTTACTTTGGGTGCTAAATCCAAAAAATCATCCTCAAGACTGATGTCAGGGAGCTTACTGCCTATGTTTTCTTCTAGGAGTTTTATGATTTAGGTCATATATTCAAGTCTTTAGTCCATTTTGAGTTAGTTTTTTTTTAATAAATTTATTTTTATTATCATTTTTGGCTGCATCAGGTCTTCGTTGCTGTGTGCGGGCTTTCTCTAGTTGTGGCAAGCGGGGCTACTCTTTGTTGTGGCAAGCGGGCTTCTCATTGCAGTGGCTTCTCTTGTTGCGGAGCACGGGCTGTAGGTGCGCGGGCTTCAGTAGTTGTGGCTTGCAGGCTCTAGAGTGCAGGCTCAGTAGTTGTGGCACACGGGCTTAGTTGCTCCGCAGCATGTGGGATCTTCCTGGACCAGGGCTTGATCCCGTGTCCCCTGCATTGGCAGGCATATTCTTTACCACTGTACTACCAGGGAAGCTCTTGAGTTGGTTTTTGTGTATGGTGTAAGATAGTGGTCCAATTTCATTCTTTTGCATGTGGCTGTCCAATTTTCCCAGCACTATTCATTGAAAAGACTGTCCTTTTCCCACTGTGTATTCTTAGCTTCTTTGTCTTAAATAAACTGATCATATATGCATTGGTTTATTTCTTGGCTCTGTATTCTATGTCTGTTTTTAATGCTGATACCATACTGTTTTGATTACTGTAGTGTTGTGATATAGTTCAACCCTGCCCTCACTCTTGATTGTCTCTCAAATCTTTGTTAATGTCCAAACAGTCTATATTATTTTAAGTGGCTCTCAGTTGAGAATGTGCCAAGACCTGTCAGTATCCCAAAGGGGAGAATTTCAGCAATACCTAAATTCAAGCTGATTGAGGCCAGACCCTCAGGCAGTAGCTTTTAAGTATGCAAATGTATATCTGTCCTGTGGGACTGCAAGAGAAAGTCATACTGCTGCCAGAACTAGGCAACCTAGAGGTGTCCCTTGGGTGGCAGCTGTGAAAATCAGGGCACCAGCTAAGGGTACAAGCTCCTTTCCAGGAGATACTGGCAAGTTAAAGCAAGGTAGAGGGAGAGCACAAAGATGGCATCCACCAGCTTTTGTCCCCAAAGATCACCTCAGTAGGTTGCTAGAGGTGTAGAAACCTTAGGCCAAAGCTCCAGGACAAGCAGATAGGCCTTTTTCGCAGAAAACTGGGGTATGTTTCTGTTTGTTGTTTGTGCTGTGCACTGGGGGTGGTAGCCAACCAAAAATTGTCTCTCCAGTTGTTACAGTCCCGTGGGACCCAGGATACAAGCCCAGCTGTCCACCAGAACCAGGCAATCAAAGGGCATCAGTTAGGTGGCAACCACAAAAATGGGGACATCAGATGGGAATACGAGGTCCCCTATGGAAGAAATGGATGTTCTGGAGTGCAGCAGAGGGATGTTGCAAAGATAAGGCCCTCCTTCTGAGATCTCTGAGAGGATTACAACAGGCCCTTTGATGTGGGTTTAATTAGAAGCCTGCCACTTAGGCCAAAGCTGTATTAGGTAAACTAATAATCCTCTTCTACAGAAAGATTGGGCACCTCAGTCTGTTGCCTCTTGCTGTGCCCTGGGGTGGTAGTCAGTTAAGAACTCTTTGTCCATTGGTTTTAGTCCTGTGGGACCCTTGAGCATAATCCCCCGCTGGCCCCCAGAGTCAGGTGATCTAGAGGTGTGCCCTGAATGGCAGCTGCAAAAATCAGGGCCTTAGAAGAGGATATAAGTTCCTTTCCGGGAGATACTGGCAAGCTGAAGGGAGAAGAGAAATGTTTTTTAACATTTCGTTTCAGCGTACCAAAGCAGAGTTTACAAAATTGATGTGAATTAGATTACTTTAGAAGAAGGAGAAATGACTCCCTATAAGGGAGATCCAGAAAACAGAAAATTAAAGCAAAGTTAAACATTATGGATCTTGGATTGTCAGTTTCATAAAACTCCTTATCAGCTTAAAAAAATATATGAGAAATCCTAATGTAGTCCACTGGTGTCTTTTGAAAGTTCTCTAAGCCACGTCCCCTCAGAAGCCTGTACCCAAGTATCTATTCTTTGATGTATAAGTGGTTTCAAATAACAGGTACAGTCCTTTTCACAGGGCTCTGAGACTATCCTTCTTTGTTGAAAGTACAAACTCTGGCCTGTAGCTTATAGGAAGGCCTTCAGACAAGCATCAGAATAAAACAAAAACTAGTCAATAGATGAAAGAGGCTTAAAATGACTATGGCTTATTTATTATTGATAATTGTCAAGTGGAAAGATATGACGAGGATTCATAATAATAAATACAGTTGACAAGGAAATTTGGTTGTTTCTGTGACATGGAGAACACATTAGAGGCATGTTTTGGAGATACTGTGGTTTGGTTCCAGAATACCACAATAAAGTGAGTCAGATAAAATTTTTGGTTTCTTGGTGCATGTAAAAGTTATGTTTACACTATTCTGTAGTCTATTAAGTGTGCAGTAGCATTATTTCTTTAAAAAATGTACATATTATATCTTAATTAAAAATACTTTATTACTAAAAAATGCTAACAATCATCTGACAACACAAATCATCAATTACCACAAATCAGCAATTTGTAAAAACCACAATATCTGTGAAGCACAATAAAGCGAGTTATGCCTGTATTCCAAAAAGGTTTTTAAACAAGAATGTTTCTAAAGATGATGATTAAGCCTATTGTCAAAGAAGTCAGTGACTCCTTACATCTGATTTATGAATATGAATGAGTATAACCTTTTACAGTTGAAAAAAATCTTGAGATATAGTATGATAATCCTGAGACCTAATGTACCAGGAATAACACCAAGAATATCAAGTAAAGAGATTCAGTAAGTCAGGGATCAAGTTTAGACATCTATATTTTTATAAAACGCCATTTGAAAATCACTGACCTAGAAGATGATAGATGTGAATAAAATAAAGGTTCAATAATAACTGAAATTGTGGGAACAAAACCTGAAATTAGGACAGACAGCACTGTACCTCCAGAACTCTTATAAATACAGGAAAACTTGACAACTATTTCATAAGAGTTTTGAATAATGTTTCCCTTCATATTTAAACATATGGTAAGCAAGGACATTGGTGAATCTCCATGGACTTCTCATAAAACACTTTTTGAAATATATTAAGTTTTGAAATTTTTATATTATATTACCATATAAATTAGAAATTTTATAGTAATTACATTTTTGAAATATCTTTATTAATTTAGAGAGGTGAAATATTTATATTAATTTTACCATATAAATTTAACCTAGGGAAGGTTAAGTGTCTTCTGATTTGACAACTCTTCCCATGCAACTCTTAGAATAGTAACACATCAAATAAACTTAATTATTTCTAGCATCTCTACTTATATGTTGAAAGGACAAATCATTGTGATTCTCCATAGCCTCTCTGGGAAATCTCAAAGATATTTTCACTAACACATAGAAGGTATCTTGGAAGTTTTATTTTCCTAAGTTTAGGATCTGATTTGGCGAAGTGTGTTAGTTTGCTAGGGCTGCCATAACAAAATACCACAGACTGGGTGGCTTAAACAGCAGAAATTTATTTTCTCACAGTTCCGGAAGCTAGAAGTCTAAGATCACTCTGTCAGCAGGTTTGGTTTCTTCTGAAGCCTTGGCTTGCAGATGGCTACCTTCTTGCTGTGTCCTCATGTGACCTTTTCTCTGTGTGTGTGCGCGCACACACGTTGCTGGTGTCTCTTCCTGTTGTTATACGGACAGCAGGCATATTGGATTAGGGCCCCACCCTAACAGCCTCATTTTACCTTAATAACCTCTCTAAAGGTCCGATCTCCAAATACAGTCATATTCCGAGGTACTGAGGATTACAGCTTCAACATATGAATTTGGGGGCGGGGGTGGACACAATTCAGCCCATAACAGGAAGACAAAGATCAAAAAAGTTGTGAGGGGAGATTGGAACACTTTATTAAAAGATGTAACCTTTGATGCTTGAGAAATAATACTTGGTTACCTGTTTTACTGAAGTGACAATAAAACATTTCAAAATAAATGTAAATGGTAATATGATTGAAAAGAACTTTAGCTTATTCATAAGTGAGGAAGGAGTCTTTGTTCTTTTTTTTCCACTTAAATAATGAAAAACAAAATCAACATCAAGTATAGAAAATTATTCTAGTAAAACACAGAATTTTTGCTCTTGGCAGATTACACAAAAGTAAAAAAATAACATAGGTGAAGGCATGGGAGCACACCCTTCAAAATTGAGTGAACTTTGCTAAGATTTTAACATATTGTATAACTTATTTCAGAATCAAGTATAAACCAAGGAAAATAAAAGTCACTTACCATGTTGTGTCTTCAGTTATGTTCTTCCGTATTGTGGAACCAGCTGATAGTTGCTCAAGGACAGTGGTATTGTGTCATAGGTTTCATGAGGTTAGAATGACTTTCATGTTAGTACTGTTACCTGTGTTAACATGCAGTGCCTTTGTTCTTGTTCACTTTCAGATAAGTCTATGAGTATTTTTTAAATTTCTTAATTTTCAATTCTGATGTGTTATGTATTAGTACTTTTAAGCCCTTTGGGGTCCTGAATAAGTCCTAAGAGTGTAAAGGGATTCAGGGATCATCAAAAAACTACTTTTCCTTGTAAATCAAAGGCACATACATAGTTGTATCTCTGTCAGTATTGCTCCTAAATAGAAGTACACTTTACAGCATTGTAAATAGCTCAAAACATCATTTAGGTAGATAAGTTTCTGAAGAGTGCCCTAATCAAGACTCAGTAAATGGCGGGGGTGGGGAGGGGAGGGTGCATGGGCAGGGGAGCCTATTTCAAAATTTTCTGTTTTTCCTGACAGTGTATTTTGTAGAGAATAAGGAGGTGAACTAGCCCTCCTAGATATGACAACGTATACTATAAAACTGTAACAGTTAAATCAGATTATTCGTATACATATAGACTTTTTTGTGTGTTTTTTAGTTTATTATTTGGCTACTCTGGGTCTTCATTACAGCCTGCGGGCTTTCTCTAGTTGCGGTGAGTGGGGGCTACTCTTTGTTGTGGTGCGCGGGCTTCTCGTTGCGGTGGCTTCTCCTGTTGCAGAGCATGGGCTCTAGGTGCGTGGGTTTCAGTAGTTGTGGCATGTGGGCTCAGTAGTTGTGGCTCGCGGACTGTAGAGTGCAGGCTCAGTAGTTGTGGCACACAGGCTTAGTTGCTCTGTGGCATGTGGGATCTTCCCAGACCAGCAGCCCGTGTCCCCTGCATTGGCAGGGGGATTCTTGATCACTGCACCACCAGAGAGGTCCCTAGACATTTAGATTATTATAGCTTAGTGGAAATCCGTGGGTGGCAGGGGAATCCATGTATTGCCATTGTTGTTGGGTTGGCCAAAAAGTTCGTTCGGTTTCCCGTAAGCTGGCTCTAGTAGCGCTTAGTTGTCTTTTACTTCATTTGAAACAATTTTGTAAGATTGTATTATGACAGCTGTCATATCAGTGTGCGTTAAAAAAAGACATCAAAATTGGTGAATTTTTGTGTAGCCATTTTAATACGGAAGATGGAAGAAAAAAAGTAACTTTTTTGGCATATTATGCTTTATTATTTCAAGAAGGGTAAAAATGCAACTGAAACGCAAAGAAAAGATTTGTGCAGTATATGGAGAAGGTGCTGGGACTGATCGAACGTGTCAAAAGTGGTTTGTGAAGTTTTGTGCTGGAGATTTCTTGCTGGACGATGCTCCACGGTCCAGTAGACCAGTTGAAGTTGATAGCGGTAAAATTGAGACATTAATTGAGAACAGTCAACGTTATACCATGCAGGAGATAGCCAACATACTCAAAATATCCAAATCAAGCATCAAAAATCATTTGCACCAACTTGGTTATGTTAATCGCTTTGGTGTTTGGGTTCCACATAAGTTAAGTGAAAAAAAACCTTGACCGTATTTCTGCATGCAATTCTGTCCTTAAGCATGATGAAAACATTCCATTTTTAAAACAAATTGTGATGGGTGATGAAAAATGGACACTGTACAATAATGTGGAACAGAAGAGATCGTGGGGCAAGCAAAATGAAACCACCACCAACCACACCAAAGGCCGGTCTTCAAAGAAGGGATGTTGTGTATATGGTGGGATTGGAAGGGAGTCCTCTATTATGAGCTCCTTCTGGAAAACCAAACGATTAATTCCAGCAAGTACTGCTCCCAGTTAGACCAACTGAAAGCAGCACTTGACGAAAAGTGTCCAGAATTAGTCAACAGAAAACGCATCTTCTTCCTTCAGGATAATGCACATGTTTCTTTGATGACCAGGCAAAAACTGTTACAGCTTGGCTGGGAAGTTCTGATTCATCCGCCATATTCACCAGACATTGCACCTTCGGATTTCCATTTATTTCGGTCTTTACAAAATTCTTTTAATGGAAAATATTTCAATTCCCTGGAAGACTGTAAATGGCACCTGGAACAGTTCTTTGATCAAAAAGATAAAAGGTTTTGGGAAGACGGAATTATGAAGTTGCCTGAAAAATGGCAGAAGGTAGTGGAACAAAATGGTGAATATGTTGTTAAATAAAGTTCTTGGTGAAAATGAAAAATGTGTTTTATTTTTACTTAGAAACCGAAGGAACTTTTTGGCCAACCCAATATATAGGTTTTGTTCAAACTCCAGTTGATTGGCAGTGGCTCTTGGAGTTATAGGAAGGACTATACGAAGTGCAAGTTATGAGAAGGACTTTGAGAATACTTTCGGGATGGAGGAGAGTGCCAAAGTTTTTTAGTGTAGCGTGTTATAGGTAGAAGAGGTGTAGTGTCTCTTCATAACTTTAAAATAGGGCATCACTAATATGTGGAGAAGGGGAAAGAATTATTCAACACATGAAAATTGGGAGGAAAATGTCAGTTTAGACCCTAACCTAACAGTATAAACTAAAATAAATTATAGATGGATTAAAGTTAAATGTAAAAGAGTTCTTAAGACAAGAAAATAATTCTATAATTTGAGGATGGGAAAAAGCTTTCTCACCATTATGGCAGTGAAAGTCACCATTAAGAAAGAGGGCCAACTTCCCTGGTGGTCCAGTGGCTAAGACTCCACGCTTCCAACACAGGGGGCCAGGGTTCAATCCCTGGTCAGGGAACTAGATCCCACATGCTGCAGCGAAGATCCTGCATGCTGCAACTAAGACCCAATGCAGCCAAATAAATAAATATTTTTTATAAAGAAACCCACTTCCTCTTTAAAAAAAAAAAAGAATGAGATAAATACATTTGATTTAAGGGAAAAAGAAACTTGTGAGTCAAAATTAAATAATTATTTAGAAAAAATGTTTGTAACGAATATAACCTGAGGTTAGTAGCCTGAATGTCCAAAGTGCTCATACATATTGGTGTGAAAAACAGTAAGACACCTAATAAATGAATAAGACAAACATTTAGACATGTAATAGATAAAGGAAGTTAACGGAAATTCCCATTGAGGAAATCCATGTTACTAAGAAATATGTAAATATTATAATCAAATAAATGCAAATTCAAAAAGCCAGATGCTAGTAAATAAATGGAAAAGAACAGCATTAGTCTTTCCTATTACAGGTTAATGAACTATGTGGTAGATAGGGGGAAGCTAATGGTCCAACCACAAGATGAGGAAGTAATATTAGTGTATCATTTTTCAACCCACAATGAATTAATGGTCTAAGCATTGGGCATCAGTGGTTACTAACGTCACAAAAAGGAACCCAACTATACATTATGTGCTTACTGATGGAAGAACAGCCCCTTCCACCACCATGTAATAGTTTTGTCAAAATAATTGACTGATTGGGGCTTCCCTGGTGGCGCAGTGGTTAAGAATCTGCCTGCTAATGCAGGGCACACAGGTTCGAGCCCTGGTCTGGGAGGATCCTACATGCCGCAGAGCAGCTAGGCCCGTGAGCCACAACTACTGAGCCTGTGCGTCTGGAGCCTGTGCTCCTCAGCAAGAGAGGCCGCGATAGTGAGAGGCCTGCACACCGCGATGAAGAGTGGCCCCCGCTTGCCACAACTAGAGAAAAGCCCTTGCACAGAAATGAAGACCCAACACAGCAAAAATTAATTAATTAATAAACTCCTACCCCCAACATCTTCTTAAAAAAAATTGACTAATTAATTAAATCCTCTCTAGATCCAACTACCAATTTACAGGAAATACAGAAGACTGAGAGAAATGTTAGGAGAATCCTTGAGGATATAATCAGCAAAATCCAATCTGTAGGAAGCTGTGTAGGACAAATGACTAGGTTTCACAGACCTTTTTTTACAGTAGTAATTAAAAGGAAATTAAGGAAAATAATTTTTGGTGCCCTACTCACAGCCCCCAGAAACCCATTCATGTACTATAGATTAGTCATCATTTACTTGATGATTATTTAAAGAAGGCAGAATCACCTTTTAGGAACAAACGAATAACATTCTGCTCAATCTTTTGAGGAAGTGCATGACTTCATGTAGACTTGTGAGGATGATGTAGAGAAAAGATTTTAAGTTGAATAATTGGTTTATTTAATATTTTAGATTTACCCTTTTAATCTGTTCTTAAAAATTTTTGGCCGTAGAGCAGTCTTGTTGTGGAAAATTTGGTCATATTGTTCTGATTTCTGAAACTCTTATTATTATCTAAGCTAGATAATTTTTTATATTATATATTCATATTAAATATTTACTGAGTTCTTTTACAAATAAAACATTGTGCTTGGTAGTAGGGAATGATCAAGAAAATTAAGATGTGGTCCCCTCCTTAAGAATTTATAATTCTGTAGTGGTGGTGGTCACAAATAATACAAGGTGAAGAACTAGTCAACTGGGCTTCCCTAGTGGCACAGTGGTTAAGAATCCACCTGCCAATGCAGGGGACACGGGTTCAAGCCCTGGTACGGGAAGATCCCACATGCTGCGGAGTATCTAAACCAGTGCGCCACAACTGCTGAGCCCACGCTCTGTAGAGTCCGCAAGCCACAACTACTAAGCCTGTGTGCCACAACTACTGAAGCCCGTGCACCTAGAGCCTGTGTTCCACTGCAATGAGAAGCCTGCGCACCACAGTGAAGAGTAGCCCCTGCTCCCCGCAACTAGAGAAAGCCCACGCACAGCAACGAAGACCCAACGCAGCCAAAAATAAATAAATTTATATTAAAAAGAAAGAATTAGTCAACTAAAGAGTGGGGGGTCAGCAGTAGGAACACAGAAATGGATTATATTTGGAAATAACTGGCCTTAAGTTACATTGTGGAGCTATGGTGTTTTGGTATGTGATACTTCTAAATACTAGGCTAGTGGTATTTTTGATAATAGATACTCTTTCCATTTTGAGGTACAGGAGAGGAGAAAAAGGAAGAGGCTGTGAATGTCTTTTTAAAAAGGCACTTTACTGAAACGAAATTGAGTTATTTGTAGTGAGGTGGATGGACCTAGAGTCTGTCATACAGAGTGAAGTAAGTCAGAAAGAGAAAAACAAATACCATATGCTAACACATATATATGGAATCTAAAAAAAAAAGGTTCTGAAGAACCTAGGGGCAGGACAAGAATAAAGACACAGATGTAGAGAATGGACTTGAGGACACTGGGAGGGGGAAGGGTAAGCTGGGAAGAAGTGAGAGAGTGGCATTGACATATACACTACCAAATAAATGTAAAATAGATACCTAGTGGGAAGCAGCTGCATCTCAAGGGGCTATCAGCTCCATGCTTTGTGACCTCCTAGAGGGGTGGGATAGGGAAGGGTGGGAGGGAGATGCAAGTGGGAGAGGATATGGGGATGTATGTATACATATAGCTGATTCACTTTGTTATACAGCAGAAACTAACACAACATTGTAAAGCAATTATACGGCAATAAAGATGTTAAAAAAAAAGAAAACTTTTAAGGAAAAATAAACATCACAATAAAATACAAAACTTGAAAAAAGGCGCTTTATTGTTCCTTCTTTACTTCTACTAAATTTGCGTATTAACTTTTTTGTTTTTGGACCTGATTTGGGTGTTACTGATAAATAGTTGTTAACAAAGAGCTATGTGTCTGTCATCTTTCTTTTGTACAGCTATATTGAAAGAGAAAATAATTTTACATTATGAATTTTGCATTACTCAGGAAGATTTAACATATACTTGTTTGTTGTCATTCTTTTTAAAAGTAAATATTCCTTTTTTTTTTTTGGCTGTACCCTGCGAGGCTTATGGGATCTTAGTTGCCCAACCAGGGATTGAACCCAGGCCACAAGCAGTGAAAACGCCAAGTCCTAACCACTGGACCACCAGGGAATTCCCCAAAATGAATATTCTTAATTTTTATTTTCTTCTGAGCTATCTTCTATACCTTTCATTCAAATTTTACACCATCTTCAGTTTAAAATATATTGAGATAATAAAGATCTAGACTAGAAACTGCCATTTTTTGGTGAGCAGGTCAAAAGAAAGACTTGTAAAACTTATCAAATGCTTGTGCTTGTGGGATCATTAACATTTGTCACTTGGTCAGTCTCATCTCCATAGCAGTCAGACCATTCCCAGTCATTTTGTATCATTGAGCCCATGATTGGGAGGTCTCATTAAGTTAGATGATTAAGAGAAAATCCAGTAGCATATTTGATGCTCTGAAAAATACATATAAATCTTGAATGTTTTATATTTTATTTTTATTACAGATTCTGAAGAATATTTCTGTGTAAAAAGAATTTTCTCAGGTGGAGATCAAAGCTTTTCACATTACTCTAATCCCCAGGTAATAGTAATCATATAAATAATTACTAAGCTCAGATAATTTAGAAGTTGTTTTTAAACCCATATTAATGTTCTTTATATGTTATAAAGTAATTGCCTTAATTTTTTTTTCCTCAAGTCTACAAAAATTTTCAGATCCATTTGATAAGTTGGGTTTTTTTTGATAAGTTTTTTTTTTAATTTCTTTATTTATTTTTGGCTGCTTTGGGTCTTTGTTGCTGCACATGGGCTTTCCCTAGTTGCAGCGAGTGGGGCTACTCTTCATTGTGGTGCACAGGCTTCTCATTGCGTTGGCTTCTCTTTGTTGCAGAACATGGGCTCTAGGTGCGCGGGCTTCAATATTTGTGGCTTGTGGGCTCTAGAGCACAGTCTCAGTAGTTGTGGCACACGGGCTTAGTTGCTCCGCAGCATGTGGGATCTTCCCGGACCAGGACTCGCGACTGTGTGCCCTGCATTGGCAGGCGGATTCCTAACCACTGCGCCACCAGGGAAGTCCCCATTTGATAAGTTTTTGTTCCAGGTGTTTAGTAGAGATTAACTTCCAAATACATAGTGGAGGCGTGTCTTGGTTTATATATAATATCTCTTCCCTCTGACTCATCTGCTTATTTTAAAATTTAGAACTGTGGGCCACCAGATGACTTTAGATATCCTGATCCTTCGAAGCAGATCTGGACTGTGAATGAAGCTCTAATTCAAAAATGGCTGAGCTACCCCTCTGGAAGATTTCCTGTAGAGATAGCCAAGTAAGAAAAATATTTTATCTACACAAAGTCTCTTAACTCCATGGTAGAGGAACCTGTACTTAGGAGTTTTTATTTAAATAAATATTTCATTAAATATCATTTACAGAATGGTTTATATACAAAAGTTTAATTGTCTAGAATTTCTGTAATAGTGGATATTTTAGGAGATCTCATGTAGATGTTTATAAGTTACAATTCTTTCATATACATAATGATATATTAAATGATAACTTAAAATATTAAATATAGCCACTTTAGGATTGGGTTTGCAAGAATGTTCCTTCTAGCTTCATAGTGGTCACTGTCTTTTAACTTCTATATTCCATGGAAGAGTTGAGTATTTCTTCTTTCTTGAATATTTTTCTTGAAGATGGACTTGTTTAGTACTTAAAGTTTTTGTTGTTGTTGAAGGTGGTGTAGGTATTTGGGATGAGGGGCTATAGCTGATCAGCTGTGTTTTTAATTCGAAATTATTTTACCAAACTAAAATTTTTCTTAAAAGCCTGAAGTGTAGTCTTCAGAAAAATAACATTCCAGATTAGATTTACCACCATGTGGAATTAAGAAAGTTAAATGTGCATGTTTATATAAAAAATTTTTTTAGATAACAAAAAAAAAATTTTTTTAGGAACATCAGATTTATTTGATGAATCAGAGGACAGTAGTAATGTTTGAGAGAGTAATAAAGAGATAAACAGTAATACCTTTATCAAGATTTACTTAATCTTTAGTAATTTATAGAATTCTGATTTATTTTGAATGTTGGTTGGAGGAATGCTCTGTAGCATTAAATACTATATTTTATTTTTTATTAAATAATAAAGGTGATGTGGATTTTTCCACATAAATAATAAATAAATAAAAGATGATTTTATTTTTTATTAAAAAATAAAGGGGATGAATGGATAAAGAAGATGTGGCACTATATACAATGGAATATTAACTCAGCCATAAAAAGGAACAAAATTGAGTTATTTGTAGTGAGGTGGATGGACCTAGAGTCTGTCATACAGAGTGAAGTAAGTCAGAAAGAGAAAGAGAAATACCGTATGCTAACGTATATACGCGGAATCTAAAAAATAAAATAAAATAAAGGGTACGGATGAACCTAGTTGTAGGGCAGGAATAAAGAGATAGACGTACAGAATGGACTTGAGGACATGGGGTAGGAGGGGGAAGCTGGGGTGAAGTGAGAGTAGCATTGACATATATACGCTACCGAATGTAAAATAGTTGGCTGGTGGGAAGCAGCAGCAGCATAGCACAGGGATATTGGCTTGGTGCTTTGCAATGACCTAGAGGGGTGGAATAGGGAGGATGGGAGGGAGGCTTAAGAGGGAGGGGTTATGGGGACATGTGTATGAATATTTGCTTTGTTGTGCAACAGAAACTAAGACAGTATTGTGAAGCAATTATACTCCAATTAAGATCTATTAAAAAAAAACCACCAAAGGTGAACAATTAGATTTCTCATTTTGTGATTTTGTGATTTTTAAATTTCTTTTTAGTGAAATAGATGGAACGTTTTCTTCGTCTGGTTGTCTAAATGGAAGTTTTTTAGCTGTTAGGTGAGTGACAATTCTTTGGTATACCAAATTTTTCAAATTTATTATATTAAATAATGTCATTAAAAAGAAGTGAAAAAATTTTAAAGTTGCATTTTATTATTTTCTCTCTCTCTCTCTTTTTTAAATAGCAATGATGATCACTATAGAACGGGCACCAGATTTTCAGGGGTTGATATGAATGCTGCTAGGCTTTTATTCCACAAACTTATACAATCTGATCATCCTCAGATATCTCAGCAGGTTTGTTTTTAAAGCATTTTATATTTGTATTATGTAGCCTGTTGAGTTTTTTATTCCATGTTTTTTTATATGTTTGTGACCTAATTAACTTTACAGTTTCATACACTTTATTGAGATGTCTGTATAATTTATTTAATATACTAATGTAAGAATTAAAATAGGGTATTATTTTAAACTGTTTGTAATTTAGCTGTCAAATATCTGTAAATCTTTCCAGATGTTCAGAGCAGACTCTTAATTACTTAATATTACCATGTTGGTTACGTCTATATAACTATAGATGTAGAGTTTAAATTGAGATATAAATAAAAATCTTGTATGCAAGATTTTAAAAATTCTCTTAGCACTGCTTAGGGCATTAATTTTCATTGTGCTCCAAAGTGCATTCATTAATTCATTGTAAGATGGTTTCTTTTTTTTTTTTTTTCCCTTCACCATTTCACGTTTGCTGTAGTATAAGGTTTTCTTTTTCTTTCTTTTTTTGGAATATGCATTCATTTTAAATGAAGTAGGTTTTACTTTTTGTCAAAATATAGGTGGCAGCTAGCTTGGAAAAGAATCTTATTCCTAAACTGACTAGCTCCTTACCTGATGTTGAAGCATTGAGATTTTATCTTACTCTACCAGAATGTCCCCTGATGAGTGATTCCAACAATTTCACCACAATAGCAATTCCTTTTGGTACAGCTCTTGTGAACCTAGAAAAGGCACCACTGAAAGTACTTGGTAAGAATTTCAATACTTTTTTTTTTTTTTTACAACCTTTTCTTTTTAAATGAAAATGCTCATAACTTCTTTGCTGTTTGAAATTTTGCTACCCTGCTTATTTTGACATTGTCTTAAGGTGAGATAAACCTGTTTTTCAGTTTGTTGCTTTTTGCTAGTCATCTGATGCTAGTTGTTAGAGTTGGAGGCAAAGCTGTTAAATATTAAAATTTTAATCAAGCACAACAGCAGAGACAGTATCGGGAAAGATAAAAACTGTTTTTGGTATTCGCCTTCCTCATCCCCTCCAGAGTGATCTTACTGTTAAAGAAGTAAAGCAGGAGGAACAATTAAAACTGAACAAACATGGGTATTAAATCCTCCTTGAACTTTTTTAACCCTTTGCCTTGTATTTCCCTCACTTGCTAATTTTCTGATGTCTCTGCATGTAGGTGAGATTCCACTGTTTATTTGATCTTATTCCTCTGGGTTTTTGGCCTAAACTTTCCTCACTTTAATTTTTCTAATTGTATACATTTCATCTCTATCTGCTGACCATTATAGTTTGCCTGCTACATTTAGTAGCAGTGCTTTCCTTCTTAATAGTATTTGTTAGGTATGTGAATCTGAGATACATAAGAGTAATAAAATCAGTACAAGAAGTTTTAGGCTGAGGGTGAGCAGAGGAAGCAACAAGCAAGGGGTAGAATCCTGGAATCTGAGGGAATTAGCCAGTGGTTAGAAGAGTGAAGCAGGGACTCAAAAGCATATTGCTTCCATATTGTCAGAAGTTTTTGTGTTCCCTTCTGTCTGCTGCATAAGATTGTCATATTTGTAGTTAATAACTACAAATAGTGAACGTGGGGAAGGACAGACATGGTACACTTTACATTGTTCAGTTTCTGTATTTGATTTTCAGGAGTACCTTGCATTTTTAGGATGGTGCTTCACCATATTTCAACTTTATGTTACGTAAGTTGAAAGATAAAAGTTGGAGAGATCTTTAAATATTGGAGCAATACAGTTTTAAAAGTGTTTTGTTTAAAAATTAAAATCCTAATTTCCAAAGCACTTTTTAACAAGTGGTTTTAGTACTAGGTATTAAGTTTTTAATGTAGCTTAGGAAACCAAGAATGTAAATTCAATAGACCTTTCTAACTTTATTTTTGCTTTTGAGAACTTTTAGAACCATATTCTTTAACTTGAGGGTGGGGTGGTATCTATAAACCCTAGAAATGTTACGTAAAATACCATATTATGTATATCTTCCTGAGGTTTTCAAAGGGTTAAGAGCCACTGCTTTCGAAAAACAGTCAGTATGATTTTGAAAATTGTGACTTTTTAAATTTTATTTTGTGTGTTCACCCTTTAATAACAGAAAACTGGTGGTCAGTACTTGAACCTCCACTATTCCTCAAGATTGTAGAACTTTTTAAGGAGGTTGTGGTACATCTTTTGAAACTCTACAAGATCGGCATTCCCCCTTCTGAAAGAAGAATTTTCAACAGTTTTCTTCATACCGCATTAAAGGTTTTAGAAATATTACATAGGGTATGTCCAATAGTCCGTTTATTTTCCTCTCTCCCCATTGCCACTAACAAACTGATGATGTTTATTTTAACATGAATATATTACAGAATTAGATTGACATAAAAGGTATAGGAATTTGGAGAAGTTATCTAAATTTTCCTTTAAAAGAAAGAATATATCTATACTTTAGAGCTTTGGTCTTATTTGACTTTGTTAGGCGTTTATGGATAACTTGTCTGTAGTTGGGCAGAACAATAGCATACTAATGAATTAGATTCTCCTTATGTTTTATTTGAAGAACATGATTTGTTAGTTTAAATAATACACTTTTTGTTATTTATTGATGGTTATAATATGAACGAGATTTCATCCTAGTTGTGATTTTGAACATTTAAACTCATGTTCCTTTTGCTGTTGGGTACTAATAGCTTCAATCAAAGTACAACCTTTGAAACAGATGACTAACTTGAAATTGGAACCATATATAATTCATTAATTTGCCTATTGTTCTTTCCTGCCCTTCTTCCCAGTGGAAGAAATAGTCCCCTTTACACTTGTAGCAGTTCAAAGTTATATGAAGAAGTAGAGTCTCAGCTGTTAATTAAAGATGGATTTGAGACATCCCTGACAGCTGGTAGGTATATCTCTGTTGTGCCATTTGGTATTTTTAAGATGCTATTTTGGGAGACATGACCTAAGGGAGAAGGATATGTTTCTAGCCTCTAGAATGACTGAAAAACCCATATGAACCATTAATCTTTAGTTTCCTCCCCTTAACAGCTTCTTTAGTGTTTTCACACCCTTCTTGCCTGGTACTAAGGTAAATGATAAAGGATAAAGGAGATAAGTCCTTCTGTTCTCTGTAAGAAAGAACCCTTATGGACCATTAATTTTTTCCTTTTTATTCTTTTAATGAAGTTCCTGGGTACTTTCTCAACTACTTCTTGCACTTTTTTCTTTTGTATTTAGTATGTCTAAGCTCTCTAGAAAAGTCATTTCTCTTATTATAACTGAAGATATGATAGCCATTTTTTTCATAGGGGGAAATAAGTCATTCTTATGTTTGCCTTTCCCAGTCCAAGGCTTTCTTGCAACACTTTAGGGTTAACTGGATTCTGCAGTAAACTGCTGTTAAGATCTTCTGTTGTCATGGAATGGGTCTCTACTTTTCTTTATGCCTTTTGTCTAGGATTCAAGAGGTTGATTAGATTCTTTCTTTCCTCTGGACTCTCTTCCTACTACTTCAGTGAACCATCCTTTGTCAGCAGGACCCTCTTCCCAAATAATTATTCATCCCCCCCTTTCTTATCTGCATTACCTCTTAAAAAAATTTTTTTTTCCCTTAGCTGTGTCTTTTTCTACAAATGAAAGTGAGGGAAGGAGAAGTGGAGGAGGAAATTGAACCTTTTGTCTTTCATAATTACAGACAGAACTTGAGCAAGTAATTTATGTGCCTGGCTCAGAAGCCTCAGTCTCTGTTGAGGAGAACCTTCTGGGGTTCCATCTCCAGAGATATTTTTGATGGAGCCATGCTAGAACAAGGATCCTAAATTATTGCTAGCTGAAAGGGAAAGGAAAATAATGTAACAGTGGCCAAGGTTAGAAACCTCCATCGTACACTAATTCGTGTGAGCACTTTACGTATATCCCTCATTTAACTTTTTAAACTCTTTACAGTTATATTTTGACCCTTAATCTGAATATCAATGGTCATAAACCAGTAAGTAGCAGAGTTGAAATACAAATCCAAATCGACTTCCAAAGTCCCTGCTGTTTCTAATGTACTTCTGTATCAGCAGATATAGTAATATAATATATTTAGATGGTTCTTTGCTTTTATTTTATGTCCCTAGATCTAGAGGCTTATACTTCCAGATTACAGATAGCATTGTATTGTTAAAAAAAGACCATGGGGCTTCCCTGGTGGCACAGTGGTTGAGAGTCCGCCTGCTGATGCAGGGGACATGGGTTCGTGCCCCGGTCCGGGAGGATCCCACGTTCCGCGGAGCAGCTGGGCCCGTGTGCCATGGCCGCTGAGCCTGTGCGTCAGGAGCCTGTGCTCCGCAGTGGGAGATGCCACAGCAGTGAGAGGCCCGCGTACTGCAAAAAAAAAAAAGATTCTAACTCCATCTGTGCTGCTGCTTATCAGTGTGATTTTGAACAAGTCTTTGTCTTTATCACATATGCAAATGGAGAATCATCTATAAAATAAGGATTTAAATAATGGCCTGATGGTTTCCCAGGATTGATGTGTTGTTTAGATTACATAATATATATAATTATTATACATTCAGAGATTTTGTTATCACCACCACCATTTGGATGGGAAATTGCTACTTTTATCTTGATTCATTTGGTCATGAGGAAACTGAGTTCCTGTTTGAAGTTGTTACATACTCAAAAGCAGGGTAATAATGTTCCTGTTTGAAGTTGTTAAATACTCAAAAGCAGGGTAATAACGGTATCAGTTTCATAAGCATCTCTTACTGGGAGTCCTTAGGACAATCATTTATCTTTCTTTTACCTCTTACATTGGAGAAAACTTTACTTGATCCTAATCTGTCATAGATAACTGTGGATATTCACTATCAGAGATGATTCACTTTCATCTTTAGTGGAACCTAAATTGCTAATCAGAGATTTGTGTTTTTGAAGACACCTTATGTCTGACAACTGTGTATATATTTCTTCTCTCTGCTCCATGGTTAAGAATTAGGAAACGTTTCTCACACAATTTCCTTCTTGACCTAATCCTGGAGCAGGATTAGGAACTATAGAACTGGACTCTATTTCCTGATCATTTCAGGATATATGAATGACTTGTTTCTCCCTTATGACATGTCCTTTGGGAAGCTTTGAGTTAGAAATTATTCACAGTGCTCCAAATGGCATCACAAGAAAGATAATTTTGGTACCTGCTGTCAGGAATGGATGTATTACCACGTAAATGAGTTTGCTGGCAAGTAATTGTGTTATTTAGTAGTTTCTGAGTTTTCACACAGTACCTTATAGAGATATTAATAATGACAAAAGAAAAGACTTACTTTGACTAGCCTAAGTGCTACGTATCATGTTAATCTTCTAAGTCAGTGATTTTCAACCCCCCCCCTTTTTTTTGCAAGGAACCCTTAAAAAACCCAAACATATAAGACATATGTATACTACCATATACCACCTCTGAGCTCACATTTATAAATCAGAATACTAAATTGTAATTAAAATGTGAAATGTTATGATCAAACATACATAGATTTTATTTTGTACATATTGGGCAGTAACACTGATTGTATAGGTTGTTTTGAACTTCTACCATATGATTTTTTTTTTATTCATTTTACAGATATTTACTGAGTGCCTATTATGTGCTTATCATGGTACTAAACAGTAGTGATGCAGTGACAAGGAAAAGATGTGATTTCTGCCCTTGTTAAGATTATAAATGTAGGGACTTCCCTGGTGGTCCAGTGGCTAAGACTCCACACTCCCAGTGCAGGGGCCTGAATTCAATCCCTGGTAAGGGAACTAGATCCCATATGCTGCAACTAAAGATCCCGTGTGCCGCAACGAAAATCCCGAGTGCCGCAACTAAGACCTGGTGCACCCAAATAAATAAATATTTCAAAAAATGCTTAAAAAAAAAAGATTATAAGCATTTATGATGCAGCATGGTAAGTGCTAGATTAAGGAAAATGAAGTGTGCTATGAAAACACGTAGGAGGGCACATAACTCGGAAGAATTAAAGAAGACTTCCTGAAAAAAATAATGTCTTGTCAATCTTACCTACCATACAAATGTATTTATATATATATATATTTTAAACTGTTGATTTTATATGTAAATCTATATCCACGTCTTTTGGATCAGTCTTCTGTTCAGTGCCTAATTTCCCTACTTTTAAAGCAATATTAACTGATTTTATCTTTAGTTATTAAATCACTGTGTCTGAATTAACGATCAGCCATCATTTCCCACCAAGTCTTAAGCTTGACTGAAATTTGCTTGTTCCTGAACCAAACCTGATTTCTAAATTGTTAGTTTTTATTCTAACATAGCATTTCTTTTCAAAAACATATGTCGTATCTGCAGGATGTAAAAGCTGCAAACACTGGTTGCTATTGGTGAAAGAAAATTTACCTTTAAAAATAAAAAATATTCCAGATAAGGAAAAGTATGTATCAGAGGTCAGTGGCACATGAATCACTTTCAACAAGAGTTGCTAAAACTTTTTAAAACAAATTTATTTATTTGTTTGTTTAATTAATTTATTTATGGCTGCTTTGGGTCTTTGTTGCTGCATGCAGGTTTTCTCTAGTTGTGGCGAGTGGGGGCTACTCTTCATTGTGGTGTGTGGACTTTTCATTGCCGTGGCTTCTCTTGTTGCGGAGCATGGGCTCTAGGCACATGGGCTTCAGTAGTTGTGGCATGTGGGCTCATTAGTTGTGGCGCTCAGGCTCAGTACTTGTGGCTCACGGGCTTAGTTGCTCCACGGCATGTGAGATCTTTCCTGACCAGGGCTTGAACCCCTGTCTGCTGCATTGGCAGGCATATTCTTTTTTTTTTTTTTCTTCGGTACGCAGGCCTCTCACTGTTGTGGCCTCTCCCGTTGCGGAGCACAGGCTCCGGATACGCAGGCTCAGCGGCCGTGGCTCACGGGCCTAGCCGCTCCGTGGCATGTGGGATCTTCCCAGACCGGGGCACGAACCCGTGTCCCCTGCATCGGCAGGCGGACTCTCAACCGCTGCGCCACCAGGGAAGCCCGGCAGGCATATTCTTAACCACTGCACCACCAGGGAAGTCCCAAGCGTCACTAAATTTTTTAAGTGTCCAATGTAATATAAAAGTTAATGTATATATTTATAAACATAAATATTGGAGAGGGAAAAGCAAATGAGTTTTTGTGTGTAATTACTGGGTATGTTTTCTTTTATGGTAGAAAGAGTTTGGCTGTAGGGCAAGGGTCTGAAGACTTTTTCTATGAAGGGCTAGATAGTAATATTTTATACTTTGTGAGCTGCGTGGTTTCTGTTACAGCTGCTCAACTCTATCTTATGTTTTTGATGCTATTGTAAATGATAATTAAAATTTTTTATTTTCTGATTGTTGCTAGTATGGAGAAATTTAGTTGAGTTTCTGTTGTTAGTGTGGCAAAATTTAGTTGAGTTTTCACCTTGTACTCTGTGACCTTGATAAATCAATTTAATATTTCTCTTATAGATTAATTAGGATTTTTATGTGCACATTCATGTTATTTTCTTGCCTTGTTTTATAGGCTAAGACTTCCCAGTACAGTGTTGAATATAAATGGTTGCAGTGGACATTCTTGTCTAATTCTTCATCTTAGAAAGAAAGCATTTAATATTTTACCCATAAATATGATGTTAGCTGTAGAGTTGTGTTTTTGTTTTGTTTTCTTTTAAGGTGGGCTTTATCTGTTTGAAGAAGTTCCCTTCTATTCCAGGTTTGCTGAGTGTGTTTATTATGAAGGAATGTTGAATTTTGTTAGATACTTTTTTCTGCATCTATTGAGATGAACAATTATTTATTTATTTTGCTTTTTTTCTGAAATTTAGTGAAATTCATTTATATTTGAATGTTAAACCAGTCTTGCATTCCTGGGATAAACTCCACTTGGACATTTTGTATTATTTTATGTATATTGCTGGATTTAATTTGCTCACATCTTGTTGAGGGTTTTATGTCTGTGTTCATGAGCGATGTTGACCTAGTCAGTTTTGTTTCTCATCAGCTTTTTAGTATCAGGGTTATCCTAATTCATAAAGTGAATTAAGAAATGATCTATCTTTCTCTGTTTTGTGAGTTTGTTTAAGATTGGTATTATTGGGACTTCCTTGGTGGCACAGTGGTTAAGAATCCTTCTGCCAGTGTAGGCGACACGGGTTCAAGCCCTGGTCCGGGAAGATCCCACATGCCCATGGAGCAGCTGGGCCCGTGCGCCACAACCACTGAACCTGCGCTCTAGAGCCTGCGAGCCACAACTACTGAGCCCATGTGCCACAACTAACTGAAGCCTGTGCGCCTAGAGCCCGTGCTCTTCAGCAGGAGAAGCCACTGCAATAAGAAGCCCATGCACTGCAACGAAGAGTAGCCCCCACTCGCCGCAACTAGAGAAAAGCCTGCGCGCAGCAACAAAAACCCAGCGCAGCCAAAAATAAATAAATATATAATTTAAAACAAAACCACTTAGATATGTCACCTCTTGGGAAAAAAAAAAGATTGGTATTATTTCTTCCTTAAATGTTTGATAGAATTCACCAGTGAAGCTATCTTGGCCTGGAATTTTCTTTTGGGAAATTAAAAAATTTAATATTAAATTAAAAAAATAAATAGAGTGTAATTTATGTTTTCTGTTTCATATCTTTCCTTTCCTCTACTTGATTTGTCCTTAATTTGATCATCATTTTCCAGGCTCTTAAAGCTGAGGCTTTTTTTTGGGGGGGAGGGGGGTGCTGTGCCATACAGTGTATGGGATTGAACCCCAGGCCATGGCAGTGAAAGTGCTGAGTCCTAACCACTAGACCACCAGGGAATTCCTGAGCCGAGGCTTATTAGATCATTGATTTTAGACCATTTATTCTAACATCATTTAATGCTATAAATTCCCTTCTATACTCTGCTTTACCAGAATTCCACTAATTTTGATGTGTTTTTATTTTCATTAAGTCATCTCTGAGTCTGGCTCTGTTGATTACTTTGTCTCTAGACTTTTTTATGTGGTCTTTGTTTTATTTACTTATTTGCTTTTTGATATGTGTCACAATTTTTGGTTGTCTGTAAAATGGTAAACGCTGAAGTAATTAGATTTAAATCCTGTATGTGTATACCTCGTATGTGGTTGTTAGTGTAGGGATTTAAGCCAGTCTAATCTGCAGTTGAATTGGAATTGCGTTTTTAGTTTGCTGTAGTTAACTTCATTGCACCGGAGACCTCAGATTCCTCTAATATTGTCTGATGCTTAAGGTGAAGGTGAAATGTCAAAGATTTCTTCTCAGTGTTTGTGCTTCACTCTGCATGCCTGCTCCAAAGAGGGATTTCTCTCCCCACTTTTGCCCCTCCTCAGTGGTGAGCTGGTGTTGCTTATTACTTAGTGCTTTCAAGATTGGTAGAGGAGAAGGGACAGAAAAAGTTCTTTGTTATTGTGGTATAGTGTTGGTCTTAGGTAGATAGCTGGGTGTGTACCAGGGTCTCGGGGATGGGATTTTCTCAGAGTTTCTGCTCCCACCTCCAGCAGTAGAGAGCCTCTAGCGCTACTGATACAAGATTCTGGGCTCAGGACAGTTCTTGTCCCCCTTCTTCCCAGGGATTGAGGATTTTTCCCCTCTTCCAGCAACATGGCATAGAATTTGCTTCCCCTTCCTCAGTGGCTTAAAGTTTTTGCTTTCTCTATGTGAGAGAAGGATCTGGACAGGGTGGCAGGCCTTGTTTCTTTCTCACAGAGGCAGCCAATGCCTTGCACCACTGAGAGAGTCTCTCGATCTCCTGCCCTGTTTCCACTCATCCTCCTGGACACCCAGTAGAGGTCTGTGGCAAGAGTCTATGAGTGAGTGCAAACTGCCTGAGGCTCCCGGGGGTTTTATCCTCTCAAGTTATCCCATACTCAGCCTTAAGCAATTTCTTAGAATTTTAGCTGATTTCTTCTTCGCTGCTTGTATAACAGTGCTAAACTTCCTCTTGCTCTGCCATGGTGACCCATTTCTTTGGAAGTATCTGTCCATCCTTGGACTTCAGGCTACTTTGTTATCTTGTGACTTTAGCTCTCTGATGGATACAAGGAAAGTTTGGGGTAATTTAGAAATGTTTTAATTGCCAGTTTTCTAGGATTTTCCAAATATATTTTTGTTATTGACTTTTAGTTTATTTCTGTTGTGGTCAAAGAACGTACTTTGTATATGTTGGATTTTTTTAATGATATTCATTAAGGCTTGTTATATGGTCCGGGTTATGATATATGTTAGTGAACATCCCATGTACAATTACTGGGTGGAATGTTCTATTTTTTCTTTCCATTTTATTGGGATATAACTGACATATAGCTCCGTATAAGTTTAAGGTGTACAGCAATAATGATTTGACTTACATACATTATAAAATGATTACCACAATAAGTTTACTCAACATCCATTATCTCATACAGATACAACATTAAAGACATAGAAAAAAATTTGTTTCCTTGTGATGAGAACTCTTAGGATTTACTCTCTTAACATCTTTCATACATATAACATACAGAAGTGTTAACTATATTTATGTTGTTTTACATTACATCCCTAGTATTTATTTATCTTATAACTGGAAGTTGGTACCTTTTGACCCCCTTCATCCACTTCCCCCTCCCCCCACCCCCACCTCCGGTAACCACAAATCTGATCTCCTTTTCTATGAGTTTGTTTTTGAAGTACAGTTGACTTATAACACTATATTAGTTCCTGGTGCAAAACATAATTTGATATTTCTATACATTTCAAAATGATTGCCATGGTAAGTCTAGTTGTCATCTGTCACCGTACAAAGATATTGCATAATTATTGACTATATTTCCCACACTGTACACTTTCATACCTGTGACTCATTTATTTCATAACTGAAAGTTTGTACCTCTTTATCTCCTTCACCTATTTCTCTCCTGCCCCCACCTCCCTCTCTTCTGGCAACGAGTTCAAGTTGGTTGAAACTGATGTTCAAATCTTTCTTACTTACTGATTTTGCCCTTCTTTTTTTTTTTTTGTAAATCAGTTACCAAGAGAGGGGTGTTAAAACTTCTAACGATGATGGTGGTTCTGTCAATTTTCCCTTCTTGTATTTTGAAGCGCTGTTATTTGGGATTGTCATGACTTCTTGATAAATTAATTCTTTTATCATTATGAAATGTACCTTTTTTCCCCTCTGGAGATGCTTGTCTTGAAATGTACTCTTAAGAGTAGCCTCCCAGTTGCTGCTTTCTGTTGGGGTGTTGTCCGTCCCTGTTCCCCCACCCCAAATCTCACTTGTGCTTTCATGGTTTAAGAGTTAGCCAAAGAGGTGGGGGGGATTTACATGCAGATTTTGGGACTTTGTCCTCAGGATTCCTTTCTGGGATTTTTCTTCCTCATTGTCTGCCATGTTGGCAGCTTCAATCTCACACTTCTCTGTCTGATAAAACTGTTGCTTTCTGCATGTGCTACATCCCCTACCCCTTATGCTGCTTTGGAAGTACTCCCATGTTAAAAAAAAAATGTGGTTCGCAACATGTGCTTTCCTTCTTTCAGAGATTGTATTCATTCTTGTTTCTGCCTGCTTTGGGTTGATCTCCAGTGTTTTTAAATAGTTGTTTTTTTAATATACTGTCCAGAGATTATAACTGTTATTGTCAGGAGGATTAGTCTGATAAAAAGTACTCTGCCATATCCAGCACTAGAACTCTTCTAGTTTCTTTTAATTTGGAATAACCCCCACCTTTCGATCTCATTACCTTGACTTTTTGGAGAGTCCTGGCCAGTCTTCTTGTAAAGTTCCTACAATTAGGATAATTGTCTGTTTCCTTATAATGATGTTTAACTTGTTCCTCTTTTCCTGTATTTCCTATAAACTGGAATTTGAATCAAGGACTTGATTAGATTCAGGTTAGACATTTTCTTGGTTCACAGATAATGTCTGTACTTCCTGTTGCATTATGTCAGCAGGAAATTTTTTTTTTTTTTGGCCATGCTTCGAGGCACGTGGGATCTTAGTTCCCTGACCAGGGATCGAACCTGCGCCCCCTGCAGTGGAAGCGTGGAGTCTTAACCACTGGACTGCCAGGGAAGTCCCAGCAGGAACATAATATTTGATTGTCCCAGTATGGGTGGTGGTTAGTTTGATCACTCAGTTAAGGTGGTGGTCTCCACTGTTAAGACTTGTTTTTCCTTTTGTAATTAGTAAGTAATTTTCTAGTATGGTAATTTGCACTGTCTTCATTTTTCACATCCTACCCAAATGTCATCCTCTTAGTTTATTATAATCAGATGCCACTATTGAGTGATGATTAACAAGCATTAGCTATTCTTACTATTATTTAAGTCCCATTCCCAACCAGAAGACTTTATAGTTTCTAGTCTTTGTATACTATATATACTTATGGTACATATCTCCTATTGTGTGGTGGTTACATAAATATTTTTTAATGGATTTTGAGATACTAAATACAGATATCACATCTTGTAAATCTTGGTGTTTCCCGTAGCACTTAACTAGCATTTTGCATATGGTAGGCACTCAGTAAATTATTCTTTTATAGGAAGAGAAAATAGCTAAGAAGTCTCAATTCTGTTTAAACATTTTTCAGTCTCTTTCTTAGGTACTGGTTAAACTTAATGTTAATTACATTTTTGTTTTTTGTAGGTAAATGAGAAAACTGGACAGATTATACAATATGATAAATTTTATATACATGAAGTACAAGAATTGATAGACATACGGAATGATTATATCAACTGGGTCCAACAGCAGGCCTATGGAATGGTATGTTTCCTATTGCATTTTATGGTTTCATTTTTATGTATCATTTGTTCTAATACAAAAGGAACAATTGTGTATTTTTGAAACAACAAAGCTTTTTCAGAGCTTTTATTCAGAGCTCATTTTTTAAATAAAAACATATTGCAAAGGAGCAGTTATATATTATACAGTATTTATAAGTAAGCATTCTGCTCTTATACCAAAGCTAAACCAAAGAAATAGATTACACTTTTCTACAGAAAAATGCAAATATGACTTATTTTTCTAAGTCTCATTTATTTTGCATGAGGTTGTCTCTTAATTGTCTAATGTTGAGGATACTGGAGTCTCTGATACTTGAACTCTAAGAACGTATTAAAATTGTGAGATCAGTGCCTCAGAACTACCAGAAGTGAGCTGTGGTACCATTGATTCTAGTTTTTATTTTTCCCCTTTTATGTGCTTAATTTGATTTCAGTTTTTTGGCATACCTCCACAAGTGCCACATATTTCTTTCCATGTGGCTAAGTCTCTAATAACTAGATACTTAATTAAAATAATAGCATAGGGACTTCCCTGGCCGTCCAGTGGTTAAGACTCTGCGCTTCCACCGCAGGAGGTGAGGGTTCGATCCCTGGTCAGGGAACTAAGATCCCACGTGCCGCATGGCCAAAAAAATAAAAATAAAATAAAAATAAAACTAATATCATAGTCTTATAAAACTTTAATTAGTCAGACAAAATTTCAGTATAGAAATTGGTAAGCAGCTAGATATAAAACAGGTTTAGACTCTTATTTGCTAACCATTATAATATACTTAAGGCCAACTTTTCCACCCCTGAAGCAGGTAATTTAAGCAACATGCATTTAACAGTTCTAGGAAGGTGAATAGCCTTTCATTGCTTGCTAGGTACCAACTGCAAGCTCCTTGTGGATAGGCACTCTGTCAGTTTATTCACCAGTACTTCTTACAGTATCTCAAATATGTCTTGTAGGCACTTAGAAAGTACAGTAGTTTTTGAATGGCAGTGCAGTTGGTGCATACTGTTTTTAGGATGCTCTTACCTATAGGAATCAGGTCACTTCTAGTACATGTTTGCTTCCCTAGATACTTGCATCTGGATTGGGAGAGATTTGTTGATTTTATTTTTCCTGCAGAATCACTAGGAGACTCAGTCAAGTTTACAAACATCCTACAGGTTTATGTCTGCTCATTTGCATATTCAACAAATACTTATTAAGACTCTCCTTTGTAACAGGCACTTATTTAGGTATAAGAAATACAGTGGGGCTTCCCTGGTGGCGCAGTGGTTGAGAGTCTGCCTGCCGATGCAGGGGACACGGGTTCGTGCTCCGGTCCGGGAAGATCCCACATGCCGCAGAGCGGCTGGGCCCGTGAGCCATGGCCGCTGAGCCTGCACGTCCGGAGCCTGTGCTCCACAACGGGAGAGGCCACAACAGTGAGAGGCCCGCGTATCGCAAAAAAAAAAAAAAAAAAAAAAGAAATACAGTGATTAACCAGATGGATAAGGCCCTGTTCTCATGAAACTTATAATCTAGTGGGCAAGATGGATAGTAATCAAGTAAAGCAAAAAAAAAAAAAAGCTTATAATATGCACTATATAGAGAATTAAAATAAGAGAAGGTAGTAAAGACAGGATGATTTCTTGTGATTGGGTAATCAGAAAAGTCTTGTCTAATGAAGTATGATCTGTAATCTAAATGACAAAAAGCAGCCATGTAAGATCAGAGCAAAGAAAATTTCAGGAAAAAGTACATCTACTAAAAGACCTTAGGTGAGAGCAAGCTTGACATGTTTGAAGAATAGAAAAAGGCCAGTATGGCTAAAATATGGGAATGGGGAGAGTTCTGGGAAAGGATCAGAGAAATGGGCAGGTGCCAGATCATGCAAGGTTTAGTAAATTAGGATCGGGGACATGGATTTTATCTGAAGTGTTATGGTAAGCCATTGGAGGGTGGTAAGCAGGGGGTGAATACTGTACAGTGTAATTTATATTCTGAAATAACCACTCTGTCAGCTTTGTGGAAAATGGAGTGAGGGGAATGGAGTAGATAAGGGGAGAGAAAATGATGGGTTTGACTAGGATTGGTAGTTGTATAGATGGAAGATGAAAATGGACTTGGGTACCTCTTGGAGGTAAGACGGCCAAGCATTGCTGATGGATATGAGATGAGGAAAGGAGAGAAATCAACAAAGGAGGTTAAGAGAGGTAGGAGGAAAACTAGGAGAGAGTTGTGGGAACCAAAATTGAAAAGTGAAGGAGAAACCATATTGAACGCTGCTGAGAAATAGGATAAAACCATAGAATTGATCAATGCATTTGGTTACGTGAAGGTCATTGGTAACCTTGATAATGCGTCTAGAGTAAGTATGCTTAAGAGAAATTTAGGGGTGAGGATAGGGAACAAAAGCCATAGGCAGTACTCTCAAGAAGTTCTGCGCTGAAGAGAAGGGAGTAAAAAAGTAGGGTGGTTAGCTGGTGTCAAGGGACAACAGTTTTTTTTTTTTTTTTTTTTTTTTTTGGGACAACAGTTTTTTAAGAAAGAAAATACTTGACCTCTGGAAAGCTTTGAATAAATATTTCCTTTTTCCTTCCCTATTTAAACTAAAGCTCTCACCTAGATAAAGCTTTTCAAACTCTTCCTCCAGTGAACCCCTAAGACAGGAGAAAAAAACATATTTCTTGAGGTTATTAATTTTCCCTCTGCAGGACTTGTGTGAAGTCTCATATTTTATCTTCAAGAGAATGCAAATTTGGGGCTTCATAAATATTTACTGCAGGGGGGTGGTGGTATGATGAATTAGGAGATTGGGATTGACATATATACTCTAGTATGTATAAAATGGATAACTAATAAGAACCTGCTGTATAAAAAAATAAATAAAATTCAAAAATAAATAAATATTTACTGCAATATAAAAGGGATTAAAATTATTTACCATTGAGGAAAACTGATGATTCAGAAAATGAACTTTTTTTATCGAAAAACTTGCATGTAAACCCTGATACACCACCTAGATGCCCTAGGTCTTTGACCAGTGTTTTTGAGACTGGAGTGATTATATAGACTCCTTTGAAAATAAAATAATTCCTTTAAGAAGCTTAGTGTTGGGCTTCCCTGGTGGTGCAGTGGTTGAGAGTCCGCCTGCCGATGCAGGGGACACGGGTTCGTGCCCCGGTCCGGGAGGATCCCACATGCCGCGGAGCGGCTGGGCCCGTGAGCCATGGCCGCTAAGCCTGCGCGTCCGGAGCTCACTTACCTTATTTACGGTTATCTTATTTAAATATATACAAACACTAAACTAGTTCTAAACTCCTGGTACATAGCTTTTAAAAGAATTCTTAAGGCATAACAAATTGGTAAGTTAATTATAACTCTACAAATTTAATAATCAAGTTAATATTTGATATGGAAGATGATTATGTTCTCTTGTTCAGGAATCTCAGCTCACAACGTAAATATAAGGAAGGAGTGTGACGTAAGAGCACCTAGCTTTATATCCCACCTCAACGTTTTCTTTTTAGTTTTTTTATTGAATATAATTCCTTGTGCTATACAGTAAATCCTTGTTTCTTATCTACTTTAATGTATAGTAGTTCGTAGCTGTAGTCCCCTACTCCTAATTTGTCCCTCCTCCCTCCTCCCCTTTGATAACCATAAGTTTGTTTTCTGTGTCTGTGAGTCTCTTCTGTTTTGTATATCGATTCATTTGTATTATTTTTTAGATTCCACATGTAAGTGATATCATATAGTGTTTGTCTTTCTGTCTGACTTATTTCACTAAGCATTTCACTCTCTCCTGGAGAGTTATATCCTCTTGGATCACTGTGAATTAGATCTGATGTTCTTTGACATCCGAATTTTTATCTGGTATGTAGGTCATAAACTACTTGTATTCTGAACAAGTTAAGAGAAATGCCAGTCTAATAGGATTTTTAAGCTAGCTGTAATCTTGTGCTACATGGAAAAGCTATGGTTTGAATGTTTGCTTTTAAGCTTGGCAGACTTGTATCCAAACTCCTCTTGGTATGTATCTGTGATGATATCAAATTGAATTTCCTTAGGAATTCTTTCAGTGCTACCGTTTTCTGGTAAGAGGGAGACAGTAGAGGACCACATTCTTATTTCTAGACTTTCTAAGTTGATGTACTTGAAAATTGCCCTCTATTACTCTACTCTTTCAACCACATGTTTTTCCTTTCTCTCCATTTATAGACAGACTGGTATTGAATAGGTGGTTGTGGCAGTGGAAACTTGTTCTTTAATGTGCATAGTGGACTTAATGTCACATCTTAGAAATGAGAATCTAGAACCCGTGATTTGGGTTCTTCTGGTCTTCCGGAAATAGAAAGCTGACAATTTACTTTGAAGGTCTTTGACTGACTCTTAAGTAGTTTATTAATTTATATTATGACATCTGAAGGTGCTTCTTTCTTTGAGAGAGTTCAGATCACTTTCACATTTACACATAACACTAAAGACTTTTCCTGAGGCTCTTTAATAAAATTCATGCTTGCATTACTAGTCTTAATACTAGGTTGAACATCATGTTGGCCCTGTAAGTAAAGTTAGTAAAGTTTTAAAGTGTCTATCCTAAAGATACTCATATGCTGTTTTGTGATGATATAAATGTGTATATGTGTATTTATGTGCACATAGACATATATACACACATATATGTACTTATATCTGTGTATACAATGTACATATGTATACCATTATTGAACAGGAGTTATGATCTTGAAATAATTCCATTCCTTCATGTGAAAGTTTAAAATATTCCTTGATGAAGATATTCCTATGAATTATAAGAAATATGTCTATAAATTGTATTTATATATATACACATATATTTTATATATAAATATATACACGTATATATGTAAAACTTTACCTTGTTCTAAACACTGCAAGAAAATTATTTTACCTTTATTATATTACCTTTATTATATATTACCTTTATTATATTTCTCTTTATGCCATAGTCTGTTGAGATTTCTTTCTCCATTTCCTTTCTTTCCCAGTCGAGGATTTTAAGAATCCATCAGGAATATACACCTTAAACTAACACAGTGCTGTATGTCATTTATATCTCAGTAGAACTAGAAGGAAAAAAACAAAATAAAAAAGAGAACCCGTCAGGTATATACTTTCCTGGTCTCTAAACATTAAAAACTAATTCTGTGAAATTCTTTGCATTCCTTGTAATATCCTCTTGTACAGCTGAGACTAACTTTTCACTTCATCCTCTTCCATTTTCCCATCCTGTTTCACCTGTTTCCCTTTTCATGTTTCCATGAAGTTTTTGCTTGATCCTCCTACTCCTGCTGGTTACTGTATAAGCTTCTCTGTTTTGATTGTTTTTCCAGACTCTGATATTAGGGTATGACATTTTTTCAGTTGGATTCCTTTTGCTTTTTATCTGTTTTTCTCCCTCTACAATAATTTCTTGGCAAAATAAAAGAGCACATGAGTTCTCTCTCTTTTTATCTTCTGCTATTTGATGTTTTCCTCCACTTTCTAGGTATTAGTCTCAGTTTATTTGCTTACCTCTTTTAACTTTGCTCTAAAATTGTTTATAAAAATACTTTAGTGGGGAATTCCCTAGCAGTCCAATAGTTAGGGCTCCATGCCTTCACTGCCAAGGGCCAGGTTTGATCCCTGGTTGGGTAACTAGGATCCCACAAGCTGCACAGTGCGGCCAAACACAAACAAAAGAAACAAAAAAACTTTAGTGGTTACAACTAAACTCTTTGCTCTTTTTTCTTCCCTTGCTTATACTTTTCTTTACTGTACATATGTATCAATATATATCTAGTGAAAATTGATTAATTTAGAATAAAGTGTAGAAAGGTCTATGCTGAGTCTGTGCCTCTTATAATTAAAAATCAAGTTAAGCATTTTTTAAAGTGCATATTCTCTTATTTCAAGAACTGTGTATGCCTATGTAAGACATGTCAGATACAAGTAAGTACTAATAAATACATTTGATAAATTGGTGACATTTTTACAGTCTTTGATATTACACTTTATATATTTTTTAAGTCATAAATTTTACTTCATTTTTAATTGTGCTGTGTTTGTAAATCATTACTGTATTTCTTCTGTGGCATTAAGGTTTTGTACTTTAACTGCGGACAGTGCTGAGCTAACAACATGACATGCTCATCAGCAAACTAGGAAGATAGACTGACATAACAGCTAGGGAGACCAGCTTTGGGAAGATAGGCCAGTACTTAACTTTCTAGGTTTGAGTTTCTTCCTCATTTAATGAAATGAGGAAATTAAAATATATTTGTGTTCTTTAATATTGCAATACATTTAATACTTGCAGTATAAACCTTGCAGCTATAATATTTCCCAGAAGGTTCATACTAGCTTTTTAAAGTTCCCTTGTCATTTTTAATGGCATTAATGTTTTGCAGACTCTTCGACTGATTCCTTATGCCTTGAATTACCAAGTTATATTGGTTTATTTTTCATTTTCTTCGTGTTTTAGAAGTATCTTTTTTTTTTTTTCTCAACCTAGTCACCAACACCTTTCATATTTATTTGAATTACTTCAGTAACTTCGGTATCCTCTGTTTATACCTCCTCAGAATAATCCTATGTTATACCCTGAAATAATGATGACACCAGCAATGATACAGTGTTTTGCCATAAGTAATTTGTTGAAACTAAAACATGCCAAGGAGTTGCATCTTTTTTGTCTATAACTAACTAGAACTATCATTAACCATTGATGTTAAAAGCAGCCTTAGTGTAAGTCTGCTTTGGACCATGAGACCCTGACTTTTGAACATTCCTTTAGGCCTTTCTTACTCAAGTTTCTAGGACATTGGGTAACTAAAATTAGGCATGCCTTGACCTAATTTCAGGGCCCTCAGTCTACAAACAGCCAACAGTTAGTGCTTGAGTATGTGGATGTGGAGCCACTAGTAGGTCACACATTGAATGATGTGGTAAATTTTTAGCAATAGACCTTTCATTGACCTCATGTATTTTGTAATATCCTGTCCGCACCCCCCACCACATTTTTTCCTTCTAAATTTTCCTTGGAAATACTACTTTGGTTCATTTAGACTTTCAGCTAATATAACAACTATCTTGCAACTCTAATATTTCCCAGAGGAGTTTATCCTTGCTTTTTTACATATTACTTTTTTTCTTTTTAAATGTTTGAGCTTTTGTCTTAGATCCTTAACACTTAAATTGAAATTTCGAATGATGACCTTAATATGGTTTTCCCTTTGATGGCTCTCCCCTAGGTAAATCATTTTGCCTGATATCTAATAGTCTCTTTTCCCAAGTTTTCCACATGTCCCATTATTTTTCATATTCCTTCTAGCTCCCATCTGTCTCTACCATCAAACTTTTGTTCTGTGTTAATATGGTTTAGTTACACTATAAATTATGACTATCTTATTGGCTTCCCAGTGCTAAAGGATACGCCTAGAACCTTTATCTTTTACATGTAGCAATTAAAAAGTGCATATATAGTAATGTTTCATTATTAAGAATAAAATCCATCTTCCATGATACCAGGTATCAAATATAGTTTTCAAGCTGGCCATAGGTAGTCAGAAAATACTGAAAAGTGTTTCTTTGCTTATTCACACCTTCTTAGCTGTAACAGCACTTTAAAAAACATCCCACAAGATATACTATAAAAGTATTTCAGTTGTTCCTGTTAAATTGCTTTAAATTAAACTGAGTGCAATCTAAAAGGGTTTTTCTGCAAACAGCTTGTAAATATATTCTTCTGTTAACGTGCCCAATGGGGCACGTATATAGTGATAACTTGGTACTCTGAATTTTTTGAAAGAAGCTATTAATAATTACCTTTCTCAGAACAGGAAGTTAGAGTCATATTTTACTTATGCTTACACTGCTTTGGCTTTATTTAGCACAATATAGTGAACAAACCCTGAGTGTTTGCTAATACCTTAAAACTTCCAGTGAAACCCCTTGTGGCGTGCAAGAATTTAGCCAATTACAAAGTTAGAGGGAATCGTCCACACAAGACTGCCTTCACTTCTGATACCAATTGCAAGCTTAGAGGATTCCTAGAACCATTCTCAAGTTCAGTAATTTGCTACAAGACTTCACAGAACTAACTGGAAACTGTTATAGTGACGTCTATAGTTTATTATAGGGAAAGAGTACAGATTAAAATGCCAAGGGGAAAAGTGCATAAGGGTAGAGTCTGGGAAAGGTACCAAAGGCTGAGCTTCTGTTTTCCTCTCCCTGAGGAGTCATGGACAAGTTATTTTCCCAGCATCCATCTGTGTCAATACTGTCAGGGTGTTCCCAACCAAGGAAGCTCACTGGAGCCTTGGTGCCCAGAGTTTTTGTTGAGGTTCCATCACATACTGCCCATGTGGCTGACCTTTACTTTCCAGACCTTCTGGAGGCAGAACTGATAACCACATGTCCCAGAGCCTCCAGGCAAACAAAGATACTCCTGTCCAGGTATGACGTTCCAAAGTCCTGTGGATCATCTCCCAGTAGCTGAGGGCAAAATCAGACCTCTCTTTGGGTAAGATTAATTCCTCACTATATGAGGTGCCATCTGCAAATTTAGTAACATACTTTTGGAGATTCTAGTACTTTATTTGAGTCTATACCCTGAGAATATATGAAAGCTTTCTTCAAGAAAGTGTTATGCATTTCTGTTCAATGCAGTGGTAAGCTTTCATTATAATTTTCATTATTATATCCTTCATAAATACCTCTTTCTCTCTTCATTTCTACTTACCAACCCCTATGCCCTGTCTTGTACTTTCTGTTTTAGCTAATTCAGTGTTAAAGAACGCTTAATATAAGATACCTGTGTTTCACTGGTTATTTCTGATGAATAAAAACAATTACGGCTTATTTTCTCACTTTCCACATAGCATTTTAATCTACTAAACACTTTTCAAATATTCTGTCAAGATTAACCAAGTCTTAAAATCTGGGGGATATTTTCTCCATTTTCCAGGTGGAGAGATTGAGCCATAAAATTATTTCTTCAAGACCAAGTTAGGCTTAGGATTAGTTTCCCTGTTCTACCTAAATTCTGCAAATGGTGTAACTTAGTTGCTGAAACCAAATTTCATTATGTTCAAGCCTCAATGATTTTATGATCACAAGATACCTGAAACGAAGGTCTTATTACATTTATAGATATATCAGGTATATGTGGAAAGGGTAAGTTTTGTTGTAGATGTATTTTGGTCTACTTCATTAATTCAGTATTCTGCTATAGCAAAATAAATGAAATGCTGCTTTGAATAGAAATAGTTAAATTTGGACACTAACAATGCTCTTTCCTCATTACTGTTACGTTCTGCACTGCTGTCTTAGGATGTCAACCATGGATTAACTGAGGTAAGTTTGGTGTAATAAAGTCTCATGTTCAGAGTAAGATATACCCTGTTTTGTCTTAAGTGATTGAAGACCCCAAAGTTCCTCTTTTTTGTGACTTTAAAGCATATATATATATGTATATATACATATATATTTTAATGAGTGTATAGAACTTGCCCTGTATAACATTTCAGAGGAATTTTCTGAAGAAAATTAGACCCTCTGTTTTAGTTAGCATTACACCTATATATGATGCCTTTTAACAATGTTTGTCTTAAAATAGTTCCTATCCTCCTAAAGCCTTCCAGTATAAAATTTACGGTGTCCTCAGAATACAAAAAAGCAAACTTATAAAATTTCACAAATGCCTACCAAGAAGGCAGAAAATGTTTTATGTTAGAGAAGTAGAATGATTTTCAATTTTTAAACTAATAATTGACACTCAAAATGGCCATAAAATAGAATAAACTTTCAGTATGGTCATCTCCCTCGCTTTTTTTTAATGTACTATCTTAATATATAAAGTTCTGGCACTTTGGCTTACATAATCAACAATCCTGAGCCACCTTTTTAATACCTGGGAATGTTGTATTATATTTCTGTTATAGACTTCAGGTTTTGTTGTTTGCTTTGCTTTTTTCACAGCACTTGAACCAATGAAGCATTTAGAAGTAGGTTTAAGCTATGGGCCTGACATTGTTTGCTTCCTCATCCTCAAATAGAAGTAGCACATAAAATTATGAAATCAAAGAGTTTTGGAGCCAAAGGGGACTTTAGAAATCATCTCAGTCTTTTAGAGTTTCAGAGTAGTAAAAAGACGTTCTATCATCCATAGCTAGTTAGTGACACAAATACAGGGTGGAGGGTAAACTTGTCATATGAGAAATAGCCAAGAATGATAACTTACTTAAGGGTTAATGTCACTCAGCATATTGTCTTTCATGTTGAGAACAACAAGTTGATAGTCTTGTGTTCTATACTGATTGGGCACTATTGAATTATTTCATTGTTTTTGATGGCCATAGTTGAAAGAGGCTTAGACAAATTGAAATACATTTAAAAGAAGGTTATTGGGGACTTCCGTGGTGGTCCAGTGGTTAAGACTCCATGCTCCCAATGCAGGGGGCCCAGGTTCGATCCCTGGTCAGGGAACTAGATCCCATGTGCCACAACTAAGACCCGGCGCAGCCTAATAAATAAATAAATAAAATAAAAGAAGGCGGTTGGGAAGGAGTAGAGCTGGAAACCATATTATTTTCAGGATGGTTGGAAAAACTGGGCATGTTTAGTGTGGGAAAAAGACAACCTAGGGAGAGCATGGCAGCACGAAGTATCTAAACCATATAAACTTCCCTGCAGGGGCAGAATGAAGACTGAAATAGAAAGTGAAGTGATGTATAGAAATGCAGATTCAGACTCAATATAAAGAACTTTCTAAGAACTTAAAAAGAAGAGGATTGTTTCATGGTGTATTAAGTCTTCACTGGAAGCCTTATAATAAGAAGGGGCTCTGTGTCAAGGCTGGCACAAAAATTTTGCTTTGTTGGGTATATGGTAGTATAACATCCTCCAACTGCAAGATCTGTGACTGGCAATTCATAGCTCTTTGTATTTTTCTGCCCTGTTAAAAACTTAGCAATCAATCACTATGTTTTACCTGCTAGGATAAATAATTGTCGATAAGGTGACTAATGTCTGATAATGGTAATAATAGATCAGCTATTATTGATCAACTTTGAAGATTGACAGAAAATAATAATACTAATCGTGCTTATTTTGTAAGTTAAATGAATGAACAGATTGTTGGGCTTATAATAGTGTTGTCCCCCTAATGACCTGGCAGTAAATATCTGTTGAATGAATAAGTAGATTGCTTATCATTGGCCTCACTTGCTAGAGTAGCCCAAATATATAAGAACTGGGAACTGTATTTAACATAGGAGCCCCACATTTAGAATAAATTTGCAGCCTAATTCACTGAAACTTGGAGTTAAGATGTTAAGCAAAAGATACCTGTAATTTACAATTTTATGGATTCTCAAGTATACAGTTATCTCCTAAAATTAGGAATTAGGGTTATTCCAATGCCTCATCTAATTATCAGTAAAAATTCTATATTCAGAAATAAGCCACGTTTTATGTATGGACACCAAAGGGGGAAAGTGGCGGGAGCGGGGGGGCGATGGTGTGATGAAGTGGGAGATTTGGGTTGACATGTATACACTAATATGTATAAAATGGATAACTAATAAGAACCTGCTGTATAAAAAATAAAATTAAATTTAAAAAAAGAAATTAGCCACATTTTATTTATAATTCCTGAATGACACAAAAGTGAATAAACCAAGAATATGATCAACTTTACACAAGAAATGACAGTACCTACAAGAAGTAAGTTACAACCCAATTTGTACTAATAAGCTAATTTTTTATTTCTAGTTGGCAGATATCCCTGTTACAATCTGCACATATCCATTTGTATTTGATGCCCAAGCAAAAACTACTCTGTTACAAACAGATGCAGTCTTACAGATGCAGGTAAAATATTGTATAGTACTAATTTAATTTGAGAGTAGTTTTTGAATTGTTTCTCTGGTGTTTTTTTAAAGTATTTGAAATATCTTTGGGGATATTTTGTACTTTTGTGGTCTGTCTTTTGCAAAGCTACTTTTACAGGCTTCCCTGGTGGTGCAGTGGTTGGGAGTCTGCCTGCCGATGCAGGGGACACAGGTTCGTGCCCCGGTCCGGGAAGATCCCACATGCCGCAGAGCGGCTGGGCCCGTGAGCCATGGACGCTGAGCCTGCGCGTCCAGAGCCTTTGCTCTGCAACGGAAGAGGCCACAACAGTGAGAGGCCCACATACCGCAAAAAAAAAAAAAAGCTACTTTTACCAAAGTACCTTTGGTACCTATGAAGAGGGCTGTTGCATGTGAAATGTGTATTCTTATGAGGGATACTTATATATATTTAAAAGGACATAGAATAATTTAGATTTTTATCATTTCATATTTAAAAAATGGTATAATCTTCTTTCATTATAGAAATATACAGTCTTTATAAACAGTTTGACTAGTTTACTTGATAAAATGGTTTGTTTCAAATCTTGCTTTATTATATATTCCCTATTTATATACTTGGTAAAAGATGAAAATCAGTAGAGGTGAGGTGATGTTAAAAAGTAGGAGGCATTTGATCAGCCGTTAGGAGGAGGGTATGAACATTTTAGTAATGAATAAGGTACTTTCCTGAGGTTGGTCATCTCCTCTTCCTCCTCCCCACTGTCCTTCCCCTCCGCCCCCCCACTTTAAGCTGAACATTCTTTCCTTTATAATGAGAAATTTTAAAACTACTTTACATTATGACCGTGAAGGACTACAGTAGGTTTGCTTTATCATTTGAACTTGTAAATTTAAAAGTTTTTGAGTTTCTTCCTCTGGTATAGAATATCAGACTATAGAGGCTGAGGACTAAGGATGAGATGAGACCTTGAGCACTTAATATTCTAAAAATGCTTTTTAAAATTACCCCTCCCCCAATTTTGATGGCAATTTTTATTCCTTTAAAATAAATGCGTTTACTATTCTAAATTCTTCCATATATTTAAACAATAAATAATAGTAGGAGGAATTTTAGAGATGTGCTTATTTCCATTTTCATCAACAGAAGAAATAAATATTTTTGTAGGATTCTATACTAACAGCTAGATTGCTAGTTTTTTAGCAATCTCTGTTAAATGCTAAGTTAATCAGGACTTCCCTGGTGGTCCAGTGGTTAAGACTCTGTGCTCCCAATGCAGGCGGCCGGTGTTCGATCCCTGGTCAGGGAGCTAGATCCCACATGCGGCAACAAAGATCCTGCATGCTGCAACTAAGACTTGGTGCAGCCAAATAAATGAATAAATATTAAAAAAAAAGAGAGAAAGAAAGTTAATCACTTGGTGCTTTCAATGTAGGATATTCCATTTTAGAATTAAGAACACAAGGAAAATCATAGGAAAAAAATAAAAGCTTTAAATGGTAAAAGCCAAATGCTTGGTTTGTGAGCATATATGGTGATAACTCTACTAAATGAATTTCTATAAACCTTTTAGTTGGCCAGGCTGTTTCTTTTTCTCTTTAAAGGTTTGTTTTAATGCTGTTTTCTTTTTCTCCTCACTCTCCATCCTAGTTATTTTTTGAGAAACAAGTGTTCAGATATATCATAATTATTACAGATCCATGCTTACTTAGCTTAATGGTATCATCAGTTATACATTACTATAAAAAAATTCAAAAGGATACTCTTTATGCTCAGTTTATTAAGCTCTGATGCTGTGCTGAATACTGTGTTAGGTGCTGTGTGAATTCAGTAGTATAGGAATTATAGGATGTCTATAGTTAGTAGGTAGAGGTTAGCTTATTCAGTCACAGCAGCTTCTTTATAGCATTGCTGTTAAATTTTTAATCTTTTGTTTTCTAGATGGCTATTGACCAGGCCCACAGACAGAATGTCTCCTCTCTTTTTCTCCCAGTGATTGAATCTGTGAATCCTTGCTTAATTCTAGTGGTACGTAGAGAAAATATAGTAGGAGATGCAATGGAAGTCCTTAGGAAAACAAAGAATATAGACTACAAAAAGCCACTCAAGGTAATTTAACATTTTCTGTTGTATAATTGGAACTTTTATTCAGAAAATATGTTTAAAGTTTTCCTGTTCATTTTTAGTGTATCTTTGAATCTTAATAAAATTATATACTTAAAAATTTTTTAGCTATTAATTGCCACGCTTTTATTCATAATAAATAACGTGTTGTAGGGTTTCCAGAATATACGTTCATTTCTTTACATTCAGTGTTTGCATTAACCTGTTTTAGGTTATATTTGTTGGAGAAGATGCTGTTGATGCAGGAGGGGTACGCAAAGAATTTTTCTTGCTCATCATGAGGGAATTATTGGATCCTAAATATGGCATGTTTAGGTATTATGAAGATTCCAGGCTCATTTGGTTTTCTGATAAGGTAAAAAGTCTAACCGTCTAAATTACTTCTATATCTATCTATCTATCTGTCTGTCTGTCTGTATACACCTATGTATATATACCTATATGTTTCAACTTAGCTCAGTAATAAATAGGAGTTATTACTGGATACCTAACATATTTTATTTACAGATCTTCTTTGTTACAACTTTAGAAATTATAAACGTTTGGATTCAGAGTCATCAGAACACATTAATGCTTACCACACATTTCAAATTAGCAAAATAAATTACGGAATGGTCATCCTGAAAATGATGTTGACTGTTCTGCTGAGTTAGATTTGAGGATTGAATAAGTACCAGATGAACTTTTCTTCTGGGGAGAATTAATTTATCATTAGGGATCATTGATTTCTCTACCTTATAATTTAGGGCAGAGGTAACTACTCAGAAAACTACAGTCCCTGAAAGTTCTTCCCAGCACATAAAGTCAGTGCCTACTCATTTATCTATTGTCCATTGCTACTTTCTAGCTAAAACTGGCAGAGGCAGAGTGGGGAGTTACAACGAGCCCCTATGGCCAACAAAGCCTAAAATATTTGCTGTCTGCCCCTTTACAGGAAAAGTTTGCCGGCCCCTGATTTAGAAACTGTAAGTGAAATGGATGGTTCAGTTTGTAGAACTCTGAGTTGAAAGAAATTTGAATTATTTACTGTTTGTTCTAAAAGTCTTGATGTATTATTTATTCATTCTTCCAGGAGACTGGCTGTCCTTTGTGATGTTAGCAGTCATGATGATCAGTGCCTAGGCTAGTTAATTTATTAGGGGTGGCAAAATGGTACTACTCCTACTCTAACATTTCTTTTTCATTTTTGTAGCTTGAATACTTATATGTAAAGAAATTTTCTCATATCCGCTATTTAATCCTTATTAGTACAGTTCATATGGGAAAGAATTCTCTCTGTAGTTATTTTTCAAAAGAATTAGCATGCTCCAGTGGTGACAATTCATTTTTTGATTCTGTTTTCGAATATTATTATATATTCATGGACTTAAACATAGTTGATGTTTTTCAGTCTATTGCAGTTATTATCTTTATTAATATTATCCCACTTTTATCCAGGGAGAGCTCTTCAGCTTGGCACCTGAGTCCTTTTGACACAATCTTAGTACTGTTTAGTAGCTTCCTTGCTACCTGGTGTACTTGGTGTGATAAAATGTTCCAGACTTATACATTTATTGCCTAACAATACCAACCTTTCAACCAATATTATGATAACTGAAAATATAGTTGACCCTTGAACAACATGGGTTTGACCTGTGTAGGTTCACTTATACGCAGATTTTTTTCAATAAATACATACTGTGATACTATACGGTCCTCAGTTGGTTGAATCTGAGGATAGAGGACCGACTATAAGATTATACTCAGATTTTCGACAGCACAGGGGATCAGCGCCCCAACCCCTGAGCTGTTCAAGGGTCAACTGTAGTTTTGTTTTGTTTCATTTTTAAGTATTTTGCAGGGTTTTTTTGCCCTTTGAGTATACCCCAGGTGAGATACACAGGCAAATAACTGTGTTTTTTGTTTGTTTGTTTGTTTGTTTGTTTTAACATCTCTATAATAACTGTGTTTTGATATCACTTGAAATTGGTACACTCTGTATCATTATACCAAGTAGATACACACGTAGGTTAACTTGTAGAATTTTTAATTTTTAGGGATTGCTTGTTTAATTTCAATTTAGTTTTATAGTTATATGAAATAGTTACATAGTTCCAAAGTCAAGTCTACAAAATAACATATCTAAAAAAGTATAACTTTTGTCTCTACCCCCTCCACTGTACTTCCTCCCTCCTCTTAAAGTTATTCTTTTCAAAAGGAATGTTATAGTTTAACCGTTTTTTGAAAAAATAAATATAAGTACGTATGTAGTAGTATACCACATACCAATGTCAGTTTCCTGGTTTGAAGTATGGTTATTTAAGCTGTTATTATTGGGGAAAACTGAGTAAAGAGTACAGAGAAATTCTGTACTATTTGTGTAATTTCTTGTGAGTGTTAAAGTATTTGAAAATAAGTATTTTTTAAAAGAAGTGCTATACTATACATACTTTTTTCTTCATCAAGAAAGGGTATTTTATTTTACATGAATAATTAAAGCATGTTTGCATGTTGTTGTGATGAATTACTCAGAAAGTAGAAAATCAGCTTTGCAGGAGGGGATATCAGCCGCAGGAGCACAGTCCTTAAATTGTGAAGAAAAGATGCAGACGAGTATGCTAGTGGAGGATTGACTCTAATCAGACACATAGATCCATAATATCATGAGAGAAAGCCAAGTATGTATGTAAATACAAATATTCTGGTAGATTTGATGGTGGGAGGTTGTGCAAGTTCTCTTAGAATTATTTCTACTTTACAGTGAAATAAGACGCAAGTTTGTTAGAAAGTTCAAATAGGAGGAAGGTTGTTGGAGGGTTGAAGAAGAAAGGAGAAAGAGTGAAATAATCACTTAGGGGAGTGGGAAAATAAGATGACCATGTAAATAAATACAGGGTTAGACTGGCGGCATTGGAGGCCCATTTGAAACTTACGTTCATGAATTTTAAAAGGAGACCAGTCAACATGGTTGTGTTTTTTTTCTTTAGTCACATTTAGCTGCTTGGGTAGAGGTAAAAATGAGACAGACAGTTGATTTAACTAGGTTGTGGTTTTAGCAAGTGAGTATAAACAGAAGGGAAGAAAGATTGATTATCTTGATTGATTATAGAATTTAAGCTTTGTAAGGAGGAAAATGTAAGGACTTGGTTGGGAGGTGATGATTTTTTAAAAAGTAGTGTGGTTAACGGCTTGTAGTTGCTGGTGGAGTTGAGTTGTAGTGTGAGTCAAAGTATTGGGGGGAGTGAGTTACAAAGTAAGAAATGATGGTCAGATAGGGAATGCTTAAAATTTGGGTGGTTGCATTTAAATATAAAATATGACCATGGGAATGGGTGTCTGAGATGTGATGGGAGGACAAGACTGTTGGAAATATTTTGTTGGAAAATTGCAGTTCAAGGAACTGAGAGGCTAGTGTGTTGGATGCCTTTTTTGGCCCGGGTATTGAAATCGTCAAAAACGATGGCAGGAATAGTGGTAGAAAAAGAAAGCAAAAGATAGTGCCAGAATCTGTGAATGAGTGCACTGTGAATGTCTTTAGATGTCAGCACAAGGAGCAGTAGCAGGGAAATGGTCAGTTGGCATGTGTTGGACAGAAGCTGGGATTTTAAGAAGGTAAATGGAAGGAGGTCTAGAAGGAGTGAAGAGCCAGGAGACCTCTCTCTAGGCCTGGTTGTATGAGGGGTTGGAAGGTTAAACAAACACCATTTATTATGAGCTGCAGGGGAAATAGCATCTTCAGGAGACAGCCTTGTTCATTTAGAAAAGGGGCAAGGAGCAAGGAGAATTTGGAGAGGTTTAGGATATAGGCAGTTTTCCAAATGATAGATTGTGAGTTCCAGAACAGAGAAGGGGTTTGGTGGAGCAGGGACAGTTAGTAACGTTGTGTCAGATTTTAGGGCCTGTACACTGCCACATGGAAGTGGGTTACGGACAACCTGTGAGTTTTTAGGCCTCCTTTGTTGACAGTTAGGCATGTAAGACATGGTTGAATAGTCCTGATGGCCTCTGAGGTAGGTGGACAATCTGTTCAAATTATGGTCTCTTTCTTGGCACTGATCTCTTAGGGCAGTTTGTAGTGGTGTAGCAGATAGAATTTGAAGAGTGTCCGTGGGGTGGAGGCCTGTCTGCCAGGAACACAAAGCGTTCTATGGGCCTCTATTCAGTTCTGCAGAAAGGTAATGTTTTGAGACCAGGGGAGGGGCAGTCGTAACAAGCTTTATTGTATATCTTTGTGGGTTTTTTTGGCCGTGCCCTTGCAGCATGCGGGATCTTATTTCCCCAACCAGGGCTCAAACCCATGCCCCCTGCAGTGGAAGTGCGGAGTCCTAACCACTGGACCAGCAGGGAATTCCTTGTGGATCTCTTATACCTTTTCAGTTATATCTTGATTTGGGCAATAGGAGCCCCGTAGAGCTGCTCTTCTTCTGTGTACTTTTGACATGTCCCCATTGTTCTTTAATTATTCATTACATTTGGTACAGAAAATGTTCCAGGCTCATTTTGTGTTTTCTCTACCCCAGTCCTGGCTTTAGCCATTTCTCCTAAGAGCCCTGACTTCCTTAAGTATAAAATGGTATTTAGAAGTCAAGCTCTGGATGCTACGTGTATTCATTGCTACCAAGGAGTCATTGCTTTCAGAGTCTCACAGCAGACAGAACTAGTAACTATATGTATGTATACACACATGACATACATCTCCTGGATTTCAACATGTATGGATATTTATATATATGTATACATGTACACACACATATTTGTGTGTGTATATATATATATATACATACACACATGTTAAAAACCATGAGATGATACTGACACCTCTAATTCTATACAAACACCACAGAGTTTACTTTAGCCTTCTCCCTTTCCGTTTTATGTGACTTAAATCACTAGTGAGAAACTTAACAGCCATCATCTTCCAGGTATTTACTCAGTAAGTAGCTAGTCTTCTGGTTACATTGGCCAAAAGCTTAGCCCCAGACATACTGGACCACCTCCTCAGAGAAGGTGTAGGAAGGAAGGAGGAAGGCAGAGGGCTATATGTTCTTTTTAATTTAATATTATTTTTAATGAGGTAAAATTCACATAACATAAAATTCATCATTTTAAGAATTTAAAAATGTACAATTCAGTGGCATTTAGTACATTCACAGTGTTGTGCAACCATCACCACTCTCTAGTTCCAGAACATTTCATTACCTCAAAAGGAAACCTGTAGACATTAAGCAGTTTCTCCCCATTTCCTTCTTCCTTCAGCTTCAGACAATCACTGCTTTACTATCTATCTCTGTGGCTTTGTCTATTCTTGATATTTGCTGTTAATGGAAACCATATAGTGTATGGCCTTTGGTGTCTGGCTTCTTTCACTTAGGATAATGTTTCCGAGGCTCATCCATGTTGTATCATGTGTCAGGACTTAATTCCTTTTTATAGTTGAATAATATTCCATTATATAGATATACCACATTTGTATATTCATTCATCAGTTGATGGACATTTGGGTTGTTTACCTCTTTTGGCTAAATATTATGAATAGTACTGCTGTGAAAACTTGTGTACATGTTATTGTTTGCAGTTATTTTGGGTATATACCTATGAATGGAATTGTTCAGTTATGTGATAATTCTGTTTGACTTCTTGAGGAACCACCAAATTGTGTCCCACAGTGGCTATACCATTTTACATTCCCATCAGCAATACATGAGGATTACAATTTCTCTACAATCCTGGTCAACATTTGCCACTTTCCTTTAAAATATATATATATATTTAAATATATTTTATATATGTATTTCTGTATTTTTCTTATTATGATAGTGGGTATGAAGTGGTATCTCACTGTGGTTTTTTAAAATTAATTAATTAATTTGTTTATTTTGGCTGCACCGTGTCTTAGTTGTGGCATGTGGGATATTTGCTGCGGCATGTTTACTTGTGGCATGCAGGCTTCTTAGTTGCGGCATGCATGTGGAATCTAGTTCCCTGACCAGGGATTGAACCTGGGGCCCCCTGCATTGGGAGCATGTAGTCTTACCCACCGGACTACCAGGGAAGTCCCTCTCATTGTGATTTGATTTGCATCCCCTACTGGCTAATGATGTGCTTGTTTGACCATTTGTATGCCTTCTTTAGCAAAATGTCTTTTTAAGTCTTATACACTTTTTTAATTGGCTTGTTTTTCTTTTTGTTGCTGAGTTTTAGGAGTTCTTTTATGTATTCTGGATACTAGACCCTTGTCAAATATATGATTTGCAAATATTCTCTCCCAGTGTATGAAATTTTGGTGAAGTCTTTTTTTTTTTCTTTTTTTTGTCTATTATGTTATTGCTTGTGCTTTTTGGTGTTATAACTAAGAAACCATGGACAAATTCAGGGTCATGAAGATTTACCCCTGAGTTTTCTTCTAAGAGTTTTATAGTTTTAGCTGTTATATTTAGGTCTTTCATCTATTTTGAGTTCATTTTTGTCCATGGTGTGAGGTAAGAGTTCAACTTCATTCTTTGCATGTGAATACCTGGTTGTCCCACCATTGTTTGTTAAGTCTTGGCACCCTGTTGAAAATTAATTGACTGTAGCTATATGGATTTATTTCTGGACTCTCAATTTTATTCCAGTGGTGTATATGTCTATTCTTATGCCAGTACTACACTGTCTCGTTTACTATAGCTTTGCAGATTTTAAAATTGGAATGTGTGAGTTCTCCCACTTCGCTCTTCTCGTTCAAGATTCTTTTGACAATTAGCGGTCCCTTACAATTCTGTATGAATGAATGAACTGTATGAATTTTACAGTTAGCTTTTCCATTTCTGCAAAAAAGGCCATTGAGGTTTTGATAGAGAATGCATTAAATCAGTTTGGGAAGTATGGCCATCTTAACAATATTATCTTCTAGTCTATGAACATTGGATGTCTTTCCAGTTACTTAGGTCTTTTAATTTCTTTCAGCAATGTTTTATAGTTTTCAGTGTACAAGTCTTACACTTCCTTGGTTAAATTTATTTTCAGTATTTTATTCTTTTTGATGCTATCGTAAATGGAATTATTTTCTTTATTTTTAGTTCATTGCTACTGTGTAGAAATAGAGCTGATTTTTTGTGTTGATCATGTGCTGAATTCACTTATTAGCACTAATAGTTTGTTTTGTGCATTCTTTAGGATTTCTGTATACAAAATCATGTCATCTATAAATTCAATAGATTTAATTTTACTTCTTTCTTTCCAATTTGTATACCTTTATTTCTTTCTCTTGTCTGATTGCCCCACCTTGAACTTCCAGTATGCTTTCAAATGCAAGTGGTGACAGTGGACATGCTTCTCAATTTTTCCTGATCTGAGTGGAATGTCAACTGTGGGTTTTTCATAAATACCTTGAATCATGTTAAGGAAATTCCCTTCTATGCCTAGTTTACTGAGTTTATTTATCATGAAGGGGTGTTGAATTTTATTCATATGTTTTTTTCTGCATCAGTTGAGATGATCACGTGGTTTCCTTCCTTCATTCCGTTATGTGATATATTACATTGGTTGATTTTCTTATGTTGAACGACATTGCAGTCCTGGGATAAAGCCCACTTGGTCATGGTGTGTAATCCTTTTAATGTGCTGCTGGATTCAGTTTCCTAGTATTCTGTTGATGATTTTTCTGTTATTATTTGTAAGGAATACTGCTGTATAGTTTTCTTTTATGTGTGTGTGTGATGTCGTTGTCTGGCTTTGGTGTCATGGTATACCTGACCTCATAGAATGAGTTAAGAACTGTTTCCTTCTCTTCCATTTTTGGAAGAGTTTGAGAATGATTGGTGTGAATTCTTCTAAATGTTTGGTAGAATATGGTCTCAGGTTTTTGTTGGTTGGAAGGTTTTTGATTGATGATTCAGTCTCTTGTTATAAGTTTCTTTAGGTTTTCTAATTCTTCTAGTGTCAGTTAGTAGTTTGTTTGTTTCTAGGAATTTGTCCATTTCATCTGGCTTATCTATTTTGATGGCATGGAGTTATTCATAGTATTCTCTTATAATCCTTTTTATTTCTCTGAGGTTGATAGTAATGTCCACACTTTCGGTCCTGATTTTAGTAAGTCTTCTCTCTTTTTTTCTTGGTCATTCTAGCTAAAGGTTTGTTAATTCTGTTAATCTTTTAAAAGAATCACCTTGGGGCTTCCTTGGTGGTGCAGTGGTTGAGAGTCCGCCTGCCGATGCAGAGGACATGGCTTCGTGTCCCGGTACGGGAAGATCCCACATGCCGCGGAGCAGCTGGGCCCGTGAGCCATGGCCACTGAGCCTGCGTGTCCGGAGCCTGTGCTCCACAACAGGAGAGGCCACAACAGTGTGAGGCCCGTGTACCGCCAAAAAAAAAGAAAAGGATCACCATTAGGTTTTGTTGCTTTGTGTATTGCTTTTCCATTCTCATTTCATTTATCTCCACTTTAATCTTTATTATTTTCCCCCTCTGCTAGGTTTGGGTTTGGTTTGCTCTTCTTTTTGTAGCTCCTTAGGATATAAAGTTAGGTTATTTATTTGAGAAATTGTTTCTTTTTAATTAATTAATTAATTGTTTTATTTGGCTGCATCGGGTCTTAGTTGTGGCACACAGGATCTTCGTTGTGGTGCGCGGGCCTCTCTAGCTGTGGTGCGTGGGCTCAGTAGTTGCAGTGCACGGGCCCAGTAGTTGTGACACACGGGCTCCAGAGCACGTGGGCTCAGTAGTTGTGGCACTCAGGCTCTCTAGTTACGGCACATGGGCTTAGTTGCCCCGTGGCATGTGAGATCCTCGTTCCCCAACCAGGGATCAAACCTATGTCCCCTGCATTGGAAGGCAGATTCTTAACCACTGGACCACCAGGGAAGTCCCCTTGTTTTTAATAGATGTTTACAAATATAAAAACTTCTTTTTGAACACTGCTTGCCCTGCATTCCGTAAGTTTTCGTGTGTGTATTTTCATTTTCAGGAGTCTCTTAAGTATTTTCTGATTTCCCTTATGATACCTTCTTTGACCCATTGGTTTTTGTAAGAGTGTGTTGTTTAATTTCCACATCTTTGTGAATTTTCCATATTTCCTTCTGATATTGATTTCCAGTTTCATTCCATTATGTTCTGAAAAGATATATTTTATGATTTTAATCTTTTTAAATGTAGTCTTTTAAAATTTATTGTTTTTCTTTGTTTTCCATAATACCTCTTATTCATCCAGTTTTCTTGTGTTTGTTTCTTTTGTCTTTTTCTTGTGGTTCTTGACTGTTTGTTATTTTAGAGTGTGACACTGAAATGCTACCTAGATACTTTATGTGTATGGGCACTGTGTACTAGCCCTATTCATAGAGTGATTAGGTGGGGGCCTCTCAAGGGCGAACCCTCAAATGTCAGCATATGTAAGTTTTTTATTCTTTGTGTTTACAGGAAAGGTTGTAGCCCTGGCTGTCAGTGTTCTAGTAGTGTTCCAAACACTGCAAAGGGAAGCTAGGATTCTCACTGTTCACTGTACAGACCTTCATTTGATCCCTTTCTTTTTTGTTTTTTTTTTTTCTTTTTTGTTTTTTTTTTTTTTGCAGTACGCGGGCCTCCCACCGCTGTGGCCTCTCCCATTGCGGAGCACAGGCTCCGGACGCGCAGGCTCAGCGGCCATGGCTCACGGGCCCAGCCGCTCCGCGGCACGTGGGATCCTCCTGGACCGGGGCACAAACCCGCATCCCCTGCATCGGCAGGCGGACCCTCAACCACTGCGCCACCAGGGAAGCCCGATCTCTTTGTTTTTAACGCAGCACCCTGACCATCAGCTACCTCAGATTCCAAAGCCTCTTTAGTTCATCCTTTCCAAAAAGGCAACAACCTTTCCAGCAAGCATCCTATTTTCGACCCCACTCTGATACCTCTGACTTTCAGATTCCTATGTTTTACTAACTGAGCTACCTGGACTACCTCTGACTTTACAGGTATTAATTGGCACTTCCAGTTCCTGAGCCTACAGGACAGATGAACTTGTTTTTTACTGGCTTTCCTCTAAAAGCTACTGTTTCAGTTTTTTCTGCTTTACCGAAACAGACAAGCTATCCATTTACTTCTCATATTTTGAAATATTGAAATCTCTTTAGTGCTATTAAAACCCTCCCCTATTCTTTTTTTCTTGTGGGTTTATGCCATTTTTAGTCCTTTATTCTCACTTAGAGGGATTTCTGGAAGAAGAGAGATTAACACATATTCAGTCTGCCCTACTTAAGAAGGACTTTCTAAACTTCAACATAATGTAGGACATCACAGAAGAAAAAGTTTAATTTGACCAATGAAAAATATGATATAACAAAACATAAAAAGCATACATGTAACAAAGATGACACAGGGTAATAACCCTGACATATGATGAATTCAGATACAAATATATAAGTAAACACTAGCCCCCAAAAGATAAATGGGCCAAGTATACAAAGAGGCATTTCACAAACACACAAATCCCTAATTTTCAGTATCACCAAGAGTAAAAAATATATAGTAAAACAAGTTGTCATTTTTTAAATTCAGAAATATGTTTTATGTGTATATGGTATGTGTATGCAGATGAAAATGTGGAAAGATAGTCATTTTCCTGGACTACAAATGGCGGTACAAACTAGAACAGTTGTGGAGGAAAAGAGTTTGATAGTATGCTTAACTTTCCTTTGACTTTGAAATTCTTCCTTGCAAAGCAGAATTTCTTCTAAGGAGGTATTCCAAACTACGGACCAAAATATATGCAAAAAAGATGCCCATCTTCTTTTGAAAATTACTAGCTAATTCGAATAATATTTATTGAGCCTTCACTGTGTGCTTCAGGAACTGTGCTAAAAGTATTTTACATACATTATTCCACTTAATCCTCACAACAACCATATGAAATTAATACTACTTTTATCTTGAAAACACTGAGGCTAGATAGTGAATGAACCAGGTCTGGAGCCCCAGATCTAGTTTAAAAATTGTTTGCTCTTAATTGTCATGCTTACTGAATTTCCTGTGACCATATGTTAATTCTCTAAAGATTACTGGGGTGGGAGAGGTGAGGGGAATAAGCATTGTTTTTAATATTTTAATAATCTAAATGTCCAACTATAGTTAAAATAGCTAACTTAGTAAGCCATGGAACTTTTATATGATATAATATGCAACCATTAAAAATTGTGTTCTGGAACAATTTTTTTTTTTAATTAATTAATTTATTTTTGGCTGCTTTGGGTCTTTGTTGCTGCGCTCAGGCTTTCTCTAGTTGCAATGAGCAGGGGCTACTCTTCATTGTGGTGCGTGGGCTTCTCACCGCGGTGACTTCTTTTATTGTGGATCATAGGCTCTAGGCACGTGGGCTCTAGAGCGCAGGCTCAGTAGTTGTGGCGCATGGGCTTAGTTGCTCTGCGGCATGTGGGATCTTCCCGGACCAGGGCTCGAACCCGTGTCCCCTGCATTGGCAGGTGGATTCTTAACCACTGTGCCACCAGGGAGGTCCTGGAAGAATATTTAATGACATAAGAAAATACTTGTGTTGTAATTAGAAAAATGAGAAAACCTTAAATATAATGTTTTAAATTATTTTTCTGAACTTATAGTAGATGGAAATACATTAAAAAAATTTTAATCGTTGTTTTTGGGTGTTTCTCAGTGATTGGATTACAGGTGTTTAATTCATTTTCTTCCTTAGGTTTTTTATTTTCCAAATTTTGAATGTGTATAATTTTTTAAGTCAGAAAAAAAGTTCTAGTAATCATTTCATTTATTAATGTAATGTTTAAAGATGTGAAAACGATTCTATTTCTGGGGAAAAAGCCAGTTGTGAAATTATATATTTAGTATCGTCTCAACTAAATTTTAATTTTGTTTGTCCCAGAAAATACGTTGAATGCAAATGTGCAAAAATACTAACAGTGATATTGTCCCAGGGAGATGGGAATGAGAATGAACTTTTTTCCTATTATTCATTACTTTTTTCTGTGTCTCCAAAACTTTCTACCACAAGTATGTGTTTTTGTAATCAGAGAAAGTTTAATGTTTTAACTTGGAGAACAAGTCTTTACTTATTTTTCCCTTATAATTTTAGACATTTGAAGACAGTGATTTGTTCCACTTGATTGGTGTTATCTGTGGATTAGCAATTTATAATTTTACTATTGTGGACCTCCATTTTCCTTTGGCTTTGTATAAGAAACTGCTAAAAAAGAAGCCATCTCTGGATGATTTGAAAGAACTAATGCCTGATGTTGGGAGGTTAGTTGTAAAAAGTGGCAAGAGTGGGGTTTAGAAAATAGGAAATGGGGAATGTCCAGAAGCTTTCCTTTTAGGAATAATTATGTTTCTGTTGTTCTTGTTGAATTTCCAAAATAAACTAATAGCCCTTCTAATAAAGGAAAACCCATTGTGTTACTCAGACTGAGAATTTTCTGCTGAAAGCATTATGTGTATAAAACCATGTACTGAATTTTTAGTTTAACAATACGTTGTGAATATCTGATAATAAATTTAGGAAGGTAATGTTTCCTGAATGTAGTTAAATGATTTATTTGGACTTTTACTTCTAATCACCTTCATTCCTACATGTAATATGTAAAGTTTCTTTTTATTTATTACATAAAATGGAATAAAAATTGTATATAAATAAGAACAAGTGTTGAAAATAGGTGGATACATGCTTTTGTATTCAAAGCAGGAGATGAAAGCCTTAGAGTAGGATTTTTTTTCTTCAGCATTGTTTATAAGTTTGCCATTGTACATCCACCATTCTGAAACAAATGTAAAAGTACAAATTAACAAAACGATTTGATCAAGAATGAATGAAAATATATACTTAGTCATAAGCAAAATAGTCAAAATACTCAATAATATTTTACTTCAAAGAAACATATATTGTTTTTCAGAAACATGCAACAGTTACTGGATTATCCAGAAGATGATGTTGAGGAAACATTTTGTCTTAATTTTACGGTAAGATGAAAAGTCATAGAGTAGCCTGAGTGTTCATCATCCCTTTTTATTTATCAGCTGTGCCTTATGGTTTTCTTTATTTTGATGGATGATATTCTTAAAGAACCCTTTAGCTAACATTTATTGAGCATTAACTGTATGCTAGTCACAGTACATGCATTATTTCATTTAATCCTCATAATCCCAAGAGATAGGTATTATTATCCTTATTTTACATATAAAGAAAACTGAAAACAATCATCACACTTTAGAGATAGTATTTGTATCCAGCTCTGTGACTTCAAAGCCTTTGTTGTTTAACATTATACTAAAGATCTTTACAAATACAAGGGGTCCACTTTATTAAAGTGTTCATTTTTTGAGTCTGCAATTACAAGAATGTTTAGAGAAGCATAGGTTATTGTAACATGAAAATATTCACTAATGAATTTGCCACCTAAAAGATTAATTCCCACTCAGATATCCCTTTCACACTAACATTCATCCTTGCCTATTTAGTCTTACGGTTGGATGCAATACAAATACATTGGAATATTATTTGAAAGATGAAATTGCAAATCTTGTGAAAGATACAGAACTTAATTCTCTGAGAGGGGTGTTCAGTAAATCATCCAGTTACATGCAAAGCCACTGACAAATGAGAATCTGGCAGAAGTAGACTAGTTGACAGCTAAAGAAGAGAAAATCAGCAAGGATTATAAGTCACTTCAGAAGTAACAATTTCAGTATTATAAATTAGACTCTTGGGAAAATGGTAAAACCTTCAGTTTTTCAAACTTTGTTTGTCCCCCACCCCTAAACAGTTCTCTTTATGTTTTTATGGTCAAAGCTGACAAAAGATACCATATTCCACTATCACACAACTTGCCAAAAAATTATGTGCCCCCTCAATAAAGTTTATCCATTCTTTGATCATTTTAAGAATTGGCACATAGTTTAGTTTTAAGAAAATTTGATAGATTTAGGGGAAATAAGTTAATTTATTTTAATAATGTTTAATAGTTTTCAAGAAAAAAAATTCTCCTTGGACTTCTGTTTACTATGAAATTTTAGTTCTCCTTTTCAGTTGATTCACTTATAACCATGTCAGTTATCATTGAATCTTTACTGTTCATCTCAATTGACTGAAACATTGGGTTCCAAGCAATTTAATTTCTGATTTATCAATCACCAAGTTTGTGAATGCTTAGTATATCTAAGAACTGTGGTAATTGAAACATTCCTTCCTACTACCATTTCTTTCCCAGACGTTCAGTGGCTCTTTATTACTTGTAGCATAATAGCTTTATAATGGACTTAAAAGACCTTTGTAATCTGGCTTTCTTTCTAACTTTCACTGTATCCTTCCATTCATACTGCATTTTGTCATGTCTCACAATATTCTTTTATATACCTTACCATTCCTGCTTTTTAGGGGCATACTTTTTTTTGATATTTGCTCTCATATCTATTCTTTTGTTCAGTCTCTGTACTCAGTCAGAAATTTCCACCCTCTCCTAAACTTTCAGAGCCCTACTTACCCTTCCAGGTGCTTTTCAAATGACATTTCTTCCTCAAGGTTTTTAATGCTTCCTCTAGTTAGAAGTAAGTTTTCTTTCTTCTGTGGTCTGGTAGTATTTTGTTCATGTCTGTATTATAGCATTGATTTTATTATAATGAGTTGTTTACATATCACATTTCTCCTCTTTTATTAGATAGTAAACTCCAGAGCAGGGATTTATTCATCTCTTATCATCCCACTCCCACCATAGTGTTTTATAGACAACAGATACTAAAAAAAATGTTTCAAAAGAAGAGGATAATATTCCAAAAAAAAGGGAATAGGAAGAAGAAAGATTCAAAGGTGGGAATGGTAACATTAGGAAAATGAGTACACTAGTAAGGGAAATTTAAAGTTTCAAAATAACCGACTCTTTATAGACCAAATTAATGGCAAACTGGAAAAACAACTTGTAATTAAGAATGCAGCAAGGAAGAATTCAAGAGTAGCAGCTATCATGTGGGAATAATGCATAGCTAGTCTAAACTGAATGCATTCTGACTTCGAGTCTTTCACTTGTCCGTGGAAAACATCCTTTCTAATATTTTACTCCTATAGTGACCCTTCTGAAGTTTTACACATGATAAATACTCAGTTTCCTGTTTTTAACAAACCAAACACTTGTTGATTTGTAATTAGTTAGTCAAGGTAGGATTTCAAACTGCCAGAGAAGATGAAGATTTCTAGTTGTGGCTTTATGCAGAATTCACAAATAAGCTTATGGTAGCAGAATTTTACTGCAAATTTATTACTTCTTATATTTAATGAGAGAAAGGTAGATTATAATAATAGGTTATTAAAATAATCTAATAAGTTTTGAGTCTGACATTGACTTTTTTTAAAAATTTAAATTAATAGATCACAGTTGAAAACTTTGGTGCAACAGAAGTGAAAGAACTGGTTCTAAATGGTGCAGACACAGCTGTTAACAAACAAAATCGGTAAGTGAATTATAAGCAGCATCAGTGGTAGTAAAAAGATTCAGTAGGCATTTTCTTCTGTATTTAGAAATATGTCACAACCTTAAGTTTTTACTCAGATAAAACTTATTTTGAATGGTAAGGACGTAATTAATCTTCCTTTTGCTCCTTTTAAGACATTAATAAAGGGATTAAAAGATCATTAACAACAAGAACAAAGAGAAGGGAGAGGAGACAACAGCAAACACCTTTTTGGAAGCTAGAAGCCAGTGGTGCCTAACTTCAGCCAGCCAGAAAAAGCTGCAACATAAGATGGACTGGGAGCCAAGAAGGCAGACAGTTCATATTGCAGAACAGAGGCCTCAGGCACTGAGAATAAAAAACAGGTTAAAATGTGTATGTCTGTGGAGTTTAAGGGGAAGCTGGAAACAGAAAGATTGGCTGTTATAAGAAGCAGTTAGAAACCCATTTCCCTTAGTACACAAGTAGCTGGCAACTTCCCCTCTCCAGCCTAGGCAGATTGGAAATTTACATTCTGGGGAGATTGAACTAAAGGAACTGTGGATTTGAGGGCAGTTAGGTACAGCCAGGGACAAAGGGCTGAAATGAAAACAGGGAGATTAAGTGACAGTCTACAGCTCCCTCCTCCTTGACACTCTATATTGGAGGATTCTTCTCTGGGAAAACTGCCTAACTTTTAAATGTAAGTGAATAACCAAAGATCAGTAGACATTTAAGAAAGGACCAAAACAGTGAAAAAGAATGCCAAGGAAACACAAACAGTGTAGGATGAAAAACAAAACTTCAATGAAAATTGAAATCAGTATCCTCAAGATGGTAAGAGTAGCATCCATAAGGATACTATTAAAAACTGAAAAAAATTCACTGAAGGAAATGGAATGAATGAAATTTGTCAAAGAAATGGTACGAAAAAAAACTTCCCAGAACTGAGTGACATGCCTTTTAAGATGGAAAGCATGTGAACTGAAAAAACATACGCCAAGGCAAAAATACATGAAATTTCAAAATCCAAAGAAAAAGGGACCCTAAAACCTTTCAGAAAAAAAAAAGCAGACCATACGCAAAGAATTAAGAATCAAAATAACATCAGGCTTCTAAAGAATGACACTGAAGCTAGGAGATCAAAATTCTGGGAAAAAAATTATTTTTAACATAGAATTCTATATTGAAACTATCAAGTATGTGGTGTATAAAAACATTTTTATACATGCAGAGTCTCAGAGAATTTACTTCCAGCACATTTTTCTTAAGAATGTGTGGAGGATGTGTCCTACCAAAACAAGGAATTGAACCAAGAACGAGGAAGACAGGGGATCCAAAAAAAACAAATAGAGACAAAGAGGAACAGCAGTGTGTACATGATTTAGAAAGAGCAGTCAGTCTGCGGTAGATCAAGAAGATGGAGGGCTCCAGGAGGAATGTCTTCAGGAGAAAAATGCAACCTAAAATATTTGAATGAATCTAGAGGAGATTGACATTTCTGTTGAAGTTGGAGATGAGGTAGCAACCTAAGGGAAACAAAAGTTCTTTTTAAGAAAAGTAATCATAGAATACTCCCTAGCTGAATATTTATAATCATAAAAATGTTAACAATAAATATTGAACCAATATTCAGTATTCACTGCATCAGATAATATTTATAATTGTAAATCAAGGAATAACAATAGAACTGTGTTGAAGTTTGAAGGTAAATATCAGAAGGAATAGCAAAAATAGTTAACAAATAGTTTTCTTCAAATTGCCAGGGACTTGATCCAAATGATTATAATCCTGATTCTACTACTTAGAAGCTGTATAACTAAGTTTAGGTAAATTAGTTCATGTCTCCATGCCTCATAGTCTCTTTTTCCATAAAATGGGATGATAAATTATATATACTTCATGGGGTTATTCTGAGGATTAAATGAGGCGATAATTTTAAAATGCTTAGAGTAGTACCTAGCACATGTATGTGCTCAGTAAATGTTGGCTGTTAGGATTATTACTGTTTGACATTTTAAAATGTATATACTTCTACTTTGATAAAAAACAAAGCTGTTTTAAAAATAATGTGAAAATAATTTAGGTCTTTCTACTTACCCTTTAAAAAAAAGCTTGGTTTTGAAAAACTTTGACTATGATTTAGAAAGATTGTTTTTTTCAGCTTTTAAAGTTTCTATTGTTGGACTAATTCTTTAAGTTTCTAACAAATATTGTTTCCCATAGATTATTTAGAACTAATTTAAAGAATTTTGATCTTTGTACTGCCAGTCCTAGTTACATAATGAAAGTGTTGAAGGCAAAAATGTTAGCCCATAAAACAATTTAACCTTTTGTACTTAAAGAGACTTAACTAGTATAAATTTGACTTCCTCATTAGATTAATTATAAAATTATGCATTACAAAATTATCTGTTTCTTCTCATCAGAACCTTATGCTGATAAGCATATGCTATTATTAATTTTTCCTTAGGGCCACCCAGTTTTATAATATCCTCCTTTAACCTTTTTTTTTTTTCCCTCTTTGTAAATTCAGTTTGGTATTATTTTAAACTTTGCTAAAATGATTATCTGTAGATGACTAAATTTACCAGTATTCCCATTTATAGAATCATCCTTTTTAATTTGGAAAACAGGAGTATGAAATATCGAAATCCTCTAGTACCCATTCTCATTATTGGTTTGACCAGATAGCTCATAAAGTGTTTGTGGCTAACAGAACAAATTGAATAAAATTGTAGTTCTAATTACTGGGTAAAGGGGTTTCCTTTTGTATCATAAAGGAAGAAAAGCATCCAAAGTGTTCATGTGTATGTGTGTATTTATATGTATGTGCACATACATTTGAAAAGAAACTGCACTTGTAATCTTTAATGATTATCCTTAAAGAATACTTAGTGTCCCTCTTGGGTTTTTAGTTTTTTAAATAAATTGTGTTATCAGATTCCTTGAAACCCAAGGAAAAACAGACTGTAGTCTGTCAAATAGTCTGAATCCGAAAGCTCTCATTTTTTTTTGTCACCTAGTATTTTTAAGAGGTTATTCTTTTTAGGGATGTATGTGGAATGGTACGTATAAATTCTGAATAATTTGTGAATTTAAAAAATTTTTTATAGCCATTTGTATCATCATTCTCCCCATTAGGAAATGAAATCTTTCACTTAGAAATAGCCTAAGAATGGCTGTAAATGAGAGATTGTACATGCCTCATAGATATACCAGATTTTTGTATAGAAAGAATAATAGACTTCTTCATAAAGACTTTGTCCCTTTGAACCTTACTCATACTTTCTCAGTTTTATACATAAGTAGCAAAAAGTACAGCTGCATTCAAAGTTTTAATAAGACTTCAATATGTATTCTCTATAAAAAGTGATTTTTATATTCTGTGCATGTGTGCTTTTTCATTTCTAGGCAGGAGTTTGTTGATGCTTATGTGGATTACATATTCAGTAAATCAGTGGCTTCCTTATTTGATGCTTTTCATGCGGGCTTTCATAAGGTCTGTGGAGGAAAAGTCCTTCAGCTCTTCCAGCCTAATGAACTACAAGCAATGGTTATTGGAAATACAAATTATGACTGGAAGGAACTGGAAAAGGTAGGGGAAAACAAATCTCTGATATTGTTTAAATGGAAAGGCAAAAGGAAAACATGGCTTGTTGATGGAAATCTTGCTCTTTCATTTATTATTTTCCATTTTACACTATTTAGTACTATCGTTTTTATAGGAAAACACTGTACCCTTCTTACTCCACAATGAATGAATTTTAATTGTATGAATTAGATAGCATTTTTATATCTCTGGTATTGATATAGAAAAATACTATCTATGATAGAGGCTGAATAGAAGCCCCAGCTAAAACTGAATGGGCTTTCATTCTGCCTCAATCCTAGGAAAACCATTATGAAAAGCACTCACAGTGATTAAGATCTTTGTTTCCTTTTTTTCTGATTAGTCTCAATGTTACGTTTTTTATCAGAGAATAAATAATACTCATGATTTTCATTACTGATGCCTTAACCAATACAGGAAACTTTAGGGAGAAGATTGGGAATTTTTAAACAACTTTTTTCTTTTCCTTCTTTTCTATACAAGTAATTCTCAGATATTTCTTCAGATAAACATTTAGTGAAAAGTGCTACGTTAGATCAACTTTAAGAAAGATGTATGCAGGGTTGATCTGTACATTTTTCCATCTTTGTAATCTAGCAACCTCTGATACAGCTTTTGCATTAGTAGTTCTATACTGTATACCTGTTAAGTTAGCTAACATAAAAAATATGTTATTAAGTCTAACAAGGATACAAAGCATTAGGAACTTTCATACATTGCTGTTGAGAATACAAATGATACAGCCACTTTGGAAACAGTTTGACATTTTCTTATAAAATTAAACATATATTTGTTACATTCTCTAGCAGTTCCATTCCTAGATATTATGTTCACACAAAAATCTATAAACAAGGGAGGAAAGAAGCATTATTGTTTAATAGGTACAGAGTTTCAGTTTTGGAAGATGAAAAGCTTCTGGAGATGGAAAGTGGTGATGGTTGCATGTAATGCCAATGTATTTAATGCTACCAAACTGTACACTTTAAAAAGGTTAAGATGATCAGCTTCAGGTTATGTGTATTTTACTACAAGTTTTTTTTTTTAATTATGTTTTTAAAAATCTGCAAACAAGTCAAACAACACAGATATCCTTCAATGGGTGAATGGATAAACCAACTGTGCTGCATCCATACAGTAGAATACTACTGTGTGTTAAAACGGAAGGCACTGTTGACACATGCAATGCCTGAGATGACTCTCAGAGTCCTTATGCTGAGTGAAAGAAGTCAGTCTCAGAGAATTACATACCATATGATTCCACTTACATGACATTCTTGAAAAGCCAAAACTATGGTGAACAGGGGCTAGGGATGGAGAGAGTGTGACTGCAGAGGGGTAACACAAGAGAGTTCTTTGGGTTGATGGAATTGTTCAGTATCCTGATTGTGGTGGTGGTTTATCTCTACATGTGTTTCAAATTCATGGAACTATACACACATCAGAAAAAGTCAATTTTACTGTGTAATAATCTAGGGAATAAAAGTTTTAAATTAAAAAAAAGTTAGGACTTCTGGTTAGACGTATTGGAATAAACACATTTTTCTCTGCTCCCTCCCAAAATCTCACTAGAATGACAATAAAGGAATAAAAATAGGAATAACCACCCCCCCACCCCCCCAAAAAAAAATACAGTGAGCAAGAGAAAAAATAGTTTTAGAAGATAGAAAGTAGGTGGATGGGTACTTCCCTGGTGGTCCAATGGTAAGGAATCCACCTTCCAATGCAGGGGAGGTGCGTTTGATCCCTGGTCAGGGAACTAAGATCCCACATGCCGCGGGACAACTAAGCCCGCCCGCCACAACTACTGAGCTCGCACGCCTCAGCAAGAGAGCCTGCATACCACAAACTACAGAGCCCACATGCTCTGGAGCCCCCACGCCACAACTAGAGAGAGAAAACCTACGTGCCACAACTAGAGAGAGACCCGAACAGATAGTGGCACCATAACAAGAAGATCCTGCATGCCTCAACAAAGATCCCATGTGCTGCAGCTAAGTAAGACCCGATGCAGCAAAAAAAAATAAGGAAAATAAATAAATAAAATAAATATTTTTAAAAGGAGAGAGAATAGGTGGATGAGTTGAGTGACTTAGAACAAAGAAAATTGAATTGGAAGCCTCCAGAGGGACAGGGTTGTCAAGAGGCAACCCGTGTCACAATGTAGAATCTCTGAAAGGCTCAGGAATTGGCACGTCATGCTACTGTAATGGCAGGGATGCAGGACAGGGCTAAGAGCAATAGGATTACTTCAGAGCTGGCTTAAGGAATTATTAGACCTCTCACATCCCCTTTCCTACCCAGCAAAATACAACTCTGGAGAGAGGCTTTAGAATCTGGGAAAACAGGTAGAACTGAAGCTGGCACTCAGAAAGCTGGTAGCCAGGCTTAAATCCTCTAGGAAGGAGAGTGAAGATTTCTTTTTGGGGGTAAATTGATCTGCTGAAGAGAAGAAAGCTGTATTGACTTTAAGGATACCCCAGTGGAAATGGACCCCACCTCCAGTCACTCTACAATGAAAACAATGTAATGACCTCTCATCACACTTTAGATCCTACACAGTTTATCCTTCTTGCCTCATCTTCTTTCATTCCTCCTCTCTCTCTGCTTCAGCCTTATTGGCTTCTTTGCTGAGCCTAGAACCCTCCAGTCTTGTGGCCTTTCTATTTCCTGTGCCTGAAATTCCCTTCACCTTGGTAATTCCAAACGTTTCTTGCTCTCACTTCCTTTATGTCTTTATATCTTTTCAGAGACCTTCACTTGGTAACTTACTAAAAATTGCACATGTGCACATATACATCCCTATCTCCCTTCTGTGCTTTTATTTTTCTTCTTTGAATTTGACTAAATAAAACTTTGTCTTTACTGTCTGCTGCTCCTTACCCCCCACTACAAATGTAGGCACCATAAAGGCAGGATTTTTTTCTCTGTGTTCACTGCTGTATTTCCAGAACCTTAGAAGGGTACTCAGCAAGTAGTTAAAACCTTGCCTGAAGATATAACTGATAGAAGTGTTCATTCAGTAAGACAGGACATTTTTTAAAGTATATTTTAGTGTACTTAGTATACTTAGTTTTTTCCACTGTGTATCTGATTCATTATAATTTCATTGATTATGATTTATGACTTTAGATGCTCTTCTTCATCAGGACTGTGTAGACATTTCCCCAGAACCATCTTGAGGTTTAAAAAAAAAGGAAAATAGAAAAAACTAGGCATCCTCCTTTCATTTCCCCACTAACATGGTCACAGACTAATTCAAACAAGTTAATACATCAGCTGATTTCTAAAATCAAACCATTTTCTCCAAACCTTTATAAATTAATAGCAAGGGCTTCCCTGGTGGCGCAGCGGTTTAGAGTCCGCCTGCCGATGCAGGGGACACGGGTTCGTGCCCCGGTCCGGGAAGATCCCACATGCCGCGGAGCGGCTGGGCCCGTGAGCCATGGCCGCTGAGCCTGCGCGTCCGGAGCCTGTGCTCCGCAACGGGAGAGGCCACAACAGTGAGAGGCCCGCGTACCGCAAAAAAAAAAATTTAATAGCAAATATGTTGTGGATTTCTCAGGCGTTCAGTCATTGAGATAATCATGGCTACAAAAAGAGCCCCAAATTCAAGAAGCCCACAAGCAAATATTCATTGAGCCCCTACTGGTTGCCTGATACTATGCAACAGATTAGGAAGAGAGCAGTAAATAAGATTGAGACATGGTCTTTGTCCTCTAGTAAGGAGGCTGGACATTAAGTAATTGAACTGTGATGAATATAAAGGAAGGGAGTTTAGTGAATGGTATATAAGGAGAAGCCTGACCTAGGCTACAGAAACTGGGAAAGCGTCTCATAGATGGTACACTCCACCAGGTAAGTAAGAACTTTGTTCACTGAAGTTTCCCCACGGCCCCAAACTTTGACTAAAGCTCATTATATATGTGTTGAATGAGTCAATGAATGAATTAGGTGACATTTAATCTGAACCCTAAAGGATAAATAGAAATTGGCCTGATGAACAAAGAAAGGAGTGTGTGTTAAAGGGGAAGTGTATTAGCTGTTTTGTTGCAAATTACCCCAAAACATAGTGGCTGAAAGATGACAGTGACATTTATTGTCTCACATAGTTTCTGAGGGTCTGGAATTCAGAGGTGTATTTAGTCCAGTGATTTTAGCTCAGAGGTCTCTCACGTGGTTGCAGTCATAATACTGACTGTTGCTGTTAGTCATCTGAGATTTAAGGATAGAATTTCCCTTCCAAGATGGCTCACTCATATGGCTGTTGACCAAAGGCCTCAGAATCTCACCATGAGGACCTCTCCATGGGGCTGTTTGAATGTCCTCATGAAATGGCAGCTGGCTCCCCCTTAGACTGAGTGATCAAAAAGAAGCTAAAGCCACAGAAGTTTTTGTCATCTAGCCTCAGAAGTCATGCATTCTCATATCTACAATATCCTAATCATTAGAGGTCAGGTCTGTTCAGTGTGGGAAGGGACTACACAAGGGCATGAATAGCAGAAGGCAGAGATCTTTGAGGGCCATCTTGGAAACTACCACAGAAAATTACCGGTGTTGGTCTTAGAACCATTTATTTTTTAAAGAGAAGATAGAATAATACAAAATTATTAGTATGACTTCTGTTCATCAATATAGGGAAAGAAAATTTTATAATTATTACAGATACTTAATTCCATGTTGAACTTTAATAATCCATTAATATTTTAGTAATTCTGGTTTATCCTTTAAATATTTACTTTGGAAGATATTACAGTCCTATCATGTTCTTTGAATTGGGAGGTGGGAGACATTTCTGCTGATTTCATACATATTTTCTTCCCTTTCCCCTGGAACTAACAATTGCAAAATGCCCAAGTAGTAGTAAGTAGTTAACTGAATCACATGAGTTTCAAACACCTGGACAATGTTAGCTTTATGTGCTAAGGAAGCCAGTTTGTCAGATTCGAGATAAAACATATCTCTTAATATTAATAAAAGGTTGTGTTGTTTTTAGAATACAGAATACAAAGGAGAATATTGGGCAGAACATCCTACAATAAAAATGTTTTGGGAAGTATTTCACGAATTACCATTGGAAAAGAAAAAGCAATTTTTGTGTAAGTATTTCTAATTTTGTGTTTTATGAGAATGGAATCTAATAAACTTATTCTCACAGGAGATTAATTGATTCACTTTAGTGGGTAAGGTTTTTTCCTTATTATACCAAGGTCCTGTTTTTAATTTTTCTAATCTACATTATTACATGTGTTTTCATATTTTGAAAGCTAAATTCAGTTAAGCTTCCAAAATAGAATTGTTTCTTTCAGATGAAAGAAAACAATTTATAACACTGATTACAATAAACTAGGGATGTAATTCCTTTTAGAATTTCTAAAAAGATCTCTGCAATGTAGCTCTTTTCTGTGTTCAGTCTTCATTTTCTTTTTCTCCTTGCTTCTGCATGAAAACTTTGGGAATTGGTATAGAAAATAGAACTCTTCTATTCCAGGACTTCTCTTATTTATAGCCTAATCTGTGTCTGTTTTGCATATCATAGGATGACAGGTCATCTTCAGTGATTTGAGATTTGGCTGCCAATTATAAATTTCTGTTTAAAAATGACAGAAACAAGACAAGTAGAAAAAGGGATCATAATCAAAACTGCATTTTGTTTATAAACTAGTTCTAAATGGCTCTTCTTTTCAAAAAGAAGTTTTCTCAGAGTGTTTCAGGGACAGTAGTAATTCATGTACTAAACATTTATTAAGCATCTCCTATGTGCTAATATTAAGATTACACTTTTAAAGAAAAAATATTGTTTGGATGTGTCTCAAAATCAGGCTTCCACAAATTCTGGAGATAGGCTTCCAGTAGAAGTAACATTTCCATTAGAGCAAATGTTACTGTAAAGCTTTGCTGTGGTGATTGTCTTAATAACTTGATACTCCATATTGTTGTTTTGATAAAAAGTAGTTGGCTCAATGGTTTTTTTCTTGGCAGTATTTTTGACAGGTAGTGATCGCATTCCTATTCTTGGTATGAAGAGTCTAATACTAGTCATCCAGTCAACAGGAGGTGGTGAGGAATATCTCCCAGTTTCCCATACCTGTTTTAATCTTCTGGATCTTCCAAAATACACGGACAAAGAAACTCTACGCTCTAAACTGATCCAAGCTATTGACCACAATGAAGGCTTCAGTTTAATATAACTTTGGAGTTACAACTATTCAGTTTACTGCAAAAGCATTAAACTAACTATTAGTGTGTTTTTTTGTGGTGATGAATCCAGCAAGGTGACAGAGGTACTATTATAATTCTTACTTGCAAAATGTTCAATGCAGTGAGTATTCATGAAAGCCAAAAAACATTAAAGGAAATGAACAAACTGTGTTAATATTAAACTTACTGTACAGAACCATGGATTTTTTTTTTGGCATCTTCCAATAAACATACAAGTATTGTGAATACATGGAAGTTTTACTAACATGAATTTTAAGAGTTTGCATATTTCACAAATGATCTGGTGTGTGAGTGCATGAAAATGTTGCTTAATTTTTCTTCAATCACGGCTCAAAAACCTTTAACTTTGGCCTGCAATAGTCATTTGATTATTTTTTCATTTTGTAAATACTGTTAAGTTTTGTAATAAAATAGTTATGTTCTGATACCAGTACAGTTTCTATGGTTGTAATTGAACTGAGCTGACTTTTAAGGGTTAAAAATTATTATGTAAACCTTATTCTGAGAATCTATGAAAGCAAAAAATTAGTATGGTGAAAATAGTCTTTGCTTTTTTGCTAGAATACATGTCCTTGTGCAAATCTAAATTACAAATAGTTCTCTAAATAACTTATAGTTCTTTCCTTTTGTGACTCTTGAGATACTATTGCTAAGTGGGAGGTTATCAGAAAGCTTAATATTTAGTAATGGAAGAACTTTGTCCTACAGTTGCCAGAATAGTCACTGACTACCGTGAGAACCAGTCACTGGGTTATAGCTTTTAAAACTATTGATGCTGCAGGTTGGTATTTAAACGGAATTTTCAGTGCTTTAGAACTGTTTACTTGAATTTTAAGAAACATCTTAACAGTTTTATGGTGCTGATGCTTAGTTATCTCCTGTCATTAAATTGTAACACTGAGTGATGCAACACATGTGACTTTCTGCTATAATGCAACTGTTTTTTTATTTTTTAAATGCCATGAAAACTGTTTAAATATTATTCATTGGTTTAATATTTAAACTTTCATTGGTTCTCACAATAAGATTCCAAATTCTTCAAAAAGAGTAATGTCTCAGGGAAGGTCTCTTAAAATTTTGGATAGTTCCCATTCCCATACAAATTCATCTATTTTACAGAGGTCCCCAAGTCTCTTATCTGTAATTCTAAAATCCAGAACTCTGGAAAAGAATTGTGTATATAATTTTACAGCAAAACCTGATCTGAACTGTTGAGGCTATTTATGGTATTAAATGGGACTGTTCGTACGTTTTACTGTGGCAATGTTTAATGTTTGATTACTTTCTGTGTTCGATCTAGGTGCTGCCTCAGACCTCTATGGGTTGCTACATTATAAGTGTGCTTTAAAAAATTATTTAACATTCATAATTCCAAAATGCTGCAAATGAGCCCAAGGGTTTTGGAGAAGGGATTGTGGACCTGTACTTTTATTAACTTCATTTATTTATTTATATTTTGTCTGCATTGGATCTTTGTTGCTGCGCAGTCTTTCTCTGCAGCAAGTGGGGGCTACTCTTCGTTGCGGTGCACGAGCTTCTCGCTGCGGTGGCTTCTCTTGTGGTGGAGCACAGGCTGTAGGTGTCCGGGCTCCAGTAGTTGCAGCACGGGGGCTCAGTAGTTGGGGCGCACGGGTTTAGTTGCTCCACAGCATGTGGGATCTTCCCAGACCAGGGACTGAACCCGTGGCAGGTGGATTCTTAACCACTGTGCCATCAGGGAAGTCCCATGGATGCCTGTACTTTTCAGTAGTTTAACTTAACAAACTTTGGTGGACCATAGGTGTCTTTCTATAGATACAAGCCCTAATAATTTTCCTTAAAGTACATTTTTCCCAATGAAAATTCTTCCATGTATCTGTTATTATACTGTTTCTCTGCACATCCATTCCTTGAGAATATTGATTATTCACATCGAAAACTAAATGTTACGTATCAGATGCTTTTTTTTTTTTAGTAACCTCTGTTTGCTATGAAGCTCACCTGTGAAATAGCAGCCACTTTGGATTAATACAGGTGGAGTTCGTTTAACAAATATTTTAACAAGGGCCTGACGTCTTACCTGGGAACACAACAGTACAAAGCATAATTTGGGTAAGTCTGATATTTTCCTGTTTCTGTTGCTGCAGACCTACAGTAGAATTAACAGCAGGGAGATTCATGGTAGAAAATTAAAATACCACTGAAGATTTTTCAAATTGCCATTTGCTTTAAAAAGCAACAAAAATACCGAGCTTTATAGATTAGAAAGTAGGCAAATGCTGAGTTCATTAAATTATAAGGACCATGATTAGTGAGTTGGCTAAACTTTTGAAAATACTTGGCCTCCACACAGACCTATTTGTAAGAGCAACTTTATGTTTTTAGCTCCCCTGTTTTAAGTCAGTAGTAATTTTAACCAATAGCCATTGTTCAGACTGATTGAGAAGGCAGTAGAACCAAGACACGCCTTTAAGTTGGCATGAAATAAAACCAGAATGTAGTTTTCAAAACAGAGACCTAAATTAAGAGCTCCAGCCTTCACATAGGGCCTACTCATAAGGACCATTCATTAGGGTTATTTCTATCAGGTTTGGTTTTTTTTTTTTTTTTGCACTGTAGATGATCTTCACTGCATTTAGTTTAAGCAAGTCTTTTGATGAAGTGTAACATGTAGAAGACAGTCTTCCTCCGCATATGGTGAGCTCTCTGAAAGCACGGGCGAGTGGCCCTGCTCCCAGCCTCTTCCCAATCCCCAGCCTGTTTTGCACTTGGGCCACATCCAAACTCCTTATTATAGAGTTTTGGTCTCCCTTCTGAATAGTTCAGTAGCTGCCCACTCTTACACCGCTAACACTTCTAGAGATAAATTGGGAATAGTCTGTTTGTTTTATGTAAGTCTGCCTTACCTTCCCTGTTAGGCCAGCCCCCGGGAATGGAGTGTTAAATGCAGAAGGGAACTCCCCAACTCCTTTCCCTTCTCAACCCTTACTATACTTTTGAATCACCTGGGGCTACTTCTTAATACTATGTGCAAGCCCCACCTTAGGCCTGTTAAATGTCACCTGTAAGAGGTGATGCTCAGGTTACTTTCAGAAATTTCCCAGTGATCTTTAATCCCAGTTGGGAGGCACTTAAAAAGAGGAGTCATTAGACCATTTCTCCCCATTTCTGCTAACATCCCAAGGCTGACTGTTGATTTTTAAGGAGTCGGAAGAGCTTTTTGATTATGTCTAGGAGTTGAGACTTGTTTCAAATAAAATTTATCAAATAATGCTGTAAGATGCTAATTAAACCATGTGCCATTAATTAGGGTATTGTACCAGTGGAATATATGATGCATTAACCAAGGGAAGTGGAAACAGCATTGAATACATGGCTTTAATTAAATCAGGTCTTGCCAGGTACTTGATTACTTAAAACGACCACGTACCCTCCTTTTTAAGGTGTGAACTACCTGACTTCTTTTTCCATTTTGTGCATATATGGAATGATGTCACTGTTTCTTATTTTTTTTTTTTTTGTTATTTTTTATAACATCTGTGGATGGGGTTTTACAGGTAATTTTTCTAGTGCAAACAAGAATACACAGGGGCAGAGGGGTTTTCTTGTTTTTACATTTACTTCAAAAGTCTGCTGGGGAGGAAGGTAAGCGACCTGAGAGCAGGAACCTGCCAGTCAAGATTTATTCATTACCTCTTTGTAAGGGGCGTGTTCCTGCCCTCTTGAATAGTAGGAAAGTTCATACCAAATATGGTCTAGAGTCATTTTTTGTCCACTCCTTGTGTTTGGACACAGGATTACAGCACATGAGTTCAAAGTGCTGGTCCTTTGTCAAATCTTCATACGTCAAGTTAGTTATTCTTAGGCAGGGTTAAAGGAGGGGAAAAGGCAGGGCCTGAGGCTCCTGGCCTAGAATGGTTGAAATATTAGTTTTGAAACGTTTGGTGATGCACCAGTTGCTACAACCAGAACATTCATTGCCAAAGTACTGTTCTGGTGAGACTGATAGATATAAATTAAATGAAGAAATGTAGTATGAGAAGAAAGCATCTAATATATAGCCCTCAAAGCTGTACAAAAGCTGCAAAATTTTATACCTTAAACAGAAAAAAGTCAAATGACAATTTTAATAGACTTTAAAACAGTGTACAAGTATAAAACACTGGTTTTGTATTTCAAAAGTTGGAGGAAGATATCCAGTCATTAAACAGTCTACAAAACATATGCCAGTAGATTACATAAAAGACTATGTACAATATAAAAAGAGCTGAAAACAGTCTTCACTGTAAAAATAAGTTAAAACAAATTTTTCAATTTAAAATATTATCTATAGCACAAACACAGATCATGCAAATGGCAAACTAAATATACTGCATTCTTTAGTGTAGTCAAATTCAGATTGAGACATCTTTCAGGTAGGGAAATGGCCATTCAATAAAATTCTTTTCTCTGGAAGTAACGGTCCTAGCTGGGTACTTTATGCTTAAAGAACAGCTATATTTCAAACCCTTTTTGTTAAACTGTAATAAATACTAAAGCAACACAGGAATACTTTATTTGAAAGCAATGTTGGGGGAAAGGTCTGCAAAATAAATTCTTACTGTGCAATTTTATAAAGTATGAACTGTTTTTTAAAGGCTAGAAGCTTCTGCAGCTGAAAAAGTTGATCTCTAGTTTTAAGGCAGGCTAAGCTTTTAAATACGTTATAAGAACTAGTTTAATTAACTATTCTGCTATTACAAGTTACACCACGCTCATCTCCATAGTACTAGGCTAGTTGTTTGGTGTTTATTACACACCAAATCCTCCCAACAGGAAACATGTACTTACTGGCTTTGAAACTGTAATCAGGGGGTCTGCTGCTCTCATTTATGGGGGGTGGGGGGAGAGGTAACAGTCCAAAATACTACACTCTCCCCCCCAGTTGAAGTACCATTATTATTGATTCATAAAGGCTTTGCAGATTCACATCTTGGCAGTTTAATACCTATGGAGATTGATAGGTATATTTAAATAACAATGGCAAATATTCTCGAAACTAAGGGGACCCAGGCAGGCACTATTGTTTCTAAAGCAACTGAAACATTTCCAAAGCATTTATTTGTTTTTTAGGTTAGTTTTATAAGCCAATATAGACGATTACTATATGGCCACAGGAAGTACAAAAGCCATCTTCATTTGAACAAATACAATATTCCCGAAACTGTTAGCACCAAGTCTCACTTTAAAAAGCAAAGACAACTGAGTGCTCTCCCACATATTGTTGACTTCCTTCTACTCAGATTGCATGTCATGAGATATTTTTAAAAGTTAGCTGCCACAAGTTCTGGAAAATGCCAGTGTTTGTTTGAAAATAGGTAATTGTGCTATAAAGAATCAAAAGTTTAGCGGAACAGAGAATGAGGATTTCAAACCATTCAGTGTTACAAAGAAAAGTGTGAAAATACCATTCTTTGGTCTAGATTAGCTGTTCCCTTTACATTAATTTAACATTCCAATGGCTTTTTGAAAATTTTAAAATGTTGAACCTCACTAGGCAAAAACAAAATTATATATACATATGGATGTATCATACAAATGAACCTTTAAAAGAAAGTCTTGTCCAACAGCTGATTAAAGATACTTAGGTACCTTTCTGTTTTAAAAAAAGAGTTAGTGTTTGAGTGTATAAGCACAGAAATAAGTAAGTTAAAAATTACCCATGGGGGAAAAAAACTTTTACCAGTCTATAAATAATATACCTTTCTGGTGTCCTTGCTCTACTGAGTTCACAAGTAAACATTCAATTTGACATGCTCAAGATCCTAATGCTGGTGGAACAATTCCTGTACCTGGACAAATATTACATTATGATTTGTTCGATGGATAGTTAATGCATGTTGCTTCCTGTTTCATAGATGTAGCTTCATTAACTGCCTCTTGATCACCTCCATCAGCTCCAAATCCAGTTCCTCCGGCTCTCTCATTAACATCAGCATCATCTTCCAAACCATTGTAAAATTCTTCAATCTCACTTTCATCCTCCATAGGTTCTTCTAAACTTGGACTCTGGCATGTTCCACTATCACTGTTACTGCCACAAGAACTAGAGGATAAGACATCATCTTCAGAGTCTGAATATACCTCAGCACCATGGAAAATATAACGGTTTGGTGGTAAAAACAGATATTGATTACCTGAAACACAGTAATAAGAGAGAAGTGGGTTATTTCCAGTTTTCTAAGACTTGGTCTGAGTGGGCTGTCTGGAATAAAGTGTAGCTTTTAGCCTTTTACCTGAGTATCATTACTAGAGGCTATTACTGTAGTTTCTCAAACACAAGCTATAGACTCAGTCCTGCATGAAAATCTTAGTTCTGCCACTCATCAACTTTGTAAATTGGGAGTTTTCTCTGTGCCTCAATTTCCTCATCTGGATATGAAATAATTTTCACAACCCTATGAGGCAAGTATGAAAAAAATGTAGACAGCCACGTTCGATGAAACTCCCTTTGAACAGATTTGATGAAATGAAATGAAGTATCCAGCCCACCACCCACCCTCTGAATCTATTTTTACAAGAGTCCTATCACGTTAAAGTGTGAGAAGCACTGATCTAGCGCTGGCCTTTTAAGCTTTCTTTCCCAACTCCCTCCCAAATTAGCATTCGCAGTATAAGATTTGACCTCCGATGGTAAGAAGTATTCCCTGCTTTTGTTTACATTTTGATGTAAGTGAATGGGTAGGAACCTTAAACATTAATGATGAAATGTTTTATACCCTTATATTCACAAGCACCAAGTACCTTCTGACTTAAGTCTGTTGTCACACCGTGTTATATTTATTGCACCATATCCCAGACTGACTCACAAAAGCCTAACTGCATAGTTTATCTGGAGTGACATAACATCTACCAAACGTTTCTCTTCAAAATGACCTTCAAGCTTTTTTATACCCCATCATGACCCAGTTCTCACCTATTATGTGTTGTAGCATGGAAACCACTTATTCCATTGTGTTTCAGTGACTGGAGAAAGAAAACCCCACCTGGTGCTTCTAATTAGGGCCATGTCCTTTGAATCACATCCCCTCAGTCTGTTAAAGGGTCGCAGCACGTGGCTCTCCTGCCCTTTCCTTTCTATAGGTTAGGCCATGTTTACAAAAAGAACACTTCAGGGACTTCCCTGGCAGTCCAGTGGTTAAATTAAGACTGCTCTCAATGCAGGGGGCCTGGGTTCTATCCCTGATGGGGGAACTAAGATCCTGCATGCCGTGCAGAGCAGCCAAAAACATAAATATATTTTAAAAAAAATTCTTTCTGCTCTGGCCTCCCCTGAAGAACGGAATCATCTATTTCTCAGTGGACATACCCTATACCTGTCTGTTTCTGCCCTCTTGGCAACCCTCAAGACATTTACATTTTACTTCCTATATGCTCCAACTTCCTCCTTTTCATTCTCGACTTCCTATATGCTCCAATTCCTCCCTTTCTGCCTCGACCTCACAACAAACAGTGGCAAACTAAAATGAGTAAAGTCCAGCTGTTGTTTGGTTTTAACCACTAAAAATGTTAAGTTTTACACTCTTTACATCCGTTATCTTTTCAAATGCTATGAGAGAGAAGTAGATCTGACAACTCAGTCTAATTCCAAAGCCTGTACCTTTAAAGGTCTAAATTGGTAGAATAAAACCAAGGTATGATACCAATTTCCTGGGGCAGAGTTTTGTATGTTTGACCCATCTGTCAAAAAGACAGCCAGAGAATGCTGCCAGTGCGTAGGGAGACTTTGTGTATGATAGAGACTTATCTTACCTGACTAAATCAACAGTAATTTCTCTACTTCTGACACTTGCCACATTTGAAAGCGTAAGTATTCTTCTATGCTCTTTCTAGCTTCCCCCCCCCGTAGACTTTCCCTAATTACAGTTCAAGACCAAAGTCAGGTTTTTTAGAAAGCCTTCAATAACCTAGTGCCCTCCAAGTAGCATAAACCTTTTAAAATATCACCTATTTTTTTCTCATTCACCTATTTTTGTAATTATATACACAAATATCAGTAGCTTGATCAGTGTCTCCAGAACTTGCTGTATGGAAAATGCCCAAAGGCTTATTCAACTGAACTAAAATTTATTTAGAGCAAATGATTACAACACTTAATACATTTGTCTCAAATTTGTCAGTTTTCACCATGTATAATAAGTGGAATGGGACTTAATGTTTTAAGCTGTACAAAGTTGTCGCATCTAAGAGCACAAGTTTCTGTTTGATTAATACTTGGTCATAAGTGGTTTCAAAAAGTAGAAAGTGATTTCACTTATGTTAATACTTATGGATAGAGGTTAAGAATCTGCCTGCCAATGCAGGGGACACGGCTTTGAGCCCTGGTCTGTGAAGATCCCACATGCTGCAGAGCAACTAAGCCCGTGCGCCGCAACTACTGAGCCCTAGTGCTGCAACTACTGAAGCCCATGCGCCTAGAGCCCGTGCTCCACAACAAGAGGAGCCACCGCAATGAGAAGCCCGCTGGCCGCAACTAGAGAAAGCCTGTGCACAGCAACAAAGACCCAATGCAGCCAAAATTAATTATTTTTTTAAAAAGACTTCCCCTGTGTCAAAACAGGGTAGATGGTATTTCTGATACTCAGTGGTGAAGAACCAGCTGTTTTCTAGATCTGAAACAACACGACCTAATGGTTAAGAGAACCCAGAATCCACCTGGTTCTTCCACACCCTAGTCATTACCTTGCCTGGGGTACTTAACCTCTATGGTCCTCGGTTTCCCACCTGTACCAGAGTAGTAATAGTTCCTGCCTCAGGATACTAAAATCAGAAAATGTGAAGTCACTACTGCCCCACAGTAAGTACCCAAATCTCAATCATTTCTACTAGCTAAAGCTCTCACCAGAAAATCGCAGAGCACTCAGTATTTCCCAATTAAATGCTTACCTTCTCATTCCCTAGAGAAACACAAGGTACAGAGCATGCTTTCACACCACTTTTCCCCCATATTATGGAAGATACCGTTTTATCTTTTTCTGGCTTAAAATCTCAACTTTACAGTTTCTCTAAACACAATCAACTATTACATTTAGCCGCATAAAATTCCCCTAACTAGCCTGCCAAAATGGCTCACTTCTTACAAATATTTCTTTAGAATAATTATAACCTTCAAAATGTTTCAACAGCCTTTCTTACCATCAAGCCGTTTACTAATCTGCTCCTTTGCAAGTCTAGCTGGCCAGCATTTTCTCACTGTTTCAGCAACTGAAGTTCTTTCATTTTTCTCCCCAGTACTGGAGGCAACATTCTTCAAATCCGGACTCTCCAACTGTTCAACGCTCCTAGCAGAAGTCTGTACTTCCTGTAATTTTTCTTCAACACAGTTTTTTGATTCAGACGCATCTGGATCATCAACATTACTCTTTGTTTCTTGGTCTAAAAGAGTGACAATCACTGAAGAATCTGCTGGTGAGGTTCCTTCTGGTGAACTTGAGCCTTCTGAAATATTGAGGGGTGTGGGTGGCAACTCTGACAAGTGAGCCAATTCTTTTTGTGTTCGTGGAGGTTTTTCAGTAATTTCTGAAAGCTTTACAGGGTTGCAGCAAAGTTTGGCGTATTCACCACCTAACCTGTGACACAATTCATTAATAATGACATCACAGTCTCCAAGAAGCTCTACATCAAAATGCAGGTGAGGCAAAGGTTCCCTATTAATTAATATCTGAGGCACTTCATGGGGTATGGAACCTAAGAATAGGGTGAAAAAAGTAAGAATTAGAGAAAGGAAAGGAGGTACACTAATAAAACCAAAAGAAATGCACTATGTAAAAATCTAACAATTCCCTGGCAGTCCAGTGGTTAGGACTCTGCGCTTTCATTGCCACGGCCAGGGTTCTATCCCTGGTCAGGGAACCAAGATCCTGCAAGACCTCAGGCATGGCCAAAAAAAAAAAAATCTAATATGCTCCCAATACCAAAGAAGACACCCAACTCTAGTATTCAACCAAGCTATTACATACCATCAAACTATCAAGTAAACAGGCAGCAAAATTTCAGGTTCTGCTCCTGTCACCTGGTTACCTCTGGGTAATCGCCTCACTTTTTATTCTGTATTCAATTTCCTTGTCTGTATAATGGGGTAATAACAGTACTTCTCCACAAGCCTGCAGTGAGCACTGAGTTAATATGCAGAGAAGAGTTCTTGGCACAGTATAGGTAATAGTTATTCTACTAAAATGGCTTCTGATATGTGCAAATTCATACCAGTCTGTTCTCCACTATTATGTACCAATGTCTTACATTTTTTTAGAAGTACCTTTGCCTATCACCAACACGTTTTACTACCCCACAGGAAACTTGGAAGAAGTTCTCTGCCTCACATTTAAATAGAAAAAAATAACATGCAAATTATACATTAAATTTTCTTTTTTTTTGTTACAAATTGTCCTATAATCTACTTTAACAGAATTTCACAGCTACTTGAGGAAGGCTGAGTTAAACTGCTAAAGCCACTACATGTGGGCTAGGAAAAAGATGCAGAATTGGAGAGTTTAACTCTGTTTCTTCCAGCAGTTTGCTCTATCTGTTTGCTGGTATGGGGGTCCAATTTTAATTCTCCAGTTAAGGGTTTGATATACTCTCCTCTCCTCCTTCCCTCACTTTTATGGCACAAATGATGCTACTAAATTAGTACCTCTATCTTCCTCCCCCTTGCTTGCTCATTAGAGGGAGAAAAAAGGTAGTATGGGAGCATGGATTAAAGAAATATTCCTGAGAATAATAGGGACTTAAATTATTTTTGAGCATTTTTATACACATGAACACCCTTGTGGGTAGAGCTGATCCACATACAATGATTGACAAGGCATGACTGTTATTCTTACAAAAACAAACCAATCATTGTGAGCCCCAAAATTCTATTTTACATGAGTACGTTACACATCTATCAAGCTATACATCTGAACTTACTGGACCAAAAATCAATTACATTTGAAAGATTAACTACTCAAATTAAGACTAAAAATACAGATTATTTTTAATGTTTCCTCAGTATATGTAAAATTAGCTCATGCTAACTCCTGCCACATTAAAGCACATTCCACTGAAAAGTTTAAGTTGAACTGTTTCCCCTTGTTATTACTTCTGTTTTGAAAGCCCTCTTGCCCCACTGAAATGTCAGATTAACCAATCTTCCTGAGCAAGAATATTGTCACCTAAAAAAATTAAAGTTTGGGGGCTTCCCTGGTGGCACAGTGGTTAAGAATCCACCTGCCAATGCAGGGGACATGGGTTCGAGCCCTGGTCTGGGAAGATCCCACGTGCCGTGGAGCAACTAAGCCCGTGTTCTAGAGCCCACAAGCCACAACTACTGAGCCTGTGCTCCTAGAGCCAGTGCTCCGCAACAAGAGAAGCCACCACAATGAGAAGCCCGCGCACAGCAATGAAGAGTAGCCCCTGCTCACCGCAACTAGAGAAAGCCCACGTGCAGCAACGAAGACCCAACGCAGCCAAAAAAAAAAAAAGTCCGGCTCTTCACCACTCTTGAACAAAAAACAGAATGATATCATTGGGGTCTACTCTACAGACCCACAACCCATGGCAAAATATACAGAAATGGTTCTCTAAAAAAAATCATCACCCACTTACTCGGAATTAGTGCTACTGGTCTTACTTTCAGGGAAGACCCAATAACAATGAGAAGATCAACTTCATCTTTGTCATACTTCATGGCTCTATGAAACTGTTCTGGTAAATTTTCACCAAAAAAGACAATCTCTGGTTTCATGATAGCAAGTGGTTCATCAGCTGGGCACCTAGGACATCGAGGAACCACCTGCATGTTCCAGATTTTAGTTGAGGTGGGAAAGAGAAGGGCAAGCCCGAGTTAGAGTCAACATTTCCACACTTCCCAAGAAATCATTTCAAAATTATCAAAGAAAACAGAAAAGCTGTGGATAAATAGCAGGGAAAACTGGATTAAACCTATACATCAACTATCAATGACCCGTTAAGTTTATTAACATACAATGAAATACAATTGTGCTATTATCTGTGTATGCTGCTATTATATCTGTATAGACCTACATTTGATATTCAAGAGTCCATTATATATTAAGAGGAAAAAGCAGCATGTGTATATATGTACACAGATGAGACTTCTTAACTTTTAAAAAATTAAAGTCTGTAAAATACGATTCCATTTTAATATGCTATCTTCTCATAATTATATGATTAACTATATATGCAACTAAGCATACAGAATTTATTTCTGGATGGTTTTTATTCTCTGCCATATTTTCCTGTATTTTTTGATAAATGAGCGTACATGAAATATTTTTTACAAAATGAATCTGACAGGCACTTTTAAAAAGGGAGAGTAAGGAGAAAAACTAATGTTAAGTAACACCACACTTAATGATCTGGGTTTTTATTTTAGGCTTATATATTAGGTAGTCAACTTCATCAATCAAGAGATTATGTAGCAATGTTTTTAACTTAAGGTTTTTGTGTATTTCTCTGGAATTCCCAATGGTAACTAATATTTGTTTTCCTGGATGTTTCTGTACCACATAAATACTTCCAGAGAAAAAGGACTGAGGTAAAAGAAACAGATCAGAGACATGCACAGTTCCTAAGATATGGGTGATAAATTACCTGATTAAAAATATCTCCTCGTACAGCTTCACAGTCAACTTTGTATTTACAAATCAGGCAAGATGCTGTTGCAAAGGAACCTAAAAACAACCAACAAATATATGCTTTATTAAAGAAATTTTTCCATTTCTTCAATAACGGTTATAATGTAAGCTTGACAACAGAAAAGCTAGTGACTTTAAAATTTTTAAGAGACTCCATGTTGTTAAAAAAAAAATAAAATAAAAAAGAGACTCCATGAGAGAGATGCTGATATAACGATGCTTCCTAAAGCTACTCTTTTAATAAAATATACCAACTCCTCCAGGACTAAAACTGCAGACTTGGAAGGTTACAACTGTATTACCTTAGCTTAACAGCTGTGTTTCAAAAACAGTTTAGATACATAAGAAAATGGTCTGTTCATACTTGTTTCAGATTTAGTCTTCAAATTTCTGAAGCCTACATCTGAACTACTCAGCAGTTCCTTTGGTTTCCTAAAGATGCCATCTTTTTTTCATCCATAGCTAATATTACTTTTGTAATCAAAAAAGGTTATTTAAAAGAATTTAATGTTACATAATTGCTGCATCTTTTGAAATCCAAAAGCACATTAATATCTGACATTTTGTACAATTAAGTGTCAAGGCCAATATTTCTGGTTTCATATTTTTGCAATCTACTTTCCTTCATTTATCTACAACTGATCAGATAACATGATTCAACAATAAGGCTTAATCTCCATTCCTGGATGGCAGCCTTTTTTCTAATCCTAACTTTTCCTACAAAACTAACTAATATGTAACAGAAAAAGCAATCCTGAAGTTTACTAACCATGACACTGAATTATCCTTTGGATTCCTGCAACCTGTTCCAGTGTATCTATGTTCTGAGTATAGTTGCGAAGTAGTTTTCCTTCCTTATCTGACAAGGCTATGAATTTGTGACAAAGAGATGGTTGGAATTGTCCAGGATATATTTCCTAGATAACGCAAAAAGCAGAAAAAAGATTATGTAAGTGTTAACAAATGTCACAGGTTTAACAACAACAAAAAAACAAAACCACCAATGATAATTAAAAAATACATGAGCATCTCAAAGCATCTAGATGGATGCCACACACACTTACGAAAGGATTGTTGCTGTCATATGTGTAAAACTCAGCAATTAGTGAACATGGCCTCTTGAAAAGGATAAAGTCGACCCACAAACATCTCTTATAAATGCTAATTGATATTTTAATAAGAGTCAGAAGAAATACATACCTTAATATATATCTAATTTTTGTTGGCTGCAAATGATTTTTTTTGTAAGGAAAAAGGGAAAAAGTTTAAATTGAAATTAAAGATATCAAAGATATGGTGACTTCTTTTTTAAAACTAAAAAAGGCACTGTCAACATAATATTAAAAAATTTTTTGATTCATCATTTATTATAAATATCAACCTGTTGGAAGTTTAAAGCTGAAGTTTTAATTCCTTACCAAAATTGTTTTCCTTCCACTGCACAGGCACATACTGGTATAGTATAGAGTTGCTCATGAATGCTGAGTTGCTGGATTTTGTGTGTGTGTTTTTCCCCCCAAATAATGCTTCAATGCTGTTTCTTCTTTAAAAACAAAGAATTCAGATATACACATGGCAAAAAGATCAGAGAAAAAGTATCAATTTTGGTCCTCTCAACTTTTGACAGTGTTTTCATTAAACTTCATTTAGTAAGTGACTATGGCAAAGGAAGTTTCTTCTCTTTTTTCTTTGAAGTAGTAGTTCTGCCTACTTCCTTACCATTCATTACAGCCTCTAACCTATTACAATGCTAGCAAAAAAACAAGATACAACCTTATGTCCATCAACAGAGGACTGGTCTGACAAATAGGGTACATCAGTTATAGTGGAGTATGCAGCCATTAAAATGAATGAGGGAGGTCTCGAGACACTGACCTGGAAGATGGCCCATGACATATGTGAAAAAAAAAAAATCAAGCTAGTCACCACTGTGTAGCTTTGTTTTTGTTTTGTTATTAAGCAAAAACGGGAAGTATATGCAAAGTATACAGATACATTAATTTAAACATCAAGTCAGGAAGGATACAAACAATCTATAAAATGGGGATGGGGGGTAGGGGACTTCACTTCTGACATTATACAAAAAAGTCTGACAGTTAAGATTCTAGATGACTACTTCTAAACTACTTAATATTTCAAGTTTAGAAAAAACTACTGGGATACCTTTTAAGTAAAAATAATACGCAAATCTCATTATAAAGACTATCACATCCATGTCCATATGCTGCTGAAAACCCAAGAATTCTGCCTCATTCAAATTTTTATCATAAAGTTCATGAACTTTGCAATTTAAGAAAGACAATGCATATAGAAAGAAGTAACAAGTGAAGAGTTTATTAAAGCTAATGTTTTAGAAAACTGAAAGCCACATTATGTTTTGGACCATTAGGTTGTGCTCTCTATTAATCACTGTTTTCTTCCCAGGTTGCTTTGTTCTAATACATTTAGAGGATTAAACACCAGCACCTTGCAAACCTCCCCTCTGGAAACAGTTGTTAAAGAGTATTTTAACAAATATTATAATATTCTAGGCAACAGATAAAATAGGATCTAAAGTAGTAAGGAAAGTGCTAATAGCACGCCAAAAGCAGCACAAGAACAAATGGCTGACTACCTCCAGAACAAGGTTGGTCAGAGTACCAGGACTCCATCCTCCCGGAATGAACTTTTGTGTGCCTTATCCCCACCCTTTTCAAAAGGGGAGGGTGGGCTTCCCTGGTGGCACAGTGGTTGAGAGTCTGCCTGCCGATGCAGGGGACACGGGTTCGTGCCTCGGTCCAGGAGGATCCCACGTGCCGTAGAGCAGCTGGGCCCGTGAGCCATGGCCCCTGAGCCCGCGCGTCTGGAGCCTGTGCTCCGCAGCGGGAGAGGCCACAACAGTGAGAGGCCGGCGTACCGCAAAAAAAAAAAAAAAAAAAAAAAAAAAAAGGGTAAGAAGAACAAAAACCTGTGGGACACTAGATTCAGCTCTACACTCTAGTTTCCCTTCATGTTGTATCAGTTCAGGGAAATTTAGTCCTTAAATTTACCAATCAATTCCTGTAGTTGGGAATAATTTATGAAGGGTTTGTTTCATCTTATAAGCCTACATTTTATGATGACTTGAAACTTAACTTTGTCTCTTTTCTTTCAAATATGTAGTGGACCATGTCTGAATCATTAGATTTAGTACTGTGTTCAAACTAAGGGATATAATCTGAAATAATGGGAAAAAAATTACTCTGAAAGGACTTTTTAATAGAATTACTCCTAAATCAGGATCTTACTTAACAAGGAAAGCTTGCTAAAAACTAATTGGAGATACAACTTTCAGATAAAATATAGATTAATTCTTCATGTTGAAACTGTGACACTTTAGTTCTAAGCAAGACAGGCCATCCCAAATCTCAACCTCCTTAAGGCCCATTAAGGAACCAATCATGTGGGCTGGACCATTATTATTGCCACAGAGATCCATTTAGAATAGAGTGGAAGCACAGCTGGGACCAAAGGCTCAAATACTATTAAAATGACAGGCTGCTTTCACAGCAGTGTCCAGAAACATGCGAACAATCCAGTAATTGGCCATAGGCAACCAATGTGACCAAAACTAAAGCTTAGAACTATCTGCCCCAGTAAGCTTTCATGTAGAAATAATGGTTTTTCTCCAGAGATGCTCTCTGCTTGCTTGCTTGCTTCTTAAAATTTCTAGCAATATGAATGAGATTCCAGTCAAAAGCAGGGGTGTTAACTGCAGCCCCTCAAAACTAAAAGGACTCATCAAAGTTTGAGATGCCACTATTTGCTAGGTAGTAAGTAGATAGAGCTGTTAAGAAACTAGAATTTACATTCTCCATGCTGTCAAAAAATAAGTGAAACTAATTGATCCTGGTAAGGAAGCTCCTCATAATCCCTGGTCTTGTTTCATTCATTCCACTAAACCATAGACTACTAAAAATCTTACCTATTCAATACTTGCAAAATAAAGTTAAGTCACCTGACCAATTTAACTACTTTTTTTCCTGTTAAACATGTGACTTCCCCAAGGAACTCAAGCTTCAGCAAACTTTTTCCACACTGGGACACCAGTTGGCAAGTATTTAAGGCTTTGCGGGCCATTCAGTCTCTGTCCTTACGGTCTATGTGGCAGCCACTCAAGTCTTCTATTGTAGTATATCTGCAGCCACAGGCAATAGGCCAATGAATGAGCATAGCTGTGTTCCAGTGGAACTTTATTTACAATCACTGATATTAGAATTTCATATAATGTTCATATGATGTGAAGTATTATTCTTTTGATTCTTTTCCCCATCCATTTAAAAATTTTAGTTCAAAGCTGTACAAAAAAAAGGCAGCAGGCCACATTTGGACTGAGGCTGTAATTTGCCGGCCCCTGTACTAATCTAACACAAGAGAACTTCAATTAGTCAAGCATTCATTACTACTTAATGTAAGTAACAGGCATAACAGCAGCACTTTATAATAATGCTGTAGAATGGGCTGAGGACTGGGTTTTTACATTTTCAAGGACTGTAAAGGAAAAGAACACAGTATGACAGAGTTCCCATGTGGTCCACAAAGCAGGTTACATTTACTACCTGGCCCTTTACAGAAAAAGGTCTGCTGACCCTCCTGTAGACATGTATCCCCCATCTTGCAGATGAAAAAACCAAAGCACAGAAGTAACGCCAAAAGTCACAAGAGCTAGCAAGTAGCAGAAGTATCATTCAAACCCAGTTTTGATGCCAAAGTGCAGCTCTTATCCACTACGCAATTTCTGATCCCTCAACCTCATGTTTCCTATTTTTCTTTTAGGCTAAATACCATTTCTATTAGGTATTGCAAATCAGTCCACTAAAACTAATCTAGTAAGTATATTTCACATTGCACATCCTTCACGGGATTAGTGGAGCCTGGAATTCCAATCACCCTCTAATGTAAAAACACTCTTCAAGAATACATGTTCTTGGGGACTCCCCTGGTGGCTGGCTGGTGGTTAAGACTCTGTGCTCCAAATGCAGGGGGCCCTAGTTTGATCCCTGGTCAGGGCCCACATGCATGCTGCAGCTAAAAGTTCACATGCCACAACTAAGGAGCTGGTGAGCCACAACTGAGGAGCCCGCCTGCGGCAACTAAGACCAAGCGCAACCAAATAAATAAAAAAACAAAAACAAAAAAAACCCACACATGTTCTCGGGAATTCCCTGGCAGTCCTGTGGTTAAGGACTTGGTGCTTTCACTGCCATGCCCTGGGATCAATCCCTGGTCAGGGAACTAAGATACACAAGCTGCAGGTGGCAACCAAAAAAACGCATGTTCTCACAAATCAGTATGAGAAAGAAAAGCATCTCAGTGGAAAAGAAAAAAAAAAAAAAAAATCTAAGAACAGACAGGCAACTCAAAGATATACACATGGCAAGTAGTAAGAAGCAGTCATCTACACTAGTAAAAACTGAACACTAATGAGAACATGCTAATTTTTAATTTATTACACTGATAGTTTTAACTGCCTTAAAAACAACTCTAGATATCCACTAACAGGAGACTGATTATATATATTGGGGTACAACTATCAAACAGTACTATGCAGCCTTTTCTTTAAAATGAGGTATATCTAAGTGCCGCCATGAAACTACTTCCACGATATTAAATGGGAAAAAAGCACTGTAGAGAAAAGGGTATGTGATTCTGTTGGTAATCATTTTTAAAGTGTTATTAGAAACTTACAATACTTCTCCCCCCTACACACACACAAACAGGTTTACTCATTTTTTTTTTTTCCTAGAAGGAAACCCAATGAAACATTTTACCATGGTAACCTTTGAGAAAGAGATTAGGGGTAGGGAAGACTGAAGGGAGAGGCCAACTATCATTTGTTGTGTACTGTTTGAATTTCTTCTTAAAACCATATACACAACATACACACCAACACACAGACACACACACACTTTCTAAAAAATACTTTAATACTAATAACGTATCACGGGAGGCTTTTATTGTGGGGGAGAGGGCATGGGCATGCTAAATCAGTTTTCTTGTACACTTCTACACTTCTGATGGGAGTATATATTGCTGCCTGCTTTCCAGGCAGCAATAAGGTAAAACAAATCAGGACCCTTAGCAGTTTTGCTTTCAGAAATTTATCCTAAGAACATTATAAACATACCAGAAAGGACTATCAGAGCAATACCTTTTTAATAACAGAAAGCAGGAAACATCCAAAAGGAACACTAGTTACAGCAGACCACTTGATGAACACTATGACCGTTATCAAGTATTCAAGCATCTGAAAGTTTATTAAACAGAAATACTACAAATCCAAAGCAGTAGGTAAAAGACCCCATTTTTATAATATACACCCAAATATAATACTCTACACTTATATGTAATCCACCTACACAAGTCAGTATTAACATACTGTCTTCAAGTGAATGGGACTGTGGCCTTTTTTGGGGGTGGGGGTGTGTGCTTTTTTTGATTTTTAAGTAATGAGCTGGTTTTGAGATTTCTTAGCTTTATAACTACATAATCTGGTATATCTGCACATTATCAATAAAGTGACAATTTACTGAATATACGTTTTTGGAAGTTCATATTTCTCCCTCTACTTTTTCTTGAATTTTATCACTTTAAGGGAAAGAACATTCACTGTACTCAATATGGGCGAGCAACTACACACTCGGAACACAGTCCTTTAAAAAAAAAAAGTTCTTTTATACAACCTCAGTTTCACCTTCACTGACTCTTAAACCACTCATTTTTATCAGTACCAGTGAATTTAGACTCCTCAGGACCATGACCACAACCTCATTATCAATTTAAACCCTTATTATGCAAGAGGACAACAGTTCAGAACAAGAATATATAGCTTTAATGTTGGCCTTAATTGTTCTTGTGTAGAAGAATTCAAAGCGGTACTAAAGCTAGGGGCACTTAACATGCTGGTGCTCAAACAGGGAGCAATTTTGCAAGAGACATTTGGCAACATCTTGACACATTTTTGATTGTTAAGACTGGGGTGGGGGGCTAATGGCATTTAAAGGGAGGAGGCCATTGGTTGCTGCTAAATATCCTACAGTGCACAGAACTGCTACTCACAGCAAAGAATTATCCATCCCAGAGTCAACAGGTTGAGAAACTGCTCTAATGAACCAGTTACCTCTTTCACACACCTCTCCGTTACTTTTGAGTTTCCAGTCTAGATGAAATCTGCTTCTTCTCAGTTATATACAATCAATGGCTTGATACATCTGTAGAAACTTTCCTTCCAAAATGCCTAAATTCACAATATTTCCTGTTTTCATGGCTTTCTATTAAATTTATTTTCTCTCAAAAGGAACCCTCCTACACTATTGGTGGGAATGTAAATTGGTACAGCCACTATGGAGAACAGTATGGAGGTTCCTTAAAAAACTAAAAATAGAGCTACCATATGATCCTGCAATCCCACTACTGGGCATTTATCCAGAGAAACCTATACTTCAAAAAGATACATGCAACCCCAATGTTCATTGCAGCACTACTTACAACAGCCAAAACATGGAAGCAACCTAAATGTCCATCAACAGATGACTGGATAAAGATGTGGTAAATATGTACAGTGGAATATTACACAGCCATAAAAAAGAATGAAATAATGCCATTTGCGGCAACATAGATGGACCTAGAGATTATCATGCTAAGTGAAGTAGGCCAGACAATGACAAATATACCACTTATATTTTTTTAAAAAAAGAGATACAAATGAACTTATTTACAAAACAGAAATAGACCCACAGACATAGAAAAATACTTATGGTTACCAAAGGGGAAAGGGGAGGGGGGATAAATCAGGAGTTTGGGATTAACATATACACACTCCTATATATAAAATAGATAACCAATGAGGACCTACTGTATAGCACAGGAAACTATACTCAATATTTTATAATAACCTATAAGGGGAAGAATTCAAAGAATAGATACATATATATGTATAACTGAATCACTGTGCTGTACACCTGAAACTAACACAACATTGTAAATCAACTATACTTCAATTAAAAAAATTCATTTTCTCTCATAACTAGCAAAGTTACCATCTTTTAATTAACTTTCTCCTTAGTACAGACACTGGAAGAAAACTTTAGGTTATGACTATTTTACTCATGTATTCTTTTTGGAATCCAGTAATTACAATATTTACATACTCTCCCCATCCTTCATTTTTAAATACTATCCTTTATTCTTTGTCCTTACTTATTTGTCCTTCAGCTTTTTCCTATTCATTTTTAGACCAAAATTAACTCAGTCTCTCTTACCTATTACTATTTATTTTAAGTGCTATTTCACCAACTAGGTACTTTCCTTTTGGCAGTTCCTAATGTAAGAATTGAAGTACAACAATCCTATATGAGTGGTAGTTATAAAGATTATTTATTTAGCTCCTACCATAACTTAAACGTTTATAGAGAAGTGAAACATGCTGCCCCTCCAACTTTTTCTTCTCCTAGGTACTATGAAATCTGTACACTGTAACACATCAACACTGTGCCATTTTTACTCCAATTCAGATATTTTATTTTCTCTTAGGCACTGTCTAGATTTCTATTATGTGTATTTTTATAGTTTGTCTTTGTAAGAATAATTCTTAATTGCTCTTATAGATTCTTACATGTCAAAACTAGTTTAAGCTAAAAAGAATAATTCTTAATTGCTTTTATAGATTCTTACATGTCAAAACCAGTTTAAGCTAAAACTGAATACCCATTATATACCTTAGACAACTAAGGTTACAATCTTTCTCACCTTGCTATTTGTATTCTCAGTTACCACATTTTCCCCAAGTGTCAGGCAATTTAGTATATACTGAAGTAATGGGGAAAAAGCTGAAAAGTTAGTTTGAGCATGTTTTTTGTTTCCTCTCAGAACAAAGAATTTACAACAAAAACCTTGTGAGCATTACATAAATGCACTAGTGAATCAAGCTCTTATAATCAGATGCAAGATCAAAGTAAATTCTAGTTACTTGATGCCTTTCTTAAAGTGCTAATTTCTGGGGAATTCCCTGGGAGTCCAGTGGTTAGGACTCCGCACTCCCACTGCAGACTGCAGGAGGCACCGGTTCAATCCCTGGTCTGGGAACTAAGATCCCACATGTCATGCAGCGCGGCCAGAAAAAAAAAAATTGTTAATTTCTGATAACTAGAGCCAGTGTCCTAGGTCCAATTCAAGAAACCAGTAACTAAGTGACATTTCATTGGTGTTCAGTCATGCAGTAGAACCCCTAGCACCAGTATGTTAAAAACAGTGAATCTTCATGAATTCATATTCTTGTAACAAAGGAAAAGAGATACTCTACATTATTTGTTCAATTTAGTGTGAACCAGCTGTCTGTTCTAAAGGCTAGATATAGATGGCCATCATCACTGCTGATACATGAAGTTCCAAATTTTTTATAAGTTTCAAGTTGATTACTGGAAAGATGCAAATTTCTTAGTAGCCTACAAAATTTTTAAATTTAGTTTTCAGTTCTAGCAAGTAAATCATATCCAAGAAAATCTAATGTAATTTCCCCATTTTACTCTAATTCCCATTTATAAGCACACTTGCACAAAAAAAAATTATTTCTTTAGACAGTCCATCAATCTAAGCTAGTACCATGTATTCTGAATTGGCAGAGCTCTTCTTATAGGTATGTAAATAGACCACATGATTTGAAAGTAGCTGAGGTTATCCCTTAATGGAAATTCAGGTCCACTTCACTTCTATGCTCATTAAAAAATAACCAGTAATACAAAAGACCCTTTCAAATATACTAAAGTTTAGCAACAACAATTTTACAGTTTCTTTCCATAAAGCTAAACTATAGAGAAAAAGACTTCTAAAGTAAAATTTCTTGGGACTTCCCGGGTGGTCCAAAGGCTAAAGACTCCACGCTCCCAATGCAGGGGACGTGGGTTCGATCCCTGGTCAGGAAACCAGACCCTGCATGCCGCAACTACAAGATCCCGCGCGCAGCAACTACAGACCCGGCACACCCAAATAAATAAATCTTTTTTTTTAAATAAAAAAGATAAAATTTCTTGGGTATGGTATAATGCATAGTTATCCCTCCATATTTGCAGGTTCCACATCCTTGGATTCAACCAACTGTAGACTGAAAATATTCAGAGAAAAAGAATACCAGAAAGTTCCAAAAGCCAAGACTTGTATTTGCTGCACCAGAGACTATTAACATCATATAAGCATACCTCTGAGACATCGTGAGTTTGGTTCCAGACCAAAGCAATAAAGTGAATTATCCCAGTAAAGTCAGTCAAATGAATTTTTTGGTTTCCCTGTACATATAAAGTTATTTTTATACTATATGGTAATCTATTAAGTATGCGATAGCATTATGTCTCAAAAAAAGTACATATCTTAATTAAAAATACTTTATTGCTAAAAAATGCTAATCATCATCTAAGTCCTCAGCAGTAACGAAGATCACTGATCCCAGATCACAGTAACAAATAATGAAAAAGTCTGAAATACTGTGAATGACCAAAATGTGGTACAGAGACACAAAGTGAGCAAATGCTATTGGAAAAATGGCACCTACAGACTCACTTGATCACAATCCCTCAAATTTGTAAAAACAAAAAAGGCCCACAGAATATGTGAAGGGCAATAAAGTGAAGCAAAATAAAACAAGGTATGCCTATACTAGGTATTATAAGTAATCTAGAGGTGATTTAAAGTATACAGGGAGGGAACTTCCCTGGTGGTCCAGTGGTTAAGAATCCACCTTCCAATGCAGGGGACATTCAATCCCTGGTCAGGGAACTAAGATTCCACATGCCGCAGGGCAACTGAGCCGCGGTCCTCAATTAGAGAAGCCCCTCAAACCTCAACGAAGATCCAGCAACTAAGACCAGATGCAGCCAAAACTAAAATAAAATTTAAAAAAAAAGTATACAGGGAGGATGTGCATAGATTATGTGCAAATACTATGCCATTTTATATAAGGGACTTGAGCATCCTCAGATTTTGGTATCTGAGGGATCCTGGAACTAATCCCCCTCAGATACCAAGGGAAGACTGTAACATCAAACTTTAAACTCCAGAGCAGAGCTGCCAAATAAAAACATAATATGAATCATACACACAATTCAAATTTTCTAGTAACCACATTAACAATGTGAAATCTTCTTCATTTATAACCCAATATCAAAGTATTATTATTTACACACATAATCATTATTTATATATATAATAGAACAGAATTTATATTTTGCATGTTTTCTATACTAGGTTTCCAAAATCTGGTATGTCTTCCACACTTACATAACACCTCAGAACACTTATGCATTCAACAGCCCCACGTGGCAAATGGCTTCTGAACTGAACAGAGGAGCACTAAAGACGCTAGAGCATAACAGATCAACCTTGACTCAAATGCAATCTAAGATTCTTCTCCACCTCTAATCACAAATTTCTCAGGCACATCCTCGTGTGTTAAAACCTAGCTACTATAAAACATACCAGGGCTTCCCTGGTGGCGCAGTGGTTGAGAGTCCACCTGCCGATGCAGGGGACACGGGTTCGGGACACGGATTCGTGCCCCGGTCCGGGAAGATCCCACATGCCACAGAGCAGCTGGGCCCGTGAGCCATGGCCGCTGAGCCTGTGCGTCCGGAGCCTGTGCTCCGCAACGGGAGAGGCCACAACAGTGAGAGGCCCGCGTACACAAAAAAAAACATACCAAAGGCAGATGTTATAATCTTTATGATTCATAAAAAATATTCAAAATCAAAACACTGATGTTACTTTTATATGATCTACTAACCTCTAAAAAAGCCTGGACAATGTAAAGGCCATTACTGAAGTGCAAATTTGAAAAATATGCAATAGCCTCTTCTTTGAAAATAAGCTCAATCCTAAAACGAAGAAAAGCAAATGACAGTCCCTTCTGGGAAGAAGGGAATTCTGACTAAAATGACTATTTCAATGATTTTACTCCACCACAGTACTAATAGTCAATTTACTAGACTGCCATTCAAAACAATTTCTCATGAGAGAAGGTCAAAGAAACAACTAGAAGAGTTTGTAGTACCTTTGCAAACTTGAAGAATGGTCTTGGATCTTTTCTGAAATATTCAATGTCAAACATTGCTTGAGGATCTGGAAGGTCTGGAAAGTCTACTGCAAGGCGAGCATAAATACCATCTCTTGACCTGAAGTCAGGTATTCCACAAGAAACAGAAACCTGAAATACGCATGGCATAATTTGTACAATTAAATCTTCTACTGCTACCTTAATAATTATTAGTCCTCTTATCACACAATTAGGGAAGAGCTGAAAAATATTTTTAGTTTGAAACTTCTTTTGGGGAATGGAGATAATGCCCTACTTTAACTTCTAATAGAAATAAAACACTCAGAAAACCAGTATAATTAAATCCATCACATATTCCTTTCATAATGGGGTAAAGAATTTTAAGTCAGGCTAACTTTAAAGCTTTATAAGCATTTAACCAACAAATTAAAACAATTCCAACTTGATTGAGAACGAAGTAAACCATTCCAAATTATTTTAACTAGAAAGCAGGCAAGAATTTCTATCACAGTGAACTATTTCCAAAGAAATCCCTCTTCTGGGTTAGAGTGCTACTACTTCAAGAACGCTAAATTTCTTTATTTTCCTTAAAAAACTATGTTGTACAATATTTCAATTTTTAAGAATAGATTTAAACACTATGCTTTTTCTACAAATAAACCTTGACATTACAAATAGGGACTTCAGAAGTTATCCTTTTGTTTCACAATTTTGTCAGCATTTACTCCACTTTAGCCTGAGAGCAAAACAAACTTGCCTAAATCACATTGGGGAGCAAAGTGCAACTATTCTTCATGATCATTTAAGATTAAATAACACCCTCCCTTAACCAAAAGGTTAGAAAGCAGGACTGATTTTTCTCCAACAGCTGTCCTGGTCGCTACCATGTAACATATTCTGCATTCAACACACAATATGAAATAGCCTAACTAACTAGTTATTTGAGACCTAAAGTGGAACAAATGAAAAATCTCAACCCACTACAATCACATCACCTTAATTTAAAATGTAGGAGAGGTAAGAATCTGTTACCTTTCCAACACTGCATTACTTGCCAACACATATTAGGCTCCCTGTTTCCCCATGAAGGTCAAACAAATAACCAATTTCTATATCAGACCCTGACACACTTTAAAGCAAGCAAAATTCCCTGCATCTCTTTAGAAGTTGTGGTATAATGTAGGTAAAAATCTTGCCTTAATTCCACTTACCTACTGTGCCAGTAAACAGACCTGAATCTTTTTTAAGGTTATCAAGAGGTTTTTAAAAAACTGAACCAATTTAGTAATTGCTCCTGCACTCACTTTTTAGCAGTTTCCAAACACAAATGCCCATCATCATATAAGGATAAATTCTACACCAGAAAAATGTTTCTGAATTGGGCAAGGCTTAAGAAAAAACATATACCACCTCCCATACTAGTGTTTTATACATCTTACATACCCCAGCTCCAGTTAGAACTATTATTTTTTTGCACTCTTGCAGTAATTTCACAGCATCTTCAATTGTATTAATATCTTTTCTTTTTTTCCTTTTTGGTGGTTCTGAAAGGATATTAATGACAATCTGCCACAGTGTCATATCATCCAATTCAGGTGGAGGAATTGTTTCTGGTAGTAAATCTTTAAGAATCGTTCGAGGATCTGTGCCAATCATGAGATGTTGCTGAACAAAACTATATGGACCTATATCAAGAGGGAAAAGAACTAGATCAGATCCACTTCCAAGTAACTGAAAATCTCATTTATTTTTTGAAGTAAGAAATTAGCAATGCTTAACACTGTTTTGCAGAGTAAAAAAAATGCACTATAAAGGTGTTTCATTCACAGCATCTTAAAATCTAACGCTATATCCCAAAGAGATTATTAGGGAGAGATCAGGAGTTGAGCCTGCCCCTAGAGCTATAAAATACCAAGTATGTATTTTAAGAGTCAAACTAATTAACTACTAGAATTAAATTTCTATGGTTAAAATCTAGAATACAACATAAACATGACAGAAATATGTACAAAAGGGTTCTACAAATCAACACAGGAAAGATCTTACCAGTCCCGAAAGCCCATACTATTTACCATTAAAGACATAAAGAAAAAAGAAAAGGAAATCTATACTTTACTATCTTTAAAATTTTTCCAGTAATAATCTTCAAGTTAATCTTAACCAGTCTCCCAAAATGATACATATACAATGCTGATGTTCTGAACTTTAATTCTTTACCCTGAAATTTCTTAGATCAGTTTCCTAGCTTGAGAAAACCAAAAATACAGTAAATATAAACACTAAAAATGAACTAATCATTACTATGTTTAAGCAGTCAAGGCATTTTTGAAAAAACCCAGCACATTAAAAGAAAGAACATTTTGAGATGGTTATGTTACTACCTTGGTATAAAAATCTGATACTGTGCTCTACTTCAAAATATTTCTCATTTCATCAAAATACTTAATAAATATTTACTGAGGACAAACTATGTGCCAGGCACTTTTCTAGGCACTGACAAAACAGTCTACAAATCAGTCAGAAATCCCTGCCCCAACGGGACTTATATTCTAGTACAGGAAACCAGCAATAAAAAAGTTACATACAGAGATTATTTTAAAACAAAAACAGTACAAAGCACTAGACTTTCCCTAAAACCAGGATGATATTAAATCTCATCAAACACCTAAGAACCTCATCACCAGGCTACAAGGGGACAGAGAAATATATTTTTTGTTGACATAAAAAGAGAATACTGAAAAAGATAGCTCTTAAACTGTGAGACCATACCTATCCGTGGTCTTGGAGTCCAGTCACTAGAACTTGCATGTGAGGCTCTATCATCCTCATCACTTTCACACGAATGGAAACCGTTGGTGATGATTTCATCACCAAACAGAAGATTATCTGCAAAAGAAACCAAAAGTAACTCAAGGTTTCTGAAACAATCTGCATCTAAAATTATAAAGATCTATAATTATGATGCAACAATTTTCAATGAATAAAACACTTAACATTCATACTGCCTGTGTAAAGAATGCCTACTGGATCAATCTGCACCATTCACAGGAACAGTATATCCTCATCTTTAGGGATTCTGCTTGGAATCTAAGTTTCAGTTCATCAAAATCTAGAAAGAAATTATGTCTACTTAATCAAAACACAAAAAGTAGTAACCTAGTTAGACTGAATTTATCGATCACAAATAATAGTTCATAAAACTTATCAAATAAAAAAAAAAAAAAAAAAAACTTATCAAATAAAAATTTACCCAAAAAAGTCGTGCAACTATTACCATGGCAACTTGCACTTCTCTCATATAACACTAAACATACAAAAATACCTTTGCATTATTCATTTCCCTTATTTAACTATGTATCTTGAAAACAGGGGTTGTTTCTCTAATCCAATCCCTAATGCACACGTTGTTGCCTTTTGATATGATCAAATGGCCCACTGACTGGATTTATTGATACAAATATTAATAAAGACGCACATCTATCCGGACAGAAACTCTGAAACACTCAAGGATGACAAGACATATACAACTATCACATCTGCTTTACTATGCCAGAAAAATGTCAATTCGTGTTTCAGGGTTACATATACACACACAAGAAGATATTTAATCTAGGAACACGATTAGAGAAAAAATACTACTCAAAGTACTCTAAAACTACTATTACTCTCCTATGCCCACTATTAGTTGCACCACAGAGGGGTAACGTCTTTAGAAGCAACTACACTCTTTAAAATTTAAAACAAGTTTAAAAATAAAGGCCCTCCAAAAAAAAAAAAAACCACACACACAAATTGCACAGGTGTCAGTTTGCAAAGGCAACTGCAAAAGGTTGGTGCAAGGGACAGTCAAAAAGTTTCAGGTTTAAGTGTGCGGGGGGTGGGGGGTGGGGGTGGGCGGAGAAGCAAGACATTTAACAAAAGCAATACGTTAAAAGAGTAGGAGGAGAGAGAAACTTTTTTTTAAACCAGCTGCGAGGCTAGCTCGCCCCGCGGCTGCGCAAAGCGCGAGGCCACTGGGGCGGGCCGCCGGCCGAGGGAGGAGGGAGGGGAGAGAGCAAGGGAGGGAGTGAGTCCTCGGGCCGCTCCGGCAGCCGGGCCCGCAGCCCCGGAGGCACGCAGCTAAGAAGGGCCCTAGTGAAGAGGGGGACGCCGCAGAGCCAGCCCCCAGCCCCCAACCCGCCCGACACTCCCCCACCCCAGGAGGGGCCCCGGGAGGGGGGGGGATGCGCAGTCCCGGCCCGCCCGCGCCCTGCGCACCTCGGTACCCAATAGCCGCCGCCGCCTCTTCCTCCTCCTCGCCCTCGTCGTCGTCGTCGTCGTAGAAGTCGTCGGCCGGCGGCGCCTCCCGGGATAGGCCCTGTAAGCCCGGCCCATTGTCTCCTTCTCCGGCCGCCGCCGCCTGGGCCTCCCGCCGCAGCGCCGCCGCCGGGCAGCCGCCGGCCGCCGCCGGCAGCTCACGTTCGGGGGCCGCCCCGCCGGGCTCGCCCGGGCTCCGCCCGACGCCGGGGCCGTCTCTCCGCGGCCTCTTGCGGAGCGGCTCCCCGGCAGGAGGCGACGGGGCCTCCCTCTCAGCCGTCACTGCCGAGGGGGAGCCGCCGGGCTGAAAGGCAAGCGCCGCCTCGTCCGCCATCTTTCAACTGCCTCTCTGGCCCTCCTCCCTCGCCTCCTCTCCTCCCGCTCGACTCGCGGCACTGGCGCCCCCGCGGCTCCGGCTGCGGGAGATTTAAACCCCGTCACGTGACCCGCCCCTTTTCGCCCCCGCCCTCCCGCCGCTCCCGCCACCCACGCGGGCCGGACCACAACACGGCGGGTCACGTGGCAGGCGGAGGCGGTGTGGGCCTGGAGGAAACGCGGCCGGGGCTGCTGCGGCCCCACCCCTCGGCGGCAGGCGAGTCTTGCAGCCAAACTTGTCTTTCAAACTGTCGTCAAATCACTGCTGCCTGGTTGGGTCAAGTTTTGGTTCGCACTGCGAGTTTCCGCTTTTGCCTGAAGTGCACACCTTGCTCGCCTTACTTTGTCTTTTCTGGATTTACGCTAAGGGTTAAAACTTAGTTCCTGAAAGGCGATCAGGAATGAAGCTGGCCAAGGCTCAGCTTCCTGAAATACGCTAGGTAGTCGGTCTCTTTGTTACGGTTATCAGTAGACGCAAAAGGACACAGTTAACTCTTCAACCTCCTCACCCCATTCTGACAACTCCTCTTCGCCTCCTTTTTTCTCTTTGCTTCTCTCCTGAGCCGGTTGCTTTTTCTCCCTCTCTCCATCCCTTGTAGGGTGGTGTAGGCTGTCATATCCTGAAAGGCGTGTGTCAGCTCTGGAAGGACCTTTGACGGGGGTGGGAGGGTGATCAGCCTATCTGCTTTCTGGCCCCAGCTTGGCTCCAAATGTGGGATTTACCTTCTCTGGGTTTCACGGAATTAGTATACAGGGTAAAGTGGGGCGTTATGAGGAGAACTGGACTGAGCATGACTTGGCCCCTATAAACATCTGGATTTGGGTTAGAATTTGAGGTCCTTCCCTTCTAGCGTGAGCACTTTATTTAGCTTTTCTAAACCCAATGTCTTCATCTCTAAAATGCTAATACCTTTTTTGTAGGGTTGTGATGAGAAATAAGATAGCCAGATGTAAAGTGAAGGGTACGTAATAGCTAAAAAATATTACTTTCCTACTTGAAGGCCCTCTACTTTCCACTTTTCCTGAAATTTCCAGGACTCTGTCACTCCACATCTAGCCTTAAGTAAGGACTCATATAATACATGGCAAATCCAGAGCCAAACTTGGCAGGCATCTCTGCCTCTGGACATGGCACTTCTATCCACTTAAGGGACCTCTGTGAGTTTATAGTATTATCAGTCCTTAAGCTTAAAGTGGGTTCTGTCTATACCATGGCAATTACTGTTTGAACTTAAGAAACCAATCTACGGTGTTTCTTACTTAAAAAAAAAAAGTTCTAATTTTGAAAATGTAACTCTGGGGTCCCATCTAAAGCCAAAAGTCTTTGTACCTCAAATTAAACTGAGAATCTCTCCTTACAACTGGTTGCTTCATTTCTGAAAGTGATGATCTCCTTCATCCTAGAAGCCTTGAAATCATTGAAGTGTTCCTTCAGATTGATGCCCTCTACTGAATCAGTCAGCAAATCCTGTTGTCTTTTCTTCGCTCCTACACTCTTTCCAGTTCCTAACTACATAGGCACCTCACCCTTCCTGGCTGACATACTTGGCCCTGTTTCCTCCCTACTTCATCTATCTTATCTCACAAAATATTTCATAAATTGATTCTCAGCTATGTTGGTAGGATGTAATATATAAAATGAGAGTCAGTATCCTATCAAAATAGAAAGAGAAGTCCCAGATTTTTTGAAAAAGACATTTGTAAGCTTATGGACATCCTATTATTTCATTCATTCATTTATATATGTTGTGCATAAAAGACACTTGATGGTGTTTATTAAATGCTGTGTGATCACTGTGATTACTACTGTACTGAAAGGTCAGATGGGGCACACATGGCCGGTAGGATAAATGAGAGACAGAAATTGTATTCTAAAACAAAATGAACCCTCCTAACTAGAGTTATGGCCTTACCAGTAGTTGAAAACTACTTGCGTGAAATTCAGGTCATTCTTAGCCCCTAAACCTGGCAAATTCACATTCAGTTTTTCAAACTCCCGTTAATCTGGTGTTGACCTTCTTGTAAATATTTTTAGCATTACCATTCTCTAAATTGAGCTTTTCATATTACAAAGCCACTTTTTTAAAATGAGGAAGCTCTTCAAGTTCTCATGTGGAATGATCTCCAAGTTGCATAGTGCAAAATGTAGAACAGTGTGTACAGTATAGTGCTATTTGTGAAAAAATAAAAGGGAGTGTGTGGAAAGGAGACCAAATGTATGTATTTGCTTCTATACATGCAAAATAACTCTGGAAGCATTTAAAATACATACGTGCCTGCCACGTATTTGTCATACTTTTCTGCCTGTGCCTCCTTCCCTAGAACAAGTCCTCTCTACTCCTTATTCAGTACATTAGACTCTAATGATTAGAGAGCACATTCCCTATTTTATTTGTTAACTTATTTTTCTCTGTGTGTTTTATTGACTGTCTCCCCCAACTATAGCAGGAATTTTGTTCATCAGGTTCACCTCTGTATTGTCAGCTGTCTAGTAGAGAACTGGCACATATATTTATCACATATATTTATTGAATGAAAGAATAAATGAAGAACATAAAGGAATCTTGGCACATAGGAAAACAATTATTTAATGAAGGGTGATGGGAAGCATGGATGCTTAAAAAAAAATTAAAAAAGAAAAAAAGGCAAGGCAAGGAAATTTGGTTTGTAGCCAGCACAGTTCACGTGAGAAAGTTAGTGAAACATACAATATGAGATTTCTGGTACCTTGGTTGACAGGATGAACATTGGTGCATTGGGCTATGAGGTGTCTTCCAACACCAACAACCAAATCTCTGATTCTCCAGACAATAACTGGGTGTTCAACAATTCAACTCATTTTTGACACTGAATACTGGGAGTTGGTGAACACCCCACAGCTCAAGGTCTTAGTCTCACAGGACTGCCCCCACTTCAGATGCCAGTCACAAGTCCTAGACCTCCTGGACTTCTGACCAACTGGCTATGAATTGGGAGTTCCCATGACACTCTCCTAAAGTTCAATAATTTCCTAGAGTGGCTCACAGAACTCAATAAACTCAATAAGACACACCACTTATAATTACAAAGTAAAGGTAACTTTTGTATCCTTACAAAGGATACACATGAACAGCCAGATGAAGAGGTACAAAGGCAAAGTCCACAAAGGTCCTGAGCAAAGGGGCTTTTCACGTGGAGTTGGGGTGCCTACCCTCCCAGCACTTCATTGTGTTCACCAGCTTGGAAGCTCTCTGAATCTCTTTGTTCAAGAGTTTTTATAGAACTTAATCTCTAGCACACCCTGCCTCTCACTCTGGAGGTCAGGAGTAGAGCTGAAAAGTTCCCATCCTCTAATCACTTGGTCTTTCTGGTGACCTGCCCATCTCAAAGCTATATTGGGGGTCCCACCCTAAGGCCTACCTTAAGCTACCTCATTAGCATAAACTCAGGAGTGCTGGAAGGGCCTTCTTATGAATAATAAATGATGCTCCTATCACTCAGGAAACTACAAGGGTGTTAGGAGTTCTGTTGTTTGGAACAGGGGACAAAAACAAAATATTTTGTATTATACCAAAGACTGTCATAGACGTCAGACACTAGTCACTAAGATTTTTAACTTGTTTTCTAGTCCTCAGCTTTCTCTTTTTTTGTTTTGTTTTGTTTTTTATTTTAATCTTTTGGCCAAGCCACACAGCTTGTGGGAATCTCACTTCCCCAACCAGGGATTGAACCCAGGCCACGGCAGTGAAAGCGCAGAATCCTAACCACTAGACCACCAGGGAACTCCCCTAGTCCTCAGCTTTCTAAGCAGACTTCAACAGTAATTTGGTTTCCCATATGGAATTTTCTACTTGGGACAAAATGTTCAAAGAGCCAACATTAATATTCTGGCTGACTTCACAATTCTATTTAAATAAACAAATAAATTGGCCTTATACCCTTGATATGTCTCACATGACTACAATTAGTAGGGGAGTTAGTATCAACTCTTTTTGTACTAAAATGATATTGGCAGAATGATTATTATTGTGAAAAAATACAAATACAGATTCCTACCTTACACTAGATACAAAAATAAATTCCAGGTAGACTGAAGATCTAAAGGAAAAAATACAATAAAAATATTATAAGACATTTTAGAATATTATATAACTTTGCATCAAGAAAAACCTTTTTAACTGAGACAGGAAACATTTAAAATAGATACATTTTACTATATAAAAACTGTAAATATGTTCAAATCTATTTGTAGACAGTAATATGCAAGTAAAACAATGAGGTTCCATTTTTCACTCCTCAAACACACAAAAACAAAACAAATTTTATTTTTACCATCTATTGCTTACCAGGATATGGGGGAACTGATACTATAATACATTATTGTCATAGTGTTGGAAAGTAATCTGGAAATATTTATTAAAATTATAAATACCATACATATACCTATACATTTCAATTCAAAATCTCACTTAGCTTAAAGAAATAAAAGTGTGAATATGTAAGGCTATGAACACAAGAATGTTTATTATGGCATTAACGTTGTTGGGAAAAAAGTCCAGAAACAATCCCAATGTCTTCAACAGAAAATCTGTTGATCAAATTATGATGTATACATACTATGGCATATTATGCAACCATTAAAAAGATCTATAACTGTTGTTCTTGAGGACTGTTTATATGATACACTGGGAGGGACAAAAGTAAGTTGCACAAAAATGTGTATATTATGATCCTTTTTTATTATTTAATAAATATACCTTTTTATTATTTTAAAACCCCTATATACCTATATAGAAACCTATATACAAATATGGCTGTAGAGGCTTGGAAGAAGTATGGAAAATTACATATCAAAATGCTAACGTTTTAACATCCATGATGAAGTGGGTAGGAATTATTGGCAGGGTTGAAGACACCTCAAAAAATGTTTCTTGCCATAATATGTATTAAAATGAACACTTTTAAAAAATATAATTTAAAAGCAAAAGAGTAATCATTTTTTGAAACTACAACCTGAGGGCTAGGCTCTGGGTTCTGGTGGCCTCAAAAAGCCCTTCCCACCCTGTGAGGCCTGAGCCATTGGCTGACTTTCCTGTCTTACATTGCTTCTTTTTAAATTTCCTACATATAACCACAAGTTTAGCAGATGTTATTCTTTCACAGCTTCACGTGTTCTTTTGTCTTTTTTATTAGGTTATAAGTGTTATACTTCCCTACAGAATTTAGTATTCTGTACCTTATCAAACACCATTTGGGAAGCTGTGTGGGACTTCCAAACCAAATCAAACAGACAGTTTGGTAATGTAGCCTGCCTTCCACCAGCAATATAAAGATCGAGACCAATGGTTCTCAGCTGGAGTGATTTTGACCCCCTTTCCTCCAGGGGATATTTGGCAATCTGGAGACATTTTTGGTTGTCACAGCTCAGAGGGAGGATGTACTACTGACATTCAGCAGATAGAGGCCAGTGATACTATTAAACATTCTACAGTGAAGAGGACAACCCCTCACAACAAAGAATTACCCAGCCAAAATGTCAAGTGCACAGTTGAGAAACTCTGGCCTACAGTCATGTGGCTATACACAAGGAAGCCTGGGAAATTGTATCATTCAGGGTGACAGAATGGAACTGAGGGCAAACAGACAATGATCAGCATTGAAATATAGTCCAGGAGGAGATAAACATGGCAGAGTAGGAGGACTTGGAGTTCACCTCCCTCTGCAAATACATCAAAAATACATCTAGGGGGCTTCCCTGGTGGCGCAGTGGTTGGGAGTCCGCCTGCCGATGCAGGGGACACGGGTTCGTGCCCCGGTCTGGGAGGATCCCACGTGCCGCGGAGCGGCTGGGCCCGTGGGCCATGGCCGCTGGGCCTGCGCGTCCGGAGCCTGTCCTCCGCAACGGGAGAGGCCACAGCGGTGAGAGGCCCGCGTAACGCATAAAAAAAAAAAATACATCTAGGGACTTCCCTGATGGTCCAGTGCATGAGACTCCACACTCCGAATGCAGGGGGCCCGGGTTTGATCCCTGGTTCAATCCCTGGTTCCCTGGGGGGAACTGGATCCTGCATGCATGCCACAACTGAGTCCGCATGCCACAACTAAGAAGTCCTCATGCCGCAACTAAAGATCCTGCATGCCACAACAAAGATCCCACATGCAGCAACTAAGACCTGGCACAGCCAAAATAAGTAAATAAATAAATATTTTTTTTAAATCTGCATGTGGAGCAATTCTCACTAAAATCAAACTGGAGACAGACAGAAAGATTCCTGTAAAACCAAGGCTGTAAGGAAGATCCACATGGAATTGGAGAGGAGGGAAAAAGAAGCAATCAGGTTGGGGCCTGCATGCCTGGGAAGGGACATAGAAGAGGAGGGGGATTATATATACTCAGAGATCCTCCCCAGAGAGTGAGCAGTTCAAACCAAATACTGGGCACCCCACCCTGGGGTACGACACTGGAAGGATGAGTCCCCTTAGCTGGTTAGAAAACCAGTGGGACTATAGCAGGACTGTAAGAAACCTAGACTCTGCTTGTGAACAGTGTGCACACACTTGTTTACTCTTGAAACAAGGCAGAGGAAACAGAATGGAACTGCCTGGGACACTGGCCTGTTTCCTGCGACCGACAGTGCATGACCCAGGCTGAGTCAAGCACCAGCTCCAGCCCCACTAGTTCCATGATGCAGCTCCACTTTAGGACAAGGACTGTCACAGGCAAGGAGAGTATGCAGTGGTAGGGGACAGAGCTGATTCAGGCCCAAGCAGCAACTGAGCCAGGTGAGGACAGACATTGCTGGCACTTGGGGTGGCAGCAGCTAGGGAGTGGTCTGACTGGTGCCAGGACCACTCTAGCTCATGCCACAACCCAAACCAAGCACCTGCTCAGTCCCTCTTGCTCCAGCACTGCTCCCCTCTGGGGTGAGGGTACCAATGCTGGGAGGGTGGAGAGCACACATTTAGAGGGGAAAAAACAAACATGGACCCAACCCTCAGGGCTTTTGTTCCAACAACTTGAGACCTGCCCCCACCCCCAGTAGGCTGGTGCTGGCCACTGAGCAGAGGAGGAGCCCCAACTCACACCTTGCCCTGGCTCTAGCCCCTCCATCTCTAAACCCACCTCCCACCAAGATGATAGCTGCCAGGACACCGTGGAGGAAGATGTGACTCACAATGATGTCAGATACAGCTCTCCCACCAAGGCCACTGGGCACATGCAAACTGTATAGGGATGCTCTCACACAAGGACACTCCTTTAAGACCTGGATAAGTAAATGTTTCACCTAATTTCATAGGGACAGAGAAAGTCAAGCAAAATGAGAAGACAGGAGAATTTGTTTCAAATGAAAGAACAAGAGAAAAACCCTGAACAAACAACTAATGAAACAGAGGTAAACAATTTACCAGATAAAGCATTCAAAGCATTAGTAATAAGAATGCTAACACAATAGGGAAAAGAGTAGATGAACACAGTGAGAATTTTAACAAGGAACTAGAAAAAAAAAATCAATCAGAACTGAAGAATACAGGGGGACTTACCTGGTGGCCCAGTGGTTAAGAATCTGCCTTCCAAGGGGATGCAGGTTCAATCCCTGGTCGGGGAACTAAGATCCCACGTGCCATGAGGCAACTAAGCCCACGCGCTGCAACTACTGAGGCTGCACACCACAACTAGAGAGCCCGTGTGCCGCAACTACTGAGCCCCTGCACTCTGGAGCCTGTGCACCACAATGAGAGAGAAGCCCATGTGCCGCAATGAAAGATCCTTATACACAACTAAGACCCAATGCAGCCAAAAATAAGTAAATAAATAAACAAACAAACAAATAAATATTTTTAAAAAGAACTGAAGAATACAATAACTGAAATGAAAAACACAAGAGAAGGAATTTACAGCTGAGTAGGTGATAAAGAAGAATGCATAAGTGATCTGGAAGGCAACTTATGATGGAAATCACCCAATCAGAACAGCAAAAAGAAAAACAAATTTTAAAAATGAGACTGGTTAAAGGGACCTGTAGAACAACATCAAACATATCAGCATTCGCATTATAGGGTTCCCAGAAGCAGAAGAGAGTAAGGGGTTGAAAATGTGCTTGATGAAATTATGGCTGAAAACTTCCCAAAATTAAAGAAGGAAACAGATATCTAGGTACAGGAGGCAGAAGGGATTCCAAACAAGATGAACCCAAACAGACCCACACCAAAACATATCATAATTAAAAATGGCAAAAGAGAAGGAGAAAGAGAGAATTCTAAAGGCAGAAAGAGAAGAACAAAGAGTCATGTACAAGGGAACCCCCCTAGGCTATCAGCTGATTCCTCTGCAGAAACTTTGCAGGCCAGAATAGAGTGGCATGATTTTATTTAAAGTGCTGAAAGGGAAAAACCTACAACCTTATCCAGCAAGATTATCATTTACAATTGAAGGAGAGATAAACAACTTCCCTGAAAAGCAAAAATTAAAAGAGTTCACGAGGGCTTCCCTGGTGGCGCAGTGGTTGAGAGTCCACCTGCTGATGCAGGGGACACGGATTCGTGCCCTGGTCTGGGAAGATCCCACATGCTGCGGAGCAGCTGGGCCCGTGAGCCATGGCCACTGAGCCTGCGCGTTCAGAGCCTGTGCTCCGCGACGGGAGAGGTCACAACGGGAGAGGCCTGCGTACCGCAAAAAAAAAAAAAAGAGTTCACAAATACTAAACCAACCCTAAAAGAAATGTTAAAGAGTCTTCTCTAAGTGCAAAAGAAAAGTCTTCAACAAGGAGTAAGAATCTACTGGAAAGGAAAAATCCCAATAGTAAAGGCAAATATATAATACAGGCTGAGGATCAACCACTTAAATAAGCTAATACCAAGATTAAAACAAAAAAAAATTGTAAAATCAACTGTAACTACAACAAACAGTTAAGGGATAAACATGAAGATGTAAAATATGACATCAAAAACACAAAACATGGGGCAGGGGAGTAAAAAATATAGATTTTTAAAGAATGTGTTTGAACTTAAGTGACTACCAGTTTAAAACAAGTAATAGATATGGTTACAGGTCAACATATATGAACCTCATGGTAACAATAAATGAAAAATCTGCAATAGGGGGACTTCCCTGGTGGTCCATGGTTAGGACTCTGCGCTTTCGATGCCAAGGGCCTGGGTTCAATCCCTGGTCAGGGAACTAAGATCCCACAAGGCACATGCTGTGGCCAAAAAACAAAACAAAACAAAACCTACAATAGATACACAAAAACTAGAGTGAAAGGATCACAAGCATACTACTGTAGAAAATCATCAGGGCTTCCCTGGTGGTGCAGTGGTTAACAATCTGCCTGCCAATGCAGGGGACATGGGTTTGAGCCCTGGTCTGGGAAGATCCCACATGCTGTGGAGCAACTAAGCCCGTGCGCCACAACTACTGAGCCTGCGCTCTAGAGCCCATGAGCCACAACTACTGAAGCCCACACACCACAACTACTGAAGCCAGCATGCCTAGAGGCCGGGCTCTGCAACAAGAGAAGCCACTGCAATGAGAAGCCTGTGCACCGCAATGAAGAGTAGCCACCGCTCGCCACAGCTAGAGAAAGGCTGCGTGCAGCAATGAAGACCCAACGCAGCCAAAAATAAAAATAAATAAAATAAATAAATTAAAAAAAAAAAGAAAATCATCAAACCACAGAAAATAAAACCAAGAGAACAAGAAAAGAACAGAGAAGAGCTATAAGAACAACCAGAAAACAAGAAACAAAATGGCAATAAATATATAGCTATCAATAATCACTTTAGAATCCATTTCAGTAGCTCCAATTACCATCTGGAATATGCTAATGATTTGACAAAAAAATCTCTCAATGGTCCAAATCTCTCTTTGGAACCCTAGATATATGTATCTGAAACATTCTAAACCACAGAATCATGTCAGAACAACATGTGGGAAACTGAATCATCATCTACCAACTGAAAATCTATTACAGGTAAACTTTATTTTATTTTATTTTAATTTAAGTTAATTTTATTTTTTTGGCTGCATTGGGTCTTCATTGCTGTGTGTGGGCCCTCTCTAGTTGTGGCAAGTGGGGGCTACTCTTCGTTGTGGTGTGCGGGCTTCTCACTGTGGTGGCTTCTCTTATGGAGCACAGGCTCTAGGCATGTGGGCATCAGTAGTTACAGCACATGGGCTCTAGGGTACAGGCTCAGTAGTTGTGGTGCACGGGCTTAGTTGCTCTGTGGCCCGTGGGATCTTCCCAGACCAGGGATCGAACCTGTGTCCCCTGCATTGGCAGGCGGATACTTAACCACTGTGCCACCAGGGAAGTCCCTACAGGTAAACTTTAAAAGGCATTAAGGGAGGGCTTCCCTGGTGGCGCAGTGGTTGAGAGTCCGCCTGCCAATGCAGGGCGGGTTCATGCCCCAGTCTGGGAAGATCCCACGTGCCGCAGAGAGGCTGGGCCTGTGAGCCATGGCAGCTGAGCCTGTGTGTCCGGAGCCTGTGCTCCACAACAGGAGAGGCCACAGCAGTGAGAGGCCTGAGTAACGCAAAAAAAAAAAAAAGAAGGCATTAAGGGAGACAGAAACAAGATGACAGAGTAGAAGTACGTGAGCTCACATTCTCTCACAAAAATACCAAAATCACAACTAACCACTGAACCATTGACAAAAAAAACACAGGAACCTACCAAAAAAGATACCCTATATCTAAAGACAAAGAAGAAGCCACAACAAGATGGTAGGAGGGGTGCAATCACAAATCAAATCCCATACCTGCTGGGTGGGTGACCCACAAACTGGAAAATAATTATACCACAGAAGTTCTCCTATAGGAGTGAAAGTTCTGAGCCCCACGTCAGGCTCCCCAGCCTGAGGGTCTCGCAAAGGGAGGAGGAGCCACCAGAGAATTTGACTTTGAAGACCAAAGAGGTTTGATCGCAGGAATTCCACAGGACTGGGGGAAACAGAAACTCCACTCTTGAAGGGCGCACACAAGGTTTCGTGTGCACCAGAACCCAGGGAAAAAAGCAATGACCTCATAAGAGACTGGGCCAGACTTACCTGTTAGTATTGGAGGGTCTCCTGCAGAGGCTGGGGGCAGCTGTAGCTCACTGTGGGGACAAAGACAGTGGCAACAAATCAATCAATGTAATACACCATATTAACAAATTGAAGAATAAGAACCATATGGTCATCTCAATAGATGCAGAAAAAGATTTTGACAAAATTCAACACCCATTTATGATAAAAACTCTCCAGAAAGTGGGCATAGAGGGAACCTACCTCAACATAATAAAGGCCGTATACAACAAACCTACAGTAAACATCATTCTCAATGGTGAAAAACTGAAAGCGTTTCCTCTAAGATCAGGAACAAGACAAGGATGTCTGCTCCCGCCATAATTATTTAACATAGTTTTGGAAGTCCTAGCCAGGGCAATCAGAGAAGAAAAAGAAATAAAAGGAATACAAATTGGAAAAGAAGAAGTAAAACTGGCACCATGTGCAGATGACATGACACTATACATAGATAATCCTAAAGATGCCACCAGAAAACTTCTAGAGCTAATCAATGAATTTGGTAAAGTTGCAGGATACAAAACTAATGCACAGAAATCTCTTGCATACCTATACACTAACAACAAAAGGTCAGAAAGAGAAATTAAGGAAACAATCCCATTCACCACTGCAACAAAAAGAATAAAATACCTAGGAACAAACCTACCTAAGGAGATAAAAGACCTGTACTCAAAAAACTATAAGACACTGATGAAAGAAATCAAAGATGACACAAACAGATGGAGAGATACACCATGTTCTTGGATTGGAAGAATCAATATTATGAAAATGACTATACTACCCAAAGCAATCTATAGATTCAATGCAATCCCATCAAATTACCAATGGCATTTTTCATAGAACTAGAACAAAAAATATCTTAAAATCTGTATGGAGACACAAAAGACCTGAAATAGCCAAAGCAATCTTGAGGGAAAAAAGCAGAGCTGAAGGAATCAGACTCCCTGACTTCAGACTATACTACAAAGCTACAGTAATCAAGACAATATGGCACTGGCACAAAAACAGAAATATAGATCAATGGAAGAGGATAGAAAGCCCAGAGATAAAGCCACGCACATATGGTCAACTTATCTTTGATAAAGGAGGCGAGAATATACAATGGAGAAAAGACAGCCTCTTCAATAAGTGGTGCTGGGAAAACTGGACAGCCACATGTAAAAGAATTAGGGCTTCCCTGGTGGCGCAGTTGTTGAGAGTCCACCTGCTGATGCAGGGGATGCGGGTTTGTGCCCCGGTCCGGGAAGATCCCACATGCCGTGGAGCAGCTAGGCCCGTGAGCCATGCTGCTGAGCCTGCACATCCGGAGCCTGTGCTCCGCAATGGGAGAGGCCCGTGTACCGCAAAAAAAAAAAAAGAATTAAGTTAGAACACTCCCCAACACCATACACAAAAATAAACTCAAAATGGATTAAAGACCTAAATGTAAGCCTGGACACAATAAAACTCTTAGAGGAAAACATAGGAAGAACACTCTTTGACTTAAATCACAGCAAGATCTTTTTTGACTCATTTCCTAGAGAAATAGAAATAAAAATGAAAATAAACAAATGGGACCTAATGAAACTTAAAAGCTTTTGCACAGCATAGGAAACTATAAGCAAGATGAAAAGACAACCCTCAGAATGGGAGAAAATATTTGCAAACAAATCGATGGACAAAGGACTAATCTCCAAAATATATAAACAGCTCATGCAGCTCAATATTAAAAAAACAAAAAACCCAATCAAAAAATGGGCAGAAGACCTAAATAGACATTTCTCCAAAGAAGACATACAGATGGCCAAGAGGCACATGAAAAGCTACTCAACATCACTAATCATTAGAGAAATGCAAAACAAAACTACAAAGAGGTATCACCTCACTCCAGTTAGAATGGGCATCATCAGAAAATCTACAAATGACGAATGCTGGAGAGGGTGTGGAGAAAAGGGAACCCTCTTGCACTATTGGTGGGAATGTAAATTGATATAGCCACTATGGAGAATGGTATGGAGGTTCCTTAAAAAACTAAAAATAGAATTACCATATGACCCAGCAATCCCACTACTGGGCATATACCCAGAGAAAACCATAATTCAAAAAGACACATGCACCACAATGTTCACTGCAGCACTCTTTACAATAGCCAGGTCATGGAAGCAACCTAAATGCTTATTGACAGATGAATGGATAAAGATGTGGTACATATATACAATGGAATATTACTCAGCCATAAAAAGGAAAGAAGTTGGGTCATTTGCAGAGATGTGGATGGACCTAGGGACTGTCATACAGAGTGAAGTAAGTCAGAAAGAGAAGAACAAATATCGTATATTAACGTATATATGTGGAATCTAGAAAAATGGTACAGATGAACCGGTTTGCAAGGCAGAAATAGAGACACAGATGTAGGGAACAAACATATGGACACCAAGCGGGGAAAGTGGTGGTGGGAGAGTTGGTGGTGGTGGTGGGGGGGGTGTGAATTGGGCGATTGGGATTGACATCTATACACTAATATGTATAAAATAAATAACTAATAAGAACCTGCTGTATAAAAAAATAAATAAAATAAAATTCAAAAAAAAGGACAAAAAAAATTAAATTAAAAAAAAAGGACACTGGCAGCTGTAGTTCTGGGGAGTACTCATTGGCCTGAGCTCTCCTGGAGGCCACCCTTTTCTTGCCAGGACCTGGCCCCACCTAACAGCCTATGGGCTCCAGTGCTGGGATGCATCAGGTGATAGGGCAGGAACACAGCCCCACCCTCAGCAGGCAGGCTGCTTAGAGTCTTCCTGAGAACACAACTGTCCACTAAACACACCCCTTGACATGGCCCCTCCCACCAGAGGGACAAGACCCAGCAACACCCACCAGTGGGCAGGAAGCAGTGCCTCCCACCAGGAAGCCTGCTCAAGCCTCTTAGACAGCCTCATCCAGGAGGCAGACAGCAAAAGCAAGAAGAACTACAACCCTGCAGCCTGAGGAATAGAAACCGCAATCACAGAAAGTTAGACAAAATGAGATGGCAGAGGAATATGTCCCAGATAAAGGAACAAGGTAAAACCCCAGATGAACAACTAAGTGAAGCAGAGATAAGCAATCTACCAGAAAAAGAATTCAGAGAAATGATAGTAAAGATGATCTAAGTTCTTGGAAAAAGAATGGAGGCATAGATCAAGAAGATAAAAGAAATGTTTAACAAAGAACTAGAAGAACTAAAGAACAAACAGAATTACAATAAAATAACTGAAATGAAAAAAATCTCCAAAATTTACAAACAGCTCATGTGCTCAATATCAAAAAAAGAACCCAATCAAAAAATGATCAGAATGTGATAGGGAGGGTGGGAGGGAGGGAGATGCAAGAGGGAAGAGCTATGGGGACATATGTATATGTATAACTGATTCACATTGTTATAAAGCAAAAACTAACACACCATTGTAAAGCGATTATACTCCAATAAAGATGTTAAAAGAAAAATGATCAGAAGACCTAAATAGACATTTCTTGAAAGAAGACATACAGATGGCCAAGAGGCATATAAAAAGATGCTCAATATTGCTAATTAGTAGAGAAATGCAAATCAAAACTACGAGATCTCACCTCACACTAGTCAGAATGGCCACCATCAAAAAGTCTACAAAGAGCAAATGCTGGAGAGTGTGTGGAGAAAAGGGAAGCCTCCTACACTGTTGGTGGGAATGTAAATTGGTACAGCCGCAATGGAGGACAATATGGAGGTTCCTTAAAAAACCAAGAATAGAGCTACCATATGATCCAGTGATCCCACTCCTGGGCATATATCCAGAGAAAATCATCGTTTGAAAAGATACATGCACCCCAATGTTCATTACAGTGCTATTTACAATAGCCAAGACATGGATGCAATTTAAATGTCCATCGACAGAGGAATGGATAAAGAAGAAGTGGTACATATATACAATGCAACATCACTCAGCCATTAAAAAGATTGAAATAGGGGCTTCCCCGGTGGCGCAGTGGTTAAGAATCCACCTGCCAATGCAGGGGACACAGGTTCGAACTTTGGTCTGGGAAGATCCCACATGTCACAGAGCAATTAAGCCCGTGCGCCACAACTAGTGTAGCCCACATGCCTACAGCCTGTGCTCCACAACAAGAGAAGCCACTACAATGAGAAGCCTGTGCACCACAATGAAGAGTAGCCCCCACTCACCTCAACTAGAGAAAAGCCCGCGTGCAGACAAAAATAAAATAAATTTTTAAAAAGTAAAAGGATTTAAAAAACAGAAAAAAGATTGAAATAATGCCGTTTGCAGCAACATGGATGGACCAGAGATTATCATACTAAGTGAAATAAGTCAGACAGAGAAATACAAATATAATTATCATATCGCTTATATGTGGAATATAATAAAATGGTACAAAGAAACTTCTAGGGACTTCCCTGGTAGCACAGTGGTTTAGAATCTGCCTGCCAATGCAGGGGACATGGGTTCGAGCCCTGGTCCAGGAAGACCCCACATGCCATGGAGCAACTAACCCATGTGCCACAACTACCGAGCCTGCGCTCTAGAGCCCGTGTGCCACAACTACTGAGCCCGTGTGCCACAACTACTGAAGCCCACGCCCCTAAAGCCCATGCTCCACAACAAGATAAGCCACCTCAGTGAGAAGTCCATGCACTGCATGGAAGAATAGCCACTGCTCGCCGCAACTAGAGAAAGCCCGCGTGCAGCAATGAAGACCCAATGCAGCCAAAAATTAAAAATTAAAAATTAAAAAAAGATTAGGAGACCACCTGAGACCCTGCACGACACACCCTAATCTTGTCAGCAATCCCACCCTTAAAAAAAAAAACTTATATACAAAACACAAACAGACTCAGAGACTTAGAGAACGAACTTCTGGTTACCAGGGTAGGGGGAGTATAGATTGGGAGTTTGGGATTGACCATACTGCTATATTTAAAATAGATAACTAACAAGGACCTACTGTATAGCACAAGCAACTCTGCTCAATATTCTGTAACAACCTAAATGGGAAAAGAATTTTAAAAAGAATAAATACATGTATATGCATAACTGAATTTGTTAATCCACTATACTCCAATATAAAATTTAAAAAATTTTAAAGACTATAAAACATTTAAAAAATCACTTTTAGTGTCAAAATAAACAAATGGGACCTAATTAGACTTAAAAGCTTTTGCACAACAAAGGAAACCACTGACAAAAGACAACTTATTGAATGGGAGAAAATATTTGCAAATGATATGACAGATAAGAGGTTAATATCCAAAATATATAAACAGCTCATACAACTCAATATAAAAAAAAAGATTAAAAAGTGGACAGAAGACCTGAATAAACATATTTCCAAAGAAGACATATAGATTGTCAATGGGCACAAGAAAAGATGCTCAACATCATTAACCATGAGAGAAATGCAAATCAAAACCACATTGAGGGGGCTTCCCTGGTGGCGCAGGGGTTGAGAGTCCGCCTGCCGATGCAGAGGACGTGGGTTCGTGCCCCGGTCCGGGAAAGATCCCACATGCTGCTGAGTGGCTGGGCCCATGAGCCATGGCCGCTGGGCCTGCGCGTCCGGAGCCTGTGCTCCGCAACAGGAGAGGCCACAACAGTAAGAGGCCCACGTACTGCAAAAAAAAAACAAAAAACAAAAAACACATTGAGATATCACCTCACACCTGTCAGAATGGCTATCATCAAAAAGGTCTACAAATAACAAATGTTGGCAAGGACGTAGAGAAAAGGGTACCCTCATGCCCTGGTGGTGAGAATGTAAATTGGTGCAGCCAGTATGGAAAACAGTATGGATGTTCCTCAAAATGCTAAAAACAGACTGCCTTAGGGTCCAGCAATTCCAATCCTGGGTACATATACAAAAACCAAAACAAAACACTACTTTTAAAAGATACATGCTCCCCAGCGTTCATAGCAGCATTATTTACAATAGCCTATATATATATATATATATATATATATATATATATATATATATATATAAAAACTTGGTCATAAAAAGGAATGAAATTTTGCCATTCGCAACAACATGGATGGACCTAGAGGGTATTATGTTTAGTGAAATAAATCAGACAGAGAAAGACAAATACTGTTATCACTTACATGTGGTTTCTAAAAAATAAAACAGGGAATTCCCTGGCAGTCCAGTGGTTAGGATGCCACGCTTCCACTGCAGCGGGCACAGGTTCAATCACTGGTCAGGGAATTAAGATCCTGCATACCATGCAACATGGCCAAAAAATAAATAAATAAAAATAAATAAGTAATCAAAAATAAAAATAAAACAAACAAATGAATATAACAAAACAGAAACAGACTCATAGGTATAGAGAACAAACTAGTGGTTACCAGTGGGGAGAGGGGAAGGGGGGGGCAAGATAGGGGTAGGGGATTAAGAGGTACAAACTACTATATATAAAATTAAAAAACAAGAATATATTGTACAGTATAGGGAATTATAGCCATGATTTATAATAACTTTAAATCCAGTATAAAATAATCTATAAATATATTGAATCACTATGTGGCACACCTGAAACTAATATAATTTTGTAAATCAACTATACTTCCAAATAAATAAATAAATAAAATGTAGCAGTGTAACTAGTGTGTCCGTTGGTTCCACCCATTATAACTTTATAAAAAGTTTCCTATTAGCTTATCACTTAGTGGATCCACTTCTTTAATGATGTTCTTTGATGAATGGAAGTATTCATTTTAATGTGGACTAATTTACCAATCTTGTTCTTTATATTCAGTTGTTTGTTTTCTTTTTTCCCCATTTAAAAAATTTTGACACATAACATTGTATTAGTTTCAGATGTACAACGTAAGGATTCAATATATGTATATATTATGAAATGATATGTTAACCAAAATACCTTTAGTTAACATTTTTCATCACACATAATTTTTTGTGTGTGATGAGAATTTTTAAGATTAACTCTCTGAGTAACTTTCAAAAAATAATATAGTATGGTTGGGCTTCCCTGGTGGCACAGTGGTTGAGAATCCGCCTGAAAATGCAGGAGACACGGGTTTGAGCCCTGGTCCAGGAAGATCCCACGTGCCGCAGAGCAACTAAGCCTGCGCGCCACAACTACTGAAGCCCGTGTACCTAGAGCCCATGCTCCACAACTACTGAGCCCGTGTGCCACAACTACTGAAGCCCGCACACCTTAGAGCCCCTGCTCTGCAAGAAGAAAAGCCACCACAATGAAAAGCCCGTGCACCGCAACGAAGAGTAGGCCCTGCTCACTGCAACTAGAGAAAGCCTGCACGCAGCAATGAAGACCCAACACAGCCAAAAATAAATTTATTTTAAAAAAAAAAATATATATATATAGTATTGTTAACTATAGTCTAGTCACCATGCTCTACATTATACCCCAGGACATATCTTCTAACTGGAAGTTTGTGCCTTTTGACCAACCTCACCCATTTCGCCTACCCCCCTCCCCCAACCCCCACAACCATCAATCTGTTCTCTATGAGTTGTTTGCTTGTTTTTAGATTCCACATACAAATGATATCATACTGTATTTATCTTTCTCTTTCTAACTTCACTTAGCATATGCCCTAAAGGTCCATCCAGGTCTTCCCTGGTGGCCCAGTGATTAAGACTCCACACTTCTTGGAGGGTTGCAAGGGGTGCAGGTTCCATCCCTGGTTGGGGAGCTAAGATCCCACATGCCACATGGTGCGGTCAAAAGAATATTAAAAAAAAAAAAAGCTAGTGACTAAAGGTCCATCCATGTTGTCAGAAACCACAAGATTTCTTTCTTTTTTTATGGCTGAATAACATATAAGATATATTACATTTTTCTTTATACATTCATCTGTTGACAGACGCAAGCTCTTTCCATGTCTTGGCTATTGGAAATAATGCTGCAATGAACATGGGGGTGCAGATATCTTTTCAAGATAGTGATTTTGTTTTTTTTCAGATAAATACCCAGAAGTGGAATTGTTGGATGATATAGTAGTCATATTTTTAATTTTTTGAGGAATTTCTACACTATTTTCCATAATGGTTGCCTTCCCAATAACATTACACAGGTTCTCTTTTCTCTACATCCTCCCCAACACTTACCTCTTATCTTTTTGATGATGGCCATTCTGATAGTGTAAGGTTTTGATTTGCCTTTTCCTAATCATTGGTGATTTTGAGCACCTTTTCATCTATCTCTTGTGGATTTGTATATCTTCTTTGGAAAAATGTCTATCAGATCCTCTGCCTATTGTTTAATCAGATTATTTTATTTTCTACTGAGTTGTAGGAGTTTTAGATAGATAGATAGATAAATAGATAGATAGATAGATAGATAGATATAGATAGATATTAACCCCTTATCAGATATATGATTTGCAAATATTTTCTCCCATTTGGTAGGTTGGTTTTTCATTTTATTGATGGTTTCCTTTGCTGTACAGAAGTTTTTTATTTTTTTTTTAAATTTTTATTTATTTTTTTGGCCACACTGCACAGCTTGCAGGATCTTAGTTCCCTGACCAGGGACTAAACCCGAGCTCTGGCAGTGAAAGTGCTGAGTCCTAACCACTGGACTGTCAGGGAATTCCCTACAGAAGCTTTTTAGTTTGATGTAGTCCCACTTGTTTATTTTTGCTTTTGCTGCCTTTGCTTTTGGTGTCAAATCTAAAAAGTCACTGCCAAGACCAATGTCTGGGAGCTTAGCCCCTGTGTTTTCTTCTAGTAAGTTTATGTTTACAGGTTTTACGTTCAAGTCTAATGCATTTTGAGTTGATTTTTGTGTTTGGTGTAAGATAGTGGTCCAGTTTCATTCTTTTGCACATGGCCATCCAGTTTTCCCAACACCATTTACTGAGAACACTATCCTTTCCCCATTGTATATTCTTGGCTCCCTCGTTGTGTTTTTTAAGTTCTCTATATATTCTGGATCAAATTCCTTTCTTAGATATTTGATTTGCAATTATTTCTCCCAGTCTGCAACCTGTCTTTTTATTCTATTAACCATCTCCTTTGCAGAGCAGAGGTTTTTAATATTGATAAAGATCAATTTATTCTTTTTCCTTTTATGAATTTTTCTGTTGGTATCATATCTATAAACTCTTTGCTTAACCCAATGTCCCAAATATTTTTTCTTTTTGGCCACCCTGTGCAGCTTGCAGGATCTTAGTTCCCTGACCAGGGATTGAATACAGGCCCTCAGCAGTGAAAGTGTGGAGTCCTAACTACTGGACCACCAGGGAATTCCCTGGAAGTTTTATGGTGGCACACTTTACATTTAAGTCTATGCTTCATCTTGGGGTAGTTGTTTTGTTTCTTTGTTTGTTTCACGGTACGCGGGCCTCTCACTGTTGTGGCCTCTCCCGTTGCAGAGCACAGGCTCTGGACGCACATGCTCAGCGGCCATGGCTCACGGGCCCAGCCACTCCGTGGCATGTGGGATCTTCCCAGACCGGGGCACAAACCCGTGTCCCCTGCATCGGCAGGCAGACTCTCAACCACTGTGCCACCAGGGAAGCCCTTGGGTTAGTTTTTGCATAAAGTATTTAAGTATGGGTTGAGGAAATTTTTGTTTTTGTTTTGTTATTTTTTGCCTATGGATATCTACTTGTTCTATCACCATTTCTTGAAAATACTATCCCTTCTATGTTTAATTGCCTTTGTACCTTTGTCAAAAATCAATTGATCATATTTGCGTGGGTCTCTTTCTGGACTCTATTCTGTTCCATGGATGTGCATCTCTACTCTTTCACCAGTACTACACTATCTTAATTGTGTAGCTTTATAGTAAATCTTGAATTCTGGTAATATGTCCTCCAACTTTGTTCTCTTTCAAAATTGTTCGGGCTATTTTAATTCCTTTGACTTTCCATATAAAATTTTAGATTCAGGTTATCAGTACTATCTAAAAAATCTTGCTGGGATTTTGACTGGGATTACATTGAAACAATAAATCAATTTGGAGAGAATCGACATCATAACAATACCAAGTGTTCAAACATTCCAACAGAGCACACCTCCCTGTTTCTTTAGATCTTTGATATAGTTCAACAGTATTTTGTAGCTTTCGGTATATAGATCCTGCACATATTTTTTCAGATTTATACCCAAATATTTCATTTTGGGGTGGCTACTATAACTGGTAATTTAAAATTTTTTAGAATTCTAATTGTTCATTACCAGAATATAAAAATACAATCGATTTTTAAAATATCCTACTTATCTGTGACTTTGTTAAACTCATTTATTAGTTTTAGGAGCTTTTTAGTAGATTCTTTGATATTGTCTACATAAACAATCATGTTGTCTGAGAATAGAGACAGTTTTATTCTTTCTTTTCAAATCTGTATGTGTTTTCTTGTTCTTGCCTTACTGCACTGGTTATAATTTCCAATATGATGTTGAATGGGAATAATGAGAGCAGATATTCTTGCCTTCTTCAGATATTAGAAGGAAACATTCAGTCTTTCCTATTATGTATGATGTTAGCTGTAACTTTTTGTAGATGTTCTTTCTCAGGAGATGAAAGTTCTGTTTACCCCTAGTTTGCTGAGAGGTTTTTTTTAAAATCATAAACAGATGTTGAATTTTCTTTTCTTTCTTTTTTTGTTCCCAAAGTTTAAAAAAAATATTTATTTATTTATTTTTGGCTGTGCGGGGTCTCAGGTGCAGCACGTGGGATCTTAGTTGTGGTATGCGGGTTACTTTGTAGTTGCAGCATGCGGACTTCTTAGTTGTGGCATGTGAACTGTTAGTTGCGGCAAGCATGCAGGATCTAGTTCCCTGACCAGGGATCGAACTCAGTCCCCCTGCATTGGGAGTGTGGAGTCTTACCCACTGGACCACCAGGGAAGTCCCTGAATTTTCTTAAATGCTTTTTCTGCACCTATTGAGATGATCATATGGTTTTTCTTCCTTAGTCTCTTGAAACAGTGAGTTACACTGATTGATTTTTGAATATTGAGCCAGCCTTGCATTCCCAGGATAACTTCCACTGGATTCATTTTGCTAACATTTTGTAAAAGATTGCTGCATCTATGTTAGTGGTACTCATCTGTAGTTTTAATTTGTTCTAATAGCTTTCTCTGGTTTGGGACTCAGGGTAATGCAGACTTCCCAAAATGAGTTGGAAAGTGTTCTCGTCTCTTCTATTTTCTGGTATTATTTCTTCCTTAAATGTTGGTAGTCTGGAGTTTTCTTTGTTGGAGGATTTTTTTAAACATATTTATTTATTTATTTATTTATTTATTTATTTATTTTTGGCTGCGTTGGGTCTTCATTGCTGTGTGTGGGCTTTCTTTTTAGTTACGGCGAGCGGGGGCTACTCTTCGTTGTGGTGTATGGGCTTCTTATTGTGGTGGCTTCTCTTGTTGTGGAGCATGGGCTCTAGGCCCACGTGGGCTTCAGTAGTTGTGGCTTGTGGACTCTAGAGCACAGGCCAGTAGTTGTGGCGCATGGGCTTAGTTGCTCCATGGCATATGGGATCTTCCCAGACCAGAGATCAAACCCATGTCCTCGGCATTGGCAGGCAGATTCTCAACCACTGTGCCACCAGGGAAGCCCTGTTGGAGGACTTTTAACTACAAATTCAGTTTCTTCAATAGGTCTAGAACTAAGAAGCTTATCTATTTCTTCTTGTGTGAGTTTTGGTACTTTTTAATCCTTCAAAGAATTGGTCCCTTTCTTCTAAGTAATTTAATTAACGGGACTAGACTTATTTGGAGTACAGTGACACCTCGGATATATTTTGGCTTTGGTTCTAGACCACCATGATAAAGTGAAAAATGCAGTAAAGTGAGTCACATAAATTTTTTGGTTTCCCTGTGCGTATAAAAGGTGTTATGTTTGGACTTCCCTGGTGGCACAGTGGTTAAGAATCCTCCTGCCAATGTAGGGGACACGGGTTCGAGCCCTGGCCTGGGAAGATCCCACATGCCGCAGAGCAGCTAGGCCCGTGCGCCACAACTACTGAGCCTGTGCTCTGGAGCCGGTGAGCCACAACAACTGAAGCCCATGTGCCTAGAGCCCGTGTGCCTGGAGCCCGTGCTCCACAACAAGAGAAGCCACCACGATGAGAAGCCCACACACCACAACGAAGATCCAACGCAGCCAAAAATTAATTAATGTACAAAAAATAAATAAATGGGGTTTTCTTTCAAAAAAAAAAAAAGGTGTTATGTTTACACTATACTATAGCCTAGTAAGTGATGTCTGAAAAAAAATGTACAGATCTTACTTAAGAAATATTTATTGCTAAAAAATGCTAACCGGGACTTCTCTGGTGGCGCAGTGGTTAAGATTCTGTACTCCCAATGCAGGGTGCCCGGGTTTGATCCCTGGCCAGAGAACAAGATCCCACATGCATGCCACAGCTAAGAGTTAGCATTCCACAACTGAGGAGGTGGTGAGCCACAACTAAGGAGCCAGTGAGCTGCAACTAAGGAGCCCGTGCGTGAGCTGCAACTAAGACCTGGCACAACCAAATAAATAAATAAATAAAAATTTTAAAATAAAATGTTAACCATCTTCTGAAAATGCAGGGTTGCCACAGATCTTCAATTTGTAAAAAACGCAAAGTCTGTGAAGTGAAATAAACTGAAGAGTGATAAAATGAGGCATGACTGTATTATTATTATTTTAATATATTTATTTATTAATTTTTGGCTGCATTTGGTCTTCGTTGCTGCACATAGGCTTTCTCTAGCTGTGGCGAGCAGGGGCTACTCTTTGCTGTGGTGCATGGGTTTCTCATTGCGGTGGCTTCTCTTGTTGCAGAGCATGGGCTCTAAGCGCACGGGCTTCAGTAGTTGTGGCATGCGGCCTCAGTAGTTGTGGCACGCAGGCTCAGTAGTTGTGGCTCGTGGGCTCTAGAACACAGGCTCAGTAGTTGTGGTGCATGGGCTTAGTTACTCTGCTGCATGTGGGATCTTCCCAGACCAGGGCTCAAACCCATGTCCCCTGCATTGGCAGGCAGATTCTTAACAACTGCGCCACCAGGGAAGTCCCTGACTGTATTATTATTATCTTTTAGATGTCTGTAGGGTCTGCAGTAATACCTCCTCTTTCATTCCTAATATTGGTAATTTGTTCCTTTTAAAAACATTTATTTATTCATTTATTTTGGCTGTGCTGGGTCTTAGCTGTGGCATGCGGACTTCTTAGTTGGGGCATGTGAACTTCTTAGTTGCAGCACATGAACTCTTCGCTTCGGCATGCATGTGGGATCTAGTTCCCCAACTAGGCATGGAACCCAGGCCCCCTGCATTGGGAGCACAGAGTCTTACCCACTGGACCACCAGGGAAGTCCAGATATTGGTAATTTGTGTCTTGTCCTTTTTTTTCTTGGTCATTCTGGCCAGAGGTTTATTACTTTCATTGATCAGAATTAGGGAATTTCCTTCTCCAGCTCTCTCCTCTCCAGATTTTCCCCACACTGTCTAGCTACCAGGGTCCCCTTTTCTCAGTTTTTTTTTTTTTTTGCCACACCATGCAGCATGTGGGATTTTAGTTCCCTGACCAGAGATTGAACCTGTGCCCCCTGCAGTGGAAGCACAGAATCTTAACCACTGGGCCACCAGAGAAGTCTCCTTTTCTCAGTTTCCTCACTAGAAAGATTAGTTTTTTTCTTGGAGTTTTAGTTGCCAGGCTGCCACAGAGTTCTGCATGATTGGGGCCAACTTTTGGGCAAAGCAGTGAAATAAAAGAGAGAAAAAATAATGCGGATTCCCCTGACACTTTTCAGACCACAGGGTCCATTTATCTCAGTTCTTCTGGCCTAAAAGATAGGTTTCTTGTTGGGATTTTAAATTCATATGCTACTGCCACCACAGTATAGCTCTGTGACTGGGGCTGTGCTTGTGGTAGGGCCAGAAGAGGAAAAAAAAAAGGATATTTCCTCCACATTCTCCTGCTTGTAGGAACTCCCTTTCATGGTCTTCTGACCAGAAATATAGCATTTCACTAGGAGTTTCTGAAGCCTGTGACAACTGTGCAGTTATGTGCTGTGGCTATCTTTGGGTCAAAGCCAGGAGATAAAAGATTAAAAATATAGGAAACTCATTCCTGTATGTGTCCTTCTTCACCTTTGGGTCCCCTCCCCAATCTGCCTGCTACTATTTACTTTTATTTATTTACTTTTTAAAGCTATTTTCTTTTCTTTTTTAAAAATATTTATTCATTTATTTTGGCTGGGTCTCAGCTGTAGCATGTGGGATTTTCGTTGTGGCATGTTTTTAGTTGCAGCATGTGGGCTTCTTCTTAGTTGCAGCATGTGGACTCTTAGCTGCGGCATGCATGAGGGATCTAGTTCCCTGACCAGGGATCAAACCCAGACCCCCTGCTTTGGGAGCATGGAGTCCCACTCATGGGACCACCTGGGAAGTCCCTACTATTTACTTTTAAAGAGTCCTTTTGTATTTTTGTCCAGAGTTTTTAGTTCTAATCATTGGGAAAGATAGGGTGTAGTGGGCTTACTCCATCTAGGTCAGTACCAGAAGTCTTGTAAAGTCTTTTATGGATCACATATCATACTTCTGTACTATAAAAATATATATTTAAGTTGAAATTTAGTTTAAAAAATTCCCCTGAGTGTTAAAAACATTTCTTCTGGATTGAGTTACTATTACCATTATTATTATGCAACTTATCAAAACAACATTAATATGGTTCTGATAAATAATTATTAAGAAAAAAATTTGTTGGAAGAGCTATCCTAATGACATGAATGGGAGTTTTAAATTTTTAAAAAATTATTTTAATATATGTGAATGAATATTAGTTATTATTAGAATGGGACAGGTCCAGCATCAGTAATCTCTGAAAAACCTTCTCCATCTATATAAGTAGATGTAAATGGAAGCAATTCTGTTATTGCTCTGTCACCCAATGCTTTGAACTTCTTCCTAGTTATACGCCAAAAAATCACATAACTTTCTATTTTCAAAAGTTATTTTTAATGATTTAATAGCTGTCAATTTGATTAGTTTCTCCTTTGGTTTTTGAAAGAACTGGAAACTACCTGACTTTCAAAAGGATTTGTTACTTAGTGATTTGTCATTCATTTCTTCATTTTGCGGGAAGGTTAGCAAGACTTACTAACTACCAATTATACCCAGTTTTCTTCTATTAGAGGTACCTTGTTTAATCTAATAAAGGCTAGAATATTAAATATTGTTAAATTCAATACAACAAAACACTTTTTTTTTTTTTTTTTTTTTTTTGCGTTATGCGGGCCTCTCACTGTTGTGGCCTCTCCCGTTGCGGAGCACAGGCTCCGGACGCGCAGGCTCAGTGGCCATGGCTCACGGGCCCAGCCGCTCCGCGGCATGTGGGATCTTCCCGGATCGGGATACGAACCCGTGTCCCCTGCATCGGCAGGCGGACTCCCAACCACTGCGCCACCAGGGAAGCCCAACAAAACACTTTTGATCATAAAATTTACATTGCTTTAGTTTTCACATTTAAAATGAAAAATGTTCTGTTACCTTAGACACAGTTAAACAGCTCAATAGCCACATGTGGCTAGTGGTTACTCTACTGGGCAGTGTAGGTTTAGAAAATGTCCACCACATAATCTAAATAGTAAAGCTAGTCCTCATTATCAACCTAATCAGCAAAATCAAATTTACTTTCTGTCAGAAAAAGTGTTCATTTCTCAAGCAAAAATTATGTTAATGTGTAATGTAACTGTTATCAAAACGCTTTATAAGCTATATAAACTATATAACACTTTTTAAACTACTATAAAAACATATAAAATAGATTACTAAAAGCAGCCAGATAAGATTTTAAAGGTGGTCAAAAGGTGCAAATTTCCAGTTACAAAATAAATAAGTTCTGGAGATGTAATGTACAGCAATGGTGACTATAGCTAGTATCTGGGAGGAAGAGTTTTCCTCTACCCTTCTAAGTTCTTCAGGCTGGTCTAACAATTAAATTGACATGAGACAGATTAACAGGAGAAAAATCAAACAAAAGTTTTAGAACAAGTGCACACAGGAAAGACCCAGGAGAACTGAGTAATGGTCTAAACCCTCACCTTAAATACCATCTTCACCTAAAGACAAAAGAGGGCATTGGGGTAGTGGTTTGGGACTTCAAAGGAGAGGAAAGCAATTTACATGGAGATGCATAAGCAGATATTAGGTAAACAAATGTTTGCTGGGTCATGCAGAGACAATGGGACACAGAGAGGAATTTTAACTAGGATTTTGCTAGGTTCCTCCCTATCTACCACACCTAGTTTGTATTGTAGTATCTCTGGTGATAGCTCCCTTCCTGGAACATTTCTTTTAAGAGGTTAGGGGGAAGGTCAAAGTTTCTTCCTGTGGCTTTTGGGCCTTAAAAATAAAAGGCTAATATAATCTTCATGCCAAAGAGACACATTTTGGGGTGGCAAATTTTGCTCCCCTACATTAGTAATACTGTATTCTATATTTAAGTGTTGCTAAGAGAGTAGATCTTAAAAGTTTTCAACACAAGAAAACAAAATTGTAACTATGTGCAGTGATGGATGTTAACTAGACTTATTGTGGTGATGATTTTGCAGTACAGTCAGCCCTTGAATGACTTGAGGGTTAGGGGCACTGACCTCCTGCAGTTGAAAATCCACTTTACAGTTGGCCCTCCATTTCTGCAGTTCAGCATCTGCAGATTCAACCAATCTCAGATTGTATAGTACTGTAGTACATATTTACTAAAAAAAATCCACACATAAATGGACCCACGCAATTCAAACCTGTGTTGCTCAAGTGTCAACTGCATATACGTATATCAAATCATTATGTTGTACATCTGAAATTAATATGTTACATGTCAGTTATATCTCAATAAAAAATAAAATAAAAATGAATAGAAAAAATATTTAATCACATTTTTGTAAGATCAACTTACATACTACTAAAACTTCTGTAAATAATATATTTAACGTATAATTAATAGAATTTTAAAAGTAAGTATTCGATAATGTCACAAAAACTTTAATGAATATAACCTCTTTTCCATTCTGTAAGGTCAGCGACCACCTATTTTTTTCACTTTTGGATTCAGATTTTCACCCAATGCCTAGCATATTGCTCTGGAGCTCAATTAATGTTTAGTTGTTGTTGTTTGTTTTATTCGGTAGGCGGGCCTCTCACTGCTGTGGCCTCTCCTGTTGCGGAGCACAGGCTCCGGACGCGCAGGCTCAGTGGCCATGGCTCACGGGCCCAGCAGCTCCGCGGCATGTGGGGATCTTCCCGGACCGGGGCACGAACCCGTGTCCCCTGCATCAGCAGGTGGACTCCCAAACACTGTGCCACCAGGGAAGCCCAATAAATGTTTTATAATGAATCAAAAAGTTCGTAATCATTAATACTGTATAACTTCACATAGCCAATTAAGTTTTGGTACTAGTGCCTCGAAGGAAGAGTCAGAAACCCAACGGAGAAAACTAAGATGAGTAATATTTTCTTCAATGGCTTCCAATTCCTAATGATGGGAAGCCCCTTGAACAGTATTTTCTCTTTCGAAATATGTCTCCATACTTGAGAGATAATGGAGAAAACTAAGATGAGTAATATTTTCAATGGCTTCCAATTCCTAATGATGGGAAGCCCCTTGAACAGTATTTTCTCTTTCGAAATATGTCTCCATACTTGAGACATAATGGTATAAATCAGAATGATCTGCTGTAGTCTAACAATTTTTCCTGGACTTCATGTGGCAGAAATTTCTCTGTGGTTAAGTGGTAAATATAACAGGCTAACTTCAGATTAGTAAGTGAGGTTCCATGCTAATAGCACAGATCTTCTGAGGAAAAGTTGGTGCAGAAAGGCTTCCCTGGTGGCGCAGTGGTTGAGAGTCCTCCTGCCGATGCAGGAAACACGGGTTTGTGCCCCAGTCCGGGAAGATCGCACATGCCGCGGAGCGGCTGGGCCCGTGAGCCATGGCCGCTGAGCCTGCGCGTCCGGAGCCTGTGCTCCGCAACGGGAGAGGCCCGCGTAAAGAGTAAATAAGCTGCAGATTAGCTAGCTTTCAGGGCAATATTAAGGGTTGGCTAAATAGAGCAATGCAAGAAAGAAATGTTTTTTTTTAAAATAAATAAATAAATAAATAAACACAGGGGTTAGGGATACCGACCCTCTGTGCAGTCAATGTATGTTCTTTGAGCTTGTAAGCTTACACCTATCTGGTATAAGCAAATAGGGTAGGAGGTCCCTAGAGAAAGAGAACTAGGCATGGCTTTCTTGACATAAGAGAAGCCATTTTTTGCCTCCCGGCCACAACGCTTGCCCTTTAACAGGTCTCAGTAATTAATGATCTTAAGACAAATGACGGAGTGCAAGAACAAAGGAAAAGCAGTCAAGAAATAATACATGAGCAATAAATACAGTGCTGGTTCCTCAAGGGATGTACATAACAATCTGATACAGAACTTCGAGTTCTGCAGGAACTATGGCCCCCACCCAGGTGGAGGATGCTGAGACCCCAAACTGGTCTGAATGTAAGGAATGATGATGTTCTTTTCTGACCCTTGTGACTTCAATCAATTAAACCTTGGACTCTGGCAACCTTTGCCCCAATTCTATGCTGAATTCTCTTCTGCTCAAGCCCCTTCATGAATATGCATACACCAACCCAAACCCCTTCATGAATAAACAGGCACCCTTAGCTTAAAACTTCCCCAATTTTCCTGTTCAGGGAGACACTGCTTTGGGGAAGATCCCCGGTGTTCTCCTTGCTTACTGCAAGTAATAAATCCTTCCTTCTCCTGCTCTTTGGCTTGGTTGTGTCTTTTGGCTCAACACCCACCAAGAAGCAAACCTAGTTTTCAGGTAACAGTGGTAACTTTTTTTTTTTTTTTTTTCCTCGGTCCGCGGGCCTCTCACTGTTATGGCCTCGACCGTTGCGGAGCACAGGCTCCGGACGCGCAGGCTCACGGGCCAAGCCGCTCCGCGGCATGTGGGATCTTCCCGGACCGGGGCACGAACCCGTGTTCCCTGCATCGGCAGGCGGACTCTCAACCACTGCGCCACCAGGGAAGCCCCCCCAGTGGTAACTTTTTATGCAATATAGAAAACAGGTGGTCTGTAGTAAGGTAATAAATATTTGGGGTGTGACTTAATGAAACATGCTATAATTATTATATTTAATACTCCACACAGAATCTAAAAGAAATTACTTAAAATGTTTATCTATGGGTTTTAATCCAGTGTCAAAAACTTTTGAAAGATTTGGTACTCCACGGAAACCTTCTAGTTACATTTAAAAGAACTAGCCTTACTAACCTATACGGCTTCAGCTACCCAACTGTGTTTTCTTTCCCGCTAACGACACATCCTGAGGATTAGTGCTGTAATAGATGAGAATTTTTTAAACTTAAATTCATAATAAAAGCTATTTTAAGCCTTTCACTATTTCTTACTGAAGCGCTCTTTGCTTCCCCCAGACTTTCTTTTATGAACAGTGCATTCTTGGACAATAGTTGGAGAATTTTAAAAAAAGAGGCTGTTAAATAAGAATCACCACCACTCCCATTGTCCACACTATTTTAGAACATTCCAAGGCTGAAACACCCCATTTATAAATCAGTGATGCACCCTTAACAGAAATATGTTTAAGTCTGGGGAAGGCTGGAAGCTAAGGAGGATTTATGGCATCTTGATTAAACATTAGAGAGGACATTTCCAATTGTCGATTTGTACGGCATCTTAGAAGTTCTCACACTTGGGACATAGTTATACTGCAGTAACATTCAGGATGGACATGAGGAGTCTTTTTTCTTTAAGGTAGGAGAAATGCTGTTGTGAAGGGGAAAAGGGGACGGATAGCCTGAGTCATGCTATGGAAAGGTACAGTTGAGGGTCTGGGTACAGAATTTCTTAAAAATTCTATACAACTACTTACCCCTGGACATTCTTCTAGTACTGCAGTTTGAACACCTTCGCCCTAGAGTACGGGCTCCTCCCTGTATTTCTTCCAGTCCTCCCCTCCCTTAGCACTCACTGGGAGAGGCAGGTAATATAACAGTAGACAATGGCGTCCCAATGTCCTCCGAGACAGGAGACTTCTGTCCTAACTGGACAAGGCAGGATAACCACAGTCAGTTTCTTGCTTTGTAATTCTCCGTTACATATTTCCTGAAAGCCATTTTTTAACTTCATTATTTCAGAAAGGCACATTACCATGTGAAATGAACCATTCCCTTTAAGTCCCCAACAGAGTTTTGTTGAACACCTACCTCATGCAAAAATTCTGTTTCACTGGGGGAGGGGATGTTGAGATAAGAAGGTTCCTGAGTTTTAGGAACTGGCAGTCTAGATGGGGAAATAGACTCACGTTTAGAAAACTCAGACATAAGATCGTTTTGTTTTAAACAACGTCTATCCTCCTGAAGATCTCCCATCAATTCAAATGTTTTTCAAGACTAATTTGATAAGTCTGTGGTGAAATGATTTTTGTTTAGCAGCTCAGGTAGCAACAATATCTGCAATGGCCTCAGTTCCCCAGCTTTGAAATCATATAATTCTTGGTGAATTTTTTAACTTGGAAAATGTTCATTTTCTCCATATTTACACATTCACTAGACCATGTATTAATATTCTTATACCACGGGATTTTACCATTTTATAATTCACATTCTCAAATAGTGCATCTGCTTTTCTGTCCGAGGAAGAAAAGTACTGTAACGCAATTGAATGTGTTTTGAGGAGAGTACTTTATTTTGTAAATTAAACATCAGGACTCAGAGATGTGTCACTTGGCACTTGGTAGGTGGGCAACAAACGTGTATTGAAACAACAAAAAAGAAAAATCAAACCAAAAAAAAAAAAAAGGAAAGGAAAATAAACAGGAAAAACAAATGAATAATGCAGTGAACTCACTCTCAGGGTGCAGTGTACACATGTGGAAATGAGACAGTTCCCAAAAATCCTGAACAAGTTTTGGAAGACTTTTTGTGGGTGGAGGTTGGGGGGGCAAACAATATACCTGAAAAAAAAAGAAAAAACAAAAAACAATGGGACGGAAAGAGGCAGTTTTGCTCTACCTGAAGCTCGAATGTAATCACTCAGTACTGCCCATCAAACTGGGATTTGCACTTCCCCACTCTCCTGTTAAGCCTGCAGGGCAAACAGCGGGGAGGGGGGAGGTTTTTTCTTCCCTCTTACATTCCTTCCCTCTCAGACCAAAAGGAGCTGGATATGGAGACACAAAAGTTTAACCACTGAGCTGGAAAAAGGTCAATCAGAAAACACACCCACGAGCAAACCCAGGGCATTGCCAAGGGGAACCGGATACTGAACCATAGGAGGATTATATCCAGAGGGCAGACGTCCCAAAATCGGGGTGGGGAGGTGGAGGGCAGTAGATTCCAGGTCAGCACTAAGACCAGTGTGAGACCTGGGGACTGGGAAGGTACCGAAATCTAAATCTTAATGTAGCATCTTAAAGTTTACTTTAAATAATCCAATAGAAAGCGATGGCAGTTTCTAGGGCCCTTATTATGCAAAAACTGCTCAGTGAATCTTTGAAGGGAGTCATTTTAAAGATAGAGGAATGGAATCCAGGTGGAACTGGGCAAGCACTGATTTTCAGCCTTGGCTTCTCTCTAGGGAGCTCTTAAAAACCTGGATGCTGAGGCCGCACCCCAGGCTGATTATATCAGAATCTCTGGGGGTTGGACCCAGGCATCAAAATTTTTAAAGCTGCTCAGCTGATTACAGTATACAATGAAGTCCCACTGAAAGACTCTTTTGGAGACAGCTGGGACACCAAGTTCTTAACCTTCCAGGCAGATGCTCATTGCATTTAAGTTAATACATTTCTATTTCTAAGTCAAACTTTGATTTAGTCTGTGAGAAGAACTCAAAGGTAGATATATCAGGGCATAATTGATAATTAGAGCATATATTCCACAGAAGCTACTGTAGAAGGTATCAAATTTCTTAGTTGGCTTCCTCCCTTCCTTTTTTCTTTTAGAGCCCAGAAGTTTTAAGTGAACTAAATAGTACTTTGAGGCCTGAGAGTCTCTAAGTTAGTGTTCCTGGGTCTTCAGGGTTTTAAACAAATTTCTATAACCTCAATTTTATGTAGTTTGAACTTGAAACTGCTTCACAAAGTAACTGCAGTCAGAGTGAAGTGATTGAAATGCCCACGGTCACGAGACCCCTCCACAAGACCACCAGAGACAAGAGTCAAAGCCAAACGGCAAGGGTCATTTATTGCAGGTTCGAACCTGGACCTCCGCGCGCAATCGTTGCCGGTGACGCTAAGAGGTCCCGATGGAGTTTAGTACAGCTCTTTTATAGACAGGTACAAACAAGCTCGCGACCTTCAGGGGTGGGGGGTACTGACTGGCTAACTTTTAAACAAAGACATTAGTCACTGATTGGTTAACTTTTAAACAAAGACACTAGTCACCGTCTGATTGGTTGGATGGTTGCAAAAGGGGGTTCAGCAAGCATAGTTACAGAAGCGAGAGCGGCTGGTTAAGTTTCGGTTTCCTGAGGCTTTGTTTTTCAATTAGGAATACTTAAGATGGGGCCATAGTTACGAACAGTACAAACAGGAAGATCGATGCAATCCTAGCAGCACTACGGCCTAATGGCAGGGCATCAATTCAGTCCTATTTCTACCAAAGTAGAACATAGCCCTTCATTCCCCCTTCTTTCATGAACCAGAGGAGCCAATCTTGGGTCCTCAAGGCTCAGTTTCTTCATTTTCTAAGTCCTCGTATGGCTGATATTGTGATCTTAATACCATTAGCTGAACTGTGTTTATTCTTTTTTGGACGAAATCCATGATTTTGTTGAATATACAGGGGCCTATAGTGAGGAGGAGAAGGAGGCATAGTAGAGGGCCCAGGAAGGGGAGGAGGAAGGGAAGCATCCCATGAAATCCTGACCAAAGGGGATTGTCCGCTAATTCTTTCCAACGGCGGGCTAAGTCTTCCTGGAGCTGGTGAATTTTGTTTCTTACAATGCCTGATTTATTTGCATAAAAACAACATTTTTCTTTTAGAGCGAGGCATATCCCACCCTGTTCAGCTGTCAGCAAGTCTAAGCCCCTCCTATTTTGTAGGACCACCTCGGCCAGCGAATCTAATTGGTCCTGTAAGTCCTGAATGGTTCCAGAGAGGGCTTCTACATCTTCTATTAATTGTCTAGACAGCTGATTATAGGAGTGAAGGGAGACCCCAAGACCTGTACTCCCTGTGGCCACAGCTCCTGTAATTCCTAGTCCTACCAGGAGGGGTATGGCTGTAATGGCTCGTTTGGTTCTTCCTGCCCAAAGGTCAAAGCTGGGAATGGGCAATGGAGTGTCTCCCGAGATCAGGTCTACATTAGGGAGGAGGGTGGCTAGGTTGCAGACCCCTGTCCAGTTCTGGGGTAAATAGGTGTATGCTAGGTTATTTCCACAGACAAAGACAGTGGTGTTAGGACTACAGAGGGAGGAGTTTACGGGGATATACTGACTACATCCAGTAGATGAAAGGATTCCCAAGTCAATACTGGCGTTAGAGAGGGAATCGTTCTTGACAAAGCATGAGGTATTAAAGGTAGTTGAAAACTTTGAAAATTGTATGGGAAACGGCTCCGGGAGTAAAGTTGGGTTACATTGTTTGCTGATGTTTAAATTGGCGAAAATGGGGATGGCTATAGGGCGGGGCGGTCCTTGAGGAAGGCAGAGCCAGCAATCTTGTGCTAAGTTGGGGTTGGTGGTATTTAAAAGCGCAAAAGTAGCTTCTAGTATAGTCGTGGTTTGGGGGTCCAGTTCAGAGGGATTGACCTTAGGGCGAATTAGGGGGTGGTAGCTGAGCTGTGGGTACAGATCCTGATAGGCCTTTTCTATTTGTCTTCGGGTTTCTATCTGGCGCACTTCGTCTTGGGGCCCTCCACCGTCTGACATATGTATGGGGGCCCTGGTATTCCAGCACACCGGGGTCCCGGGAGTGCCAATGCATCCAGCCTGAAGGTATTTATTATTATCACTAATGGTGGGACTTTTATTATTTTGTAGTGTGGCTGTGAAATAAGTCTTGTTATTGGTCCCTGTACATTGCTGGTAAGAGGAGTAGCACGTGCTATGCATTGATTCCTGAAAAGTAGAACAGGGACAAATAGCTCGGGGGGGGAGTGGTTTAGGCTTATGGTGGCATTGCCAGCTGGTTTTGACCCCGGTGTCTCCATATACCTGAACAAGGTATGCAGTTATTCCCCCGCAATCCTGCATATGAGTATACCTTCGGGGAACAACAGGAGTCTCGCTAGTACCTCCCCTGCACTCGCACGGTGCACCATATAGTTGTTGCATTAAAGCATTCTTATTGGGGGGGGGTTGAATCCTCCCCTCGTGGCCCGAGGGTTGAGGGTTAGGACTGTCATTAGAGCTATCAGCAGTACCTTGGTCCTCATGGGGGAGGGTATGGCGTAAGGTCAGTTTGAGGGGATTGTCCTTACTCCGATCAACCGTCCAGGTGACGTCAGCTTTAGTGGACTTGATGAGGTCAGAAAGTGGGTCCACCGGCTTGACGTGGGTGTAATGGATCCAGGCAGCTATGCTGTCCACCTTGATGGCCGTCGGCGTTGTCAGGATGATCTGGTAAGGTCCTTTCCACCTGGGTTCTAGGGTCTCTTGTCGATGGCGTTTGACAAGGACCCAGTCACCTGGTCGGAGCTGGTGTGGAGTAGGCGGGGGTCCTGTTGTATATAGCTCTTTTAGTTTGGGCCAGATTGTCTCATGTATCCGCTGTAAGGCTTGGAGGGAAGACAGGAGATTATTTTCTGGGTCCGATTGGATAAGGTTAGTCTTTAGGTTAGGGATAATAGGAGGAGGCCTACCATGTATTATTTCGTAGGGGGTAAATCCTAGCTTATAGGGGGAATTTCGCACCCTAAACAGAGCGTAGGGGAGTAGGACTACCCAGTTAGCGCCAGTCTCCATGGTTAATTTAGTCAAGGTCTCTTTTAGAGTTCTATTCATTCTTTCTACCTGTCCTGAACTCTGGGGGCGGTATGTACAATGTAATTTCCAATCAGCCCCAAGTATGGAAGCCAGATCCTGACTTACCTTAGAAACGAAGGCCGGCCCGTTGTCTGACCCTATCATAACTGGAAAGCCATACCTGGGCAGGATTTCTTCTAGTAGCTTTTTAGCTACTATTTGTGCTGTCTCATTCTTGGTCGGGAATGCCTCAGTCCAACCTGAAAAGGTATCTATAAACACCAGTAAATATCTATATCCATATTTGCCAGGCTTTACCTCCGTGAAGTCCATTTCCCAGTAGGCTCCGGGCTGGTTCCCTCTTTCCCGGATGCCAGCGGTTGGTGGGTGGGTGTTAGCATTATGGAGTTGGCAGACTGCACAGCCAGCAACCAGTCGTTCAGTTTTTTCGGAGACATTTTTAATTTTAAGTCCAGTCTGTCTGATGAGATCCTGTAGCCGTCGGGCACCCAAGTGGGTGCTACAATGGATCCGTTCAAGGACCAAGGTTCCTAGTTTTTCTGGAAGGAGGATATTGTTCTTAGCGTCCCGCCACCATCCGTCTTTAACCTGGGTTAGAGGGAGTTTGTTTATCCATCTAATGTCATCTTCCGAGTAGTCGGGTTGGGGCGGTAATTCCCGGGGCCCTGGATCCGGCAGTTGTAGGGGAAGTAATGGTATTGGAGTGTATGCCGCCTTTCGAGCCGTCTGGTCTGCCAAATTGTTGCCCCGGGCGACTGGATTTGTGGGTTTTTGATGCCCCGGGCAATGTACAATGGCTAACTTTTTGGGTTCCCATATGGCCGCTAGCAAGGCCAGGATTTCCTCTTTGTTCTTGATGTCTTTGCCCTCTGCTGTGAGTAGTCCCCGCTCTCGGTATATTGCCCCATGTATGTGTGCGGTAGCGAAAGCATACCGGCTGTCTGTATATATGGTGGCTTTTTGGTCTTTGCTCATCTTAAGAGCTTGGGTCAGGGCAATTAATTCAGCTTTTTGGGCTGAGGTCCCTGGGGGGAGAGTCTTTGTCCATATCACCTCAGTTTCCGATGTTACCGCTGCCCCCGCATACCTCTGACCTTGCTGGACAAAACTACTGCCGTCAGTGAACCATATGACTTGTGCATCTAATAGGGGCTGGTCACATAGGTCTTCCTGAACCCCATGGATCTGAGCCAGTACCTCTGCACAATCATGGAGTGGGGAGTCTAAGTCTGGGTCAGGTAATAGAGAGGCAGGGTTTAAAGCCCGTGGTGGAGTGTAGCTGATTTTGAGAGGATTTAACAGTAGACCCTGGTAGTGGACCAATCGAGCATTGCTCATCCATCGGTCGGGAGGCTGTTTGAGAACCCCGTCGATGGCGTGGGGGGTGGTGACATGTAATTCCTGTCCCATAGTTAGTTTGTTGGCATCCTTTACCATTAGGGCTGTGGCGGCGATCACCCGGAGGCAAGGAGGCCAGCCTGCAGCCACGGGGTCCAATTTCTTCGATAGGTAAGCGATAGGCCTGGTCCAAGGACCGAGGGGTTGGGTCAACACGGCCTTAGCTATGCCTTTGTTTTCATCCACAAAGAGGTGGAAGGGTTTGGAGACATCAGGGAGACCCAGGGCGGGTGCGGATAGCAAGGCAGTTTTGATCTGCTGAAACGATTGCTCAGCCTCCTCTGTCCATTCAAAGGGCGTCTGTTCTTTGGTGGCTAAGTATAGTGGTTTGGCCATTTCAGCAAATTTGGGTATCCATAAACGGCAGAACCCAGCTGACCCCAAAAATTCTCTCACCTGTCGAGGCGTGGTGGGTCTGGGGATGCGGAGGACAGTCTCTTTCCGTGCATCTGTGAGCCATCGTTGCCCCCCTTTCAGTAGGTATCCCAGGTAAGTTACCTCAGGCCTGCAGATCTGCGCCTTTTTGGCAGAGGCCCGGTATCCCAGGGTGCCGAGAGTCTGTAGGAGGTTTCTGGTTCCCTGCAGGCAGGCTTCAGTGGTCCCAGCAGCTATTAAGAGATCATCAACATACTGCAGGAGGGTTATATTGGGGTTTTGTCTCCGGTACTCACTGAGATCCTCGTGTAGGGCCTCATCAAACAAGGTAGGTGAGTTCTTGAATCCTTGGGGAAGTCTGGTCCAGGTGAGTTGTCCGTTTATGCCTCTCTCGGGATCCGACCATTCGAAGGCAAAGAGTTCTTGACTTTTGGGTGCTAAGGGTAAACTAAAAAAGGCATCTTTGAGGTCCAGCACAGTATACCATTGTTTTTCTGGACTAAGGGCGCTCAAAAGAGTATATGGATTGGGTACGGTAGGATGGATGTCTATGACTCGTCTGTTAACTTCCCTCAGGTCCTGTACTGGGCGGTAGTCTTTACTGTTAGGTTTGCGGACTGGCAGCAGGGGTGTGTTCCAGGCCGACTGGCAGGGACGCAGTATACCTAGGTCAAGAAGCCGGCGAATATGTGGAGTGATACCAGTTTTGGCCTCTATGGGCATGGGATATTGTCGGACACGTGCAGGATCTGCCCCTGGTTTGATTTCTATGAATAGGGATGGGCGATGTTTGGCTAGTCCCATCCCACCTGTTTCTGCCCATGCTTCGGGGAACTGCTGAAGCCATGACTTTATATCTTGATTTTGGGAGGGTGGTTCCTGGTGAAGTCGGTACTCATCTTCCAAGTTCAGGGTGAGCACAGATATGGGTTGGTTGTGAGGGTCTGTTATGATCGGCCCCTCTGACCGAAAATGAATTTGCGCTCCCATTTTAGTAAGTAAGTCTCTCCCCAGTAAGGGGCAAGGGCTATCGGGAATGACCAGAAAGGAGTGGGTTACTTTTCCCGTGCCCAAGTCTACAGTTCTCTGAGTGGTCCAGGGGTAACGTTTAACTCCCGTAGCTCCCTGGACCCAGGAGGTTTTGTCAGAAATTTTCCCGTGGGGCTTAACCAAGACCGAATGCTGTGCCCCTGTATCCACCAGGAATTGGACTGGTTTCCCCTCCACTTGTAGGGTTACCCTGGGTTCGGGGAGGGGGTCCGAACCCCGTCCCCCCTACTCTGCATCATGTGTAAACAGGACTGGGGTGGTGGCCTTCGGTTGCCATTGCCCCTGGTTGGGGCGCGGCTGCCTTTTTTTGGGGCATTCCCAAGCCCAATGGCCTTTTTCCTTGCAATAGGCACATTGATCTCTGTCCAATGGTCGCCTGGGAGGTCGAGTGGCTGGGGGGCCCCCTTGATCTTTCTGAACAATGGCGGCCAGGACCTTAGTCATTTTCTCAGTGGCTTTAAGTTGTCTATCCTCTGGGGCGTCTCGGTTATTAAAGACGCGCTGAGCAATACGGAGTAGGTCCTGTATCTGTTTGCCCTCCAGATCTTCTAACTTCTGGAGTTTCTTTTTAATATCAGGGGCTGCCTGGTTAACGAAGGACATTACAACGGCAGCCTGATTTTCGGGGGCCTCTGGATCCATAGGGGTATATTGCCTAAAGGCTTCCATTAATCTTTCTAAATAAGAGGAGGGACTTTCTGTTTTACCTTGTACAATTGAATATACCTTGGCCAAATTAGTGGGCTTGCGCGCGGCAGCCCGGAGACCCGCCATTAGAGTCTGGCGATAAATGAGCAGTCGTCCCCTACCTTCTCCGGTGTTGTAGTTCCAATCATCCTGCGGGGGGCGAGTTAAGGGAAAGGCTGCATTAATAAGATCAGGGTTAGCGGTGGGTTGACCATCATCTCCAGGAACCAGTTTTCTTGCCTCCAGCTGGATTCGTTCTCGTTCCTCGGTAGTGAACAGGATCCGGAGAAGCTGTTGGCAGTCATCCCAGGTGGGCTGATGGGTAAACATAACACTATCTAGAAGAGCTATCAAGTCTTTAGGATTATCAGAAAAACGAGCATTCTGGGTTTTCCAATTATATAAGTCACTGGTAGAGAATGGCCAATATTGGAGTCGGGGGTTCCCTGTCTCATCGGGAGGGCCTATTTCTCGCAGGGGTAGGGCTGTGGTGGAATCTGGATGGCGGAACCCTAGGTCGCGCTGAGTGCGTCCACGGGTGCGTCCAGCCGGCCCAGGGGAGTTATTTTCATTGGGCAGGAGGGCCGGCAGTGCCTCTGCCTCTCGCTCCTCCGGTTCTGACCTGGGTGGCCTCTCGGGAGGGGCCACAGGAGGTTCTTCCAAGGGGAGAGGAGCAGGGTCAGGAGCAGGAAGGGGGACCGGTTGTGGGGCCAAAGGAGGATGTTGATATGGAGGGGGTTCTATGAGAAGGAGGTCTTGGCTGTCAGAAAGTATGGGTGCGGTTGAGGTCTGAGGCTTGGGAGGTTTGGTTGGTCGGGCTGTAAGGATCTTATATGTCCCTGATGACAAAAAGGGGGCCATCCAGGGAGGTGGGTTTTCTACCAGGTCCTGCCATACCAAGATGTAGGGGATTTGGTCCGGATGGCCTTCTTTCCCTGGTAAGAAAACTCTAGATTTAATTTTTAGGACTATAGGAAGACAAAAGGTACCCTCGGTGGGCCAACCAACCCCGAAAGTTGGCCATTCAGAGCGGCAGAAGGTAATAAGTTTTCTTTTCCGGATGTCCAGACTGAGATCGTGTCCTCGGGATTTCACATCCCCAAAATTAGTGAGAAGGAGGGAGAGAGGGGTACTCTGTGTTTGGCCCATGTTTAGGTCCTGGAAGAGGTTGGTTAGAAAAGGTTATTCTGAAAACGAAAGTGATTAAGAGCAGTCCCAATAGCGGAGCCTGTAAAAGGAGGAAGGGAGGTTATCGCGTGCGCGCTTCAGATGGGCTATCAACCCCCAGATGGGTCGCGGTGGACGTCTCCAACCACGCCCGACTAGGTGTCCTATAGCGCGTCCGCCAGGACTGTCCTAGTCCCCAAAACAGAAGGTACCTTGAGCCAGCTTACTTACCGATCGGTTGTCAGCGATGACCCGTTGACCTGATGTCTGGTGGGCTTGGGGGCATCCCGGACGAGCCCCCAAATGAAATGCCCACGGTCACGAGACCCCTCCACAAGACCACCAGAGACAAGAGTCAAAGCCAAACGGCAAGGGTCATTTATTGCAGGTTCGAACCTGGACCTCCGCGCGCACTCGTTGCCGGTGACGCTAAGAGGTCCCGATGGAGTTTAGTACAGCTCTTTTATAGACAGGTACAAACAAGCTCGCGACCTTCAGGGGTGGGGGGTACTGACTGGCTAACTTTTAAACAAAGACATTAGTCACTGATTGGTTAACTTTTAAACAAAGACACTAGTCACCGTCTGATTGGTTGGATGGTTGCAAAAGGGGGTTCAGCAAGCATAGTTACAGAAGCGAGAGCGGCTGGTTAAGTTTCGGTTTCCTGAGGCTTTGTTTTTCAATTAGGAATACTTAAGATGGGGCCATAGTTACGAACAGTACAAACAGGAAGATCGATGCAATCCTAGCAGCACTACGGCCTAATGGCAGGGCATCAATTCAGTCCTATTTCTACCAAAGTAGAACATAGCCCTTCAGTGATCATCCTTTTTCTTTCTTTCTTTTTTTTTTTTGGCTGCACCCCCAGAGGCTTGCAGGATCTTAGCTCCCTGACCAGGGAGTGAACCTGGCTCCAGCAGCAAAAGTGCCTAGTCCTAACCACTGCACTGCCAGGGAATTCCAGATCACTGTTCTTCTTTCTTTCTTTAAGAAATAAATTTATTTATTTATGGCTGCGTTGGGTCTTCGTTGCTTTGCGTGGGCTTTCTCTAGTTGCTACAAGTGGAGGCTACTCTTTGTTGTGGTGTGCGGGCTTCTCATTGCAGTGGCTTCTCTAGTTGCGGAGCACAGGATCTAGGGGCACGGGCTTCAGTAGTTGTGGCACGTGGGCTCAGTAGTTGTGGCTCGAAGGCTCTAGAGCACAGGTTCAGTAGTTGTGGCACACGGGCTTAGCTGCTCCACCACATGTGGGATCTTCCCAGACCAAGGATCGAACCCGTGTCCCCTGCATAGGCAGGCGGATTCTTAACCACTGCACCACCAGGGAAGTCCCTCGATCATTATTTTTCAATGAAGTTAAAATGTATATACAGATATGCACGAATATTAACTTACATTTTGATGAGTTTTAGTAAATGAAAACAACACCACCACTCCAAGATGTGGAAAATTTCCATCACCCCAGGAAATTTCTTTATGCCCTTTACCCCTCTCCCCATAGCAACCACTCTTCCAATTTCCGCCTTCCTAGATCAGTTTTGCCAGTTCTTGAACTTAATTCGAATGGAATTACACATCATGTACTCTTTTCACGGTGATCTTTTGAAAAACACAAAATTGGATCATGTAAATCCTCTGTTGAAAACCTTTAATGGCTCCCTACTACTCTTGGAATAAAATCCAGATTTCTCCTTGTGTCCAGAAAGGGCCTGTATCCCTCTCAATCCTCCAGCACTGCCTCCCAACTCTCTCCCATGCTTACTATGATGGTGATCTAGCGACCCTGGTTACCCTTCCTAGCTCCTTCCTACCTGGGGACTTGGCTCAGCTGTATTCCCGTTAACTCCTACTCACTTTCAGGCGTTGTCTTAAATATTACCTCCTCTCAGAGGCATTCCCTGGTGCCCCAATTCTAAAGTAGGTTCTCCTTAGGTTTCATTTCTGTCACTATCACAGTTAGTAATTATATATTTACACAAACTTGTTTTAAAAAATTTTGTCTGTGCTGCATGGTATGCTGGATCTTAATTACATGTATTTATTCTACTTTAAAACTGTCTATCTCCTTCACTTTACCCACAAGGGTAGGGGCCATGTCTGTTTTGTCCACCACTGTATTTCCAGCTCGTAGCCCAGAGCCTGAAACATATTAGGTGTTCAATAAGTATTTGATAAAATAAACGAATAAAATGGTTTAATTTGACTCTTGAACCTACTGAGTTGCAAAATGATAAAAAAAAAAAAAAAAAAAAGAGATGGGGAAGAAAGGCAAGAAAGATGTGGGCAGGTAAGAGTGGGATTCCGAAGGAGAACTGCTCCTCTTTAATCTTGAACAGTGAGAGTGAGGAGTGTGTTATATACAACAATGGAAAGAACACTCGGGAAGAAGTCAGATCACCTAGTTTGCTGACTTCTCTGGACCTGTAACCCATCTCCTCATTTATAAAGTGCAGGATCTGGACTAGAACATTTCATCAGTACTGCCTCTCCTCCACGTAGCACGTGGAAATATATGGGGGTATTTTCCACAGTTCCACAATAATTGGAGACCACTATTGGCAGTTTAACTCAGAGCACCAGGAATGTTAAATGTCTTGCATTGTATGACACAGTCTCAACCCTGTATTATCCAAAGTATGTGTTGAGAAACAACTCTATGAATCTAGTAGGCATGGCCTGTGGTTCCTCATTTTGTGATACTTCATAGACTATCATACAGGTAAAAGCTTACTGCATTTAAATTACCTTACTTAGAAAATTATCTATTTATGTCAGACTGCTTGCTTTAGTCTGTGATAAAAACTTAATGGTGTGGGACTTCCCTGGTGGCACAGTGGTTAAGAATCTGCCTGCCAATGCAGGGGACACGGGTTCGAGCCCTGGTCCAGGAAGACCCCACATGCCGCAGAGCAACTAAGCCTGTGCGCCGCAACTACTGAGCCTGCGCTCTAGAGCCTTCGAGCCACAACTACTGAGCCTGCGCTCTAGAGCCCGCGAGCCACAATGTCACTACTGAAGCCCGCGCACCTAGAGCCCATGCTCCAGAGCAAAGAGAAGCCACTGCAATGAGAAGCCCGCGCACCGCAACGAAGAGTAGCCCCTGCTCGCCACAACTAGAGAAAACCCTCGAGAAGAAACGAAGACCCAACGCAGCCAAAAACAAACAAACAAATAAATAAATTTATTAAAAAAAAACCTTAATGGTAGACATACTATCAGGGAATAATTGATATTTGAGGTATATATTCCACTGGAACTACATAGAAGATATCATATTTATTAGTTTCTTCCCCTTCCTTTTTTTTCTTAAAGAGCACAGTAGTGGTAAGCATTTCTCCAAGAAATTAAAAGAGCTTGATGCAATTTCATTCTTCCTTAGTAGAAGTGTAGGTAGACGTCAATTTACATTTGGGAAACTGTTATGGACTGAATGTTTGTGTCCCCCCAAAATCATACAATGAAACCCTAACACTCAATGTGATGGTATTTGGAGGTGGGGCCTTTAGCGGGTAATTAGGTTTAGATGAGGTCATGAGGGTGTAATGCCCATGATGGGATTAATGTCCTTATGGGAAGACTTCTTATTAGAGGAAGAGAGACCAGTGCTCCCACTTTCTGCCATGTGAGGACAGTGAGAAGGTGGTCCTCTGCAAGAGAGAAGTCTCTTACCAGGGAACGAAATTGGCTGGCACCTTGATCTTAGACTTCCCAGCCTCTAGAACTGTGAGAAATAAATTCCTGTTGTTTAAACCACCCAGTGTATGGTATTTTGTTAAGGCAGCCTGAGCTAATACAGAAACTAAGGCTCAAAGAAGACAAACATTAAAATTACACAGAGAACCCTCCTGTGGTAAGGCTGATATTTTTAGTGTTGTGCTTCCTAGGCTAATGTTTTACCCACCAGAACTGACTCTCAATTATAGTAATTAAGGAGACTATTTGTTAAGTGTAGTCTTATTGTCACAATTCTAGGCCCCTGCCCACTCTAAAATTCTATGTTGTTAAAAATATATATATATGGTGGAAACAACACAAATGTCCATCAAATGACAAATGGATTTAAAAATATTTATTCATACCATGGAATATTATTTGGCCATAAAAGGGAATGAAGTACCAAAGCATGATACAACACGGATGAATCTTAAAATCGTTAATACTAAGTGGAAGAAGCCTCTCACAAAAACCTACTCATTATATGATTCCATTTATATGCAATGTCCAGAAAACGCAAATCTATAGAGAAAGTAGATTTGTGGTTTCTTAGGTCTGGGGGTAATGGAGGGATGGGGACTGACATCTATAGGATATGGCTTTCTTTTTGAGGTGACACAAATGTTCTAAAATTGACTGTGGGGGGGTAGGGATAAATTAGGAGGTTGGGATTGCCATATACACACTACTATATGTAAAATAGATAACTAATATGAACCTACTGTATAGCACAGGGAACTCTACTCAGTACTCTGTAATGGGAATATGGGAATAGAATCTAAAAGAGTAGATATATGTGTATGTATAACTGATTCACTTTGCTGTACAGCAGAAACTAACACAACATTGTAAATCAACTAGACTCCAATAAAAATTAATAAAAAAATAAAATTAACTGTGGTGATGGTTGTGAATATACTAAAAACCATTCAACTGTATACTTTAAGTGGGTGAATTACACGGTTATGTGAACTTACATCGATAAAGCTATTTTAAAAATATGAAAAGGTATTCAACTTCATGCATACTTAGAGAAATGAAAATAAGAATAACAACCATTTTTCATCCATCAGATTGGCAAACATTTTCAAGCCTATAATATTTAGGACTTGGCGAGGGTGTGGGGAAGTTGGTGCTCTTGTACACTGCTGGTGGGAGTAGAAACTGAGGCAGCCTTCTTGGAGGGAAATCTGGTAAGACGTTTCATGATTCTATATATATATGAACCTGTATCAGTAGGTGTATATATATACACATACACACACCTATTGATTTAGTCATTCCACTCCCAGGAATTTACGCCACTGTACAGTTATCAAGCATAAAAATGATTACCAAAACATTGATTACAATAACAAAAATTGAAAACAACCAAAAGTCAATCAATAGAGAGTTGAGCAAAATAAATGATAGATCCATATAAAATTATGAATACCGTGCAGCTGTTAAAAAATGAAGGTGCATAACAGTATATATATAATATGCTACTGTTTTGTGCAAAAAAGGGATGAAAATAAGAATAAAAAAATATATGTGGGCTTCCCTGGTGGCGCAGTGGTTGAGAGTCCGCCTGCCGATGCAGGGGACACGGGTTCGTGCCCTGGTCCGGGAAGATCCCACATGCCGCGGAGCGGCTGGGCCCGTGAGCCATGGTCGCTGAGCCTGCGCATCTGGAGCCTGTGCTTCGCAACGGGAAAGGCCACAACAGTGAGAGGCCCACATACCGCAAAAAAAAAAAATAATAATACATAAATAAATAAATAAATAAATAAATATATGTATGTGTGTGTTTGCATAAAGAAGGATACACAAAAACTAATATAAATGGTTACCTGGTTGAGTAGGAACTAAGTAGCTATTAGGCAGAAATGGATGTCAGACTTTCCACTGAATACTTCTTACATTGTTTTATTTTTGAGGCTTTTGAATATCTAACCAGAATAAATTAAATTTAAAAATTAAGGATATGACTGAAATAAAAGAATAAGCTTATCTACAGTAAGTAAAATACAACTTATATAAGATACTTTTTTTTTTTACATCCCCTCTCTAGTTTTCTAGTTTTCATTTTTCCCATCTATTTCATTTTTGGGGACATGCTTCCATCTGTTCTGAATTCTCTATAAACCTTATCATCTCAAGATACTTTAAGTGAATATGTACAGCACTCTTTCATGTACTTATTCAATTACCAAATACTTTTAGGTCCTTAATTTATGCTCTAGATACTAGTGATATGGAAGAAAATAAGGTAGCCAAGGTTCCTGCTATGATGGAGATTACAGTTTAGTAATGAGTAGGTAGGCAATCACATAAATAAACAAGGTAATTTCAAACAGTGATAGAAGAAAATAAAACATGGTGGTGGGGAGAGACTTGGGTTGGGGAATAGTTACTTGATGGGTGTCACGAAGATCTCTCTGAGGAAATAACCTATGAACTAACCCCTGAGTGAGGATAACCTGGGAGAAGAGAGTGGTCCAGGAAGATAATGTAGCGAGTGCAAAGGTCTTGAGAATGGAACAAGTTGGCAAGTTTGAAGATCTAGAATATAGTCTGTAGAGCAGGCAGAGAGTGGTAGGAGATGAAATCAGAATGGTAGTCAGGGGACAAATCATGGGTTTAAATAAAAGAATAGTACGTATGTTTGCATATAAATTGAAAATATCTGGAAGGACACACAAAATCTTATTAACATTATTAAGTGGCTATTTTATGGGGATAATGGTTAGTAGTACTCTAATTTCCTAGACTCCAGCAGGATTTGGATTTTTAAAAGTATTTTAAAGTGCATAAAAGAAATATGCTTCAAAGGAAAAAAATGTTAATAGTGTTGAAGTAGGAATCTAGGAAAGTGAATTTTGTACCTAGAAGCTTGATGATTCCTTTGGTCCTAGTCCCTCTAGTGGCGGCTGTGGGGCAGTGCTGGTGACAGTGTCTAAGCACAAGCATCCCATGGTGAGATGCTAAAGTTAATGAACTCTGAAATACTCAGAAGTTTGAATTCTTGAAATCGTGTAATCCTTGCCACAGGGTGAGTGGGAAAAATCCAAAAATCGCTACAGTGATTGTTAGTCACCTACTGTATAGCATAAAGCAGGGGTCAGCAAAGTCTTCAGATTTTAAAATCAAAACATGAGGAAAACGCTCCAGTGCAGTAGTCTCACAACTGTGTGGCTTAAACATCCAGGCCCTGGTCACACCATCTCTTCTGAGCCTTTCCTCAGGCCTACACTGCCCTGTCTTCTCTCCACCTGGACGAGCTACATCTCCCACCCCTCTTTGTCAGCTCACCCCTTCTACATAGCTTCCCCCGACAACTTGCTTTCCCCCTCAACTCATCCCTTGGCATTTCCTGACCAGGATAAAAATAGCTGACATTTAGGGAGCTGTCACTGGGTACCAGACACCGTTAATGTTACCTTGTTCAATCCTCAAATCAATCCTGCGAGGTGGTCCTGTTATTACCTGCCTCATACAGATGGAGAAGGTAGACCTGAGGCATCGGGGCATAAAGTAGGATCAGGGCTGCTAAGTGATGGCTTGGAATTGAATCCCTGTCTGACTCTAGACTACAGGCATTTAGCCAGCAATCGATACTCGAATATAGTTTTTTATTTGGATAGATAGTGACTATATAATCAGTGTAGATCACAGGGCATAAATTCAGATGTATATAGGGACCAGGATGTGAGTACAGAGAACCTGACATCATAGTCTTTATATATATATATATATATATATATATATATATATATAAATTTTATTTATTTATTGGTTGCATTGGGTCTTCGTTGCTGTGTGTGGGCTTTCTCTAGTTGCGGCGAGTAGGGGCTACTCTTCGCTGTGGTGCGTGGGCTTCTCATTGCAGTGGCTTCTCTTGTTGAAGAGCACAGGCTCTAGGTGCGCAGGCTTCAGTAGTTGTGGCACACAGGCTCAGTAGTTGTGGCACATGGGCTTAGTTGCTCCGCAGTATGTGGGATCTTCCCAGACCAGGGCTCGAACCCTTGTCCCCTGCATTGGCAGGCAGATTCTTAACCAGTGCGCCACCAGGGAAGGCCCATAATTGTCTATTTTCTCAAAGGGATATGTTCTCCCTTGTTTTTCTTGAAACATGTGGCTTTTGTGCTCTATTTTTTGTTCTACGTTTGATAAAATAGGGATCAAAAATATTTCACTTTCCTCTTATAAAGATTTGTGATAATGCCTGGCAACTGACACTTGGCCTCAGTATCAGAGAGCAACAGAGTTAGGAGACTGCGGCAAACTCAACAGCATGGGCCCCATCTAAAGGGGGTGTTCCCAGCTCAGCTCCAGACAAATGCTGCCGTTGGGAATGGTAATTGAATCCCAAATCATCAGATCTTTCAATTTTTTAAGAGAAGGTAGAAGTCTGGAATTTTATGCAAAACTTCCCAATTTAAAAATGTTGCACAGGGAGATCAGCTCGGTGCTTTGTGACCACCTAGAGGGGTGGGATAGGGAGGGTGGGAGGGAGATGCAAGAGGGAGGGGATATGGGGATATATGTATACATAGAGCTGATTCACTTTGTTATACCAGCAACTAACACAATAATATAAAGCAATTGTACTCCAATAAAGATGCTAAAAAAATGTTGGCAATGATTTCACAACATTTTAGGAACATGGTTTGGTAGGACCAAATTTTGATTTGATCAGTCGGTCACAAGTTCAATCTTGTCTCTTTAATTGCAATGCAAGTTCCTTGTGAGGAACTGCTAAAACATTTCATTTACATCTCTCACAGTGCTAGGCACAAACCAAGTACTCAGAGATTTTTTGCTCAGCCGTGAAGCTGCTCATGAGTATTATTCTATATTTAGATTTCAATTCCTTTTGGCAAACATTTATCTGGCAAGTGTGGGCTTTTACAGAATCACAGTATCTATGAACTTATCACTGAATCAAATGGATTCTCTGAATTTACTAAAGAGAACAATGGGGCCTACGACACAGAAAGTATTCATTAAAAGTTTCTTGTTTTTTTAAAATAAATTTATTTTATTTTATTATTATCATAATTTTTCTGGCTGCATTGGGTCTTTGTTGCTGCAGGTGGGCTTTCTCTAGTTGCAGCAAGATGGGTCTAACTCTTCGTTGCAGTGTGTGGTCTTCTCATTGTGGTGGCTTCTCTTGCTGTGGAGCATGGGCTGTAGGTGCACAGGCTTCAGTAGTTGTGGCACACGGGCTCTAGAGCACAGGCTCAGTACTTGTGGCACACGGGCTTAGTTGCTCCGTGGCATGTGGGATCTTCCTGGACCAGGGCTTGAACTCGTGTCCCCTGCATTGGCAGGCGGATTCTTAACCACTGAACCACCAGGGAAGGCCAAGTTTCTTGTTTTTATTCCATTCATATTTCCTGAGTATCAGATTAATATCCTTGGTCTAGTTCATACCTTGATGCACTTTATAATCACTGGCCATAGATTAAAAAAAAAAATCCATGCCCCGCCCCTAGAAATTCCATTTTAATTGACCTACAGAAGGGTCCTGGCACTGGTATGTGTATATATATGTATATACATATATGTGTATGTACATGTGTGTGTGTATATACGTATACTCACCAAGTGATTTCTTTTTGGCTGGGCCACCAGCTTGTGGGATCAAACCTGGGCCCCTTGCAGTGGAAGCCCAGAGTTCTAACCACTGGAGTGCCAGGGAATTCCCCACCAAGTGATTTTAATGTGTAGCCAGACTAGAGGATCACTGGTCTAGGTTCTGGGAATCAGAACTCATAGGACCAGATAATCTCAGATCTTACTGCCAGAAGTTATCTCATGAGTTATTTGGCCCAGTTTCATGCACTTAAGTCACTATTTGCCTAAAACTACCATCATATCTGATTTGACTACTATATTACCAATATACTCCACTGAAATTCTATTTGAGAAGAGAGGAAGAAAGCTGAAATGTCAGGGAGATATTCAAGTGCTTGTTTCCCAAACATAATCAAGTGACTGTTCAAGTAATTTCTTTCTGTTTAAAAGAAATCTGTTACAGTAATAGTAGGTCCAAACTAATAACTCAGTGACTTCTGCCTCACTAACGAGTGGCATATTAACCACTTTTCCATGATAATTAAAAATGAATTATTTTTTTAACGTTTTTTTTTTTTTTTTTTGCGGTACGCGGGCCTCTCACCGCTGTGGCCTCTCCCCCTGTGGAGCACAGGCTCCGGACGCGCAGGCCCAGCCACCATGGCTCACGGGCCCAGCCGCTCCACGGCACGTGGGATCCTCCCGGACCGGGGCACGAACCCGCGTCCCCTGCATCGGCAGGCGGACTCTCTCAACCACTGCGCCACCAGGGAAGCCCTTTTTTAACGTTTTTATTGGAGTGTAATTGCTTTACAATGGTGTGTTAGTTTCTGCTTTATAACAAAGTGAATCAGTTATATATATACATATATCGCTATCTCTTCCCTCTTGCGTCTCCCTCCCTCCCACCCTCCCTATCCCACCCTTCTAGCTGGTCACAAAGCACCCAGCTGATCTCCCTGTGCTATGCGACTGCTTCCCACTAGCTATCTATTTTACGTTTGGTAGTGTATATATGTCCATGTCACTCTCTCACTTTGTCCCAGCTTACCCTTCCCCCTCCCAGTGTCCTCAAGTCCATTCTCTAGTAGGTCTGTGTCTTTATTCCCATCTTGCCCCAGGTTCTTCATGACCTTTTTTTTGATTCCATATATATGTGTTAGCATATGGTATTTTTCTCTTTCTGACTTACTTCACTCTGTACGACAGACTCTAGGTACATCCACCTCACTACAAATAACTCAATTTCGTTCCTTTTTACGGCTGAGTAATATTCCATTGTATACATGTGCTACATCTTCTTTATCCATTCATCTGTCCATGGACACTTAGGTTGCTTCCATGTCCTGGCTATTGTAAATAGATCTGCAATGAACATTGTGGTACATGACTAAAAATATGGAACGCTTCACGAATTTGCGTGTGATCCTTGCACAGGGGTCATGGTAATCTTCTCTGCATCGTTCCAATTTTAGTATATGTGCTGCCGAAGCGAGCACAAAAATGAATTATTTTTTAAAAAGAGAGCACACACACATAGTAAAAATGAGAAAGGTATAAAAGTACACAGTAAAGTTTACCTGCCATTCCTGTCCTTGAGCCATCAAGTCTGCCTCCCTGAAGGCAGCTACTCTTATGGGTTTCCTGGGTATCTTTCCAGAGACATTATAAAGTTATTTTTTATTTTCATATGTTGGCTTCAGTTAAGAATCTTTACTTCTGTAACTCTCTTTTTTTTTTTTTTTTTTTTTTGCGGTATGCGGGCCTCTCACTGTTGTGGCCTCTCCCGTTGCGGAGCACAGGCTCCGGGTGCGTAGGCTCAGCGGCCATGGCTCACGGGCCCAGCCGCTCCGCGGCATGTGAGATCTTCCCGGATCGGGGCACGAACCCGTGTCCCCTGCATTGGCAGGCGGACTCTCAACCACTGCGCCACCAGGGAAGCCCCTGTCACTATCTTTTTTTGACAGATCCTTCAATATTTCCTTAAGAGCAAAGGTGCTAAGGTTAGAGGGGGGAAAGAACGATCCACTGTGAGAGTGTTAGAACTTGAAAGGATCTCAGAGATCATCCTGCCCTCTGCTATTCCAAGTGTGGCTCCTGGATTAACAGGGACTTCACCTGGGGGCTTGTCAGAAATGCAGAATCTCAGACCTCACCTAGACATCCTGACGCAGATGTTTTATCTTCACCAAATCACCAGGTGATTCGTGTGCAGTTTTAAGTTTGAGAATCATTGCTCTGATCTGACATCCTCCTTCTCAAATCAAGGAAGTGTGGGTCAACAAGGAGCCAGTAGAGAGCTGATACGACAAATCAGGTCTCTTAACAGCCTTGTCAAGTGCATTTTCTGAAATGCCTAAATTCTGGCCAGATAATCTGGTGCAGTGTTTTAATGCATTTTATTCACTATGAGCTTTGGAGTCAGACACAGCACGGTTCAAATGCTAGCTTTACCAATGGAACAGAGTAGGAGCTCAATAATGGTGATTATACTTCCTGTTATTACCATTATTTTTAAAAAATAAAGAATTTTTCAGAGCAGTTTTAGGTTCACAGCCAAACTAAGCAGAGTTCCCATTTACTCCCGTCCCCCACTATCGCTATTCGCACACATTAACAAGTGAATTACTAGCATTTGTCATTGCACTTTGCACTTGATTAAAACCGCAAAGCAATGTTTCGACAGCCTTTAACGAATCATTTACAGATTCTATGTCTGACTTAACAGAAAGACTTTTTAAAAAAATTTTAAATATATCCTGTTCTTGTCTCAGAATGCTGTTTTACTCTGGCAGTCAGGGAGGGATTTTATCAGGCAGCCTAATAAAATGCAGGGACTAAAACATAGGGAGGCTAAGGTCCTGGCAGGTTCCGTTTTCTTTCCACTGGATCTTATGTTGGAACAGAGCAGCAGGTTCTGAGGAAAAGATGTTGGGAGGTAGGAGCTAAATCGGAAACTAGGCCTTTTTATCAGAGAGCTCAGCTGGTGTCCAAAATCCCAGCCTGAGCCGGGAGCTGGGAAATCAGAACGAATGGTTGCAGGTACTTTCTGGAACTTGGGGTTTGGCGCCTTGGAAGCTCAGGTTCCGAAGAACCTCAAGGGAAAAGTGCCGATTTTGCCCTGCACGACAGAACTTAGCGTGAGGCTGGAAGGAAAAGGGAGAAGCAGGAGGAGAGCTGCACATCTGAGAACGACTCTGGTAGCTAGCCGCGCAGAGCTCACCTATGGGCTGACTAATTTCTGTCCTCGTTCGGAGCTTCTAGAGCTTGTAAACTCTTACCTTCCAGCCTTTCTCCTTTACTTTTGAGCAGTTAGCTTTCTTCTTCCCACTTAAAGCCTACGACTTGTGACGTTAAAAAAAAAAAAAAAGCACTTCCGGAGGGACGTTTCCTGGAGACCAGAAGTAACTGGGCTGTCTCCTGTCGCTCCTTTATACGCAGTTTTCGCGATGCCTTGTGGGAGTTGTAGGCCAGGGGCCGAGGAGATTGGGCGGTTTTTCTGGTCCTGAGGTTAGGGCCCTGACGCTGCGCGTCTTGAGGTGCAAAGAACTTCAGCGATGTTAAAAAGTTCTATGAGATTTCTATGCTATATTTTGTACTATGTATTTTTAAAGTTTTTTTTTAAAACCAGCATTTGTAAGTTAAATTATATTTGCTCTTTTAAAAAGCATACCAACAAAGCATAAAGAAGAAAACAAAAGTGGTGAGATGACTATATCGACTTCGTACAAACAGTTCAGAAAGATGTTAGCTGAAGTTAAAAGCCTTTCTTCTGTACCTGCCCAGCTCCCTCTCTGAAAAAGAATCCACATATATGATTTTTAAAGAAAAAAATCAGGTGCAAATGTACATACAGTTGACCCTTGAACAAAACGGATTTGAAATGCAGGGGTCCACTTTTGCAGGGATTTTTTTCCAATAAATATATGAATTATGAAAAAGTGCCCAGAAGAGATAATGCTATCATACTCTTCTCAACCTTCCTTTTTCCTGTGATAATCCATCATAGAGATCTCTCCATACTGCACAAAAACAGTTATCTTACTCTTTTTTTAATGGCTTTATAGTAGTAGTTCATAACACAAATACCGTACTTTATTCATCCACTGATCTCTTCTTCTCCATCCCATTGAGGGACATTTTGGTTGTTTCCAATTTTTTTCTGTTGCAAAGAATTTTGCAATGACCTCCTTGAACATATTTTGGTGTACATCACAGGGTAAATTTGTAGAGAAAAATTGTCCAGTCAACAAGGTACAAGTTTTATAAAAGTTGATAAATACCACCAAATTGCTAAATTGTACCAATTTACACTCATATCCGACAATGTATGAAGGTGTTTACTTTCTCACTTCTGCTCTAGCACCGGGTATTATCAAACTTTAGACATTTTGCTTATCTGAGAGGTGAACAATTTATCTTCCTTTGAGTGATTAGCAGTTTCATAATTATGACTGAGGTTGCACTTATATGTTTATGGTTATTTATGTTTCTGAAAGTAGTCATATTCTTGACCCAATTTTCTGTTGGGTTAATTTTTTTTTTAAATAAATTTATTTATTTATTTTTGGCTGCATTGGGTCTTCGTTGCTGCACTCAGGCTTTCCCTAGCTGTGGCGAGTGGGGGCTACTCTTAGTTGTGGTGCATGGCTTCTCATTGTGGTGGATTCTATTGTTGCAGAGCACGAGCTCTAGGTGCACAGGCTTCAGTAGTTGTGGTACGTGGGCTCTAGAGAGCAGGCTCAGTCGTTGTGGAACATGGGCTTAGTTGCTCCACGGTATGTGGGATCTTCCAGGACCAGGGCTCGAACCCGTGCCCCTTCATTGGCAGGTGGATTCTTTTATTTTTGGCAGGTGGATTCTTAACCACTGTGCCACAGAGGAAGTCCTGTTAATCTTTTACTTACTGATTTGTTTGCACTTTTTTTAAACTGGGGAAGTCAGCCTTTTGTCTGTTACGGGAATTGTGAAATTGTTTTCCTTGTACATTATTTATCTCCTGATTTTGCTTTTGTATTTTTATGCCACACACATGTGCTTAATTTTTTTTTAGAGAAAATCCTTTCTTTATTATTATTATTTTTAAAATATTTATTTATTTATTTGGCTGTGTCAGGTCTTAGTTGCGGCACACGGGATCTTTTGTTGCGGCGCACGGTCTCTCTGGTTGTGGCGCATGGGCTCTAGAGTGTGTGGTCTTAGTTGCTCCTTGGCATGTGGGATATTAATACGACCAGGGATCGAGCCCACGTCCCCTGCATTGGAAGGGGGATTCTTAACCACTGAATCACCAGGGAAGTCCTTTTTCTTTTTCTTTTAAGGTAAGAAGTGGATTTATTTAGACAGAAACACTCCACAGAGAGAGTGTAGGCCATCTCAGAAGGTGAGAGGCCCACATGTGCTTAATTTTTGCATAGTCATGTTTATTAATTTTTTTCTATGGCTTCTGAGTTATTTGGTTATCTGTAATTTATTTTGATATAAGGAGGAATGGCTGTAGCTTTATCATTTATCATTTCTTCAAAATACTAGACAGTGGTCCCAACATGATTTTTATTACCTTTACCATAAGAGGGAAAAACCCAGTGAACATTAAAAATACACCCTATCATAAGGTGCTGCAACAAGTTTAAATTTTTTAAATTAATTAATTAATTATTTATTTTTGGCTGCGTTGGGCCTTCGTTTCTGCGCGTGGGCTTTCTCTAGTTGTGGGGAGCGGGGGCTTCTCTTGTTGCAGAGCACGGGCTCTAGGTGCGTGGGCTTCAGTAGTTGTAGCACGCGGGTTTCAGTAGTTGTGGCTCGTGGGCTCTAGAGCACAGGCTCAGTAGTCGTGGTGCATGGGCTTAGTTGTTCTGAGGCATGTGGTATCTTCCTGGACCAGGGATCAAACCCGTGTCCCCTGCATTGCCAGGCGTATTCTTAACCACTGCACCACCAGGGAAGTCCTGCAGCAAGTTTAAAGGTTAGTTTTGGGGAAAAGAGTAGAAATAAATAAGTGCACTCTACTTTTCTCAAAACACGTGCTTACCTGTATTAAATAATACTCCAAAAAGGTGCTAATATTTATTAAAATAAGTAATGAAGACTTTTCTAATCAATATACAACTTAAAAAAGAGAATAAATTGTGAAAATGATTTAAAAAATTAAAATGATTGAAGAATTCCCAAATTGAGGAAGTGTTATGTATGTTCAAATATAAAGCAAAGTTTTTCCCCAGATCATCCTTTAGAAAAAATGTAGATGCCTCATACTTGTAACCTTACAAAGTTTCTCATACAATGGAAGAATAGCACTATTCTTAATACAGTTTTTCATAATATAGTATTTTAAATATGTATAAGTAAATTTAAAAAGTTGAATATTACATGTCGTTTGATCATTTTATATATAACTAAATAATGAAATTTAAGTATTACATGTAGGCATTTGACTATTTTATATATAATATATATACTATATTCATATGTAATATGTACAAATATGGCCCTAAACTCATTTTTTGTTTTTGTTTTTGCATTGTCTCATTGGTGAAACTTAGACTTGGCTTTTATTCAGGCCTGGATGATGTATTCTTGCCATTTTGTTATTGTTTGATCAAGGCTTTAGTGCGGATACAGCGGTGCAATATATTAACCTTAAAAGAAGTTCTGAAGTAGAAACATCATTTAGAAAAATGGTGAAAAATACAAGAAAAAATAGCTAAATGTTTTACCATATTTGCCTCTAGGCAGAGGGAGGTATGAGGCAAGTCTTCCACTTTTTTGTTAAAAACTTGGAATACTATGTCCTTTAAAAAACCCAAAACTCATGAGGATGTACAACACTGATGTAAATAAAAATTAATTTGAAAACAAGAATGTGAAGTTTGTGTTAGTTTTTATAATAAGAAAAACATGAAGATGTTTGGTTGGGCACTTCCTTTTAAGATTTTCTTTTTCTCTGATTATAAAATCACACTGTAAGCATTTTCATCAAGGGCTTATCAAATTCAACGTTTTATGTAAATATATATAAATATATTTAAATATATATAATTAAGTTATATGTAACATACAATAATACATTAGTTTCAAGTGTAAAACATAGTGATTCAATTTTTTTTTTTTTCCTGCACCACATGGCTTGCGGCATCTCAGTTCCTCAACCAGGGATTGAACCTGGGCCAAGGCACTGAAAGCACTGAATTCTAACCACTAGACCACCAGGGAACTCCCATGATTCGATATACATATATATATTTTTAAATGCCAGGTGCTACTATTTTTTTTTAATATTTATTTACTTATTTTTATTTGGTTGCGCCGAGTCTTAGTTGCAGCACGTGTGTTCCTTAGTTGCGGCTTGGGGGCTCCTTAGTTGTGGCAGGCAAACTATCAGTTGTGGCATGCATGTGGGATCTAGTTCCTTGACCAGGGATCAAACCTAGGCTCCCTGCATTGGGAGAACGGAGTCCTACCTACTGCACCACCAGAGAAGTCCCTCGATATTTTTATACATTATAAAATAATCACCACAATAAGTCAAGTTACCATCCATTACCATGCAAAGTTGTTACAATTTATATTTTTATTTGGGGGATGTGATCTTGTAAGTAAGCCAGTCAGTACTATTATTAAAAAATAACAAAACCTCAAAGGCTTAAAACAAGTTGAGAAGGAGATTTTTACTGAATTCTGATAGTGACAATAAATATGGAGATATCAAAATGAGGAAACTAATCAGTAATGCTGTGTAAACCTGTAACATCACAATATAAAGGACACCTTCAACTGGGTGCTTATTGAATTGGGGACACTAAGGAGGGAGGAGCCATTCAGAGCCAAGGTGTCAGATATGTAAGCCACAGTTTAGTAAATAATATGATAGATAATACAATATGATGCAGGTGTAGTCTATTACTAGAATTGCCTAATTCCAGATTTTTGAGGAAAGGAACAAAACCTTTAGTCGATTTTATTCTGTCACATACATTATGCCTACATGGAATAATAACATTGGTAAACCTCAGTTACAAGATGTAGGGGGAGCAAAGGAAATTATCAGAATTCTTTATTTTTTTAAAGAAGCAAAAACTACAGGTACTTTGTGAGTATATATTCAATAGGCTCTCAGTAAATCTCTACTGACTTACACATGTTAAGTTTCTTTTCTAAAACATGTGCCAACATGAGTGAAAGACCATAAGAACAAGAGGATTCAGTGCAGTATTCTCTGTAAGAGCTGATGATTGGAAGTGTCTGACACTAAGGAACTGAGATATACACACACACACACACACACACACACACACACATATATATATGTAAATATATTTGTAAATGCAATGACTGCAAAAATGAAACTCTGTTAGCAGTGGTTACCTCAGTTACCTTGGGAAGAAAACTGGGGGCTGGAAGACCAAGGGTGGAGGGACACTTACCTTTCATGCCTACCATTTTGTACCCTTAAAATTTTGTTCTGACTACAGTCCTGAAGCCTGTGGGGAAAAATCCACATTCACAGAAATGTAGACAAGATGAAAAGGCAGAGGGCTATGTACCAGGTGAAGGAACGAGATAAAACCGCAGAAAAACAACTAAATGAAGTGGAGATAGGCAGTCTTCCAGAAAAAGAATTCAGAATAATGATAGTGAAGATGATCTAGGACCTCGGAAAAAGAATGGAGGCAAAGACCGAGAAGACGCAAGAAATGTTTAACAAAGACCTAGAAGAATTAAAGAACAAACAAACAGAGATGAACAATACAATAACTGAAATGAAAACTACACTAGAAGGAATCAATAGAAGAAAAACTGAGGCAGAAGAACGGATAAGTGACCTGGAAGACAGAATGGTGGAATTCACTGCTGCAGAACAGACTAAAGAAAAAAGAATAAAAAGAAATGAAGACAGCCTAAGAGACCTCTGGGACAACATTAAACGCAACAACATTCGCATTACAGGGGTCCCAGGAGGAGAAGAGAGAAAGGACTAGAGAAAATATTTGAAGAGATTATAGTCGAAAATTTCCCTAACATGGGAAAGGATATAGCCACCCAAGTCCGGGAAGCACAGCGAGACCCATACAGGAAAAATCCAAAGAGAAACATGCCGAGACACATAATAATCAAATTGGCAAAAATTAAAGACAAGGAAAAATTATTAAAAGCAGCAAGGGAAAAATGACAAATAACATACAAGGGAATTCCCATAAGGTTAACAGCTGATTTCTCAGCAGAAACTCTACAAGCCAGAAGGGAGTGGCATGATATACTTAAAGTGATGAAAGGAAAGAACCTACAACCAAGATTACTCTACCTGGCAAGAATCTCATTCAGATTCGATGGAGAAATCAAAAGCTTTACAGACAAGCAAAAGACGAGAATTCAGCACCGCCAAACCAGCTCTACAGCAAATGCTAAAGGAATTTCTCTAAGTGGGACACACAAGAAAGGAAAAGGGGGCTTCCCTGGTGGTGCAGTGGTTGAGAGTCCACCTGCCGATGCAGGGGACACGGGTTTGTGCCCCAGTCTGGGAGGATCCCGCGTGCCGTGGAGCGGCTGGGCCCGTGAGCCATGGCTGCTGAGCCTGCGCGTCTGGAGCAGGAGAGGCCACAACAGTGAGAGGCCCGCATACCGCAAAAAAAAAAAAAAAAGAAAGGAAAAGGACCTACAAAAACAAACCCAAAACAATTAAGAAAATGGTCATAGGAACATACATATCGATAATTACCTTAAACGTGAATGGATTAAATGCTCCAACCAAAAGACACAGGTTTGCTGAATGGATACAAAAACAAGACCCATATATATGCTGTCTACAAGAGACCCACTTTAGACCTAGAGACACATACAGACTGAAAGTGAGGGAATGGAAAAAGATATTCCATGCAAATGTAAATCAAAAGAAAGCTGGAGTAGCAATATTCATATCAGATAAAATAGACTTTAAAATAAAGAATGCTACAAGAGACAAGAAAGGACACTATGTAATGATCAAGGGATCAATCCAAGAAGAAGATATAACAATTATAAATATATATGCACCCAACATAGGTGCACCTCAATACATAAGGCAACTGCTAGCAGCTATAAAAGAGAAAATCGACAGTAACACAATAAGAGTGGGGGACTTTAACACCACACTTACACCAATGAAGAGATCATCCAAAATGAAAATAAATAAGGAAGCACAAGCTTTAAATGACACAATAGACCAGATATATTTAATTGATATTTATAGGACATTCCATCCAAAACCAGCAGATTACACTTTCTTCTCAAGTGCACATGGAACACTCTCCAGGATAGATCACATCTTGGGGCACAAATCAAGCCTCAGTAAATTTAACAAAATTGAAATCATATCAAGCATCTTTTCTGACCACAATGCTATGAGATTAGAAATGAATTACAGGGAAAAAAAACGTAAAAAACACAAACACATGGAGGCTAAACAATACGTTGCTAAATAACCAAGAGATCACTGAAGAAATCAAAGAGGAAATCAAAAAATACATAGAGACAAATGACAATGAAAACACGATGATCCAAAACCTATGGAATGCAGCAAAAGCAGTTCTAAGAGGGAAGTTTATAGCTATACAAGCCTACCTCAAGAAACAAGAAAAATCTCAATTAAACAATTTAACCTTACACCTAAAGGAACTAGAGAAAGAAGAACAAGCAAAACCCAAAGTTAGCAGAAGGAAAGAAATCATAAAGATCAGAGCAGAAATAAATGAAATATAAACAAAGAAAACAATAGCAAAGATCAATAAAACTAAAAGCTGGTTCTTGGAGAAGATAAACAAAATTGATAAACCATTAGCCAGACCCGTCAAGAAAAAGAGGGAGAGAACTCAAATCAATAAAATTAGAAATGAAAAAGGAGAAGTTACAACAGACACTGCAGAAATACAGACCATCCTAAGATACTACTACAAACAACTCTATGCCAATAAAATGGACAACCAGGAAGAAATGGACAAATTCTTAGAAAGGTATAACCTTCCAAGACTGAACCAGGAAGAAACAGAAAATATGAACAGACCAATCACAAGGAATGAAATTGAAACTGTGATTAAAAATCTTCCAACAAACAAAAGTCCAGGACCAGATGGATTCACAGGTGAATTCTATCAAACATTTAGAGAAGAGTTAACACTCAGCCTTCTGAAACTCTTCCAAAAAATTATGGAGGAAGGAACACTCCCAAACTCATTCTATGAGGCCACCATCACCCTGATACCAAAACCAGACAAAGACACTACAAAAAAAAATTGCAGACCAATATCACTGATGAATATAGATGCAAAAATCCTCAACAAAATACTAGCAAACAGAATCCAACAACACATTAAAAGGATCATACACCATGATCAAGTGGGATTTATCCCAGGGATGCAAGGATTCTTCAATATACGCAAATCAATCAATGTGATACACCATATTAACAAATTGAAGAATGAAAACCATATGATCATCTCAGTAGATGCAGAAAAAGCTTTTGACAAAATTCAACACCCATTTATGATAAAAACTCTCCAGAAAGTAGGCATAGAGGGAACCTACCTCAACATAATAAAGGCCATATATGACAAACCCACAGCAAACATCATTCTCAATGGTGAAAAACTGAAAGCATTTCCTCTAAGATTAGGAGGAAGACAAGGATGTCCACTCTTGCCACTATTATTCAACATAGTTTTGGAAGTCCTAGCCACAGCAATCAGAGAAGCAAAAGAAATAAAAGGAATACAAATCGGAAAAGAAGAAGTAACATGTCACTCTTTGCAGATGACATGATACTACACGTAGAGAATCCTAAAGATGCCACCAGAAAACTACTAGAGCTAATCAATGAATTTGGTAAAGTTGCAGGATACAAAATTAATGCACAGAAATCTCTTGCATTCCTATACACTAATGATGACAAATTTGAAAGAGAAATTAAGGAAACACTCCCATTTACCACTGCAAAAAAAAAAAGAATAAAATACCTAGGAATAAAAAAACCTAGGGAGACAAATGATCTGTATGCAGAAAACTATAAGACAGTGATGAAAGAAATGAAAGATGATACAAACAGATGGAGAGATATACCATATTCTTGGATTGGAAGAATCAATATTGTGGAAATGACTATACTACCCAAAGCAATCTACAGATTCAATGCAATCCCTATCAAATTACCAATGGCATTTTTTACGGAACTAGAACAAAAAATCTTAAAATTTGTATGGAGACACAAAAGACCCCGAGTAGCCAAAGAAGTCTTGAGGGAAAAAAACAGAGCTGGAGGAATCAGACTCCCTGACTTCAGGCTATAGTATAAAGCTACAGTAATCAAGACAATATGGTCCTGGCACAAAAACAGAAACATAGATCAATGGCACAAGATAGAAAGCCCAGAGATAAACTCATGCACCTATGGTCAACTAATCTATGACAAAGGAGGCAGGGATATACAATGGAGAAAAGACAGTCTCTTCAATAAGTGGTGCTGGGAAAACTGGACAGCTACATGTAAAAGAATGAAATTAGAACACTCCCTAACACCATACGCAAAAATAAACTCAAAATGGATTAGAGACCTAAATGTTAGACCGGACACTATAAAACTCTTGGAGGAAAACATAGGAAGAACACTCTTTGACATAGATCACAGCAAGATCTTTTTTGATCCACCTCCTAGAGTAATGGAAATAAAAACAAAAATAAACAAATGGGCCCTAATGAAACTTCAAAGCTTTTGCACAGCAAAGGAAACCATAAACAAGACGAAAAGACAACCCTCAGAATGGGAGAAAATATTTGCCAACGAATCAATGCACAAAGGATTAATCTCCAAAATACATAAACAGCTCATGCAGCTCAATATTAAAAAAACAAACAACCCAATCCAAAAATGGGCAGAAGATGTAAACAGAGATTTCTCCAAAGAAGACATACAGATGGCCAAGAAGCACATGAAAAGCTGCTCAACATCACTAATTATTAGAGAAATGCAAATCAAAACTACAAAGAGGTATCACCTCACGCCAGTTAGAATGGGCATCATCAGGGCTTCGCTGGTGGCGCAGTGGTTGAGAGTCTGCCTGCCGATGCAGGGGACACGGGTTCATGCCCCGGTCCGGGAAGATCCCACATCCCACGGAGCGGCTAGGCCCGTAAGCCATGGCCACTGAGCCTGCGCGTCTGGAGCCTGTGCTCCTCAACGGGAGAGGCCACAACAGTGAGAAGCCCGCGTACTGCAAAAAAAAAAAAAAAAAAAAAAAAAAGAATGGGCATCATCAGAAAATCTACAAATGCTGGAGAGCGTGTGGAGAAAAGGGAACCCTCTTACACTGTTGGTGGGAATGTAAATTGATACAGCCACTATGGAGAACAGTATGGAGGTTCCTTAAAAAACTAAAAATAGAATTACCATATGATCCAGCAATCCCACTATGAGCATATACCCAGAGGAAACCATAATTCAAAAAGACACATGCACCCCAATATTCATTTCAGCACTATTTACAATAGCCAGGTCATGGAAGCAACCTAAATGTCCATTGACAGACGAATGGATAAAGAAGAAGTGGTACATGTATACAATGGAATATTATTCAGCCATAAAAAGGAACGAAATTGGGTCATTTGTTGAGTCCTGAATGGATCTAGAGACTGTCATACAGAGTGAAGTAAGTCAGAAAGAGAAAAACGAATATCGTATATTAACGCATATATATGTGGAACTTAGAAAAATGGTACAGATGAACTGGTTTTTAGGGCAGAAATTGAGACACAGATGTAGAGAACAAACGTATGGACACCAAGGGGGGAAGGCGGTGGGGTGGTGGGTATGGTGGTGTGATGAACTGGGAGATTGGGATTGACATTTATACACTGATGTGTATAAAATGGAAGACTAATAAGAACGTGCTGTATAAAAAAATAAATAAAATAAAATTCAAAAATTCAAAAAAAAAAAAAGAGCGACAGTATAACATGGGAAGTCTACTCAACACTCTGTAATAACCTAAATGGGAAGAGGATCTGTAGATGAATAGATATGTATATGTACAAATGAATCAGATTGTATATTCCTAGAACAAGCAATATTGTAATCAAATTACTCTGATAAAAAATTAAAAATAAAAAAAGCGAAAAATAAGTCATGAGACATAAAAAAAAAAAAGAATTACACGTGTATTAGTCAGGGTTCTCCAGAGAAACCGAACCAATAAGATTTGTGTGTGGATAGAGACAGAGATAGAGATAGAGATAGAGAGAGAGAGAGAGAGAGAGAGAGAAAACAAAAAAATTTTTTTGTTCTATGTGAATGTAGTGCAAATTAAAAAATAAAATTTTAAATAAAATTCAAATTCAGGGTTAAACCACATTTGTCATTGTTTTCCAGCTATTCCTTCCTTCAAATGCACACAGCCACCAGATTTAATCTTCATAAAACTTCACTTTTAACATGTCAGATGCTTGAGAAACTACAGCAGTTCCCTGTTACCTCCACACTCGCTCAGTGTTCTTGGCCTGATCATCAAGGCTCTCAACATTCTGGCCCAGGGCTCATCTTCAACACTAGTCTTAAAGGCTTTTCAACACATTCTGCTGTAAAGTTGTTTTCCTCACCTTTCCCTGAACATGCTATGGACATTTTCAACTCTCTTCGACAGCTTTTGCATTTTGCCCCTTCCTCCTTTTTTCCATGTAATTTGTGAATGCATCTATGAATTTCTTTTAAATTTTCCCTCAAAACCACACAATTTAGCATTTGATTATGTAATGTGCTAAAGCTTAATTTGAGTTAATCTTATGTTCTCAACGAAATTAATTTTCTGGTATGTGAGGTGTGGTGATTAAAGCATAGTCCTATTCAAGGAATAAGGAGCAGGGTTCAGCATCGTTTCCATTGCACTGTGATTCCTGTAAGCAAGGGATCACTCAGAAGAGACAACAATTGGACCTGCAAGTGGCCAAGACCCCTGTGAGAGGGGAAGCTCTGCGATGGCAGGATTCATTTCGTTCTTCTTTGTTCAACCCACTGCACAGTGTTAGCTGCTTCGAAGGGTGAATAAATTGGCTTATTACATGCAGTAGAGCATGCAACAAACCAAAGCAACTGAAGAACAAATTCTTGAATAGTGCCCTCTGAATTGTCATCTCTACTAAGTCAGTAAATAGCCATGTGATGTTTGGTGTTTTGTAGTTTTTACTGACTTATTTTTTTATATCTTTATTGGATTATAATTGCTTTACAGTGTTGTTAGTTTCTGCTTTATAACAAAGTGAATCAGCTGTATGTATACATATATCCCCATATACCCTCCCTCTTGCGTCTCTCTCCCACCCTCCCTATCCCACCCCTCTAGGTGATCACAAAGCATCAAGCTGATCTCCCTGTGCTATGCAGCAGCTTCCCACTAGCCGTCCATTTTACATTTGGTAGTGTATACATGAACTGACTTGTTTTTTATTGCTTTTTTCTTATTACTCGAATATTATATGTTTATCTTAGCAAATGTAGATGAGCAAAAAGAATGAAATATAAACATAGGTGACCCTGTTACCTAGTGACAATTGGTCTCTTTTGGTGTATATGCTTCTGCATATTTTATAAATATACATACCATATACAGATGGTCCCTGACTTACAATGGTTTAGGATTTTTCAAGTTAACAATGGTGTAAAAGAGATACGCGTACAGTAGAAACCGTACTTTGAACTTTGAATTTGGATCTTTTCCCAGGCTAGCGACATGTGGTATGATACTCAATAAGTATTTAATAAGTTACATGAAATATTCAACACTTTATTATAAAATAGGCTTCTGTTAGGTGATTTTTCCCAACTGTAGGCTAATGTAAGTGTTTTGAGCATATTTAAGGTAGGCTAGGCTAAGTTATGGTGTTCAGCAATTTAGGTGGGTTAAACGCATTTTTGACTTAGGAGGGGTTTATTGTGTTGTAACCCCACGGTAAGGGGTCAAGGAAGATCTGTATATAAAACAGGACTCATACCATACTTCTAAAACTTAACTTCTATATTTTTTTCCTTTTTAAATTATACCCAATAATGTGCATAAGTCTCAACACTCAGTGAACGTTTACAATGATGCATATTGTTTGTAACCTTTTTATCCATCTGACAATGTGTGAACGTTTCCCAGGCATTAAATATTTTTCTATATCATTTAAGATGACTACACGGTGTACTACTGTGGATCATTATTTAAATGATTGTTGGACATTTAATTTTCCTAAAAAATTTTCATTATTGTAACTGTGTTTTGGTAAAGATAACCAGCTGTATCTTTGTACACATTCTTGATTACAATCTTTGCGTAAATTCCTAGGTATGGAATTGCCTAGACAATATTATGTAAAATTCTGACTTTTGAAATGCCAATTTCCATTTCACAAAGGATGTACCAATTTCTTCTGCTGCCAGTAGATTTTTCTTTTAAATATTCATTTATTTATTTGTCTGTGCCTGTTCTTAGTTGCAGCACATGTGATCTTCGTTTCGGCATGCGGGATCTTAGTTGAGGAATGTGGGATCTAGCTCCCTGACCAGGGATCAGACCCAGGCTCCCTGCATTGGGAGTGTGGAGACTTAGTCACTGAACCACCAGGGAAGTCCCCTGTTGCCAGCAGATGTTGAATGTGTCTAGGACTCTTTACTAACTTTAATATGCAGAAGGTGAGAACAATATTGGTCTAGGAAAAGAGCCTTCCATTGCATTTAATAAAACATGAGTGGCTGCTTTACCAAAATTCCTTTCTTAGTCATCTTTTCTCTTTGTTCTTTAGAGCAACATCAAAGCATTGTCCTGCCTGTTCTCAGGATAGAGAGTAATGGCAGCAAACTTTTTTTTCTGGGCAAGGTTGTCTAGTGTTCGAGGGATATAACTTTTCTTTTTGATTGTGGTAAAGTATATATAACATAAAATGTACCATTTTAAGCGTACAGTTCAATGGCATTAAGAACATTCACACTGTTGTGCAACCATCATCCCCATCCAACTCCAGGACTTCTTTCATCTTCCCAAACTGAAACTCCATACCCATTAAACAGTAACTCCCCATTTGTCCCTCCCCCCAGCCTCCTGGTAACCTCTCTTTTTCTTTTTGTCTCTATGAATTTGACTACTCTAGGTATCTCATATAAGTGAAACCATACAGAATTTGTCTTTTGTGATTGGTTTATTTCACTTAGCATGTCTTCAAGGTTCATCCATGTAGCATGTGTCAGAATTTCCTTCCCTTTTAAGGCTGAATAATATCCCATTGTATGTATATACCACATTTTGTTTATCCTTCTGTTAATGGACACTTGGGTTGCTTCTACGTCTTGGCTATCGTGAATAGTGATGCTATGATCATGGGTGTACAAATATCTGTTTGAGTTCCTTTTTTCAATTCTTTTGGGTATACCAGAAGTGGAATTGCTGGATCATATGGTAATTCTATGTTTAATTTGTTGAGGAATCACCACTGTTTTTCACAGCTGTAACTTCATATCCTTTTAAGACCATTTGTTAGTTATTTTGGTCAGGATTTTGTGATGCCCAAATGGGCCTCCAAATACCTCAAGGGTTGTGAAATTTCCAAAACAAAATTTGTACTTCGTTTTAAAATTCCACACCAAACTTTCAGCAAGAAATGATATATAATGAAGGATTAGTAAAAATGGGACTTCAGTGATTTCTCTTTAGAAATAAACCTTAAAAAATGTATATTGGTGAGCTCAATGAAAAAGTATTTTTTTAAGGCAATAGTTTATGGAGGCATTTAAAGGGTTAAGGCAGTTAAAATGTATCCCTGACCACTCACTTTCTTCTCTAAATCCTGCATTTATTAGGGCCACAGTGAGCTGAAATACAGGCACCCTGGACCCACCCTAGGCCAGACACACTCCTGAGTGTGGAGACAGCCAGCCCAGGAGAAATGGCCCAGTGATCAGACCCCAGTCATCATACAGTTCTCCTTCTCACTGGCATATTTTATTTCCTTTGTGACACAAATCACTATTTTAAATAATCCTCTTTGTTTGCATGTGTCTTGTCTGCCTCCCTCTGTCAGAATGTAAGCTCCCTAAAAACAGAGACTTGTTTACCACACCTTTTTCTACAATTGTGCTGAACATAAAATAGGTCCTCAATAAATATTTATTGAATGAATAGATTTTCAAATGAATACAAATTTGCCTTCTTAGTCTATTTCTTTCTACTCTTAAACTATTTAAAAACTTATGAAATACTGTAAAAACACTCAGAAAAGCGCCTACTACTCATATTTAACAAACCCTAAGATTTTACCATAATGCTTCAATTCTTTTTCTATCCTTTAAAAAAAATGGAAAAAGATAAAAATATATAGGAGATGAAGAGATGGCCAATTTGGGGAGTGTGTAAAAATGGACAGTCTTTGTCGACTCATGAGAGGAATGGTTCATCTACGTCGCTTACATAAATTCAAACTACAGATCCCAGGCAGCACTGCAACAGTTCTGCTCGTGGGCTATTCTTTTCTCTTGTATAAACAGCCAATGAAAGGTAGAGTTTACAAAGGTCTAGGATGACATCTGGTGTGTTGACTGTGGCCAGACTTAAATCTAGTTATTGTCGTTTGGAACGCGCAGCTGTAAACCAGACCTCATAAGGCTTTTCCTGTTAATTCGCAGCTCATTGTGCCTCTTGTTTCAGAGGGAAGAAAAGCTGATTTAGTAATCTAAATGGACGCGATACTGAATTACAGGTCGGAAGATACTGAAGATTACTACACGTTACTGGGATGTGATGAACTGTCTTCGGTAAGGCAGTGAATAATGCCGTTCTTTTTCACAACAGTATTTCAAGTTTTTATTTAAGGTTTTAATTTGGAACTTGCGTTGCCTAAAAATCTAATCTTGTATTATTTTAAAGCACTTTTGGCTCAGAGAAAGTTAAGGACTTAAATATGTGCTGGGTCTTTACTTGAATAATGTCCTTTTTCAGTTTTATGGAAGCTTCTGATTGAATATGTGTATTCTGTCACATGGCCATAGACTATTTCAAATATACTAAAAATACATATTTGAAATTTAATTGTAATTGCTATTGGCAGTGTTTCATAGTATACATAAGCTATTTCATTATGGTAATTTACACTGTAATTTAGATGAGATGTAATTTTCTAGTAATTAGTGATTTTAAAATTTTTTATTAAAATATGTAGTTTTATGTGAGCAGTTAAATTATATAAACCAAGAAACATCGTTTTATGTTAATATTTCAAATTGTGTGAGAGAAATTACTTCTTTAAAGTCTGGCTTCTGAAACAAAATGTGTGAAAACTCTGTAATTGTTCACTTGATCTATAATGGAACAATGTTTTTAAAAGTCCCCATAGATAATTATAAAGGTTGTAAAAGTTTTTTAAATTATGGAAAGCTCATTTATAATTCTACCTCCCAAGGGTAACACTATTAATGTCTGGTATATTAATCATCAGTCTTTTTCCTATATATGTATTTTTGAAGACAAGTTCGCTTTTTATCTGTTAACATTATAACAAGGATTTCTCCAGGCTACTAAAGATTCTTCACATATATGTTAATGATTGCATATTTCATTTTACTATTGTACCACAATTGGTTATTCTCTTATTGTTAAACATTTCATTTATTTACAGTTTTTTAATATTTTAAGTATTGAGATGAATATGAAATATATTTCAATTATATTATTAAATATGTTCATATTATTTTATATTTATATAACAAGTATTAAAATATTTATTTTATTTTATTACTAAAATATAGCTATTAATATTAAAATATTTTAAAGCAAATTATTTTTCTATTCATCTTTGCTTCATAAGGCTGGAGTTAAGTAATAAAATGTACTTCATTTTGTTTGGAGAATAGAATAATATTGGACACAAAGGATTATCTCTAATTTCGTCACCCTGAGGAAGTTATCTTAGGTACCTTGTAGTTAAACACACTTAGAGCAACTGAGAAAGCTTATTATGTGTTATTCATACTTTGGATTATACTCTTGCCAGATAATTTTTGAAGGAATTATTTGAATCAAAGGAACATAATTTAATTTGAAAAGTTTCACGATTTGGATTTATGAAAAATATTGTCATGCTAGGTTATAAAGTAAAGGTTGTAATATCCCCTTAATAAATCTCTTGACCCTTTAGTCAGTCTTTTGTAGTTTTGTTATTGTCTTTTCAATCTTTCTACGAAGAAAGATTAGTCTTGAATAGACTACGGTGTATACCGTAGCATATATTAAAAGGAGAATAAAAGCATTGTCTTGACATTCCTTCTTCTGGATGTATTTTACTAATTCTGTCAATGGCATAGCATGTGTAGGTAACAGTCATTTATTTAAAATGCAATGACCTGTCACAATTTTGTCGATTCTTTTTATATATATCTTCCCCCCCGCCCCGCCTTTTTGTTTTGTTTTGTTTTGGCCACACCGCTCAGTTTGCGGGATCTTAGTTCCCTGATCAGGGATCAAACCTGTGGCCCCTGCAGTGGAAGGGTGGAGTCCTGACCACTGGACTGCCAGGGAATTCCCCTCTCCCCTCTTTTTATATGTATCCTTCTCACTGAAAAATATTTTAATGCCTTTTTTTGAGTATTACTATGACATTTCCTTTACTTAAATTGTGTTGCATGGATTTTCTTTACTTCAAATATTCCTTGATCTGATGCTCTAAAAAATTAACCAGAACTGTTCCTATCCAAGAGCAATTTAGCAGTTATAATTTCAAAGCAGCTTGATATTTTGATTCCACTTACAACAGTTGAGTTAGATACACACATAATTCTTTGCTTTAGTATACAGTTGTTACACTTTAAAGTGTGTGTTGGAAATTAATTAAATGACATATATGAGGCCACGGGAGGATTTCCATGCTGTTGAGTAGGAAACAAATACCCCCTGTTCAAAAACATTTACTGAAATTTGAGCCCAAATCAGTTAGCTTTTTCTCCCTATGTCAGATTTTACATAGACACATGCTATGAAATCTTCTGAAGTCCTTATTGATGCATATACCACACACTACCGGTGTAAGGCATCCTCTTGGGTGTGGATCTTAACTGATTTTTTAATATCTGGTCAACATTTCAGTAGTAATAAGACTTTCTCATTTCAAGATTTCATGGACTTGAAAACTGAGCATAAACTCAATAAATAGAAACACCTATTTTTTTTCTAGTTCTCTTTCTTATTGACTTCAGACCACCTGGGTTTAAATCTTAACAATTTATTGGCTATGTGACCTTGGGAAAATTATTTAACTTTTCTATGGCTGGGTTTCCTAATATGCAAATGGGGATAATAATAGTACTCACCTCATGGAGGTGTTGTTGGGATCAAATGAGACATGATACATAAGGTGCTTAGAATAGTGCCTGGCATATAGTAAGTTGTCGTGGTTGAGGGAGTTGTTTTGGCCTCACGGTAACACTGTACACTTGGAACTTCATAAATTCATTCTATTCTTTTAAAATCACTTAATTAATTTATTTTTGGCTGCGTTGGGTCTTCGTTGCTGCGCATGGGCTCTCTCTAGTTGCTGCAGGAGGGGGCTACTCTTCCTTGTGGTGCACGAGCTTCTCATTGCAGTGGCTTCTCTTGTTGTGGAGCACGGGCTCTAGGTGTGCAGGCTTCAGTAGTTGTAGCTCGCGGGCTATAGAGCACAAGCTCAGTAGTTGTGGTGCACGGGCTTAGTTGCTCCGTGGGATGTGGGATCTTCCAGGGCTCGAACCTGTGTCCCCTGCATTGGCAGGTGGATTCTTAACCACTGCACCACCAGGGAAGTCCCCATTCTATTCTATAATTCACATTATTTTAAAAATATTTTATTTTGAAATGATTTTTAATAGAAGTTTTTGAAGAGGAATTTTAGGTTCATAGCAAAATGGAAGGCAAGATACAGAGGTTTCCCATATACCTGCCCCCTCCACTGATGCATAGCTTCTCCCATTATCCACATTCCCACCAGAGTTACAACTGATGAACCTACATTGACACATCATTATCACCCAAAGTCTATAGTTTACATTATGGTTCACTCTTGGGTTTGTACTTTCTGTGGGTTTGGACAAGTGTACAATGACATTTATCCACCTTATCATAGTGTATCATAGAGAGTAGTTTCTCTGCTCTAAAAATCTTCTGTGTTCCATCTATGTTGGAATAATTTTTGGCTTACAGAAAAGTTGCAAACATAATAGAGTTCTTGTATACACTTCACCCAGCTTCCTTAATGTTAACATCATATTTAATGGTAGTACCATTATCAAAATCAGAAAATTAACATTGGTACAATAGTATTAACTCAACCAGTGGTCATCAAGCATTTTTTGTAAAGGACCAGATAGACAGGGTCAGCACTAGGGTGAGGCAAGCAGAGTGCTTATGATACAAAAATTTAAGGAGGCACTAATTCTCAGGGTTTCTGCAAGTGCAGAGACCTGAGAGAGAGTGAGTACTTCCTTAAACCCAGGTGTCCTGCTTGTCTCTCTTTTTTTTGGCGTGTGCGGCGAGCGGGATCTTAGCTCCCTGACCAGGGATCGAACCCGTGTCCTCTGCATTGGGAACGCAGAGTCTTAACTGCTGGACCGCCACGGAAGTCCCTGCGTGTGTCATCTTGGTGCTGATGCTGAGATGGCAAATATTTTAGATTTTGCAGGATTTATGGTCTCTGACACAACCACTCAATTCGGCCATTGTGAGAAAGTAGCTAAAGATAACATGTAAATGAATGACCATGGCTGTCTTCCAATAAAACTTTATTTTAAAAACAGGTGGGGGCTTCCCTGGTGGTGCAGTGGTTGAGAGTCCGCCTGCCGATGACGTGGGTTCGTGCCCCAATCTGGGAAGATCTCAATAAATCTTAGCAATTATTATCATTATCTTTATTTTACATATTCACATGTTACATAATTCCTTTTGAGAAAACATTAAGGTTTTATATCGTACATAATACTTTGTAGCTTATCTTTTCTCATAGAATGCATTATATAAAATTTTTCAGATTATTGTCTTCTACTAAAAGATGATTTTTTTAATGACTGCAAAGTATCCCATCTTAAAGCTATATTACAATTAACTGTAACAAATATCCTATTACGAGGCACATAGGTTTTTGTTTAAAATGTATAACTTTTTAATTTAATTAATTACTTAATGAATTTATTTTTGGCTGCACTGGGTCTTTGTTGCTGCGTGTGGGCTTTCTCTAGTTGCGGCAAACGGGGGCTACTCTTTGTTGCGGTGCGCAGGTTTCTCATTGCGGTGGCTTCTCTTGTTGCAGAGCATGGGCTCTAGGTGCACAGGTTTCCGTATTTGTGGCACGTGGGTTCAGTAGTTGTGGCTCGCCGGCTCTAGAGTGCAGGCTCAGTAGTTGTGGCGCATGGGCTTAGTTGCTCCGTGGCATGTGGGATCTTCCTGGACCAGGGCACGAACCTGTGTCCCCTGCATTGGCAGGTGGATTCTTTTTTTTTTTTTTTTTTGCGGTACGCGGGCCTTTCACTGTTGTGGCCTCTCCTGTTGCAGAGCACAGGCTCTGGACGCGCAGGCTCAGCGGCCATGGCTCACAGGCCTAGCCGCTCCGCGGCATGTGGGATCTTCCCAGACCGGGGCACGAACCCGTGTCCCCTGCATCGGCAGGCGGACTCTCAACCACTGAGCCACCAGGGAAGCCCTGACAGGTGTATTCTTAACCACTGCGTCACCAGGGAAGCCCTAAAGTGTATAACTTTTAATTCATTGAACTTTCTTATAACTAAATCCATTTCCTACCTCTGATTATCCTCTTAGCCAAATTCCTAGAATTGAAATTGTTGAATCAAAGAGTATGAAAAGGGCTTCCCTGGTGGCGCAGTGGTTGAGAGTCTGCCTGCCGATGCAGGGGACACGGGTTCGTGCCCCGGTCTGGGAGGATCCCACATGCCGCGGAGCGGCTGGGCCCGTGAGCCATGGCCGCTGGGCCTGCGCGTCCGGAGCCTGTCCTCCGCAACGGGAGGGGCCACAGCAGTGAGAGGCCCGCGTAACGCATAAAAAAAAAAAAAAAAAAAAAAAAGAGTATGAAAAAATTACAGGATTAAAAATTTTTTTTTAATTTATTTTGTTGGCCATGCTACCTGTCTTGTGGGATCTTAGTTCCCTGTCCTGGGATCGAACCTGGGCCCTCGGCAGTGAAAGCGTGGAGTCCTAACCACTGGACCACCAGGGAATTCCCAAGGATTTTTATATATGTGTATATCCCAATTGATTTCCAGAAAATCTGCACCATTTACGTCCTCACCAGGAAAGCATGAGAGAGTTCATTTCTTTGCACCCTCAGTGACACTGGTCATGATCATCCCGTGGATGTTTTGATTTATTTAATTATGAGTAAAGTTGAACCTTTTTTTATGTTTATTGGCCGATAGGGTAGACAGCTTTCCAGACCATTGGATATTGGGTCTGGAAGGCAAGATTCAGTGGACCTTGACATGGAGGGCCTCACTTGTCCATGGGCCACACTTGGCACCAGGCACGTGGGGTGGTGATGCCAGGAGATAAATAGAACATGCCCAAGACAAACTAAGCCTCTTTACTGGTTAGTTTACCCAGAACCAGCCGTACATAGGAGATTTGTGATAAACTTTGTGACAGTAAAACTATGAAAAGTAATGAAAGACAGATATGGATTATTCTTAATTTTTAAAGATGGGATAGGAATTAAAAAATAAAACAACAACAAAAACTCCAAACTTTCTACCTTTGATAGATAGGTATAATTTTATCCATTTGTGTTGTTAAATTCCCCCAAAATATATACATAAATATGTATATAAGTGTGTAAAAATGTGTCTTGAAGGATTCTGTTATCTTAGGGGAAAAGAAGTAAAGGTTTTTAAAAAAAAACCTGTATTGATAGAAATTTTTTCAAAGAGAGTTCGTGAGTATTCACAAATTACTTGTTAATTAAAAATGCTTACTACTAGGGTTTCCCTGGTGGCGCAGTGGTTGAGAGTCCACCTGCCGATGCAGGGGACACGGGTTCGTGCCCCAGTCTGGAAAGATCCCACATGCCGTGGAGTGGCTGGGCCCGTGAGCCATGGCCACTGAGCCTGCGCGTCTGGAGCCTGTGCTCCACAACGGGAGAGGCCACGACAGTGAGAGACCCGTGTACTGCAAAAAAAAAAAAAAAAAAAAATGCTTACTACTAGATTCTTTAAAATATTTAATATTTAAATTTTAAAAACAAGTCCCAGTCTCAATTTTCTTCATTCTATTAGCAGGTTATGGTGACTAAGGGGTAAAGGGAGCACCCAGGAAGAGGAAACATAATTAATTACAGTTCTTACTAGGAAATCTATCTCTTCCTGTTATTCCAAGTGTTTCCCAGTACATGCTTAACATGGAAACGAGTAGAGATATCAGTCTGGGCTTTAAACATACTCATATCTAATACAGCCTGTCTTTGATTGTAAAAGTGAAGATATTTTAACGAGAATTGATTAAGGATGACGTGGAGCTGATAAAAATGTTTCTCCCATGAATCTTCTGACAATACTGAGCTGAACTGCTTGAGAATTCATTTCTCAAACAAGAGGCAATTTGCTTTCATTAATTCATGTATAGTAAATATAGTATTTGATAATAGGTCCCTAAGTCTGAAGAATTTGGCCACGTAAAACAGTGGTTACAATTATTGGATTTGAATTCCATCTGCTTAGTTAACAAAAAACTCAGCTTTTATAGTAATAAGCTAAATGAGTTCAAGTTACTTAACCACTGACATTTAATAATAGCTACTATTATTGAGTTCTTACTGTGATTGGGCTTTGTGTTAAGTGCTCGACTTATTCATGAAACGTAAAGATGAGAGAACCTAGGCACATAGAAATTACACAACTTGCCTAAAGTCTCAGGGCAGAACTGGGATTTAAAACAAAGTAATCAGAATCCAAGAGCCACATAACCACTGTTGTACCCTGCTGTTGACATTGCAATTATAATTAATGAAGCCAAGTCTTGATAATTCATGATAATAAGGATTAGATGGGTGAGTGAAATCAAATAAAATCATAAATGGCTCTCAAACCTCATTTTAGTTTGGGTTGAAGTTTCTGTTTTCCCAATCAAAATCTCTAACCAAACTTTATTGGTAACAGAATTATCAGGTTTATCCTTTTTTTTTGAATTGTGAAAAATTTTTCCTTCCAATTTTATTGAGATATAATTGACATATAGCACTGTATGAGTTTGAAGTGTACAGCATAATCATTTGACTTACATACATCATGAAATGATTACCACAGAAAGCTTATTAAACATCCATCATCTACATAAATATGAAATAAAGAAATAGAAATTTTTTTTCCTTCTGATGAGAACTCTTAGGATTTACTTTCTTAACACTACTTAACATACAGTAGTGTTAATTATATTTATCATGTTGTACATTGCATCTCTAGTACTTATTTATTTTATAACTGGAAGTTTGTACCTTTTAAAAATTTATTTATTTATTTATTTTTGTGGTACGCAGGCCTCTCACTGTTGTGGCCTCTCCTGTTGCGGAGCACAGGCTCCGGACATGCAGGCTCAGTGGCCATGGCTCACGGGCCCAGCTGCTCCGCGGCATGTGGGATCCTCCCGGACCGGGGCACGAACCCGTGTCCCCTGCATTGGCAGGAGGACTCTCAACCACTGCGCCACCAGGGGAGCCCTGGATTCCTTATTTTAAACATTGATTTTTGTTTTAGGCTGAACAAATCCTGGCAGAATTTAAGGTCAGGGCCCTGGAATGTCACCCTGACAAGCATCCTGAAAACTCCAAAGCTGGTAAGTATTTAATAATGGCTGTTTCTCATGAAAATGTAGAGCATAGAGATCTAAAAAGGCTTTAATAGTAACTTCATTTTCTTTTATCTATTTACACTCAAAATTATTCTTTCATTCAATGCCAAAGAATGATTTTGCACTATCAGATGGAAGGAGAGGAGGGAATTGGGTAGGGTTTTTTTCTAACAGTAGTCATTTGATACTCATTTATCTTTCTGCTATAATGTTCTGCTTCATGGTTTCAAATCTGTCCAGTTTATGCTTTATTTCACCATTTCTCAAATGTTGACATGACTTAAATATGTTTGTAACCAGGTGGCTGTCTTGATGAGAACCTTGCTGTGTTTTCTTCATTTTGAAGACCTGAATAGGTCCATATATATTATATAATAATATATTCGTACATTTGTTTTTTCTTTATCATAATTTACATTTCATGATCATAAATTTATGCATAAATGCTTTTGTGTATCTCAGCTTGAAAAAATACAAGCAAACCAATAATCCTTCCTTAACCTGTCGCCCTCCTGCTCCTTCCCTATCTCTTGCCTTCCCTTTAGAGCCAAACTTCCTGAAAGAGAAGTCCACAGTTGGTATCTCTACTTCCCTTTTGCCATTTTCAATTTATCCCAGTCTGACTTCCTCCTCACCTTTTTAGGAAACAGTTCTTGTAATAGTCACCAAGGACTTCCTGGCTGCCAAATTCAATGGTCCACATTGTAGTCCTTACCTTCCCTGAGCTTGCATCAGAATTTGGCACTACTGACCATGCTCACCTTCTTTTTTTTTTTGCGGTACGCAGGCCTCACACTATTGTGGCCTCTCCCATTGCGGAGCACAGGCTCCGGGCGTGCAGGCCCAGCGCCCATGGCTCACGGGCCCAGCCACTCCGAGGCATGTGGGATCTTCCTGGACCGGGGCACGAACCCGTGTCCCCTGCATTGGCAGGCAGACTCTCAGCCACTGCGCCTCTAGGAAAGCCCCATGCTCACCTTCTTGACACTCCTTTTTCTTAGCTACCAGCATACGTACACCCTTATGCTTTTCCTACTTCTTGGGCTGCTCTTTCTGTCTCCTTTGTGACTTCCTTCCCTTCTGTCCTAAGGTTCCCTTCTAAACTCTCTTCTGGGTTTACTCCCCATTTTTTCTCTGGAGTTTTGTCCAAGTCTGTGGTTTCAATCATCAGCTATTTGTTGATGGCTCTCCAATCTATCCTTAACTCAGTTCTCATTCCTCAGTTTCAGACTGTAGCTTCAACTGCTTCTTGGAAATCTCCTTTTGGAGACAATTCAGAGTCACTCTGTCAAAAACTGGACTCGTTATTCATCCTCCTCTCACCTCTTAAAATCATGCCCATTTTTCTATGTTTCCCCATCTCAATAAACGGCACCACCATTCATTCAGTTGGTCAGGCTGCAGTAGGTAAGCCACTATCATTTCATGCCTGAATCCTTACAGGACTCCTTTAATTGCTTCACACTGCAAATAGTGGTCTTTCTTTCTAGTTATGGAAAGAAATAAAAGATTTAATATGTACAAAACAGTACAAAGAATACCATAACAAATGCCCATGTATGTATCACACAGCTTAAAACTTTACCAGTGCAGTTGAAATCTCTTGTGTATTCCTACCCTGATTTTACCCTCAGGGTAGATAATACTATCTTAAATTTGATGACTATGTTTACTATATGTGTATACTATAGGTATGTGTATAGTATGTGTATACATATGATTTTTCTATAAGGAAAATATTATGATTAAGACCTGTCTATAACTCCATATTTCACAAATGGTAAGACCTAACCCCTCTTCATTAAAAAAATTTTTTACCTTATCGTATATCTCTTAATTAATTTTCTATAGAAATCATCGATCCCTTTGATTTGTATAAACAAGTCATTTTCCAATGTATGAAGTCATCTTTTGTTAGATACTTAACTATTATTTCTGCTCATTTGACCCTCCTCCTTTTTCTTGGCCACGACACATGGCTTTCAGGATCTTAGTTCCCTGACCAGGGATTGAAGCCAGGCCCCCTGCAGTGGAAGCATGGACTCCTAATCACTGGGCCACCAGGGAAGTCCCTCCCCTTTTTCATTAAGGCAATATGAACAAATCATAAGTGTAAACCTGATAAATTTTTGTCCACATATAACCAGTTTAACCACTGCCCAGATGAAGATGTAGAACATTTCCACCACCCCAGGGAAAGTCCCTTTTCATGTCCTGTTCAATGTCAGCACCCTCTCCCATTTTTGGATCTTATCATCATTGATTAGTTTTGCCTAGTTTTGAATTTCATGTAAATGGAATCATACAGTATGCATTCTTTTGCGTGCAGCTTCTTTCGCTTTACCTTATGTCTGTGATATTTACCCGTATTGTACATGTAGCGACAGCTCATTCTTTGCCATTGCTGGGCCTTTAGGTACAAGCCCCTTCATGCTGTGTTCCCCCCACTTATCTCTCTATCCTCATTTTCTCTCCACCACCATGCTTACAACCCCATGTTTCAGCCACTCAAAACTACCTTGGTTCCTTGATGTGCCCTGCTCTCCACTCTTTAGACCTTTATACCTATTGCTTTCTCTGCCTGGAACATCCCCAAGGCCTGCCCACCTCCCTGCCCTGCTTTTGATTGGTTGCGTCTTACTCCTGAGTCAGGTCTCAGCCTAGCCATCACTTCCTCTGGGATTTATGTGTGCCCCAGCTACCCAGAGCACCCTACGTATATGTCAGGTGGCCAACTGTGTATCATATTGTCCTCTTGTTGACAATTTGCTTATTAGTCGTACTGGAAGCTCAGTGAGCCTGGCTTCCTGCTTGTCTCATTCAAAGTGGTATGCCTTGCACCTAGCACAGCACCTGCAGTGGAGGACAGCTACTTTGTGCACATAATTTCTTGAATGAGTGAAAGAATGAATTCGTGAACATTTCTGTAGGAGACATATGAATTACCTCTCTAAACTAGAGTTAATATTAAGATAGATGTCCTAGCATAAAAGTATAAAAATTTGATAAACACTTAAAAAACCCACCACCACAGATTATTCTTTAACTGGGTTCCTCTCCAGTGAAGCATGGCTTTGAGTTGTTTTTCTGTCCCCAGCCAACAATTTCTATTCAAGATGCATGATGAATCACTGTGCAATCATTGCCATTCTAGTTGCCATAGTGTTGGGAGTTTTCATGTATGTGCTACCGCAAGACTTCTTGTTTAGAGAAACGCTGGACTGTGTAAATATTGTTTAAAATGAAAAGGTACACAGACATCAATATCTTCCCTTGTAAGGCTTGCAGTAGATAGATGATTCAACCTTTGGGTAGAAATTGCTTTGAAATCTGTTTAAGCATCCATTTACTTAATTTGGATTAATATGGCTTTCTGAAAATTTAAGTGGTTCTTTACACACTTGGAGAAGGGTTAAGGTTACTGATAAAAATATTTTAAAATGTGAAACAAAAATTCACCCTGATGCTGATTTTAGCTTGACTGAAATCCAGAATATATTGGACAGATTTTGAAACATATTTCATTAAGGTGAAAGGCTAAGCCTTTAGAACAACTGCAGGTAGAAGAAATTAAACTTGTATATACACTTTTTTGGTTTGCTAAATGTAGTCTCAACCGCTGCCACTGAAATGACTGATTTGGTAGCATGACAGAGTAGTAGATATGAACACAGGTTTGTCTGTCTAGATTGCTCCTAGCTCCCACTTATGAGCTAGTTGATTTTGGTCAACCTCTTTGAGCCTCAACATACTCCTAGGTAGAATGGGTAGACTAATAGCATATTATTACTTCATGTGTCTGCTGTGAGGATTAAATGATGTATCTTTCATGTAGGAAGAACTCAATGAATGTTGGCAATTACGAGTCAGTGGACTTTCTTTTCTTGTTTTTATGCAGCATTCCAAGATAAAAATTTAACAAAATGGGATAGTTTTCTCTTTGTAAGTAAACATCAGATTGTTCTCACTCTCATTAAAAAAAAATCTAAATCTAAGGCTTTTAGAGATCTTTGCTCTGCAGTTGTGGGTGATGTATGCAGGACTGGTTGTGCTATAGAAATTGTGTCACTGAGATCAAAAGCCTCTGGCTGGTACTCATGCCAGTCCTATGTGCACATAACAGTAATGGTTTCAGGCCAATGCTTTATTAACTTCTCTTTGAGCCTGAAGAAAGGGATTTCAAACTAAATTAAGGACCCGTGAAATGGTATTTTTGTTATTGATTTGCAGGCTTCAAAGACATTTGAATATTTGAAGAAGGGGAACTCTTTGTCTCTTACTGACTGAAATATTTCGATGTTTCAATGTTTTCGTACGTTAAAATCTCTTTATTGCTTTTTCCCCCTTGGAATAAAAATAACATACAGTGTTAAATAATGTTGTAAGTGAAAGTCTGCTCTTATCTCTTTTTGCTAGAGAACCACTATTAACAGTTGGTGTATTTTCCTCCAGATTGTTTTCAAAGCATGTCCTGATATCATATTATTATTATTATTATTTCTCAAGTAATTGTAAGTGGTCTACATTTAAATTGTGGCTATACTAATAATAATACAAATTATACTATGAAATATGAATTAAAAGAACCTCGTATTTTCAAAGTAGACCTAGGAGTTAAATCAGAATGTCTCTTAAAGGTTCCATCATCATTTGCTTGTATAAGCTTATAAAATGAGATCTCTCTTCCCAGAACTGGTATATGTTTATCTTGTATGATTCATTTGATTAGTGGATATATTAAAGGACAAATATAAATCCAAACTCACTTTTATTAAATGTGGTGAAGGCTATGGAACAAGGAAAAGGCCACCTAACAGGAAAGGTAAGGTCTCTTTTGCTTTCTGCTTATCAACTGCTGTTGAGGGATTGATATTAGAATAATTCTTTCATTCCGGAAACTCTGGAAAATGAGGCCAAGAATAATGTGCAAACAGAAGGTAAATCATAGATAAAAATGTAAACCTTTAAAGCCTCTGCACTAGTAGTAACTGGCATGTGCATCCATGGTGATAATTTAATGAGCTTTTTATCCTGTTGGAAAAAGTGACACGTCATTTATACATCGGGACATTTACACTGTCGTCAGCAACAGGAAGGATTTTACTCACTGGAGCTAGCAGCTATTGCAAGATGTTTTTTATGTGTTTGTTTTCCTCAGCTTTTTTTTTTTTTTTTTTTGCGGTACGCAGGCCTCTCACTGCTGTGGCCTCTCCCATTGCGGAGCACAGGCTCCGGCCGCGCAGGCTCAGTGGCCATGGCTCACGGGCCCAGCCGCTCCACGGCATGTGGGATCTTCCCGGAACGGGGCACGAACCCGCGACCCCTGAATCGGCAGGTGGACTCTCAACCACTGTGCCACCGGGGAAGTCCCTTCCTTAGCTTTTAATAACCCCATCTTTAGGGTCTTCCCTTTAATCTATTAATTGCTACTACCTCCAGCAGTGATATTAAATATTCAATGACCTATTACGTACCTGTGCTGCCCAGCTTTGGACAGGGTCCTGGAGGTGCCCTGCCATGGTTGGCAGTACCTCTGGCTGCTGGAGGAATACTTGAAGTGGTGGTGTTTGGGGGATTAAAGCTCAGGAACAGCAGCTCTGTACCAACTGAGGTACAGAAGTATTTCAGTAGTTTCACAATTGGTATGGTGGTACCATCAGTATTGACTGTACATTTGCCCTAACATCTTCTGTACCAGAGGATATTGACTACTTCCCGTGAGGTATTTTTAAGCACCATCAGGATAATTTTAATTATTTTTCCCAGTTATACTATTAAACGTGCCTAATTCACAAAATGTTTTAAGGGCATGTGTCATTTCTTTGGTGCTTAGAGCTCAGGGAATAGCATTATATGAATATCTTTATATTCACATCCAAATTGGAAGCATTCACTCATTCATTCATTGAACAAATACTTTTTGAGCACCTACGACACTGCTCTAGTACAAGGGATGCAGCAGAAACAAGACAAAGTCTCTGCCTTCATGGGGTTTGTATCCTCATGGAGGAGATAGATCATAAACAAATAACTATATATAATGTCAGGGGGTACTATGAAGAAAAGTAAAGCAGGGCAACGGAGATAAAGGAATGGGGCTGATGGAGTGGGCAGTTATTTTATGTAGCATGGTCAGAGAAAACTCCATCGACAAGACAACATCTGACCAGACATTTGGAGGAAGTAAGTCATGTGAGTGCTTGGGGTGAAAGTCTTCTTGGTAGAAAGGACAGCAAGTGCCAAGTCCTGGGGCTGGAGTGTGTCTGGTGTACTCAAGGAACATCAGGGAACCTACTATGGCTGTAGCAAGGGAGATGGGAAAAATAGGAGAAATAGGAGGGGACTTTCCTGGTGGTCCAGTGGTTAAGAATCTGCCTTCCAATGCAGGGCACGCAGGTTAGATCCCTGGTTGGGGAACTAAGATCCCACATGCTGTGGGGCAACTAAGCCCACGTGCCACAACCACTGAGCCCGTGCACCACAACTAGAGAGCCTGAGTGCCACAACTACTGAGCCCATGTCCCACAACTAGAGAGAAGCCTGAGCACTGCAATGAAGAGCCCGTGTGCTGCAATGAAAGATCCCGCATGCCGCAACTAAGACCCGACACAGCCGAAAATAAATAAATATAAAAAAAACTGAGGTCAGAGAAGGAAGAGAGGGGCAGAGGGCAGGCAGAGCATGTCAGACCTAGTAGCCACGGTAAGAATTTTCAATTTAATTCTAAGAGAAATTAAAAGTCAAAATGGAAGTAATTTTGAGCAGAAGAGTGACATTATGTGACTTTTTTTTTTTTTTTTGGGCCATGTGGCTTGTGGGATCAGCTTCTGGGATCTTAGTTCCCCGACCAGGGATTGAATCCACACCCCCTGCAGTGAAAGTAGAGTCCTAACCACTGGACCGCCAGGGAATTCCCTATGTGACTTATTTTTAAAAAGATCACTCTGACTGCTGTGTAGAACACAGACTGAGGCAAAGGCAGGGAGATCAGTTGAGAAGCTAGTATAATAATCCAGCCAAGAGAGGATGGTGGCTTGGACCAGAGTGATGGCAGTGGAGGCGGGGACAAGAGGTCAGGTCTCGGATACATTTGAAAGTAGAGCCAACAGGATTTTCTAATGAATTAGAAATGAAATGTAAGAGAAAGAGAAGAGTCAAGGATGACTCCAAGTGTTTAGAAAACTAGTACAGTATGTCCTGACTCCCCATGCAGAACCAGTCTTGCTTCTATATTTCTCTTTATCACACTGTATTGAAATGATTTGCTTATATGTCTGCTTCCTTACTAGACTCTGAGTTTCTCAAGGGTACAACGTGGATCTTAGTGATGAACAAGGAAGATTTTTATTATCCCTGGAGATTAAGGAGAAAGTGGAGATTAGAGGGCCATATGCATTGCAGGAAAATGGAAGGGGCAGGAAGGTAGTCAAGTGTAGCCTTCCCAGCTGGGGAGCCTGGCAGGCTTGGGTTTGAATTGTGGCTCCATCACTTGTAGCTTAGGGACTTGAGGCAAGTTATATGAACCTCCTTCAGCCTTAGACTATGTAAAATGTGAATAATACTAATAATATCCACCTCATAAAATGGTTGTGAACACAAAAGAAACTCTGTATTCATTAGCAATCACTTCCCATTTCCCCCTGCCCAGCCCCTGGCAATCACGAATCTAATTACCGTATAGATTTGTCTATTCTGCCTATTTCATATAAATGGCATCACACAGTAAGTGGCCTTTTGTGACTATCTATCTTCTTTCATTTAGCATAATGTTTTCAAGGTTCATCCATGTTGTAGCATATACCACATTTTGTTTATCCACCTGTTGGCTGACAGACATTTGAGTTGTTTCCACTTTTTAGCTAGTATGAATAAAGCTGCTATGGGCATTCATATACAAGTTTTTATATGTGTGGACTTATGTTTTCAGTTCTCTTGAGTATATACTTAGGGTTGAAATTCTTGGGTCAAATGGTAATTCTATGTTTAACATTTTGAGGAACTACCAAACTGTAGTTCAAAGGAGGAACATTGTTTTACATTCCCACCTGTATGAGGCTTCCAATTTTTCCACATTCTCACCGACACTTGTTATTATCTATCTTTCTTTTTTTTTTTTTTTTTCGGTACGCGGGCCTCTCACTGTTGTGGCCTCTCCCATTGCGGAGCGCAGGCTCCAGACGCGCAGGCTCAGAGGCCACGGCTCACGGGCCCAGCCGCTCCGCGGCATGTGGGATCTTCCTGGACTGAGGCACGAACCCGTGTCCCCTGCATCGGCAGGCGGACTCTCAACCACTGTGCCACCAGGGAAGCCCATATTTTATTTTTTTGATGCTATTGTAAATGGAATTGTTTCCTTAATTTCATTTTCAGATTGTTCATTGCTAATGTATAGAAACACAATTGAGTTTTGTATATTGGTCTTGTATCCTGCTCTATAGAAAGTTTTAACTTCACTGAGGAGCAGAAGACATATTGGAAGTGTTTCCAACAGGTCTTGAAAAGTTCCTATTATATGCCATCTGGTCAAATAGATCAGTGACAAAGCTACTATTTATCAACCACCTACCATGTTATTTCCTGTGTTTAAAAACTCCCAGGAGCTTCCCATTGCTCTTACAAGAAAAAACAGACCAGAATCCTTAGCATAACCTCTAAGGTCCTGGGTGACCGGCCCTTGTCTACTCTACAGGCCCACTCCTCATTGTTCTTCCCCTGACCCGTGTCTTCCTGCCAAATTGGCATCCTCTGCTTCCTCTAAATAAACATGCTTTTTTTTTTTTTGCCTTAGAGTCTTCATTTACACTGTTCCTCTAGCCTGTTCATTACCCTCTATCACACTACCAACTAGAAAAGGTAGTTTTCTTCCTAGTAGACAAGATTGTAATTTTCCCAATGTTTATAAACGTCTATCCCGTGAGGTAGATTATGTCTATTGTTCACATCTGTGTCATCAGCACCTGGGAGAGCACCTGGCACATCACTGGAGCTCAGTAAAGGGAGTGGATAAACGGTGAGCCAGGTACATTACGTACAAAATCTCACTTGTCCTTATGATGCACTTTACAAATGAGGAAACTAAAGCTTGATGAAGTGAACTGGCCCAAGGTTACACAGCTGGTAAATAACAGAGACATATTTCAGTGAGATCAGTTGGATTGTATGGGAGTTTAAAAATAACTCCTCCGGGAAAGTAGTGCTCATTTTAAAATTTGTTTTCTAGTGGAGACTTTTCAGAAACTGCAGAAGGCAAAGGAGATTTTGACTAATGGAGCAAGTCGAGCCCGCTATGACCACTGGCGAAGGAGCCAGATATCGATGCCATTCCAGCAGTGGGAAGCTTTCAGTGACTCGGTGAAAACGGTAGGTTTCTCTCTGGGATTAACTGAATTTATGAAGCTCAGGCTGCCCCTGGATTAGACTCACATAGTAGCTTAAAGAGTCGGCAGACAAGAGGAGAGAGAAGAAGACCAAGAGGCTGGTAGTATCTAGATATAACACAGTGTCCACAAAATCCTGTGAAGGGAAAGTCAGTACATCAGGGCCAGAAGAGCCTCTGACTACATTTGTCAGTCTCTTTGGCTGTTTGATTCAGTATATGTATATGCTCCCCGTTATCATTTACTGTTTTATACATTCTGATAACTGTGCTTCTCAAGTTGCTCATATAATACTGCCGAACCTTGAACCATTGCAAATTCATATTCTCCATCTTTTTAGTTCATATGAGCCTGTTCTCTTCTCAAGGCTTAATAAATTCAATAAAAAATAGGACCTGGGCTTCCCTGGTGGTGCAGTGGTTGGGAGTCCGCCTGCCGATGCAGGGGACACGGGTTCGTGCCCCGGTCTGGGAAGATCCCACATGCCGCTGAGCGGCTGAGCCCGTGAGCCATGGCCGCTGAGCCTGCGCGTCCAGAGCCTGTGCTCCACAACAGGAGAGGCCACGACAGTGAGAGGCCCGCGTACCGAAAAAAAAGAAAAGACCTAATTAATCAAAGAAAGCTGTAAGTTATTTGTAAATTATTCCCATTATTAATTCTGGTGAAAGAATTGTTGGATAGATGCAGAGAGACTTTTTAAACCATTGTGTTATTTTCCTTCATGGCATTAGAAAAGCTAAATACAAAATAATCTCTGTAATTACTGTGTTATGTATTTATTTTGTTCTTCCATGGGCCTTTGTAGATTGTAGAGAAAATATAATTTTAAAGGTTTTTACATTCTTTTTTGTGTGTGTGTGTGGTACGCGGGCCTCTCACTGCCGTGGCCTCTCCTACTGCAGAGCACAGACTCCGAACGCGCAGGCTCAGCGGCCATGGCTCACGGGCCCAGCCGCTCCGAGGCATGTGGGATCTTCCCGGACCGGGGCACGAACCCGCGTCCCCTGCATCGGAAGGCGGACTCTCAACCTCTGTGCCACCAGGGAAGCCCAGTTTTTACATTCTTAGACATGATTTATTTTCTGGCTTTTTTTTTTTACAGGGACATTTTTCAATAACATGAGACATAGAATGCATAAGTTACCTTATAAGGAAGTCTTAAGGGACATACTAGAATTAGTGTATAAAGTGATTCACATCTCTTGAATTATAGCTCTTCAAGGTTACATTTAGATTCCTTCTGGATAGTTTTTATTTTAAGGAGACTTGAGCAAATTGTTTTGTCACTGATAAAAAACCTGCAACAATGAGTGAGGGTCTTTGAAGTAATGGGGAAGAACAATGAAAAACTCTCAAAGAATGTAGTTAAAGCCACTCTACATAACATGTAAACTGTTTTCTTAATCTCATTTTGGAATGCAGTGTATATTCAAATGGTTTAAGGTGGATTAAGTATTTATGAAGGACTAACCATAAGATGGTTGAATATATACACAAAATAACTAGAGAGAATCTCTAAAAAAATAGTGACAGCTTCACATACACAAAAGTAAGATTTTTTTCTTTTACATTGTGTATATCCAAAATTCCTTGTTAACACTGACTATTTAAACGTTGTTCTGCCACCTCTACATAACTATTTCTAGTCTCTTGAGTGCTACACACTGTAACTGCTACTGAATTAGTGACCCTTGTTATTTTAATGCCTTTTGATTTATAGTTTATTTTGCTTGATGATCCACTGAACTCTATTACTTAACTTTAACTGCTAATATCAAGTTAGCTGTGGATTTTTCAAAAACTCTTCTCCAAGCCCCTGCTCTAATTTATATTGCAGACCTCTTTCCATTAAATACTAATGTCCTGTCTCCAAACACATCGTTTCTGCTTAGAATTTAGCTTAACTATGAACTCTTTGAGGTCTTACAATAATTACATATCAGATCTTACTGGCTGCATCATTAGTCTTGTCAGCAAACTTGAAATATTATGCTGGGCTAGCATTTGGTTCAGGATTTATTTTTATTAGTGGTACAAAAATGATGAGATGCATATCCTCCTATTTTAAATCAGCAGTGATATTTTTCCTTGCGCAGTCTTCTTTGGGCTCAACCTTGTCGTTTCTGACTTACTTTTGTTCTATTCCTCAGTGAACTTTGAAACCGCTATACCAAATTTCATGTGTTTTGTACCTCATTCGATAGATTTTCTGAAACTTCCGTTCATTCCTTTCCGTTCTAATCCTCACATTGACTTCTGCATGTGAAAACCTCACCTCTCTCTATAACATTTTAGTTGTTTTTTTGTGTGTGTGCATTTCATTTGTCCATCCTTTCACACTCACTACTCTAGAGAAATTAATAACAATTGCCATACCTAGTATTGCTCATCACCTATTAGATCACCATCTTTTTGTAGATAAACATCACCATTAGGGTGTTTGGATTAGGTATATTACATAGGTCATTCTGACAATAAAATGGTTATAATTTAGGATTATAGGTGAAATTTTAGGTGATGTTTATCTAAAACACATCTGCATGTTCTCTTGCCCTAAAAGTGCAGGACAAATCACAATGTACTTTGCAGCGTCACACAGGTTCATATTACAGGAATCTCCTTGGGAGAATTCCTCAAATGAACCATAGCTTCAGGTGGACACATTTCTATCATCCAAGAGTGATGAAACTCTAACTGGTATTTTTTTTTCCTCACACAAGTCCCTGTCACTTCACTAGCTATTAAGTTTTCTTTTCCATTTTAGAAGTTCCTCCTGATAGTCTAATTTGTAAAAATATTTTAAGAATTCATTCAGGTCAGTGAATATGCTGGAAATTTAAGTCTAGATATGTGATGTTGGTTTAAAAAAAGGGACTATGAAGTGAGGACTTCAGTAACTGTGGCCTTTGGGATCTTGGAATAACTTGAAAACAGACACCTTTCCAGCTTAAAGAATCTTAGCGAAATCATCGTTGTCTTGCTAAATGGTTTTACCCCAAGGGATCCAGGGTATGAATGGCTCTCCCTCTTGCTCCAAAATATATGGCTTTAGGATGGTTGTGGGAAAATGGTTGCAGTCAAAATAAAATTCTGAGAAAAAATTCTCATAAGCCGTTAAAAATGTCCCATGCTGTACCAATTGCTACAAATGCTTTCAAAGTGTTTACTATAGGTCAGTCATTAACCCTCACCACCCATCTAAGGCAGACTGTAGGCACTTTTATTCCAAAAGAAAAGTACTGAGGCAAGAGTTGAGGGCTTCCCTGCTGGTACGGTGGTTTAGAGAACGCCTGCTGATGCAGGGGACACGGGTTCGTGCCCCGGTCCAGGAAGATCCCACGTGCCGTGAAGCGGTTGCGCCCGTGAGCCATGGCCGCTGAGCCTGTGCTCCGCAACGGGAGAGGTCACAACAGTGAGAGGCTCGCGTACCGCAAAAAAAAAAAAAAAAAAAAAAAAAGAGTTGATACATTGTATACAGGCCACCTAGCTGACCTGTGATACATACATCCAACGTTTTCAGCTCTTGATACATTGTATACAGGCCACCTAGCTGACCTGTGATACACACATCTAACGTTTTCAGCTCTTTTCACTAACTTTCTCAATATCTTTCCCCCTCCACAAACGAAGCCACTGGCCAGCCTCCTCTATTCCGCTCACATGCAAAAAACCCAAGAAACTAAGCAAACAAAACAACAAACCAAACCAAGCAGATTATATTTTACACTAGCTGAGGCCATTGCCTCTTTTTAAAATTAACATTTTTACTTTGATATAAAACCTACAGAAAAAAAAATGCTTAAAACCTGCATTTACAGTTTAGCAAGTGGCTGTGAAGTGTATACTCTGTATACACCACCCCTCACCCCAACACACATATTACTGGCACCGAGAAGCTCCCTCCTTATATTGATATATTTTGGCAACCATACCTCAATCTAATTTTTAAACTCTAGTTGTACATATGTATAATCTTGTCATAGAAAATTTAGAACACACCAAAAAATAAAAAGAAAGAAAAGAAAAAATAACTTCACAATGCTGCCATGCAAAGATAACCCCATTTGTATTTTGGTACATTTCCTTCCAGTGTTTTCTGTCCTTCATTTGTTAGTGTGAGAGCCGGTTACACTGAATGGTGGCAGTAACTGCTTTATGGGGTCTTTTTTTGGGGAAGAGGATTCAGGATGACGCTCCTTTGCAGTTGGGGAGAGATAGGTTGAATGTGGGAAGAAGTGAGTTTTCAGGTTGGATTAGGGCAGAAGGCTTGAATATACTTAAGGTTTTAGGCTGTGTACAGGCTATATTGCCCTCCAGTCTGTATATTTTATGTATATGTATCTATCTATATATTTATCTATCTATATTTGAATATATATATATATATATATATATAGATGAATATATTTGAATATATATCTTTCCAGCTTTTAATTTAGTTGAGATCATGCTATTTGTGATCATATTGGCTATTATTTATAAACACGTCATTAACATTTCCCAATTCTCTTAAAAAACGATGATGAACAGATTTATTTAAAAGAGTCCAAGAAGGCATTTCACCCCTTTGTACTTTCTTTGCACCCCTTTCTTCATGGTGAGGTACTCCTCCTGGCTCCCGCCTGTGTGCACAGTGTTAATGCTCCTGAGACAGCTGGTAAGAAATTGTGGTATCTCTCTAAGCTCTTTAAGGTGCTAGTGATCTCTGCCCCTTCCCCGCCACCCCCCACTTCCCACCTCCCTCCACTCCACGTAGCGAACTTGGCCAAATACACACATAATGGGCCACCGCCTGCCTACGTTGATTTGTTTAAACTAGCAAATAAAGTGGTGCTCTGGGGAGAAGCTGGCAACCACAGTATTTTGAGATAGTTCAGACCTCAGTGCGCTAAAGATGAAAAGCCCGATGCCCCTTGCAACATGGGGCACGTGTGTAGCAGAGGCAGTGGCCCCTGCCATGGTTTGTGGCACAGTTTTGTTTTTTTTTTTTTGTGGCAGTTTTTAAATGTCACAACTTCTGAGCTTATTCGCTAAGCCTTGGACTTTAGAAAAATCAATGTTTTATTTGGTTTGGTTTCTTTGCTTTGCTTTTATTCTGTTTTTTTTTTGCAGCACAGGAAAAGAATATCCTGGATATTAGGAGGATAATATATTCTGGGTTTTAAAGTTGCCCAAATATGTGGCTTATGGGTTCTTCTTGGGCTTCTGAGCAACAGAGGTAGTATGTTACTGTTCAGCAGTGCTTCAGAAATAGCATCCCACAATATCCAGATGAGGTTTCAAGAAACAGTTATGTTTATTATTTTGGTTGATGTCAGGGCTAATTATTCTACTTGAAATATTCTTGACACAGCAAACTCTCACTCTTTCTTACTCTGTATTCATCTATTTGTCTTTTCATTTATCTACCCATCCATCCAATTTTAAACATTTTAATAGGAAACACAGGGAGTTTCCTGACGGTCCAGTGGTTACGAGTGGTGCTTTCACTGTTGTGGCCCAGGTTCAATCCCTGGTCAGGGAACTAAGATTCTGCAAGCTGCACAGTGCAGCCAAAAAAAAAAAAAGACAAAGGAAATACATATACAGGACACACATGAAAAAGGTACAAAAGGATGTACGGGGAAAAGTAATTGTCTTGTGCTTTTGCTCCATTTTGAAGATCCATTTTTCATTTTTTCCTCACTCCTGACACTACCATCAGAAGCCAGAGCTAGGCTGGAAAAATTACACCATTAAGTTACTTGGCAAAGGACCACCACCCAAGTATATTGGACGCAGTTCTAGGATGTCAGGTTTCTGGGGGGTGTTTTCAAGTGTTTTGGATCTTGTGTTTGTCTAAAAATATAAAAGTTTTACCAGAAGTTAGTGGGCAATGCCCAACACTTGATTTATGGTCCCTGATTTTTTAAAATTGTAAATTAAAAAAATATAATAAAACAACACTTTTGTTAAAAAAATCAAAATAGTACAATAGGATATGTAATAAAAAGTGAGTCCATCCTTATTCCAGACTCCAGTTCTACTCCCCTCTCTCAGAAAGCCACCATTGCAGTTTCTTGTGTTTCCTTCCGGAAACCTTCCATACAGTATACACATACACATTCATATTATTATTAAAAAATGGAAAGATATTTAGAAAGTTCTCATTATTTTGATGATAACTGGACTTTAAGTGAATCCACTTAAAATTAGGACAAATATTTCACAGTAAATATTGATTGACTTTCTGCTTTGTGCCATGAGTTCTCTTAAAGAGAAGATGTATAACCCAGAATTCTAATATTTGCCAACTCTTCATTGATCATGGCTGGATGGAAGGTCACAATAGTAGAGTGGGGATAGTAGTTACAACAGTAGTTAGGTTTAATCTCTGGCATGGCTCAAGGTACACAGCCCAATTGTCTGTTTCTTGAGAGTAAAATACACAGAAAACTTACCATTTTAACCATTTTAAAGTGTACATTTCAGTGGCATTAAGTACCTTCCCAATGTTGTTTACCCATCATCACTATCTAGTTCCAGAACTTTTTCACCACCCCAAAAGGAAACCCTGTACCTGTTAGCAATCACTCCCTATTCCCCTCTCTCCAGCTTCTGGTAATCACTAATCTGCTTTCTATCTGTATGGATCTGTCTATTCTGGAATTATACAATATGTGCATTTTATTTCTGGCTTCTCTTACTAAAGCATAATGTTTTCAAGGTTTATCCACTTTGTAGTACTTTCCTCCTTTTTTATGGCCAAATAATATTCCATTGTATGAATATGCCACATTTTTGTTTATTCATTCACAAATTGATGGACATTTGGACTGTTTCCACCTTTTGGCTCTTGTGACTAGTGCTGCTATGAACACTTGTGTTTAAGTTTTTCTTTGAACACTTGTTTTCAATTCTTTTGTGTCTAGGAATTGAATTGCTGGGTCATATGGTAATTTTATGCCTAATTTTCTAAGAAAACCTCTCATTCTTTGAATCTCTCTGATGCTGGTCCCTTTGCTTTCTACCAGGATATGGATTTCTCCTTATATCATTAGTTTTCCAAATCAGTGAGGATTAATTGATTAACATCTGAATTAATTGATTAATATCTGGCTAATAGTCAAGTCTAACATTTTGTTAATCAGCACTATAATAGTAGGTTAGGTGTTACCACATATTGAACTTCAAATATAGAAACTATATAATATTGATTTTATATTATACATCTGCTTTCAATTAATGTAGTCAATGCACTGGGCTGCCAGAGGTAAAAAAGATCTGATGTTGGAAGAATCTGACCAGACTCATACTGATAAAATTGAAAATGAGGAACGGAATGAGCAAAAAGAGATAAAGAATGACGAGTTCGGTCCAACCACAGACAAAATGGAGCAAAAAGAATCCAAATCCATGGAGAAGTCATTCTCCTCACAAAATCCAGATTCTCCAGGTAAGTCATGTCATGTAGCTTTGCAGAACAGAGAAGGTGTGAAATTAAAAGGCTCGTTTTATATTGTATTTATTCTCAACCTTTCCAGCTACATAGTAGTGCCAAATATAAGGGTTGGTTTAGCACCTTAAAAGATACTTACCTAGCATTGACACAGAAACTAGAAGATATATTCCTTAATACATTCCTTGCAAGGGAAAACTTGAGACATTTCTGGGATCGTCATCTGCTTTACTAAAACAGTACTAGCTAACACGTGTTGGGAATTTACTATGTGTAGTTCTTTACATACATTACTTTACATCTATTATCTTGTTTAATATTAATTTTACATATATTAATTTATTTAATCCTCATTACAAGTTTGTGAAGTTGGTACCAATATTATAAATTTATTTATTTGTTTTTATTTTTGGCCGTGTTGGGTCTTCGTTGCTGTGCGTGGGCCCTCTCCAGTTGTGACCAGTGGTGGCCACTCTTCGTTGTGGTGAGCGGGCCCCTCACTGCGGTGGCCTCTCTTGTTGCGGAGCACGGGCTCCAGGCGTGCAGGCCTCAGCAGGTTCTGGAGCGCAGGCTCAGTAGCCATAGCGCACGGGCCCAGTTGCTCCATGGCATGTGGGATTTTCCCGGGCCAGGGATCAAACCCATGTCCCCTGCACTGGCAGGCAGACTCCCAACCGCTGCACCAGCAGGGAAGCCCAGGTTGGTACCAATATTATTCTCATTGTATAGATGAAAAAACTGAAGCCTAGAGAGGTTGAAAAATTTTCTCAAGGTTATCCAGCTTGTATGTGGCAGGGAAGGGGTCTGAACTGAGGCAGTTTGGTTGCAGAATCTGCATTCTAAGGCATTGCACTATCCTGAGAAGATACCTTACCTGTAAGTAGATTTATAGACATCTGACCCATGTATATATCCACTGAAGCAGGGAATTACAGAGGTTAAACTCTCGGCTCCCCAGCTATACTACCTGGGTTCATATCCTAGCTCTACCATTTATTATCTGTATTACCTGGTAAAAGTTACTTAACTTCTCTACACTTCAGTTTTCTCATCTACAAAATAGAGATCAGAATGGTACCTTCTCATAAAGTTACCAAGAGGATTAAATGAGACGATCCATGCAAAATGCTTAGCACAGTGATTTGCCTACAGCAGGCCCTGGATAACTGTTAGCTATTGTTATCATTTCTTTGTCTATCTGGCCATCCCACTGTATTTATCTTGTACAGGTGTGTTATGTACACACACGTTAACTGTCCTCCAAATTCTTGATTCTCATGGTTGTGATACAACACCCCACTAGAATTTAGCCTTTAAGTAAAAGGTTCCTGAATGTTCTCGAACACTTCTTACAAAAAAGAAGATAATTCGATAGTTTGTGGTGAACTATTGTCTTTCTAGAGACAGTCACTTCAAAACTCTCTTTGGGGAGAACTTTTACATGCTCACTACTTGTTGGGAATAAAGATTCTTAGAGCTTCATTCAGGTGCCTCTGCTGGTTACCCAAGAGATCCTTTCATAGAGCCTGCAGTTGACTGCATCAGCCGCATAACTGGCAGTGGTTATAATATAACAAACCAATCAAAGCAGAAGCTCGAATGTCCCAAAAACAGTGTTTTAGGCAAACATACACATACAAACACCCACCCACAGGCATTCACAGGCAAACACGTGAATATTTCTCCATTTAGCCTTGGAATGTTCAGATGTGGGCTTCCGGAACCCTTGGGGCCTCCCTGTGACTATATGTTTCAGATTCAGGCCTATTCTGAGTTCACCAGAGTTGAGGGGGTTGATCACGTCAGATTCTCACACTGAGGCCCCACTTAAATCCCTTTCATAAGATTCTATAAAATTTTCTCTTTCTTTTCAAAAAAAGTTATTTAGATATTTAAAAACCCCAAAGTAATATGAGCTTATCATTAAAAATTCAAAGAATCACATATAGATAACAATTTAGTGTCTACCCTAGTCTCATCCTTCTCTGCTTCTACTTCCTGAAGTAACCAATGCAGATGCCCAGGTGTGTCTCCTTCCATAGCCTTTGTTTGTCTATGCTACCAAAGGCATGTATAAGCATACGTTCGTTTGTGAGGGCTTTACAAATAAAGAATGGGGTTATACTGTGCACATTCCTCTCTGTTATACAGTAGCTAAGAGCACAGACTCTGGAACCAGAGCCTAGCTTTTCCCACTGATGAGTTGTGTGACCTTGGGCAAGTGAGATAACCTCTCTGTATTTGCATTTTCTTATCTCTATATATTGGTTAAAATGTTTGTGTCTACCTCTACCTTGTAAAGTCTTTTTTTTTTTGGCTGGGCTGGATCTTTGTTGCTGTGCGTGGGCTTTCTCTGGTTGCGGTGCGCGGGCTTCTCATTGCGGTGGCTTCTCTTGTTGCAGAGCACGGCCTCTAGGCATGCTGGCTTCAGTAGTTGTGGTGTGCGGGCTTCAGTAGTTGTGGCTCATGGGCTCTAGAGCGCAGGCTCAGTAGTTGTGGCGCACGGGATTAGTTGCTTGGCGGCATGTGGGGTCTTCCTGGACCAGGGATCGAACCCGTGTGCCCTGCATTGGCAGGCGGATTCTTAACCACTGCGCCACCAGGGAAGCCTTTTTTTTTTTTTTTTTTTGTAAGGTCTTTTTGAGAAGTAAATAACGTATGTAAAATATTTAGACCTGGTACATGGCCATTGCTTTTTTTTTTTTTGCGGTATGCAGGCCTTTCACTGTTGTGGCCTCTCCCGTTGTGGAGCACAGGCTCCAGACGCGCAGGCTCAGCAGCCATGGCTCACGGGCCCAGCCTCTCCATGGCACGTGAGATCTTCCCAGATCGGGGCACGAACCCGTGTCCCCTGCATCGACAGGCGGACTCTCAACCACTGTGGCACCAGGGAAGCCAGGCCATTGCTTTTTTAATGTTAGCTTTTATTACTATGGGACTCCTCCTTAGACCCTTATATTTAGAATGAACTCATTAGAATGAACAGCTGATAAATATTCCACAGTGTAGATATATTGTAATTTACTCAGAACAAATTGTGATGCCAGTTTTGATACCCTCACATTGTGAAATGTATTCTCTTACTGTGGCTGAGGAATGAAGCAGAGGGGGTGAGAGGAGGGAGGATCACTGTTTTGAAAGCTGTTGTTGGAGAATAAGAATTACGCAATTTTGCTGAAAGCTGCATTTACCAGTATTTTCTTAATGTTGTTTAAGAGATTATTGGCTGTTTTGAGTAGTGCCTTAAAGTTGGGGTTTCATATGTCAAAGCACAGTTGCCTGATTATTTATAATTTCATTTGACTGCAGTGTAAATTTTTATAACATCAGCATTTAAGAAATATTATTCATGTCAGCTTTACCAAGCCCTGAGTGGCTTCCCACATAACTTTTCAGCATTTTTGTTAATTTACTCAAGCAGTGCTTGATATTTACTTTGAAGTTTGCCTTTTGATGCCTCTTCTGTGATTAGCTTCTATTAAATAGTCCCCATGATTTTCTGATTCATTGCAACCAGGAAAATAAGGAGAACAGCATCTGAAAACCCATGTGCGAGACAATCTTACTTTTACTTTCTTTTCATTTAAATATGCAATAAATGTGCCTTCTGATGAATATAATTCTAGAATCAAACATCCTGGAGTAAAAAAAAAAACAAATGTAGCAGATGCTGTTGATGTGCTAACATATCCTCTGGGCATTGCCAACCCTACGGCTCCCACCAGAGTGCTTTCTCTGGCAGTGGGTCCGGCTTGGCAGCAGTGAGCGGGCAGTTAAGTACCAGGGAGTAAACACGCTGTGGGTGTAGCCATCAGATGATAATGAATGGGAGTGGGAGGCTAAATTCCCCAGCGCCTTCAAGTGGAATAACTCAACTGGAATAACTCTCAGGGGTCTTTACAAACTTGGTTCCTTTCCCTACCAGGGTCTCCTGGGATCAACTCCCCAAGTTAGCCACTTGAATTCAAGTTCTTGTCTGGGGTCTACTTCTAGGGGGACCCAAACTCGAAAACATCTTTTCAAACTACAGAAATAACATGTATTTAGTGTAGAAATGTGAGAAACTATGGTCAAGCAAAAGGAAGAAAATACAATAACTTGTAGTCTTACCACTTAGGGAAATATGTATTATTGTTATTTTGGTATATTTTAAGATATGTTAGTGTACCTAAAATGAAAAGGATATTACTGTACATATTTTGTGTGTGTGTTTCAATTACAGGTTGTCAGAAACAATTTCCTTTTTGCTTTTTCCCCAAATGGCAATTCTTTAGATTTTTTTCTCCGATAGTTCTAAAGAAAGTGCAGATCCTATTTTCCTGGGATAATCACTGTCAACTATTCTGTGTATATTTTTCCTACCACATATGTAGATAATATTTCAAATATTGATGGAGGCATATTTAATATATTATTTTGTAACCTGCTTTTTCATTAGCAATATTATAAAAGTAAAAAATGATACAAGGCATACTTGTTCATTGCAGAAAAATAAGAAAATACAGATAAACAAAAAAAGAGTATAAAAAATGAAAATCATATCTATTCCAACTCTTCAGGAATAGTTACTGTTAACATTTAGGGGTAACTACTTAGAGACTTAAAAAAATTTTATATAAATACCCATGTAAATATGAATTTATGAATGAGATCATGCTGTCTAAACTGTTTCGTAACTACCAGTTACTTAGCAATATGTTACGAACATTTTTCTATGATGATAAATATTAAAACATTGTTAATGACTGTATCAAAGCCTTTTAACCAATTTTCTATTACTGAGATTTAGACTCTTTCTTTACATTTACAAATGGTATCATAATAAACATCCTTAGAGTTAAGCCCTTGAGCACATCATGATTATTTCATTAGGATAAATTTCTAGAAGTAGAATTATTGGCTTAAAGGTTTATACATTTCAATGAGTTTGATAAATATTGCCAAATTGCCTGCTAGAAGTTTTGCCAGTTTACACTTCCTCCAGTAGAGAATGAAAATGACCTTTTCTCTAATTTTCCACAAAGTTGTTTATTAGAATTAAAAAAAAATCTTACTACTGTGGAATAAATTATTTGTATTTCCAGGGATCCTTTCCATTGACCTTCTACTTTTGACAGCTGTTTGAAAGTAGTTTCTAATTTGCTTGCAGATAAATTGTCAAAATTCCCACCACTGGAAGTATCTATAAATATCTTTTTATTAATAAGCATTTAAACACGTAAGGCCCTCTCATCCATATAAACCAATTCCTGTTCATAAGGATTCAATAGTCTGCTTATCCATTTCTGTAAGATATTAATAATTCACACCAAAGACTTACCCTTACATTTCACTTATTGCAATGAAATCTAATCAACAAGCTGTTTTACTATTATAAATAAGCTTGACTTTTCCTACCTCTGATTTTAAAATATTCTCTTCTCTCTTCTATAGGTTTTTCAGATGTGAACTTTTGGCACCTTCGTTTCCGCTGGTCTGGGGATGCTCCTTCAGAACTCCTGAGGAAATTCAGAAACTATGAAATATGAAATGTCCTTGCTCCACAGGGGGGAGAGGGGGAGGGAGAGAGAGGGGGGAGGGAGAGAGAGAGGGAGGGAGGGGAGAGAGACAAAGAGAGAGAGAGAGAGAGAGAGAGAGAGATCATTCCCTGCGCTGCCAACATACAGCCTTTGTTCAAATCTTAAAAATGTCATGTTTGTGAATTGCTGAGTACCAATTAATTCCTCCATCCTTGATCCTGTTCTCTCAATATGTTTTCTAAACAAGAAAAATTTCAGCCTAGCTTCTTTCAATATTTGAGTAAATTACAGCTCTTAGATCCAGAGTAGATTGTATTATGTGCGTTTTCCTGTTAATGTTATTTATAGAAATCCATTAAAAATCGATCTCTGTATTTAAATATTTCATTGATATACCATGATCTTTATGAGTGCTAGATGTACAAGAAATGTTTTCTGACTCTGGATTTAAAATGAAATGTGAAATTACTTGTCTAAACTCCATTGAATGAAATAAATAATTTTCCCAAACTTCATAATGAATTTATAATTCAACTGTATTTTGAAAATAATTTGAATAAGTATTTCTACTTCAATCTTAATAATTATAAATTTAAAAGCTTATTATTCATTTGAGAAAATGTTTTTACAAGATTTCTTTTATTATATAGCAGGTGATAAACTTATAAACTATGTTCTAACTATTAAAATGGGCCTGTTACGTAACACATCCATTTTAGGTTGGAATTACTAGGTTTGCCATGTGTAGTCTATGGTTATTTTTTGTTTGGAAACAAGTGAATGAAAAATTAAGAAGAAAGATGATTTTAGACCAGGGGTTCCTTGGTCAAAACAGAGTTTTCACTGGTCTATAGCAAAATGAAAAAAATACAAATATAGGAAGTTTTTTTAAAAAATAAATCTATTTATTTATTTATTTATTGGCTGCGTTGGGTCTTCGCTGCTGTGCGTGGGTTTTCTCTAGTTGTGGTGAGCGTGGGCTACTCTGTCGTGGTGCGTGGCTTCTCATTGTGGTGGCTTCTTTTGTTGCAGTGCACGGGCTTTAGGAGTGCAGGCATCAGTAGTTGTGGCGTATGGGCTTAGTTGCTCCACGGCATGTGGGATCTTCCCAAACCAGGGCTCGAACTCGTGTCCCCTGCACTGGCAGGCGGATTCTCAACCACTGCGCCACCAGGGAAGTCCCAGGAAGTTTCTTTAAAAAGCAAAATTATTCAAAAATTATGTCCTTCCTACCTTTGTGGTTTAAAATGTGTTTTTTTAAAAAAATTATTTATTTTTGGCTGTGTTGGGTCTTTGTTGCTGTGCGCGGGCTTTCTTTAGTTGCAGTGAGCGGTGGCTACACTTTGTTGTGGTGCACAGGCTTCTCATTGCGGTGGCCTCTCTTGTTGCGGAGCACAGGCTCTAGGCACGTGGGCTTCAGAAGTTGTGGCTTGTGGGCTCAGTAGTTGTGGCTCATGGGCTCTAGAGCATAGGCTCAGTAGTTGTGGCACATGGGCTTAGTTGCTCCGCGGCATGTGGGATCTTCCCGGACCAGGGCTCGAACTCGTGTCCCCTGCAGTGGCAGTCAGATTCTTAACCTCTGCACCACCAGGGAAGTCCCTTTTTTTAAAAAAAAAAAAACTATTTATTTATTTTTGGCTTTGTCGGGTCTTCATTGCTGCGTGCGGGCTTTCTCTAGTTGCAGCAAGCAGGGGCTACTCTTCAACGCAGTGCATGTGCTTCTCATTGCAGTGGTTTCTCTTGTTGCAGAGCACACGCTCTAGGTGCGCGGGCTTCAGTAGTTGTGGCACATGGGCTCAGTAGCTGTGGCTCACGGGCTTAGTTGCCCCGCGGCATGTGGGATCCTCCTGGACCGGGCTCAAACCTGTGTTCCCTGCACTGGCAGGCAGATTCTTAACCACTTCGCCACCAGGGAAGTCCCCCAAAATGTGCTTCCTTTTATGAAATAGTATCATAGTAGATTGTAGTGGTTTGTTGGGCTGCCATAGCAAAATACCACAGACTGGGTGCCTTAAACAATATTTCTCATGGTTCTGGAGGCTAGAAGTCCAAGATCAAGGTGTGTGCATATTTGGTTTCTTTTGAGGCCTCTCTCCTTGCTTTGCAGATGGCCACTTTTTCCTCACAAAGTCCTTTCTTCTTATAAGGACATCAGTCACATTGGATTAGGCCCCCACCCTAAAAGCCTCCTTTAACTTCATCTCTTTAAAGACCTTATCTCCAAATAAGGTTACATTCTGAGGTACTGGGAGTTGGGACTTCAATAAATGAATTTTGGGGGAACACAATTCAGTCCATAAAATAGATGAAAACTTTTTTTTTAACAAATACAACCCTGTATTGGTTCCCTTAATATTATTATTATTATTGTTATTATTTTGCGGTATGCGGGCCTCTCACTGTTGTGGCCTCTCCCGTTGAGGAGCACAGGCTCCAGACACGCAGGCTCAGCGGCCATGGCTCACGGGCCAAGGCGCTCTGCGGCATGTGGGATCTTCCCGGACCGGGGCATGAACCCGTGTCCCCTGCATCGGCAGGCGGACTCTCAACCACTGCACCACCAGGGAAGCCCCCCTTAATATTATTTGAAGTTCTGCTGTTTTGTCAAATCCAAAAGTCAGGGCCAGACATTTAGAGAATTTTTCTACCACCATTTTACTACTTCAGTAAAATGGGATTTATTACTATATCTGCAAATTTTATTTCAAAGATAGAAAGTAAATGCAAAAGAGATAGCACATTAAATGAATAAAATGAGCTTTAGGACTACAGTTGCCTGTCATAATGCCTGCCTGACCCAAGTGGGCACTCAAATAAATACCAGATTGAATAAGTGAATTTTTCAATCTAAGAATCAAGGTTTTAATTTTTTTCTCTTTTTTTCCCCAGTCTGTCTGATTTACAGCACTGATGACTTCTAATGACTTGTCAAGGGGAAAAACACTCCCACTCCCATGATCTGCTCTGCTTTTGTCGCAGACATATTTCCCAATTGTTGACAAGACTGAGCGCTCGCTCTTGTTTACTTTCCTCTCCCATGATGTTTGAAGCCTCCACATAAGAAATAAGAAATAGTGTCACTTGAATAGGGGTTTCTGATGGGTCAGGCTTGCGCTAAGCACTTTATTTACTTGATCCCGTCTAACTTAGTAGACCTTTCATTCTTAAATACTCTCCTGAACTCAGTTTAAAAAGGGAGGGGACTGTGCTTTGATAATAGTGTTTCTCTTTGAATGAAAAGTAAGAAGAAAACTGGACAACTTTTCCTCAGTAATTTGTTTGAATGCCCCAGTGTGTCCAGCACAACCACAATTGTATGTATGTGTAATAGCACATTTTCAAAGCCATTTATTTTTGGATTACGGCTTGACTTCATGGCATAGCAAACTGATTATGAAAAGATAATTTTATATAAAGGTGATTAAACTCTTGAGTCAGCTTTAAATGGTAAAGATAATTAGTTTCTCTCATATTTGATGTTGAGTGAGTGAATGAATGAAGCATATATTTCTTGAGAACATTATTATGTGATATATATCATACCAGTGTTTGTGTAGGATATAAAAAATGCTTAAGTCAAGTTTACGCTCTCAAGTAGTTGATAATTTAGTGAAATAAGACAGGTATCTGAATATCTTATAGTTTAAAAGGAGCACTTTAAAAAAAAAAAAAAGGAGCACTTTGCATTAGTTTAAGTATGTAATGTGCTTAGAACATGCTGGGCACATAGTAAGCACTATGTGTACTAGTTACTATTCTTATGTGTTAAACCTTGTGATAATCAATTAACAGAATTGTGGCCTCCCTCCCTCCTCAATCCCTTTCCTCCAGTTCTCCATCTCAGAGGCACTGTTTCTTGCCTATCCTTCCATAGATATCCTGTGCTTTACACACGTACATGTGTTTCTGTTCTTTTCTTTACCCAAATGGGAACAGTACCCTGCTGCGCATTGCCCATTTATTCAGTTACTATGTACTGGAGATTTTTCCATTTTTAATATGGAAGTGCTACCTTGTTCTTTTTATCTGCTACATGGCTTTCCATTGTGTGGATGAACCATAATTTACTTAATTTGTCTTCTATTGAAGCCTTTCCAGGTTATTTACAGGCATTTTTTTTTCAAACACAAATAGCAATGTAGTGAATAGCTTTACACACAGTATTCTTATATATGAAGTATACCTGTAAGATAAATACCTCTTACTGGAATGAATCAAAGAGCATGTATGTACATTTAGAATTTGATTACCATATTCTTAAGCAAACAACAGATGCAATTTGGCAAGTTTCAGAGATCTTAGGGCCATTGGATTGGAAAACCCAGAAAACAGTGTGCGTTCATTGGGATTCTTGTCTTTAGTCTTTTTCACTCTAGGATAGACTCTGTTGAGTGGCTCAGTTTGAAGCACTATGCTTATGGAAAAATTTACCCAGCTGGCCCCCCACTGCCGTCTTCCCAGGGAGTGCCCAAGATATAAAGCAATAATAAAATCAGAGTATACTTTTCTTCTGGTACCTTCCACAGAGACAGGACGAGACCAGGGTGTTTTTTCAGTGTTATGGCTTCTTGTCTTCTGGGTGTCCCGAAATGTTGAAACACAATTCTAAAACATTTTTTGCTCTTTTAAGTTAAGGGCAACTCAGTAGAGCAACTCTGGAAAACCCAGGCAGAATTCACAATTTCCTATGATCCCAAACAGTTTCCAGTCTCCCATGGACATATACCAGCCTGTCAAAAACATGTCCTTTGATGAGCAAATTAGAAATGCAAAAAAGACTTTGCAGATATTTCTTGTAAAGAGAGGGCTGCATCAGGGGAAGATAAGGTTGTTTTCCCGCTTGTGAATTTTCATATCCTTTCCGTGCCCAGATCTGATGGTGGTTACAAGATCAATCACAGCGGCAAGTGTCAATGACTAATGCAGTTATTGAGAGGGGTCTTTAATTTCCTGGAGGCAAACACCATCACCTACCACGTCCACATCACAGACGAGAAGATGCCAGGGCTACTGCGCAGTCAGTGATGGAAGAAATTACAAAACTGATGCAATTACTGAGAAAATGATGAAATGTCTCACAAAGAAAGGCTTCAATTTCCTTCAATTTCAGGTTTTGTGATATGCATCAGTGTGGCTGTGTCTCTAGTATTATTCTCAGCTCCCTGTGTAGTCTTACCCTCATGGTGGGAGAACATTTTGTAACAGGAAGATCATCCTCACCCTTTCTCCTCCCACCCTGGCTCTTTCATTTCTTCCAGTGTTTTTTGCTATGATGATTTCTTTTATTAATTAGCAGCCAAGAGTAAATGTTTTCACAGTGGAATCTAGGTTAGGTTTATGGAGAACTAGATCTTTTTCTGTTTTTTTTTTTTTTTTCAGTTCTAACTGATGGTGGGATTTAGGGCAAATCACTTGAATTCTCTGATTCACTTTCTTGTACCTGTGGCTGAAATTAAGAATCTTCTCTTCAGAGAACATAGGCTCTTGGCTCAGGACCAGGTCCAGAGCTGGCATGTTTAGGGCCTTGGGTGGGAGCCAGGAGAGCATGGAAACTGATAAGGAGTATGTAGTCCAGAAGTAGAAGTCAAGGGTTAGTGACGACAGAGAAGGCAGAGAAAGCAGACGTGTATTTTCCCATCATTCTTTCTAATAACTCTTCTTTTCTTACTGTTCTTTTAAGTAAAAGGGCTGAGATAGAAAACGAGAGATTACAATTAAGTATGTATACCTAGGGCTTCCCTGGTGGCGCAGTGGTTGAGAGTCCGCCTGCCGATGCAGGGGACACGGGTTCGTGCCCTGGTCCGGGAAGATCCCACATGCCGCGGAGCGGCTGGGCCCGTGAGCCATGGCCGCTGAGCCTGTGCATCCGGAGCCTGTGCTCTGCAACGGGAGAGGCCACAACAGTGAGAGGCCCGTGTACCGTAAAAAAAAAAAAAAAAAAAAAAGTATATATACCTAGATGCACAGCCTTAAACACCTCAATTATCTTTTTTACATTCAGCTGAGTTCGATATCATTCTTGATAGCATCCCGCCTCTGAAGACAATGGTGATTTGTTTTCGGAGTATAGTACAATATTTAAATACTTTCCAGCTTGTTAGACTATCAGGGGAGGCTCTAAAACAGGGATAATAAATAACAACAACAACAACAACTCCTACCTTTACCAGTTTCCAAAGCATTTTCTCATGTATCTTGTTGTCCAAAGCATTTTCTCATGTATCTTGTTGTCACAACTAACTCCATTTTCTTGAGGAATTTGTACCTTTTGCTACATCCTAAAACCCACAATAGAATGGAAAACAGACTTTAAAATTTAATTAAGAAAAAACACTTTTTTAAAACCAGTGTTCTCAATCTTGGAATCCACCTGGGGAACATGAAACCCCTGATACCTGGGTCCCAAACCCAGAGGTTCTGATTTAATTGGTCTCTGTGTCAATCCCAAGGGCGTTGGGTTTTCACAGCTCCAGGTAACACTAAAGTGCCATGTGGTGGAGGACCACGTGGCTTAAACAAATAGGTTATACGTGAAACGGTTAACGTCTTGATGTCTCTACCTGTATGTAGGAGGCCAGAGCTCTCCCTTCCTGCCACCAGTTATTTCTGGGGCTCCCCACGGCCCCAGAAGAACCTCATTTGGGCTCCCAAACAGGTTTATGAGTGGCAGCCACCGCCTTGCCTTCCCCAGGGTTCTCTCTGGCTCTCATCTCCAGCCCACGAGGCCGCTTGGAGCGCCCCCTGCTGCCGCTGACGGGCGCTGAGCGTCTGTCGGCGGGAAGAAAGGCCTCCTCCGGGTCCTGTTTCCGAGGCTGGTTCTCACGGTTTTCAACAGTTCCCCAGCGGCTAGGACTCGCCCCCTAACCTAGTGGTCAAAGATCCTGACTTCCCGGCTTGACTGGGAGCACCGACCTACCTCTCTCCTCCCGTCCACCTACTCTCTCACTTTGGCCTCACCCCAACGCCTTTCTTCTGCCAACTGGGGGCGGGTTGGAGGGGCGGGGCGGCGGAGGAACACTTGGACTGTTGACGCACAGGATTCTGGGGGTTGAGTGTGTGGAGGGGGGTGATGTGTCTGCACTAGTAGCGACTAGCTAAAAGCGCTCAGTTTTAGGAATTCCATCTGTGTTAAAGCAATAGACATGTGGTATAGAGACGTTTAGAAATAGAAGCCCAGCAGTGGGCCCTGAGGTCCGCGGATGTGTCGCTTGCTTCAACAGTGTTTGGACTGAACCGACCCGGTGACGCCCCTTGCTCCAGGCCCCAACCACGCTCTAAACTTTTTTCCAGTTGCAGCCTTCAGAATCAGCCCTCAGCTATCCTCGGCCACCGGGATTGGCCAACACCATTTTTTGAGCTTAACTCCTTATTACTGATCAACCATGAGCGCCCATATTCTTCAGAATTATTCCGCGGAGGTAGAGGCTGTAGTCAACCGCCTGGTCAACATGCATCTGCGTGCCTCCTACGCCTACCTCTCTCTGGGCTATTTCCACCTCCACCATGTGGCTCTGGAGGGCGTGGGACACCTTTTCCAGGAATTGGCTGAGGAGAAGCGTGAGGTATCAAGCCTCTCTTGAAAATACAAAACTAGTGCGGCTGCCGCAAGCCCTTCCAGGATGTGCAGAAGCCATCTCAAGATGAATGGGGTAAAACCCAGGACGCTATGGAAGCCACCATACTCATGGTCTGCCCGCGCAGACTTCCACCTCTGTGACTTCCTGGAGAGCCGCCTCCTAGATGGGCAAGTGAAACTCATCAAGAAGATGGCAGCCACCTGACCAGCCTCTGCAGGGTGGCTGGTCCCCAGGCGGGGCTAGGGGAGTATCTCTTCCAAAGGCTCACCCTCAAGCACCACTAGGAGCCTCCGAAGCCCAGCGGCCTTTGAGGAGTCCCTCTGGTGTCAGGGCTTCTCTCTGAAGCCCCTCTCTAGAACCACTGGACAGCTTTTTAAACACCCTGCAGCCCTCTCCGAAGCCTTCGACCAAATGGAAACAATAAAGCTTTTTGCAGGGGGTGGGGGGGGGAGGGGAAGAAGCCCACGTGAAGGTCCTTTACCAGATAATACTTAAAGTGAAATGATTAGCTATGTGGCCTCAGGCAAGTCCTTTACTTCTACTTCTCTGAACCCATTTCCTGCCTTGTAAAATGAGGAGATGTGAAACAAAAGCAGGAAAATTGGGACTCAAAAGCAGACTGCTCTGGATTTGATTCTTCTCTTCTGGTTTAAATTCAAGGAATTAGGGAGTCTTTGCATCAAGGCAAGGACAGTACACTGGCAGACATCCATGGTGACATCTTCCATGGTGTGAAGTGTGTGGTTAAGAAGGTGGCTCTGGAGACAGCAATTACCATCAGGGTAACCTTAGGTAAGTTCATTAATCCCCCTGTGCCTCAGTTTCCTCATCAGTAAAATGGGATAGTAACTACCTTTATTAAAGGACACAAATATTAACTATTAATAGTAACGATTGGGAAAGAAAATCAGAGGGTGAATAAAAAGATTTTTTTCCAACAGCATCCCATTCTCTAAAATGGTACTCCAGCATCACCCAGGTGCTTGTTACAAATTATTGGACCCCACCCCAAACCTACTCAATCAGAAACTATGAGGGGCAAGGCCCAGGAATCTGTTTTGGAATCTTTCTGGAATCTCTAGGGGATTCTTATGCATGCTAAAGTTTGAGCAGCACCGTTCTAGAATCTTCCTCCCCAAAGTGTGGTCCAAACCCCAGAATCATCAGCATCTCCTGGGAATTTGTTAAGACATTCAGAATCTTGGGCCTCACTCTGGATGTGCTAAATTGTAATCTGTGTCTTAACAAGATCCCCAGGTATTTCTATGTATGTTAAATCTTGAGGAGCACTGCCCTAGAACTGCATCTTTAATTTAGTAGCCACTAGCCATGTGTGGCTATTAAAATTAAAACTAAATTAATTAAAATGAAATAACATTAGAAATTCAGTTCTTCAGTCACACTAGCTGTATTTCAAGAGCTCAAGAGTCACATGTGGCTAGTGGTTACAGTATTGGACACTGCAGATTACAGAACATTTCTGCCATCTCAGAAGGTTCTATTGGACAGTACAGCTCTAGAATAATTATTACTATAATTATTTTTTTGTGACCACAGAGCATCTAGATGAAGCAGATTACCTGGGACAAGGTTGACAGACTCTAATGTTTAAATGAGCCAAGCAGGCGAAGTAAGTGAATGAAGTAGACCAGTTATAAGAGAATCAAAAGCACGAGGGCAATGGTAAGTGGCCAGTGATACTCCATATCCATGCTGGGACTACAACTGGGAGTGCTGGTGACTGTGGTAATCTGAGAAAAGCATGTTTAGATACAGCCAATGTTACCATGGAGGAGGCTAAGCCCAGGCTAGGATAGATTGTTCTATTTTTGTTTAAGAAGCTAGACATCTGGATTTTTATGTGATTCTTAAATTTTGATTACTAAGTCAAAATTTAAAAAATGCTGTGCTAGCCAAGGAAACATTCATGAAAGCCTCGTTTGGCCTTGATGTTGTGACCTTGAAATCAAGCTGTCTAGTTCTGCCTTGCAAGGTCAGTTGTTTGCCTTGTGCATGTCCTCCTTTCTTGCCTCTGTTTCTTCTTTCTTCTCTTCTTTTGATCTTTTCTTTGCTTTCCCTTCCCTTTTTTCTTTTCTCTCTCCTCCTTTAATTTTTCTTTCATTCAGTAAGCATTTATTGAATGCTGTCTTTGTGCCAGGCATGGTGCTAGAGACTCAGGATACAAAGATGAATCAACATTGCCAGTCCACTCAAAGAGCCCACAGTTTCGTGGGAGACTCAGCTATGAGCATAGATAATGACAGTGCAATTTGAGGAGTGTTGTAGTAGAGGTATGTCCAAAGCCTTATGGAGTGGTAAATAATGGAGTAAGCCAACTTTGAGGGGGAGGGATCAGAGAGGTCTTCAAACATGTGGGATATCTGAGCTGAGTGTTGAAGGATGTGCAGGAGTTTTCCAGGTTGAAGGGCTGGGATAGAAGTGGGAGAGGGTATTTTTAGTGGAAGAAACAGCTTGGAGGCTTGACAGTACTTTGTGTATTTAGCAAGAAAATTTCTGGGTGGCTGATGTGTAAAGTATTATATATAAAGTGATTTACTAGACCTCCTTGTTCTTAAAAGTTTGTCTGCTAGCCACTCTCTGCCACTATTTGAGCCACTTCCTCCTACACCCCAGGCTCCTTTCACCCCAGCCTTGTACCCCTGAATCTACAACCTGCTTCTAGAACCTCACCCTCCACCTTTCCCCTCCCCTGCTGTCTTTCTACTCCCTTCTCCCTCCTGCCAACATCTTTCTCCATCCACTTAAAATTCAGAGTGCCCTTTACATATTCAAAACCATCTGGTGCTCAACCAACCAGAGGGAGAATAAAGATGCTGAGATTGTTAATCCATTTAAATGTCAATGACTCTGAGGTTTTTATTTGGATCCTGATTAAACAAAGTGTTAGAAACCTAAGACAATTTTTTTGAAGTATAGTTGATTTACGATGTTGAGTTAATTTCTGCTGTATAGAAAATTGACTCAATTATACACACATATATATATGTTCTTTTTATATTCTTTTCCATTATGGTTTATCTCAGGATATTGAATATAGTTCTCTGTGCTGTACAGTAGGACCTTGTTGTTTATCCAACCTGAGGCAATTTATGAGATGATTGGAAATTTGAACACTAACTGGATATTAATGATTGACATTTTTAGGTGTAATAATGGTATTGTGGTCATGTTAAAATGAAAGTCTTAATCTTTAGAGATGCATCGGATATTTATAGATGAATTGATATGAAGTCTGGGATTTGCTTCAAAATTACATAGGAGTGAGGGGAATTGAGGTACAGATGAAACAAGATTGGCTATGAATTGGTTATTGTTGAACCTGGGTGATAGGTACATAAGGGTTCATTATGTTAGACTCTCTAATTCTCTGTATGCTTGCATATATATAATATTCAAAATACTCCATGCTATTTGTTGAATTGTGTCTTTCAAAAAGATATGCTGAAGTCCTAACTCCTGGTACCTCTGAATGTGACCTTATTTGGAAATAGGGTCTTTTCAAATGATTTTCAAATGTAATCAAGATGAGGTTATTAGGGTGGGCCCTAATCCAGTATGACTGGTGTTTTTATAAGAAGGGGGAAATTTAAACAGTCAACTAATATTTGACAAGGGAGCCAAGAATACTCAACAGGGAAAGGATAGTCTTATCTATTGAAATAAATCGTGTTGGGAAAACTAGCTAACCACATGCAGAATACAATTGGACCTGTATTTTAGACTGCTTAAACGATTAATTTAAAATGGATTAAAGACTAAAACATAAGACCTGAAACCATAAAACTCCTAGGAGAAAACATAGGAGGTAAGCTCCTTGACATTGGTCTTGGCAATAATTTTTTGAATATGACACCAAAAGAACAAGTGGGACAACAACAAACTTAAAAGCTTATGCACAGCAAAAGAAACAATCAACAAGATTAAAAGGCAACCTATGGAGTGGGTGAAAAATATTTGTAAATAATATACCTGATAAGGGGTTAATATCCAAAATATATAAAAAATTCATACAACTCAATAGCAGAAAACCAAATAATCCCATTAAAAAATGGTCAGATGATCAGAATAGACATTTTTCCAAAGAAGACATGAAGATGGCCAACTGGTACATGAAAAGATGCTCAACATCACTAATCATCAGGGAAATGCAAATCAAAACCACAACGAGATACCACCTTACACCTCTTAGAATGAGTATCATCAAAAAACAAACAAAACCCCGAGATAACTTCACCAACAACTGTTGGTGAAGATGCAGAGAAAAGGGAACCCTTGTGCACTGTAGATGGAATGCAAATTTGTGCAGCCACGGTGGAAAACAGTATGGGGTTCCTCAAAAAATTAAAAATAGAACTGCCATATAATCTAGCAATCTCACTTCTGGGTATATATCCAAAGGAAATGAAAACAGGATCTTGAAGAAATATCTGCACTCCCATGTTCATTACCTCTTTATTCATAATAGCCGAGATGTGGAAACAATCTAAGTGTCTGTCAACAGATGAATGGATAAAGTAGATGTGGTACATATACACAGTGGAATACTATTCAGCCACGAGAAAGAAGGAAATCCTGTCATTTGTGTCAACATGGATGCATCTTGAGGGCATTATGCTAAGCGACATAAATCAGACAGAGGAAGACAAATGCTGTATGGTATCACTTTTATATGGAACCCCCAAAAGCCAAAAATCATAGAACAGAGAATAGAATAGTGGTTTACCAGGATAGGGGAAATAGGGAAATGTTGGTCAAAGGGTACAAACTTCCAGCTATACGACAAATAAGTTCTGAGGACCCAAGGTATAGCGTGGTGATTATAGTTAATAATACTGTATTATATACTTGAAAGTATATAAAAGTAGATCTTAAATGTTCTCACCACAAAAAAGAAATGGCAAGTATGTGAGGCAATGGAGGTATCAATATTAGCTAATATTGATTAGCTAATCAATATTAGCTAATCATTTTGCAGCATATAAGTGTATCAAATCAACATGTTGTACACCTTAAACTTTCATAGTGTTATATGTCAGTTATGTATCACTGAAGGTGGAATAAAACAGGAAGGGGGGAATTTGGATGGAGACACACAGGGGAAGTTCCATGTGACTCGTGGAGGCAGAGACTAGAGTGGTTAGCTGCCAAGAAACCCAAGGATTGATGGCTACCGCCAGACTAGTAAGAGGCGAGGAAGGATTCTCCTCTTGAGTCTTCACAGGGAGCATGATCCTAACAAGACCTTGATTTCTAGCCTCCGGAACTGTGGGGCAATAAATATTTGTTGGTCAAGTTACCCGGTTTGTGGTTCTTTGTTTCAGCAGCCCTAGGAAACTAATGCACTCCATAATAAAAAGTTAAAATAGTAACTACATAACTTAAATTCTTTTTTTCTTTGCTTCCTCTTCTGCCACATCATAATCTAAACATCTTCAGGTAGGTCCATCGTGGACATGATATTCTGTTACTTTGAATAAGGACAATGACAGAGAAGTGAAAATCTAAATAAGAGGGAGAGGTTGAGGTAGAAGTAAAGAAGGTGGGATTAGAAGAAAACTAGACAAATGCATAAACCACCGCACAAAACTACACAGCCCCACAAGACCCCTAGAATTTCCTGAATAAGCCAAGCTCTTCTGGACCTCTGTTAGTTCCTTCCTGGGGTCACAGACTTGGCTTTTGGTCTTGGATCTGCCATTTTCTAACTCAGAGACATTGGGCAAGCCATTCAATACAAAAGATTTATTTTCTCCTCAGTAAAGTGAGGGGGTTGGGTTACACCAGGAAGCCTTCCTTGCTTGCCCTACATTGGCTCAGGTGCTCCTACATCATCTGAACCAATCTGTGCCTACTGTAGCGTGCATCACCTGCTTGTTATTGGTTACTGTTTATCGCTACTACAAGACTGTGAACTTCTTGAAACAGGACCTGTCTTGTTCACCACTGGATCCCCTCACTGAGTCCCTGACCTCATGCACAGTAGACCAACAAAAGTAGCTTGGTACAACGACACTGTATTTGTGATAATCTTATACAAATCTATGATAAAAATTCTCTTTCAGAGAGCTAGAGAAAAAGCCATTTGTTTGCATGTAACTCTTTAACTCTTTACTCTGAGTTCTGCTAGGGACTGATCTTCTATTTTCTATTTGGCAGTCAGTCTCTGAGAGCCTCCCTCCCCACCGGGGCTTCCACTTCACTGAGCTCTGACATTGCTTGTGCATTTGGTACAATGCCCAAAACTGTGCTGAGGACAACTAAAGTGCTTGCCCAGGGTAGATTTTTTTTTTTTTAACTTTTTGGTTATGCTGGGTCTTTGTTGCTACATGCAGGCTTTCTCTAGTTGCGGCGAGCAGGGGCTACTCTTCGTTGCAGTGCGCGGGCTTCTCATTGCGGTGGCTTCTCTTGTTGCGGAGCACGGGCTCTAGGTGCACACGCTCAGTAGTTGTGGCACACGGGCTTAGTTGCTCCGCAGCATGTTGGATCTTCCCGGACCAGGGATCGAACCTGCGTCCCCTGCATTGGCAGGCAGATTCTTAACCACTGCGCCACCAGGGTAGATATCTTTTGGGTTGAAGTTTTGTGCTTTTCAATGATGAGAGTTAAGGCTTACAACTAGTTTCAGAGAGGAAACAAGAAAGTGACACAGTACTGTAGGTGTTTAACAAGGGCTTGGAAAGAAGGACATTTGTTTGCTTAAGGGAAGACATCAGAACTGCAGATATGCATGTATTGTTGAAGCCCTGAAGAAAAATGAGTCAGGGAGAGCACTTCAAACACAGGCAGGTTGGTTTCTGCAATGAGTATCAAATGAGATCTTTCTTTAGGAGTGGTTTCATTTCAGGATAAAGGGGAATTTCACAGTGCACAGTTACTGTGTGAAAAATGTGTAATCTGGTTTCTAGCAATTTTGGCAGAGTGATAGATACGTCAAGACTTTGGCATTTTGGTGAACTAGTTTTACAAAAAGTGTGGCTATTTCTTTATAAGGTGATTTCTAAGATCTTTTCTATTCTAAATTTCTGTGCGTCTCTGAGTAGAATTTTTTTCTATTCAATTTTCAAAATTATCCAAAGTAAGTTCTAGCTAAGCTAAAAATTGATGGAAGGTATGACAAGAAAGTGTTAAGACTTTTCTTCCATCAATATATTCACATGGTTCCCTTAAAAAAAGTTCTTAAAATCTGCAAGCTTGTGTCACCATTCCTCAGATGGCCACAAGATGGCAGCCTTGGGCTAGTAGTAGGAGAAGGGTTCCCCCCACCCCCCGACCCCCCCAAAAAAGCACTTGTTAGTTGCTGTGATGTTGCAAAAAGAATCCAGATCTGGTTGTTTCTTTGCCTCTGCACCTCTACAGTGCGGTCGGCTGGTATCCTTGTCCACCACAGACATTTCATGAATAAAACCTAGGAGAAATCTTAAGCAATCCAGCAATTCTGAAAGTTGCTCAGGCCAGTATGCTGATGTCAATGCTGTGTGGAAGAGAAACACTTTGCTCACAAAGGGAATGTGTGTGTGTGTGTGTGTGTGTGTGTGCGCGCGCCTGTGCGCGCACGCCAAGGACCACTGGTTATCTGAAACTCTGTGGTCATAGGTAGGATTGATGCAGAAGCTTAGAGATACATTTTAGCATGATATGAAATAGGGTGTAGGGAGGAGTAATACTGAAAATATAATTAAATATCACCAAATGATGTTAATAATGAATTAAGTGTCACTGTATGGTAACCTTCAACAGGATAGGGACAGGTTGTTTTGTTGACCACTGAATCCCTTGAATATAAAAAAGTTGCCACACTTTGACTACCTTCTCCACCCAATTCTGGTCTTATTTGAACTGTTTCCTCCACAATGACACTTTTGGAGAATGGACCCAGAAGGACCTCTTACTGGACTACATTCCCCCTCCTCCCCATTTCCAGACTCTTTTCTGCCTCTATCTTGACTATTTTCAGTACAGATACACTTCCTATCCCAAGGATCTGTACCAGTGTTTTATTTACAAAGTGTGGTCCTTAGACACCCCTGCATCTCAATCATTTAAAAAATTGTAGATTCCTGGGCTCACCTCATATTTATTGAATCTGAATCTCCAACATTGAGGTGCAGGGATTGTGTTTTTACTGATCTGTCATAGGTGATTCTTCTAATGTTTGAGAATCTCTGACATAAAAAGAACCCCTCACTGCCCTGGATTTTGGTGGGTCAAGGAAGATACTTCCTCAAATAGCCTGTAAAGTAAGGAAAGAGAGAAGATGATGATGATTGATTGTGATGATGGTCTATACCATAATAGACCCACATGTATCTCAGAATCAGTCAGTCAAGGCCAGCTACCCCCAATATCTCCCAGGAGAGATGCTGGATCATCATATTGCCAATAAAACCAGAAAGTAACATGATTAATTACTGCAGTCATTCAGGCTGAATTTAGTTTTGCAAAAAAAGTTCTTTTAAATGGTGGAACACAGGGCAAGGAGGATACTAGGGGAGGGGTGGATAAATCTTATTATCTAATAGAGTTACCCCAAAGGTAGATGTTAAGACGATAACCCTTCGCTTGAAATTCATTAGCCTCTATCCTTTGAAATTGCTGTCTTTTCACCATGATGCTCAACTGTTTTCAGTAGAGATTCCCCTAAGGGTCAATTTCAGCAGCAGTTTTAGGGACCAGTAGCTGATTCACTAGAAAGCCAGAAATTGGGCAGCAAGTACAACTAGTAAACAAATATATGGTAAAACATAGAAACTGTAATAGTAATCAAAGAAAAACAGATCAAATAAAAATGAGGAGTGTGCGTACCTGTTAAATTAGCAAAATAAAAGTTGCAAGTGAAAATATTCAATGTATATAAGGGTTTTGTGATTCCAGCTCTCTTATGCATTATTGGTGGCACTATACATTGGCACAGCTCTTTAGCAATGCAGTTTAGGAATATGTATTTAGAGACACAAAAATGTTCATATTCTTTGCCTCAATATTCTCATTCTTGGAGATGTAGATCCTAAAGAAATAACATAAAACATGGAAAAAAGCTTATATCTCAGAGATGTACATCACATCATTACTTAACATTATTGTTTAGCAAAAACAAAAAAGAAAGCAGCCTCAGTGTACAACAATTGCTTCGTTAAATTTGATGTAGTTACTGTTTAGTTTGTTAGAGAGACATTAAAAATCATGATTATGAAGACAAGAGCAAAAACCTTATGAAATAATTTTAATGAAAAATATAAATTATACTATATATGATTGTTAAAAAAAGAGGCAACAGGCCACAAATTGAGTCACCTGTGCTAAGCCTACATCATCAAACTGAAACTTAATACCTAACCTAGTTGCAGATTCAATCTCTCCCCAGAATGTAGTTTTAACTAGTCAGTTCGGAATTCTCTGGTCAGCAAGAATGAGGTAATCAGCCACATAACCCTTTTCCATCCCCCAAAGGAAGATGGGGTCATCTACTCTTTTCTCATCCCTTCCCCCTTTGCCTATAAAAACCTTCCATTTTGTACAGCTCCTCAGAGCTCCTTTCTACTTGCTAGATGAGGTGCCGCCCAATTCATGAATTGTGCAATAAAGCCAATTAAATCTTTAAAATCTACTCAGTTGAATTTTGTTTTTTAATACTGTATTATTTCCTGTGTATCTGTCTGTGTTTGAAATAGTGATTTAATTTTAAATGCAACTATGTATTAAACTATATACATATAGAACAGGAAAGAAATAGATAAAGTGATAAAGTTGGTGTGTTAAGGTGCTCAGTTATGAATAATTATTTTTATTTTCTGTTTTCCAAGTTTTATGTAAGGCAGGGTCCTGGCTATCTCCATTTCCCCCTTCAGACCCACTCTCTGTCCTGTTTTCAGCTGCAGAGACTGATCAGTGGCGTTTGGCCAATGGGGAGGCCCAGTCAGAGAGTAGAGGGAGGGAGAAGAGTGAGCAGGTCCAGCCCTCTCCCTGCAGGATCACCGTGCACGACTCCTCTGGAGCAGCCCTCTCCTCAGAACTCTCTTCTGGGTTCCGGTGGCCACTCCGCCTCCTTATAAAAGGCACAACGTGAGAACTGTGAGTTTCAGTTTTACTTGGGGACTTACTGAGGACTACAGCCTGGGGGACAACCTGTCAGAGAGCTCTGAGGAACTGCTTTGAAGAGGTAAGGGGAGAGGCCAGTATATATGTGATTTTGGCTAAGGAGTAGGTACAACTCAGCACACATCTCAGTAGAAGGTTGCTGCTAGTCATGGGGAACAGATATCTCAGTTAATTATTTTTGTGCTTTTCTAAGTATGGGAAGATGCAAGAATCCGGGTTCATAAAATTTTTTCCTGAAATATAACTATCTAAGGGCCTGTTTTGCCTGTTTTCCCAAAGCACAGAGTGCCTCATCCTGTCCTGAGTCCTGAATTCCTTTCAGGGTGTCCTTGTAGGTCAGTGACTGCAGTGGCTACTGACTTAATCCTTGTAGAACGGGATGGCAAGGGACATTCTTTATTTGCACCACTTCGCTGTCCCTTGTGGTTTTTCTATACCCTCTCCATACCTTTGAAAATAGTCTTTTTTACTAAACCCATATAGAATTGCCATAAATTGAGTGTGCCTTCTGTTTCTTGCTGAGATACTTACTGATACTCTATTAAGCATGCCCTTTTATTTTCTGTATTTCTGAGGCTTTGACATCTACGACCTTACTAACCCTGGAGAGACTGTCCCTCCCAGGCTAGCCAATTCCTGGAGACAGTAAGCATCTCACCTGCAGGCATGCCTCTCACCTGCAGTTCATGCAAATGAACCAACCCTCAGCCCACACCCCTACCAACTCAGGGCCACTATTCCCAGGTCTTCATCACTCCAGGGCCAGATACCAGGCAACTAGGAACAACCCTTATATACCCAAGAGCCTGCTGAAATCATTCAAACTAGCCAATCCTAAACCTATTTACCCTGCCTCACCAGCTCCTTCTCACAGAAACCAAAGTAGAGACTAGCCCACATTTCCCCCTTGCTTCCTCTACTCTGGGCAGACCCAGAGCTTCCCAGCATTGCCCCACCCCCATCCCCAATGGCTTGGTATGACTCCTCCCTTTGGTGACTGTTGCCAACTAAAAATTGTCACTTGCCATCTGCCTTTGCAAGGATTAGGTCATAAGCCACTGCAATTGCTGAGCTTCAACATACCCTGAAAGGAGTTCAGGAATGAGGCACTCTGTGCTCTGGGAAAAACTGGCAGAATAGGCATGCAGATAGTTAGATATTTTCAGATTTTATGAGCCCAATTTCCTGCATCTTCTCAAATCTAGAAAAGCACTAAAATCATTAATGGAGACATTTGCTCCTCATAACTAGCAACAACCTTCTGCTTAGATGCGTGCTTGACTACACGTATCTCCCTTCACTAAACTCATGTATAATATTGATCTTCCCCTTGCCCTCTTTGGAGCCGTACCTCAGGGCTCTCTGAGAGGCTGTCTCCCAGCCCAGAGTCCTCATTTGGCCCCCAATAAAACAATTTCACGACTCTCACCTTGTGCATTTCTTTTCAGTCAACACTGCAAATAACAAATTATCTTTTCAGTGGTAATCTCCGGATCTGTTGTTCTCACCATACCTGAATAATAAAACCTACATTTTAGAACAGATATAAGCATTTTGATACTTTTATCATTTTTTTCAAATATAATACCCACCAGAACCTGTGACATTGCAGAAGAGTCATAACTGGGAAATGTTATAGCTATGTGGTGGGCTTTAGCAGAAAAGATGTGTTTAAAAAAAAGAGGCCCCTTGGGCTTCCCTGATGGCGCAGTGGTTGAGAGTCCGCCTGCCGATGCAGGGAACATGGGTTCGTGCCCCGGTCTGGGGAGATCCCACATGCCGTAGAGCGGCTGGGCCCGTGAGCCATGGCCGCTGAGCCTGCGTGTCCGGAGCCTGTGCTCCTCAACGGGAGAGGCCATAACAGTGAGAGGCCCGTGTACCGCAAAAAAAAAAAAAAAAAAAAAGGCTCTAAATGAAGTCATTTGCCCCTGAAACAGCAAGACTTAATTGCAGTTTCAACTCCTCCCAGAAATGTGTCCTTTTAAACAGTCAATCTGAAATTTCCTCATCAGCCGTACTGAGGTAACCTGTGTGACAAAGACTCCTACCGTTCCCTTCCCCGCAAAGAAGTCAGCCTGGACTGAAACAATCTTTTCTTTTGCTATTACCTTTTTGTCCCACCCCATTCTGCCTGTAAAAACCTTCCATTTTTGTACAACGTCTCAGAGCCTTTCTATTTACTAGATGGGATGCTGCCTGATTCAAGAATTGTTGAAGAAAGCCACTTAGATCTTCAAATTTACGCAGTTGAATTTTTTTTTTTTTTTTGCGGTGCGCGGGCCTCTCACTGCTGCGGCCCCTCCCGTTGCGGAGCACAGGCTTCAGACGCGCAGGCTCAGTGGCCATGGCTCACGGGCCCAGCCGCTCTGCGGCACGTGGGATCTTCGCGGACCGGGGCACGAACCCGTGTGCCCTGCATTGGCAGGCGGACCCTCAACCACTGCGCTACCAGGGAAGCCCGAATTTTGGTTTTTGACAGATGAAAACCTCTCCTTATTTCCTCAATAGCCAAATATTCCCCTCAATGAGAATGCTATAGTAATAGTAACAGATAATAAAAAAGAGCAACTAAAAAATTGAAATATGAAGATATAGCCTAGTCAGTGGCAGGTTGGGTGTTTTATAGAGACAATCTTGAGGAAAATGGTTAGAGGTTTTTTTTTTTAACGAAGCTTAAAAAGCATTGGGGATAAAAACAAAGAATAATTTAGAAAGATGTACTACTTGAAGGTGGTGCGGATGTATTAATACATGTTAGAAACGAGTGGCCGGGAAGCATCAATCTGCCTGAACTGTGGTCGTTTTTCAAGCCTGGATGAACGTGAAGCAAAATCAAATTGTCACAAGTAGATTTGAACGATATATTGGCAAATTTTCATGGCCAAAGCAAGAACAGGAAAAGCAATAGATAAGAGTGTCTCTGAACCTCTTTGCCAGCATTTAAGGAATAAATTTGTTTCTACAGTGAATCCACCCTCAAGTCAGTCTTGCAAAGTAGTTGGGACTGTGCCATGATATTAATGTAGGTACTGAAAAAAATTCCTCAAGTCATCCATCTTACCCCTGAAAGTTTCTACAAGTAGAAACAGGAGCTGAGAGTGGGTCTGGTGGACCTCTCATCACTCCCTTGCTGTACAAATAACCATGGTCATTCTGTAGGGAAGGTTCAGACCTGCATTCTTTGTAACTCCAGACTTTATTGTCCTTTTTATGAGCCAGAGGCAGTGAGCACTGTCCCCAGAGAGCACTGAGTTAGCAGAGACTGTGGTCACAGAAATTACTCTTGGAGCATCTTGAATTGTTAATAAAAATTCCAGGAAGCCCAGTAATTACTGGGTACAGTATGGAGCTAAGCAGAGGAGAGGGGAAACAGAAGGGGGAAGGGAAGGGAAAATTTCCAAGAATTGACTCATTTGAGATGTCAGAAGATAAATGAGTACTTTTACTTCTAGCCCTTCCTTTCCCCTGGAAATGGAATAGATTAGCAGAGTGGAGGCTTCCCCTTTCTTTCTAGGGTATTTGTGTAGACTATACCTTTTTTTTTAAAATTTATTTTTCAACTTTATTGAGGTTAGACTATGTTTTTAGAACTGTTTGATTTCTTGAAGCCAATTCCTGTTACTTGCACAAAGGGCTGATCGCTTTCTCTCAATTGTACATGAAAATGGATAACTGGGATTAAGATCCCTCCTTTAGAAAATGTCATATATACAAGATTTTCTTCGAAGCACTCTTTTCTTTTTTTATTTGGCAAAATCAAAAGATTGGAAACAACTTTAATGGTCATCACTAAGGATTTGGCACAGATGTAAAAAACAAACTTATGGTTACCAGAGGGGAAAGGGCAGGGGGAGGGGTAAACTGGGAGACTGGGATTGACATATAGCACTACTATATAGAAAATAGATAACGAAAAAAGACCTACTGTATAGCACAGGGAACTCTACTCAATACTCTATAATGACCTATATAGAAAAAGAATCTAAAGAAGAGTGGGTATATGTATATGTATAACTGATTCACTTTGCTGTGAAGGTTCTGGGTCATTCTGATGTATTGAGAGGAAATGATCTTAAAAAGCATTCACTCCCAATTTTGTCTCATGCATATATTACTGATGTCCTTTCTTGATATCTTTATGTTAATGGAAATTGCAAGATATCATAGATACGTATAAACTGGAAAGAACGAGTAAAATGTTAACCAGCCTCTTAACAATGTCCCAAATAATTGTATCTTAACAATTATAACTTGGAAAAACTTTTTTTTATTATACTGGGAAGAGTCCTGTAGAACAGGGATTGGTGAACTACAGCCCGTGGGCCAAATCCAGCCTTCTGCCTGCTTGTGTAAATAAAGTTTTGTTGGAACTTGGCCACACTCATTTGTTTATGGCTTCTTTCATGTTACAAAGGCAAAGTTGAGTAGTTGCAACAGAAACCACATGACCTGCAAAGCCTGAAATATCTACTAGCTGACCTTTCATAGAAAATGTTTGCTGATCTCTGTAGTAGAGGTGTGTACCAAAAAGTATGGCATTTCTGTGCTCCAACATCCTAATACACGTTATTTCAAAACACTGACAGTCTTCCTCCACTGATGTATGTATCTTAACATCTGGAAGATAAATACTTTTTGGATGGACACTGTGTATACTTATCTTATGTGGTGTCAGGTGAAATATGTCTACAAGTCCCTCGCTGGACAAATACTCTGAGAATCTTGTCTCAAATGAATATGTTTGGGAGGGAAACATATCCCCCAAAAGTGTTTGGGAATAAATGTGATATGAAAGAACAAAGGGCTCTGAGATCCCTGGAATGGGACCTGGGATTGATGAACTGACCAGGCGGGGGCTGTGCCCTACCTCAGTACCTCAGTGAGAATCTTACCAATCCCTGACTCTTCTCTTTCCCTGACCTCAGGCAGCAGAAAGCGTCAAGAGCATGAAGCCCATGGGCCACGTTCTCTGTCACTGGAGTCTTCGGAATGGCCTAGAGATACCAATGGAGACCTGGCTTTGCTCACTCATGCCTCCCCTGGCAGCCCAGTACCAGGCAAAGCAACTAAGGTAAATCTAAGTCCATCCCATCCACTCTTCTAGGCCTCAGAATCTAGTCCATGAAAGAGTGTCCCCAGACCTAGGACTAATGAGTAGAAGTGGGAGAGAGTGGGAAGGAAAAAGAAATAACTAATTTCCTGTGACATCCAGTTTACTAGCTTGGGTGAGCTTGTCTGATTAACTTCATGTAGATTGGGAAGAAAAGTAGTCATTAGAACAAGAGCTGAAAGTTCTAAGTTTTCTCCATCAGTGCTTCAGACAGAAAAAAGTCATCTGTTTTGTCTGAAAATTACAGTGTCAGAGGGTCTGTCACTCTAACCCCTGCAGGAGCTAAGACTTAGGTATCATCGTTAGTTGTTTGCATTCTAGCATTTAGAGAGAGCCTAAGACCATGTTCTTGGGGACATGGGCACACTGGGGAGCAGTTTCTCCAAAGGTGGGCATGGGGGGCTTGTGAAGGCATAACAGCCGATGTGAAGGATTACTTATGAAAGAAGTTTTGTCTTAAAACAAGTGTGACATGAGAGGTGATGTTGATTTAGACTGGGTGGTGGTGGTAGATTTGGAACAAAGTGGATTCTGAGAATATTTAGGGGTAAACTCAGTGGCACTTGGGTTGGATAGGAAATGAGGTGAGGAACAGCAAGTATCAGGATGATTCCAAGTGGGTGTGTCCTGCTCTGTGGCAGGAGATGCTACAAACTGGAAGAACATGGAGAAGGACTTGGATTTGGAAGGGAGGGATGGTTACGAGTTCAGTATTTGCCTTCAGATCAACTGATTACAATTTACAAAAAATTCCCTTCGGTCCATCTACACTGAAAACCTTTTTGAACCCTGATTGGGAAGTTGCAGGATTAATCCTTTATTAATAGAAGTGGGTAGAGAAATATTTGGTGGGGCAGGAGACTTTGGTATCACATTTATAACCTCCTCTGCCTTCTAAGGGTAGCTCTTTGATTGCTGGGCACACTGATGCCAATGCACAGGGACATGGCTGAATTACTCTGTATCCTAAAAGAATGAAAAAGCTGGGGTCTTGAGGGAAAATCCTCAAGGTCATGCACCATGTGCAGTTGGGTTGGAAAAGGCAGGCTCCAGGGGATGTACAGGAGAGTGAAGGGGCTGGGGGACTTGGATGAAGAGAAATGTTGAGGTTGTTTCCTCTGAGGAGTGCACTGCAGAACCTCTTCCATATCTCCTCTCTAAAGTCTTTGGTGGATGTTCCTTTGCTCCCCATGGAGAGAGCTGACATTCAGGTTACACGGCAGCCAGGGTGAAAGTGAACCACTCTCAGGGAGATGGGCATGGGGGGTGACCAGAGAGACGGAGGTCTGTATGCACTTACCTCCTGGTTCAATCTGCTCTTTCAGTGCTAGAAGACAAGGGAACAGAAGAAAAATAAAAAGAACGCAAGGAAAAAATAAGGAAAGGGAAGGCAATGGAAAGGGAAGGAGAAGAGGATATTGTATATTAAATTAACTCATGCTAAGGGCAAAGGTTAGTGACTTTCAAAAGGAGGATAGCAAGTTGGCTTCCTCCCCCGCCCATTTTCTGGGGGTATTCTAGGGATTGAGTGTGGATTTGTGTGCTGATTCAGGTATTTATTCATTCCTTCGTTAAAGATTTATCGAGTACCTTTTCTATGTGAGGCAGGGGTACAAAGATAAGAGACACGGTCCCTTTTTATGTTTGCAGGAAATTTACTATTTAGCGGGAAGAGAGGCAAACAGGCAGAAATAGATCAATGTGAGCCTTGCTACAATAAGTAGCAAGAATAAAAGAATAAAAATGGGGCTTCTGGGTCAACCCTGGAAATTGCAGGAACGCTTTACTGAGAAGGTGGAAGAAAGGACATGAATTTTCCCAGCAGGTGATAGTGGGGTGAAGAGGGAAGCTATATCTGATATTTGGAAGAAAATAAATTGACTGGGGCTGATTTAAGCAGAATAATTACTGGAAGGATATTAAATAGTTCACAGAATTGCCAGGAGGGCTGAAGCCACTTTTGGAAAATGGGACAGGAGTAAGTTAGGCTAGGCAAAGCCCAAGATCAAGGCAGAATGACGCCACAGAGCAAGTTGGGTACAAACACTACTGTCGCCGCTGCTGAACAATTGTAAACCCCAGTTGCAGCCCTGGTGCTGCTGCCCTTAGCAATCCCTGCAGCTGCCACTATGGCCTCTGCTCACCACCAGGGTGGATCCTTACCCTCCCTGCTTCTTTGCATTAATCTCTCTGATTGAAAGTTGCGGGTGGGCACATCTGATTGATTGGGCCTAGGTCACATGCTGCCTCCCTAGTGGCAAGGGAGTCTGGGAAGCTAATAAGTGGCTTTTTTCAGCTTCTGTGATGGAGATGGGGGAAGGGGGAGCAAGGATGAATTAGAGTCTTACATGTAGATTCAAAAAGAGAGCCAGTCCTCTAACTAGGAAGGGAATTCAAATGATAGGCAGTCCTCTTCTCCAAAGGAAGGGAGAAAGTGTTAAGGCAAAAGAAGGATTACGTACAGGTAATTGTATGTGAACGTGTAAAAAGGTTCAAAGGCATGAGCCATCATACAGTGCTGGGAGGCCTTCTAATAAAATGAGATGGGAGAGAAGAAAGGGAAGGCTGGGAAGGTAGACAGGGGACTTATTTTGAAGACCTTTTGACTTTCCTGTGAGAAGAGTGTGGAAGATACATTTGGTTGCCCACTCAGTACCCATCCATCTTTCTTCCTTACCAGTGGAATTCTAATTTTGACTTAGGTAGCAATACACTCAGCTAAAAACACTTACTTCACTAGAATTCCTTGTAGCTAGTGGTAGCCATGTTACACAGTGCACGTAAATGACATATAAACTGAGGGGTATTGTCTCTCCCCTTTCGAGCTGAATACTGATGTGAGGTCTGGAGATTTGGCAACCATCTTAGGACAATGAGACAACAAGCAGGGGATGAGGCCTATGCATTAAAAATGGCAAGCAGAAAGCTGGAAAGAGCCCTGTTCCCTGTTCCATCTGAGAATTGCCTGTTCCCAGATTTCTTGAGACAAACCCCTTATGTATTTAAGCCACTAGAGTTAGATTTTTCTGTTAATTACTGCTGAATGTGATCCTGACTGAAAAAGGGAAGGAAATCAGCTACGAAACTAGTACAGTCATTTATAAGTGACTTGAATGGGGGCAGAAGAGGAGGGGATTGGGCAGAGAGGAGGGACTGAAGATGTGAATGTGGTGAATGTGTATGCTCAGTCAAGTCTCAAATGGGATGGGGGCTGTGTGGATGGAATCTACTTCAGGTACCACAGAAAGCTATCCATAGCCTTAAGGTGTTAGGGAGCTCCATAAGAACACCTGGAAAGCATGGAGTGGGAGGGAGATTGTGAAAGTGGGCGAAGGGAGCAGAAAGGGGATGTGCAGGGTCTCAAAGACTAACCTCATGATTTCCTTTTATTACTAAAAAAAATACTGGATCAATATACACATTTTAGAAAACTCAGTTAAGCAAAAAACTATCTGTTAAGAAAATTAAAATCCCCCAAATCCCACCACCCAGAGTTAATAATTACTGCTAACATTTTGGTTATTTCTTTCCAGCCCCCATTCACTCTCTCTTTTTTTCTGCCATTGTTGCCACATAAACGGTTATATAACTGAATTGTTTAACAAAAATGTGATCATAATATATACTGTTTTCCAACCTGTTCGACTTTTTGCATTTAGCAATGTATTGGGAAAGTCTTCCCATGTCATTAATATCATTTTAGTGGTTACATGCAGTGTTCCATCATGTGGATCTACCTATCATACTTTAGAAGTTGAACTTTTAAAAGTTTTTATTATCTCCCATTTCACACCACTTTTGGATGTGGTGGGGGAACCGTTGAAGGTGATTCTGGGATGGAAGGAGAGGTAGCATTAGCCTTGCCATCAGTTTTAATGAGATGATATCTTGTTCTGGCTGTGATAGCCTGAAAATTCCCGCCAATATTTATCTTCATTTTATTTTTATTTTGTGAACAAGGAACAAGATTCTAAAACCGTTAGTTACTATTTAGTATAAAGGGAATAAAGGCTATTCCCACTAGCGTAAACAGTGTATGTTTACAGCACTGACATTTACTGGCTTTTCTTTGAGACATTTAACTTCTCTGCAGTCGGGCCATTTAGCGGGCAGATAGGGGAAATACAGGCGTAAGAGTACGGATTATCGTATGACAGCATCTGTTGGAAGTGGGTAAAAAAAGCTTCATCCTTTTCCGCAGCGAGCAGGGTTCGAACCTGCGCGGGGAGACCCCATTGGATTTCAAGTCCAACGCCTTAACCACTCGGCCATCGCTGCCACGGGGTGGAACAGAAGGCGGAAATACTTTAGTGTTAAAACAACTGGGCACATGCGCACCAGCCTCACAAGTGGGCGGGGCTTACAACCTCCGCGAGCTCTGCTGTGTGAGAGGTGGCTGAGGCTGACTGCCCAAATTGCGGGAATTACCTTGTGAACTGCGAGGAAATAATAGAAACTCCCTTAAGTAGTTTAAGTAAACGCCTTTAAAGGCGAGTCTTAGAAGCCCTTCCGTGCGCTCGGAAAATCGAAAGTCGCAACCCTGCTTGGCTTCTGGTCTCTGACCTGGTTTTTGCTCTCCCGCTTCCTCACTACGTCACCGAGAAAACTGTGAAACAAAGATTCGTCTCGCTCAGTGCTCCGGGCCCGCGCCCTGGAAAGTTTCTGCGTCTCCAGCTGCGTTTGCCGCGTAGGTCGCGTCGAGCTCTCCTCCGAGAGGGAGGTGTGAGTGAAGGCGTGAGGAGTCGGCCGCTGCCCGTGGGCTCGCTTCTCGCAGGCTCCTGCTCATTCAGTCTTTCATTCTTCTCCCCACGATGACTCCCTCGTTGCTGAGCCCTACTGGAAGAAATCGTGTCCCGAGTGTTTCCCAAGCTTTCTCAAGTGATGGGGAGACTTGCAGGTGGTTTGAGAACAAAGTTCTGTGCATTAGGTCTGCATTTTACCTTTAAATGACATTAATTTCCTCCCTTGTTAAGTGTAGCTACTGCGCTAGGTGCTTTATTTACGTTATTTCGTTAAAGTTCTCAGAACCGGGTAGGTCTGTACTATGGTCGCTCACCTCAGAGAATGAGGCGGGGAACGAGGCACGAGAATTGGCGCCGGTGATAACCAGGGCGCACGCGCAGCTCCGCAGCACGTGGCGCCCCGAGAGCTGCAAGTTGTTTGTTGATTGGAAGATTTCCAGAAAACAGTAGGGGCCTTTTACTATTTAAGTATTTGTAACTGTTCAGTGGGAACTTCTCCATCTTTCTCATAATGTTACATTTCATATTAAGGCAGGAAGGCAAATCCTTGCCCTTGGGAGGCCAGATGTTAAGTGACCTCACTTGATATTTGGGTGAATTTCTTGAGACTTTTAAGTACCGTTTCTCTTAACTAAATAAAGGTGCTAAGTGTCTAGATCCATTTAATTCTGGAAGGAGAGCAAAATACCTGGAATTTTAAGAATAAGTTTTATCTAATTTGAGATTTTGCTTTTAGAAATTTTCTCTCTTTGTTTTTAATTTGGCAGAGCTACACATGTGGTCTCCATTTCTCTATGAATATTATATGGGAGCAATGTTATTCCTGACATTCCCAGGCATAAATTTTATCTATATGAACATTACTTGCACTTTTCCAATAGAAAACTATCCAAGAAGAAGTAAAGTTTTGTCTTTTTTCTTTTATCTCTTAGATTCTATGTGTGTTGAGATAACCTATAATTAATCTTACTATTTTATTAGTTGTATCTTGAAGTCTTTTAAAAATTCCTATCTTCTGTGCAGTTGAAGGATAATATTTAACGGAAAGTTCTATTACTCTTCCTTAACTTCTCCTTCCTCTTTTAAGAATTTTCTTCACTTGCCTAAAAGCTTGACAGTAATGGGAATTGATTACGGTTAAAATAGTCAATCAGAAATTCTACTGAGTGTGTTTTTTTTTTTTGGTGAGGGGAAAGGAAGACAGCAAAGGAAAAGAATATATTACAAAGTTAATGTGTATTTGGTAAGAACAATTGTGATTAATTTTTCTTTGCAGCGCTTCAAAAGTGAAATGCCTAGATTTAACATTTAACTTTCAGCTTATTTGAGTTATTGTAGGCTTTAAAAAAAATCAAATTGCCTTTTTTTTTTTTTTTTTTGTGGTACGCAGGCCTCTCACTGTTGTGGCCTCTCCTGTTGAGGAGCGCAGGCTCCGGACGCGCAGGCTCAGCGGCCATGGCTCACGGGCCCAGCCACTCCGCGGCATGTGGGATCTTCCCGGACTGGGGCACAAACCCGTGTCCCCTGCATCGGCAGGCAGACTCTCTCAACCACTGCGCCACCAGGGAAGCCCTCCCCTAGAATTTTAATAAATCAGAATTTTAATGCTGGAAGAAACATTAAAGCTAGTCCAATCCTTTTATTTACAGATAGGAAACTGTGGCCCATGAGTGGTTGCCCAAGGTCACATAGCTAATTAGTGGCAGATTCAAGACTATAATTTGTTGTATTAGCCTAGTGTTCATGCTAGATTTTGTTGCCCTCATGTATTCTTTGTTAGTCTCTGGCTCAGTGGCATGTAGATCTAGAAGTGTGTATATGGCAGTAGAGAGAGCCAACGGTAGGGGAGCATTGTGAGTTGAATGTTGAAAGCCTATGAGATGTCAGATGCTGAATATATTGTGGTGGATGATTTTTGTTTTTTTTTTCCAGTATCCATCCTCCCAATGGGTAATGACACTTCAATTGCACTTAAGGAGGACCACCCCTCCCCACTGGATGCAAACTTACTTCGCCTGTTTATCAAGGTATCCCACCCTGCTCTGGATAAGGGGTGGGCATGTGACTTATATTGATTTTCTGTTGTTACATAATAAATTACCACAAACTTAGTGGCATAAAACAACATGAATTTATTATCTTACAGTTTCTGTGGTTCAGGAGTGTTGTCGTGGGTTGACTGTGTCCTCTGCTCAGGGTCTTTTACCAGTTTTCAAGGGGCTGACTGGGACTTTGGTCTCATGTAAGGCTTGGGGGTCTCTTCGAAGATCACTACTTGTTACCAGAATTCAGTTCTTGTGGTTGTAGGACTTGTTGGCTGTCAGTGGAGGACCTTTTTGAGTTCCTAGAGGCTTCCCATTGTACCTTGCCATGTGGCCTTCTCTACAGCATGGTAGTTGGCTTCTTCAAGGCAGCAGGAGAATTGCTCTCTAGTCTACTACAGTAGAGTTTTATATAATATGATGTAATCACAGCGGTGACTATTCATCATATCACAAATCCTGCTCAAGTGAGGAGGATTATGTAGGCTGTGTACAGGATGGGCAGGGATCTTGGGGGTTATCTTTGAATCCTGCCCACCACACACCTCAAGCTGGGCCAGTCAGAGTCTCTCAGAATCCCTGTTCTTGCCATTACACGATTGTATTTTTATGGGCACCTCCCTACACAACACACTCACATAGTAACCAGTGAGAGGTGATCAGAGTGTGGAAATTTAAACTTAGCTGCCTTGTATGCTTTTGTACTTGATTTGGAAGGAGTAGAGTTGGCAACAACTGCAGAGTTTGAGAGGCTTAGCCACCATTGATGATTCTTGATTTTAATTCTATATTGATTGGAGAATAACTCTAGCTGTACATTTGTGACAACATATATAAGGGGCTTAGTTCAGGTTAGACAAAAAAAATTACTAAGTTATTGGCAACAAAACCCTCATGAAGATTTAGTTGTTAAATTACAGGCATCATGAAAGGCGATGGAAATGATTATCATGGAATTACTACTTTGCAAATGACCGTACTTTTGAAGTCTAAGTAATTAGTTGTGGATTGCATTTTGGTCATTATATTGCTTATACATACATGTTTTAAGAAGACTGGAGATTTATCCTAGTCAGGACTAGAGCAGCTTATTTATAGGATTTTCCTACCTAATCAGTCCTCTAATGCCATGACCAATTAAGAAATACAATCAAGATTGATGGAATCCTCTTTCCTTAAAGGATATGATGCCGGTGTGATATTCAGCCTTGAGTTCTCCAAGGTAGTATCCACTGATTTTGGAACAGCAGAGATCCGGACCTACCAAAGACATCTTAATATACTGCCCAGTTAAATATCAAAAGGGCAGAATAAATTTATTAAGGATGAGATCTTATACCCAGCTTATTTTTAAGAACTGAATTGATGCCTTATAAAACTCTCTGAACTGGTTCTATCTATAGAATTGATGGTTCTGGGGTTTCCAGGTGGTTTATTTATAAAGACAACTGAAATTATAAACAGAGATCATATAAATAATTTTAAGAATTATATCAAAATACAGGTATGATCATTGGATTATGGTTAAAATTGACTGGGAAACAACTAGACTCACAGACCAGTTTTCTTATAACTTTAAGGAATTATAACTATAACACTGTCCTGCTTCTTTATAAAAGAATGCTCTCTGTTATTAATTCTGATTTCTCTTTGGGGCTATTAAATTATATAGGAAAATCAAGTGTTGACCTTAGGGAGTTCATCTATGCTCACGCATTAAATATACAAACATGTCTCCTAAAGCCATGTTTTGGGAGTTTTTGTTGAATAGCAATACATAACTAATGAATTCAGTCCCCCCACCCCATAACTAGATTCCTTTGCTCTCCCTTCCATGTTTCTATCAAATGTTTCCTGTTCACCCAGCATGTGGGAGAGTACTCATGATTCATGAAAATGCCTAGTACAGTGCTTAATTTTTTAGTAGGTACTTGATACTTGATAGTTCTCTTTTTATTATGAAAACAATATAATAATGTTGATAAAAAGTTTGAAAAAATAGAAAAAACTCAACCTGACCCACCTAAGCCTTCTTTTTGTTTTGTATTTCTACTTTGTCTTTCTCCTTATACTTACATATGTTTTTGCATAGTTTTTTTTTTTAAAGGAATTTTGCCTTTTTAAAAAAATTATTTATTTATTTATTTATGGCTGTGTTGGCTCTTCGTTTCTGTGCGAGGGCTTTCTCTAGCTGTGGCAAGTGGGGGCCACTCCTCAACGCGGTGTGCGGGCCTCTCACTATCGCGGCCTCTCTTGTTGCAGAGCACAGGCTCCAGATGCGCAGGCTCAGTAATTGTGGCTCACGGGGCTAGTTGCTCCGCGGCATGTGGGATCCTCCCAGACCAGGGCTCGAAACCATGTCCCCTGCATTGGCAGGCAGACTCTTAACCACTGCGCCACCAGGGAAGCCCTTTGCATAGTTCTAATTGTGTGTGTTTGATGGTTTTTCTGCTTTTCTTTTATAGATTCATGTAACATAAAATTGACCATTTTAACCGTTAAAGTGTACACTGCAGGGGCTTCCAGTACATTCATGATGTGCAGCCATCACCATTATCTACTACAGAACATTTTCATCATTCTAGAAGGAAACCCTGTACCCATTAAGCACTCATCCCCCACTTCTCCACTCTCTCCATTCTCTGGCAATCACTAATCTGTTTTCTGCCTCTGTGGGTTTGCCTGCTCTGTACATTGCATATAAATGGAATCATATGATATGTGGATTTTTGTGTCCAGGTTTTTACTTAGCATGATGTTTTCAAGGTTCATATGTGGTTATACAATGTATCACTACTTCATTTCTTTATTTTTGTGTGTTTGTTTTGACAATAATTTACTGTGTTGCCTTTAAAAATTGTGATGAAATATGCATAACATAAAATATGCCATTTTAACTATTTTTAAGTGTACAATTGAGGGGCATTGAGTACAATTACAGTGTTGTACAACCATCACCACTATCCATTTCCAGAACTTTTTTATCATTCCAAATGGAAATTCAGTACCTATTAAATATTCTTCCCTCCCTCCAGCCCCTGGTAACCTCTGTTCTCCTTTCTGTCTGTATAGGTATCTCGTATAAGTAGAATCATACCATATTTATCCTTTTGTGTCTGGCTTATTTCACTTAATATTTCCAAGGTTTATCCATCTTGCAGCATGTATCATAATTTCCTTTCTTTTTTGGCAGAATAATATTCCATTGTATGTGTATAGCACCACATTTTGTTTATCCGTTTGTCTAATGATGGATACTTGGGTTGTTTCTATCTTTTGCTTGTTGTGAATAACGCTGCTGTCAACATTGGTGTATAAGTATCACTTAATTTCTTTTTAAGGTTGAATAATATTCCATTGAATAGGTATACTGCATCTCACCATTGGGTTGTTTCTACTTTTGGGCTATAATTATGAATAATGCTGCTATGAGCATTCATGTACAAGAATTTGAACATCTGTTTTCAGTTCTCATGGGTAGATACCTAGGATTGGAATTGTGGGGTCATCGGGTACTTTTATTTTTAACTCTTTGAGGAACTGCCAAACTGTTTTCCAGTGCCTGCATCATTTTACACTCCCATCAGCAATGTATGAGGGTTCCAATTTTTCTACATTCTAACCAACACTTACTTTCCATTTTTAAAAACGATAGCATCTTAGTAGGTATGAAGTGGTATCTCGCTGTAGGTTAGATTTGTGTTTTCCTAATGACTAATGATGTTGAGCTATTTCCATGTGCTTATTGGCCATTAGTACATCTCCTTTGAAGAAATGTCTATGTAACTCCTTTGCCTATTTTTTAAAATCAAAAAATTAATTGATATATAACATTGTGTAGGTTTAAGGTATACAATGTGTTGATTTGATACATTTATATATTGCAATATGATTACCATCATAGCATTAACTTACATCTCTATAACATCACATAATTATTATTTCATTTTTTATGGTGGGAAAAATTAAGATCTAGTCCCTTTGAAATCTGTAATACAGCGTGTTTCCTATAGTCACTATGTTGTGCATTAGATCTTCAGGACTTATTTATCTACTAGTTGCAAGTTTGTTCCCTTAAATAACATCTCCCCAATTTCCCTACCCCCAGCCCCTGGTAACAACTATTCTAGTCTCTATTTTCATGAATACAGCTTTAAAAATATTCCACATATTAGTGATATCATACAGTATTTGTCTTTCTCTGTCTGAGAAAGACATTACTTAACATTGTGCCCTCAAGGGCCATCTGTGTTGTCACAGATTCCTTTGCCCATTTTTGAACTAGATTTTTGTGGGGTTCCTTTTTTTGGTGTTAACATAACTTAAAAATATATCATATTCTCTGTTTGTGTCACCGTGGTTTTTGTTTTAATGGTTGCATGATAGTCCGACTGGATGTATTATATTTCATTTTCTTATTCTTTTGTCTCTTACTCTTCCTAATTCAACATCAGTTCCAGACTGTAGATTCTTATATTATCGTGTTTCTATTTTGCACACACACTCTTTCCCAAATTTGAGATATGTTAATGCACCATTTTTCAGAGGGCCCTCTGCAGAACACCTGCACCAGGATTACCCAGGTGAATGTGTGCATGTATGTATCTGTGTGTGCATGGGGGGAGCATGTTGAAAATTCACATTTCCAGGCCTTGTTCTAGGCCTTTCATATTAGAATGTATGGGGACATTGCTCGTCTTTATTTATTTTTTTAAATTTTTAAAATTTTAACTTAAGTTTTAATTTTTTTTGGGGGGACATTGCTTGTCTTTAGAAACAGTGATACATATTACTTGGAGAAATACTACGTACTTTTAATAAAGCTACATTTTTCCATTTACCCTACCTTAAAGATATTTCCATGTTGATATGGTTAGCCAGCTACATCATCACTTTAATGTCCATATCGTAGGACATTTAGATTATTTGTAGTTATTCATGGTTGCAAGCCATGTTGCTTGCTTCCTTGTACACATGCATCTTTAAATACTAGACTGGTTATTTCTTTCGGAAAAATCCCTAGATATGCAATTTCTGGTCAAAAGTATGTATTTTTAAAAAGGTATTGGTACTTGTTGTCAAATTGCCCTTCAGAGATGTTTTCCCAATTTGTTTTCACACCAAAAGTGTCTTAGTGTGTGTTTCTCTGCACTCTTGATTTTCTTGTGCCCACACTCTTACCATTCTGCTAAATTTTGATAATAAACAATAAAAAGTATCTTCTTGTTGTTTTGATTAATTAAGTGAATTCTCCTTTATGCAGTAGGTAAAATCCTTCATATTATTTTCTTCTGCTAGATTATTCACTTTTTCACGATCAGATATGTTTTTGAGTCTTATGTTTCTTTGTATGTGTCCTTACTGGAGGCTTGTCCTAGGTAAGCACTCAATAAATTTTTATCTGTTTGATTTGAATTCCCAGCAACAGCAGATTCTTCAACTCTCGCTTCCAGATTCAGCACATGTTATACGATTGTTGATCTTTCAGTCCCATCTGCACACTGATTCTGACCATAGTCGTGGTCCATCTTCACACAGTTCTTAGGTTAATATTTTTTAAAAAAAGACAATTAATTTGAATTAATTAAAATGTAGCATTAATATCTGAACAAAGGTTAAAGGAAGTTTAATTGACTGGCCAGAAAAAGAGAAAGGGAAAGAGTTATTTAATAAGATCTCAAGTCTATAAGTGGGTATTACATAAATGATAGAAGGAGCTGAAACTGCTCCTGGAAGAGTTTAGGCTGGATATAATGAAAACAATCCTAGTGTGGTTGTTCTGAGACAAAATAAATTCCCTGGTGGAGGGTAAGTGTTTTCTGAAAATCTGTCTCCTTCTTAATGGTCCAGGTGCAGCCTTTTCATGGAAAGGGAAACTTTTAGTCTGAAGGATAGGGACTGTGGCTTCTGCTTTTGTTTTTTAATCTCTTAAGGCCAGTGTCAAATTTAGGTTCTGGCCATGAGGGAGCTCCCAGAATGTTCACTTATAAGTGTTGCTAAAACATCAATGGCAAGTAATGGGATGGAGAAGGTGTTTTCCTGAATGGCTCTCAGGAAGAAAAGTAAATATGGTAGGAAGGAGTAAAACACTTGGAGTGATGGGAAGAGCTAATCATGGTGTATTTGTGGGCAACATGCTCCAGTAATGAAAGATGTTGCTGAGATTGGTTCAAGATGGTGGAGTAGAAGGAGGTGCTCTCACTCCCTCTTGCGAGAGCACTGGAATCACAACTAACTGCTGAACAATCATTGACAGGAAGACACTGGAACTCACCAGAAAAGATACCCCACATCCAAAGACAAAGGAGAAGCCACAATGAGATGGTAGGAATGGCACAATCACAATAAAATCAAATCCCATAACTCCTGGGTGGGTGACGCACGAACTGGAGAACACTTATACCACAGAAGTCCACCCAGTGGAGTGAAGGTTCTGAGCCCCACGTCAGGCTTCCCAACCTGGGGATCCAGCAATGGGAGGAGGAATTCCTAGAGAATCAGACTTTGAAGGCTAGCGGGATTTGATTGCAGGACTTTGACAGGACTGGGGGAAAGAGAGACTCCACTCTTGGAGGGCACACACAAAGTAGTGTGTGCATTGGGACCCAGGGGAAGAAGCAGTGACCCCATAGGAGACTGAACTAAATCTACCTGCTAGCGTTGGAGGGTCTCCTGAAGAGGCAGGGGGTGGCTGTGTCTTGCCGTGAGGACAAGGACACTAGCAGCAGAAGTTCTGGGAGGTACTCCTTGGCATGAGCCTTCCCAGAGTCCGCCATTAGCTCCACCAAAGAACCCGGGTAGGATCAGTGTTGGGTCACATCAGGCCAAACAAGCAACAGGGAGGGAACCCAGCCCCACCCATCAGAGGAGAAGCGGATTAAAGTTTTACTGAGTTTTGCCCACCAGAGCAACAGCCAGCTCTACCCACCACCAGTCCCTTCCATCAGGAAACTTGCACGAGCCTCTTAGATAGCCTCATTCACCAGAGGGCAGACAGCAGAAGCAAGAAGTCCTGCAGCCTGTGGAACAAAAATCACATTCACAGAAAGATAGACAGGATGAAAAGGCAGAGGGCTATGTACCAGATGAAGGAACAAGATAAAACTCCAGAAAAACAACTAAATGAAGTGGAAATAGGCAAGCTTCCAGAAAAAGGATTCAGAATAATGACAGTGAAGATGATCCAGGACCTCAGGAAAAAAATGGAGGCAAAGATCGAGAAGATGCAAGAAATGTTTAACAAAGACCTAGAAGAATTAAAGGACAAACACAGAAGAACAATACAATAACTGAAATGAAAATTACACTAGAAGGAATCAATAGCAGAATAACCGAGGCAGAAGAACAAATAAGTGACCTGGAAGACAGAATGGTGGAATTCACTGCCATGGAACAGAATAAAGAAAAAAGAATGTAAAGAAATGAAGACAGCCCATGAGACCTCTGGGACAACATTAAACGCAACAACATTCACATTATAGGGATCTCAGAAGGAGAAGAGAGAGAGAAAGGACCCGAGAAGATATTTGAAAAGATTATAGTCGACAACTTCCCTAACATGGGAAAGGAAATAGCCACCCCAGTCCAGGGGGCACAGAGAATCCCATACAGGATAAACCCAAGGAGAAACATGCCGAGACACATAGTAATCAAATTGGCAAAAATTAAAGAAAAAGAAAAATTATTGAAAGCAGCAAGGGAAAAATGACAAATGACATACAGGGAACTCCCATAAGGTTAACAGCTGATTTCTCAGCAGAAACTCTACAAGCCAGAAGGGAGTGGCATGACATTTAAAGTGATGAAAGGGAAGAAGCTACAACGAAGATTACTCTAGCCGGCAAGGATCTCATTCCGATTCAACAGAGAAATCAAAAGCTTTACAGACAAGCAAAAGCTAAGAGAATTCAGCACCACCAAACCAGCTCTACAACAAATGTTAAAGGAACTTCTGTAAGTGGGAAACACGAGAAGAAAAGGACCTACAAAATCAAACTCAAAACAATTAAGAAAATGGTCATAGAAACATACATATCGATAATTACCTTAAATGTGAATGCATTAAACGCTCCAACCAAAAGGCACATGCTTGCTGAATGGATACAAAAACAAGACCCATATGTATGCTGTCTACAAGAGACCCACATCAGACTTAGGGCCACATACAGACTGAAAGTGAGGGGTGGAAAAAGATATTCCATGCAAATGGAAATCAAAAGAAAGCTGTAGTAGCAATACTCATATCAGATAAAATAGACTTTAAAATAAAGAATGTTACAAGGGAGAAGGAAGGACACTACATAATGATCAAGGGATCAATCCAAGAAGAAGATATAACAATTATAAATATATATGCATCCAACATAGGAGCACCTCAATATATAAGGCAACTACTAACAGCTATAAAATAGGAAATCAACAGTAACACAATACTAATGGGGGACTTTAACACCTCGCGCCAATGGACAGATCATCCAAACAGAAAATTAATGAGGAAACACAAGCTTTAAATGACACAATAGACCAGATAGATTTAATTGATATTTACAGGACATTCCATCCAAAAACAGCAGGTTACATTTTCTTCTCAAGTGTGCATGGAAGATTCTCCAGGATAGATCACATCTTGGGTCACAAGCCTCAGTAAAGTTAAGAAAATTGAAATCCTATCAGTCATCTTTTCTGACCACAATGCTATGAGATTAGAAATGAATTACGGGAAAAAAAGGTAAAAAATACAAACACATGGAGGCTAAACAATACGTTACTAAATAAACAAGAGATCACTGAAGAAGTCAAAGGGGAAATCAAAAAATACATAGAGACAAATGCCAATGAAAACACAACGATCCAAAACCTATGGGATGCAGCAAAAGCAGTTCTAAGAGGGAAGTTTATAGCATTACAAGCCTACCTCAAGAAACAAGAAAAATCTCAAATAAACAATCTAACCTTACACCTAAAGAAACTAGAGAAAGAAGAACAAACAAAACCAAAAGTTAGCAGAAGGAAAGAAATCATAAACATCAGAGCAGAAACAAATGAAATAGAAACAAAGAAAACAATAGCAAAGATCAATAAAACTAAAAGCTGGTTCTTTGAGAAGATAAACAAAATTGATAAACCATTAGCTAGACTCATCAAGAAAAAGAGGGAGAGAACTCAAATCAATAAAATTAGAAATGAAAAAGGCAAAGTTACAACAGTCACCGCAGAAATACAAAGCATCCTGAGACTACTACAAACAACTCTATGCCAATAAAATGGACAACCTGGAAGAAATGGACAAAGTCTTAGAAAGGTATGACCTTCCAAGACTGAACCTGGAAGAAATAGAAAATATGAACAGACCAATCACAAGGAATGAAATTGAAACTGTGATTAAAAATCTTCCAACAAAAGTTCAGGACCAGATGGCTTCACAGGCAAATTCTATCAAACATTTCGAGAAGAGCTAACACCCATCCTTCTCAAGCTCTTCCAAAAGATTGCAGAGGAAGGAACACCCCCAAACTCATTCTGTGAGGCCACCATCACCCTGATATCAAAACCAGATAAAGAGGGTACAAAAAAAGAAAATTCCAGACCAATATCACTGATGAATATAGTTGCAAAAATTCTCAACAAAATACTAGCAAACAGAATCCAACAACACATTAAAAAGATCATACACCATGATCAAGTGGAATTGATCCCAGGGATGCAAGGATTCTTCAATATAGGCATATCAATCAATGTGATACACCATATTAACAAATTGAAGAATAAAAACCTTATGATTATCTCAATAGATGCAGAAAAATGTTTTGACAAAATTTATCACCATTTATGGTAAAAACCCTCCAGAAAGTAGGCATAGAGGGAAGTTACCTAAACATAATAAAGGCCATATATGACAAACCCACAGTGAACATCATTCTCAATGGTGAAACACGAAGCCATTTCTTCTAAGATCTGGAATAAGACAAGGATGTCCACTCTCACCACTCTTATTCAACATAGTTTTGGAAGTCCTAGCTACGGCAATCAGAGAAGCAAAAGAAATAAAAGGAATACAAATTGGAAAAGAAGAAGTAAAACTGTCACTGTTTGCAGATGACATGATACTATACATAGAGAATCCTAAAGATGCCACCAAAAAACTACTAGAGCTAATCAATGAATTTGGTAAAGTTGCAGATACAAAATTAATGCACAGAAATCTCTTGCATTCCTATACACTAATGATGAAAAATCTGAAAGAGAAATTAAGGAAACACTGCCATTTACCATTGCAACAAAAAGAATAAAATACCTAGGAATAAACCTACCTAGGTAGACATAAGACCTGTATGCAGAAAACTATAAGACACTGATGGCAGAAATTAAAGATGATACAAATAGATGGAGAGATATACCATGTTCTTGGATTGGAAGAATCAATATTGTGAAAATGACTATACTACCCAAAGCAATCTACAAATTCAATACAATCCCTATTAAATTACCAGTGGCATTTTTTACAGAACTAGAACAAAAAATCTTAAAATTTGTATGGAGACACAAAAGACCCCAAATAGCTAAAGCAGTCTGGAGAGAAAAAAATATCACTGGAGGAATCAGACTCTCTGACTTCAGTCTATACTACAAAGCTACAGTAATCAAGACAATATGGTACTGGCACAAAAACATATATATCAATGGAACAGGATAGAAAGCCCAGAGATAAACGCACGTACCTATGGTCAACTAATCTATGACAAAGAGGCAAGGATATACAATGGAGAAAAGACAGTGTCTTCAATAAATGGTGCTGGGAATACTGGACAGCCACATGTAAAAGAATGAAATTAGAACACTCCCTAACACAAAGCACAAAAATAAACTCAAAATGGATTAGAGAGCTAAATGTAAGACACTATAAAACTCTTAGAGGAAAACATAGGAAGAACACTCTTTGACATAAATCACAACCAGATTTTTTGGGTCCACTTCCTAGATTAATGGAAATAAAAACAAAAATAAACAAATGGGACCTAATGAAACTTAAAAGCTTTTGCAAAGCAAAGGAAACTACCAACAAGATGAAAAGACAGCCCTCAGAATGGGAGAAAATATTTGCAAACGAATCAATGGACAAAGGATTAATCTCCAAAATATATAAACAGCTCAATATTAAAAAAACAAACAACCCAATCCAAGAATGGGCAGAAGACCTAAATAGACATTTCTCCAAAGAAGACATACAGATGGCCAAGAAGCACATGAAAAGCTGCTCAACATCACTAATTATTAGAGAAATGCAAATCAAAACTACAATGAGGTATCACCTCACACCCGTTAGAATGGGCATCATCAGAAAATCTACAAACAACAAATGCTATAGAGGGTGTGGAGAAAAGCGAACCCTCTTGCACTGTTGATGGGAATGTAACTTGATATAGCAACTATGGAGAACAGTATGGAGGTTCCTTAAAAAACAAAATAGAATTATCATATGACCCAGCAATCCCACAACTGGGCATATACCCAGGGAAAACCATAATTCAAAAAGACACAAGCACCCCAGTGTTCATCGCAGCACTGTTTACAATAGCTAGGTCATGGAAGCAATCTAAATGCCCATTGACAGGTGAATAGATAAAGAAGAAGTGGTACATATATACAATGGAATATTACTCATCCATAAAAAGGAACGAAACTGGGTCATTTGTAGAGATGTGGATGAATCTAGAGACTCATACAGAACGAAGTAAGTCAGAAAGAGAGAAATAAATATCGTATATTAACATATATATGTGGAACCTAGAAAAATGGTACAGATGAACTGGTTTGCAGGGCAGAAATTGAGACACAGATGTAGAGAACAAATGCAAGGACATCAAGGGGGTGGTGGTGGTGATGTGATGAATTGTGAGATTGGGATTGACATATATACACTAATGTATAAAATGGATAAGTAATAAGAGCCTGCTGTTTAAAAAAATAAATAAAATTCAAAAAGAAAAAAAATTATGTTGCTAAACTACTTTCTAAGGAAGGTGTGTCCAGTAGGTACTTTTCAAGCAAGGTGAGTCCAACTCTCCCTTTGCTAAGGGGCAAGTACAAGTTTAGGACCAGTACTGAATTGTTTCTAGCAATAGAAGAGAATACACATCACCAGAAGTCCTCCTTGTGGCCCTTCTCCAAGCAGAGAACAGCCTCTTCCCTAAATGTTGAATAAAGGCACTGAGGTGGGATATGGATGTGATCTCAGGAATGGAGAGCAGGTTGAGGGTGAGTGTTGAGGGATACAGAATTCCACTGTAGATGTATATTATATTTGAAATGCCTTTGACACATTCAAATAGATTTATCATGATTTGACTTGGTACCCTTTCAGGAAAAATCAAATCTTTTGAACTGGAAGTATAATAGCAACTTGTCATAGAAAATTTGTGTGGGCCAGTTCATTTTTTAATCTCAGCTTTTTCAAAACTGAATTTTACTGATTTTTAAATTAAAAATTTAAATAAATACATGTAATACAGGTACATGTGTAACTCATTACAATTTCTACTGCAATATTATTTTTTATTTTTGAGCAAGTATCTGTATTACATAGCTAACCATTTATATTTTTAGCTATGTAATAGGCAACAGGGGACTGTGAACCCACTATTGTTCCCATCTTGGTGCGTTTCTCCCATAAACACTCTCCCAGGTTTGGTGTGTTTGCTGTCTGATCATTTAGGAGCTGGACTTGTTTGCTCAACTGTACAATTTTAATGGAGTCTTGAGAGGGAGAGAAGATAAGGGTGTGATCAATTTGCCATCCTTAACCTATTTCTTAATATTTTCTTTATAAGTTACAATGCACAGTTTTAATACTCAGGTCTTATAGAGTTACATGGACAAATGAAAAGATAATGAGAAACTAACATGTTGTGAGAGAGACTGTAAGTTAGAAGAAATTTTATCTAATTTTATACTCTGTGAGAATATCTCAATTACAAAAGTGCTGCCCAAATTTTGTGTTGTTGGCTTATTATTCGAGTAAATATGTAATAAGAAGTAAGGCCATTGTATCACTGATGGGCTCTTATTTATTTATTTATTTTTATCTTAAAGCAGAGTACATTTTTAATTAGGAAGTTGTATCAATAATAAGTGCTTAGAACACATAAAGTGGATTCTCAGTTTGGGTGAAATTAGTAACATAAGGTTTTTACTCATCAAGAAGATAAAGTAAACAATGGTTGTAAAAATTATGATTTTTGAGATTTTATGACACTTTCTTTTCTAAGACTATGTACCACTCAGATATATGCGTAAAGTTTTACTCAGAAATTTTTGAAAATTTCTCTAGAATTATGAATACTGTGCGAAGACAGACTGGGACTGTCCCTCCAAGAGAGAAGGGAGAGTAGATGAAGAAACAGGTGGGTGGGAGACACCAATCAAATTAAATACTTTTGCGAGGTTAGCATTCAAGATTATTTGGCCATAGGGTTATACATAAGAAAGCTAACATTTTCCTTTTAAAAGTTTTTTTCGTCTTCTAATATGTCAGGAGAAAGAATCTTAAAAGGGCTTGGAAATTGTGAAAGTTGTGCTGATTTTTGGTTTTGCTTTTACATATTGTTTTAATTGACGTGAAATTGACAAAACAAAAATTAACCATTTTAAAGTGAACAATTTGGTGCATTTAGTACACTCACAGTGTTGTGCAACCATCACCACTATCCAGTTCCAAAACAGTTTTATCATCCCCAAAAGATTACCAAATCTTGATACTGATTCTTTTCTTAGGACATAAACTTGTACATTGGCTTCAAAATTTGGCCTAATATATCAGCCACTGTGGAAACCAGCCAATTTATTATATTCTGACCATTCAGTTCCTTCAGAACTGCACTGTACACAGTTTATATTTTCTTATCAGAAAATCATAAAAGAATATTAATGTCCTTCCTTCCTATTGTGTTCTTTGAATCTAGCAATGTAGAAATTAAACTAGAACATAGTGTTCAAAAATTAGATTATCATTGTCTTTATTGTTTTTTGTTTTAGTATATTTAGAAGTGTACTGCTACAGGACTTTGAAAACGTAGGCTACAGAGTAGGCATATCTCATAAAGAAATGGTTCATTTAACAAATAAGTTAATGGATCTGTAAATGTTTCTGCTTTTTTTTTTTTTAAACCAGCACATTATACTCTCATTTGTCACATGCTATAGGATGATCATCATTGTCATTCCATGATGGAGATTCTCCTTTGAACAGGGCTTAAAGTGGGTGGCATTTCATGGAGAATAATTTCTGGTACCATTGGTTGGGGTGGGGGTGGGGAGTAGAAGAAAAGGGAGTAGGGAAGGGGGGGTGGAGTAGGGAAGGGAGTAGGGAGACTGCTTTTATCTTTTCATTTTCTCCTAAAGCTCTATTTTTAAAAATTAGATTGCCTTCAAATTCCTGCTTTTCTTATTAACAGCTGTTTGTTTATTTTGTAAATGAGATTTAGAAATTAATAAGGAAGCTTCAAAGGAAGCAACGTTCTCTCTGGAAAGCAGATTCTCGCCAGCTTTGGTTAGTTGTGGGTAGCAGTTAAGCCAAATTTGTTGTCTTATTCTGTCAATCAAATATACAGATTGTATACTTCTACAAATTTTAGAAAATACGATCTATACAGTTTTAAACATTGGTCTTTTTTGGACTTAACATTATGGAATAAGCATTATTCCATAAAAGTACTTCATAAATGTCATTAAAAGTATGTTGCTGCTTAAAAGTTCATAATATCATTCTGTTTATTTTCCACATTTGTACTGTGGAAGGTTATCTTTTTAGAAGGAGAGAGGAGGGAGCAGTTCCTTGCCTGCAATATTATTTTTGAAAATACTTACTAATATCTTCTCATGTTGTCAAAGAGGCATAGACAAATTTGGTAAAACTGTGAAGCAGGCAATTGTTGGTGTTTTAAAATGATAATTAATTACAATTTTGTGTTTTTCATTTCACGTCTTTTCCTTTTGTGACCTCCTTTTAGGTGTGTGTACTTCCCATCTCCTCAGTTTACTGACCCTTTTGCTGCTCAGTGTCTCATTCTTCTGGTCTGGTCCTTTTTGATTCACTTCTTCCATTAAATATTTTCACAGTGTTTTCAGGTCCTATCTTAAAGCCTTTAAAGGCAGGAATTTGGAGACTATGATAAATAATTGAAGAAGGTATTTTCCTTTTCCTTGCCTTTAATCTCAGCATAGAGGTGCTTGCTTACTTGAGTTTAGGGGTTAATAGAGGGCCTGTGGAATCCGATAAACCATCTCTCCACTTATTAGCTTTCTGTCTTTGCCAAACAAATACCTTTGAGCTTAGATTAGCTAATCTAACAGCCTAATAATCTAACAGTATCTAATTTAGAAATGTGAGCATTACATTATATCTAAATTATAATTTATAGATGTGAACATTACTTTATATCTAAAGTGCTAGGATAATGTCTGACATAATACATCTTCAATAACTGTTAGATATTACTTTTAGAGGTGCTATTAGTGTTTGTTTAACTCTAGAGCCATCTTTGTACAGTTTGCTGAGATTCCTGGTTTTAGCTCTTCATTTTTGTGACTAATAATGCTTAAATTGTTTATATTTCATGTTAATGGAAAACTGGCTCTACTTTTCCCTACATTTACATTTAAACTTTAAAATTTTATGGAAAAGATGTTTTAAGAAGGCATTATCTCAGATTCCTGTTTAATTTTTCTTTTTTAAAACTCAAACGTATAAAAAACTGTCTTTCAGACGAAATTATCTTTGGTAATTTAATTTAATTTAATTTTTTTGCGGTACGCGGGCGTCTCACTGCTGTGGCCTCTCCCGCCACGGAGCACAGGCTCCGGACGCGCAGGCTCAGCGACCACGGCCCACGGGCCCAGCCGCTCTGCGGCATGCGGGATCTTCCTGGACTGGGGCACGAACCCGCGTCGCCTGCATCGGCAGGCGGACTCTCAACCACTGCGCCACCAGGGAAGCCCAAAATATGTCCTTTTTTGCAGTCTGTTTAATGCCATATTTTCTGCATTTTTGTGCTTTCTGATAGTGATTTCACTGTCTAAAATGACTCCTGCATATGTATAGTGCTGAAGTGCTCTCTAGTGTTCTTAAGTGCAAGGAGGCTGTGATGTTCTTTATGGAGAAAATATTTATGTTACATAAGCTTTGTTCAGACATGAGTTATAGGGCTGGTGGTCAAGAGTTCAATGTTCATGAATTAAGAATATATTAAGTAAGATGTTTTTAAACAGAAACACACATAAAACAAGGCTAAGTATTGATTGTAGGGGAAATATTGTGACCACAGACTCACAGAAACTGTATTTCTTGTAGGAGCAATGGTTCAGTAGTCACTAATTCAGTGTTTATGGTGACTTTATAGAATAATTAACGAGAATCAACTGTATATGTATATCAGAGTCTAGTCAAGAAATCAAAAACCATTCTGGGAGGTTTAGTAAAAATAATTCACTTTTGGGAAATGGCTAAATAGGTGTTGGAGGGCTGAAAAACAGGAAACCAGAGGGAATACAGGAAACAGCTATCACCCTTGGGAGAACAAATGCAAGAATTAGGGTTCTTAGAATCTTCAAGCATAGAGCAGCGTCCAGTGGAGCTGGGACTCAGTTGTCTGAGGAGAGGGTACTGTCAGGATGAGGGCATACAGACAGGTCACTTCTGGTCTGTGAAGGAGCTGACACTGGAAACAGCTATTGGTAGTTCATGGGATGAAGAAATGTTGCTGGGTTAAGCTTTATGAATAGCAAGGAAATAGGAAGAAGCAAATTCCATTTACTCTCTTTCCTTCTAGTGTCCTTAGAAGAAACTAACAGTAAACCAGCTAGCAAAGGAGAGAGTGCTGAGCTCCAGCTCCACAATCAAAAAGCAATAGTAGATTTGGAGCCAAGAGACAGCACTAAAATTACAGGTTAGTTTGTTACAGTAAGTAACATTATCCTAACTATTACTACAGGAGTGTTTTATTTATTTATTAATTATTTTATTTTTGGTTGTGTTGGGTCCTTGTTGCTGCCTGTGGGATTTTCTCTAGTTGCGATGAGTAGGGGCTACTCTTTGTTGTAGTGCGGGCTTCCCAGTGCGGTGGCTTCTCTTGTTGTGGAGCATGGGCTCCAGGTGCGTGGGCTCCAGTAGTCATGGCACGCAGGCTCAGTAGTTGTGGCTCATGGGCTTAGTTGCTCTGTGACGTGTGGTATCTTCTCGGATCAAACCTGTATCACCAGCATTGGCAGGCAGATTCTTAACCACTGAGCCACCAGGGAAGTCCCTACAGTAGTGTTTGTTGTAGTGCTTTTATTGTGGGGAATTGGAGATAAGCCTAGTGTCTATCACTATGAAAGTAAATAGGTTATATGCCAAACAACTAGTAAGACAGGAACACAACCCCATCCATTAGCAGAGAGACTGCCTAAAATCATAATAAGGCCACATACACCCCAAAACACACACCACCAGACGTGGACCTTCCCACCATGAAGACAAGATCCAGCCTCATCCACCAGAACACAGGCACTAGTCCCCTCCACCAGGAAGCCTACACAACCCACTGAACCAACCTTAGCTACTGGGGACAGACACCAAAAACAACAGGAATACGAACCTGCAGCCTGGGTAAAGGAGACCCCAAACACAGTAAGTTAAGCAAAATGAGAAGACAGAGAAACACACAGAAGATGAAGGAGAAAGGCAAAAACCCACCAGACCTAACAAATGAAGAGGAAATAGGCAGTCTACCTGAAAAAGAATTCAGAATAATGATAGTAAAGAAATAGAATAGAGAAAATACAAGAAAAGTTTAACAAGGACCTAGAAGAACTAAAGAGCAAACAGTGATGAACAACACAATAAATAAAACTAAAAATACTCTAGAAGGGATCAATAGCAGAATAACTGAGGCAGAAGAACGGATAACTGACCTGGAAGATAAAATAGTGGAAATAACTACTGAAGAGCAGAATAAAGAAAAAAGAATGAAAAGAATTGAGGACAGTCTCAGAGACCTCTGGGACAACATTAAACGCACCAACATTTGAATTTTAGGGGTCCCAGAAGAAGAAGAGAAAAAGAAAAGGACTGAGAAAATATTTGAAGAGATTATAATTGAAAACTTCCCTAATATGGGAAAGGAAATAGTTAATCAAGTCTAGGAAGCACAGGGAGTACCATACAGGATAAATCCAAGGAGAAACACACCAAGACACATATTAGTCAAACTATCAAAAATTAAATACAAAGAAAACATATTAAAAGCATCAAGGGAAAAACAATAAGTAACTCACAAGGGAATCCCCATAAGGTTAACAGCTGATCTGTCAGCAGAAACTCTGCAAGCCAGAAGAGAGTGGCAGGACATATTTAAAGTGATGAAGGAGAAAAGCCTACACCCAAGATTACTCTACCCAGCAAGGATCTCATTCAGATTTGATGGAGCAAGTAAAAAATTTACAGACAAGCAAAAGCTAAGAGAGTTCAGCACCACCAAACCAGCTTTACAACAAATGCTAAAGGAACTTCTCTAGGCAGGAAACACAAGAAAAGGAAAAGACCTACAATAACAAACCCCCCAAAATTAAGAAAATGGTAATAGGAACATACATATTGATAATTACCTTAAATGTAAATGGATTAAATGCTCCAACCAAAAGACATAGACTGGCTGAATGGATAAAAACACAAGAGCCATATATATGCTGTCTACAAGAGACCCACTTCAGACCTAGGGACACATACAGACTGAAAGTGAAGGGTGGAAAAAGATATTCCATGCAAATGGAAATCAAAAGAAAGCTGGAGTAGCAATCCTCGTATCAGGTAATATAGACTTTAAAATAAAGACTATTACAATAGACAAAAAAGGACACTACATAATGATCAAGGGATCAATCCAAGAAGAAGATATAACAATTGTAAATATTCATGCACCCAACATAGGAGCACCTCAATACATAAGGCAAATACTAACAGCCATAAAAGGGGAAATTGACAGTAACACAATCATAGTAGGGGACTTTAACACCCCACTTTCACCAATGGACAGATCATCCAAAATGAAAATAAATAAGGAAACAAAAGCTTTAAATGATACATTAAACAAGATGGACTTAATTGATATTTATAGGACATTCCATCCAAAAACAACAGAATACACATTCTTCTCAAGTACTCATGGAACATTCTCCAGGATAGATCATATCTTGGGTCACAAATCAAGCCTTGGTAAATTTAAGAAAATTGAAATTGTATCAAGTATCTTTTCTGACCACAATGCTATGAGAGTAGATATCAGTTACAGGAAAAAGTCTGTGAAAAATACAAACACATGGAGGCTAAACAATACACTAGTAAAGAACCAATAGATCACTGAGGAAATCAAAGAGGAAATCAAAAAGTACCTAGAAACAAATGACGATGAAAACACGATGACCCAAAACCTATGGAATGCAGCAAAAGCAGTTCTAAGAGGGAAGTTTATAGCAATGGAATCCTACCTTAAGAAACAAGAAACATCTCAAATAAACAACCTAACCTTACACCTAAAGCAATTAGAGAAAGAAGAACAAAAAACCCCCAAAGGTAGCAGAAGAAAAGAAATCATAAAGATCAGGTCAGAAATAAATGAAAAAGAAATGAAGGAAACGGTAGCAAAGATCAATAAAACTAAAAGCTGGTTCTTTGAGAAGATAAACAAAATTGATAAAGCATTAGCCAGACTCAACAAACAAAAGCCCAGGGCCAGATGGCTTCACAGGTGAATTCTATCAAACATTTCGAGAAGAGCTAACACCTATCCTTCGCAAACTCTTCCAAAATATAGCAGAGGGAGGAACACTCCCAAACTCCTTCTACAAGGCCACCATCACCCTGATACCAAAACCAGACAAAGATGTCACAAAGAAAGAAAACTACAGGCCGGTATCACTGATGAAGGTAGATGCAAAAATCCTCAACAAAATACTAGCAAACAGAATCCAACAGCACATTAAAAGAATCATACACCATGATCAAGTGGGTTTATCCCCGGAATGCAAGGATTCCTCAATATATGCAAATCCATCAATGTGATACACCATATTAACAAATTGAAGAATAAAAACCTTATGATCATCTGAATAGATGCAGAGAAAGCTTTTGACAAAATTCAACACCCATTTATGATAAAAACCCTGCAGAAAGTAGGCACAGTGGGAACTTTCCTCAACATAGTAATGGCCATATATGACAAACCCACAGCCAACATCGTCCTCAATGGTGAAAAACTGAAACCATTTCCACTAAGATCAGGAACAAGACAAGGTTGCCCACTCTCACCACTATTATTCAACATAGTTTTGGAAGTTTTAGCCACAGCAATCAGAGAAGAAAAAGAAATAAAAGGAATCCAAATTGGAAAAGAAGTAAAGCTGTCACTGTTTGCAGATGACATGATACTATACATAGAGAATCCTAAAGATGCTACCAGAAAACTACTAGAGCTAATCAATGAATTTGGTAAAGTAGCAGGATACAAAATTAATGCACAGAAATCTCTTGCATTCTTATACACTAATGATGAAAAATCTGAAAGTGAAATTAAGAAAACACTCCCATTTACCATTGCGAGCAAAAGAATAAAATATCTAGGAATAAACCTACCTAAGGTTTATTCCTGTATGCAGAAGACCTGTATGCAGAAAATTATAAGACACTGATGAAAGAAATTAAAGATGATACAAATAGATGGAGAGATATACCATGTTCTTGGATTGGAAGAATCAACATTGTGAAAATGACTATACTACCCAAAGCAATCTACAGGTTCAATGCAATCCCTATCAAACTACCACTGACATTTTTCACAGAAGTAGAACAAAAAATTTCACAATTTGTGTGGAAACACAAAAGACCCTGAATAGCCAAAGCAATCTTGAGAGAGAAAAACAGAGCCGGAGGAATCAGGCTCCCTGACATCAGACTATACTACAAAGCTACAGTAATCAAGACAGTATGGTACTGCCACAAAAACAGAAATATAGATCAATGGAACAGGATAGAAAGCTCAGAGATAAACCCATGCACATATGGTCACTTTATCTTTCATAAATGAGGGAAGACTATATAGTGGAGAAAAGACAGCCTGTTCAATAAGTGGTGCTGGGAAAACTGGGCAGCTACATGTAAAAGAATGAAATTAGAACACTCCCTAACACCAAACACAAAATAAACTCAAATGGATTAAAGACCTAAATGTAAGGCCAGACACTATCAAACTCTTAGAGGAAAACATAGGCAAAACACTCTATGACATAAATCACAGCAAGATCCTTTTTGACCCACCTCCTAGAGAAATGGAAATAAAAACAAAAATAAACAAATGGGACCTAATGAAACTTCAAAGGTTTTACACAGCAAAGGAAACCATAACCAGGACCAAAAGACAACCCTCAGAATGGGAGAAAATATTTGCAAATGAAGTAACTGACAAAGGATTAATCTCCAAAATATACAAGCAGCTCATGCAGCTCAATATCAAAAAAACAAACAACCTAATCCAAAAATGGGCAGAAGACCTAAATAGACATTTCTCCAAAGAAGATATACAGATTGCCAACAAATCCATGAAAGGATGCTCAGCATCATTAATCATTAGAGAAATGCAAATCAAAACTACAATGAGATATCATTTCACCCCGTTCAGAATGGCCATCATCAAAAAATGTATAAACAATAAATGCTGGAGAGGGTGTGGAGAAAAGGGTACCCTATTGCACTGTTGGTGAGAATGTAAATTGATAGAGCCACTATGGAGAACAGTATGGAGATTCCTTAAAAAACTAAAAGTAGAACTACCATACGACCCAGCAATCTCACTACTGGGCATATACGCTGAGAAAACCATAATTCAAAAAGACACATGCACCCCAATGTTCATTGCAGCACTATTTACAATAGCCAGGACCTGGAAGCAATCTAAATGTCCATCAACAGATGAATGGATAAAGAAGGTGTGGCACATACATACAATGGAATATTAGCCATAAAAAGAAACGAAATTGAGTTATTTGTAGTGAGGTGGATGGACCTATAATCTCTCATAGAGAGTGAGGTAAGGTGGATGGACCTATAATCTGTCATAGAGAGTGAAGTAAGTCAGAAAGAGAAAAAATACTGTATGCTAACACATATATATGGAATCTAAAAAAAAATAGGTCATGAAGAACCTAGGGGCAAGACAGGAATAAAGACACAGACCTACTAGGGAATGGACTTGAGGATATGGGGAGGGGGAACGGTAAGCTGGGACAAAGCGAGAGAGTGGCATGGACATATATACACTACCAAACGTAAAATAGATAGCTAGTGGGAAGCAGCCGCATAGCACAGGGAGATCAGCTACATGCTTTGTGACCACCTAGAGGGGTGGGACAGGGAGTGTGGGAGGGAGGGAGATGCAAGAGGGAAGAGATATGGGGACATATGTATATGTATAACTGATTCACTTTGTTATAAAGCAGAAATTAACACACCATTGTAAAGCGATTATAGTCCAAGAAAGATGTTAAAAAAAATAATCTTGTCAATCAACATTCTATATAACTTTTCCCTTCAAACATCATTACACATTTAATACATTTTAAGATTTTTTGATGGAAGTCGTTATAAAATATATACTTCTCAGACTTTAATAAAAGGATAATTTAACTTAGGAAAAAAGGAAAGTAAATATGTTAATTATGGTGTATGCAAAGCATGGAGATTTATACAGTAATTAGAAGTGAGAAATACATATACATGAATGAATTGTAAAATCATGGTGCTGAGTGGAAAAATGAACCAGAATGAGATATATAACACTAATACCATTTATGTGAATTACAAATAAATGGACACAAAACAACACACATTTCCCTGAACAAATATAAACATAAAGATACACTTTGGGCATATTAGAATAGTTGCTTCTGAAGATGTGGGGAAAGAGGCGGGGCTCAAGGTATAAAAGAATACAGTAACAAAAGGGGGCCTTGCGTAGACCAATAGTGACAATTGTAAACTGAGGGGAATATGATTTGCTCAATCTTCTTTTACCTAAGAGTGAAAGGAAGAAAGACCAAGATCAAATCTATAATAACAAAAGAGAAAATAAATGGGAATGAATTTAATGAGAAATGTAGAGCACAAATAGGAAGAAAACTCTAAAACTCTACTGAGGTGAATAAAAGATGACGTATAAATGGAAATACAGTCCTTGTTCTTGTGGAGTTCAGTTTTTCCTAAATTGTTCCATATATGTGGTGCAATCTTGAAGTATTAGTAGGATTTTTGGGGAGCTGAATAAGCTGATTCTAAAGGGCATGTGAAAAATAAATATGTATGAATAGCTGATAAAATTGTGAAAAGGAAGAGTAATAATGAGTGACCAGTCCTAACATATTCAAATGGGGGAGATATAAAAGGAACTTTTATAGAGCTACAGTTTTTGAAAAACTTTAATACTGGCCTATGAATCAACAGAATAGACGCCCCCCTCCAAATAGACCTTTATATATATAGGAAATGAGTGTACAATCAAATTCATTTAAAATTAATGAGGAAAAGATGAATTGTTCAGAAAATGATGTTGGGACACCTAACTATTCATTTGGAGGAAGAAAAATTGGGTTCTGCCTCTTTTCTTTTTTTTATAAATTTATTTATTTTTTTATGGCTGTGCTGGGTCTTTGTTGCTGTGCGTGGGCTTTCTCTAGTTGCGGTTAGCGGGGGGCTACTCTTCGTTGCTGTGCGAGGGCTTCTTAGTGTCGTGGCTTCTCTTATTGCGGAGCACGGGCTCTAGGTGCAGAGACTTCAGTAGTTGTGGCACGTGGGCTCAGTAGTTGTGGCTTGTGGGCTCTAGAGCTCAGGCTCAGTAGTTGTGGCGCACAGGCTTAGTTGCTCTGCGGCATGTGGGATCTTCCTGGACCAGGGCTCGAACCCGCGTCCCCTGCATTGGCAGGTGAATTCTTAACCATTGAGCCACCAGGGAAGCCCCGTCTGCCTCTTTTCTTTCATCAGAATCAATTGCAGATGGATCAAATTTAAACATACAAAACTAGAAATACTGGAAGAAGATATGAGTACATTCATAAATTAGAAGTATTAGATGATTGGATAGTTCACATTGTTATCATTATCATCTTCTTCATCATCTTGGAGTAGGAAATGTTATTTTAAGTAAGAAACAAAACCCAGATCCAACAGGGGCAAAGATTTGTCTATTACGATTGCAAGGAAAATGTAAATTTCTGCTTAGTAAGAAATACCTAAGCAAAATCAAAGAATGGGTGACAGATTGGTAAGAAAAGATTGGCAACAACTGTGTGAGATGAACTAATTTCCTTAATATATAAAGTTGTCTTACAGTTAAATATGAAAGCATTCAGTGGAAAAATAACAGAGCACAACAGGCCATATATGGGAAATGATATACAGATGGCTTGACTACAAATGAAATGATTACTAATATTAATATTACTCACAATTAAAGAAATACAAATTTTAGTTTGTATTTCAAACTAAATGCAAACCACTAAAAGTGGTCTCAAAAGAGACCACTTTTCATCCACCACATTGGCAGAAATAAAATGTTTGGTAATTCAGAGGGCTGGTTAGGGTGTGGGGAAACGGACAGTCTTAAGGATTGGTTGGAAGGTGTTTTGAGGGAAGCTCACTGCAGAGAGAAGAGCATGGTTTGTGTAGAGATTGGCAAGTACTCTATGTATCTATATGCTTTTACCACTGAAAGATAACCACTCAGAGAAAGAAAAATTTCTTGTCCTTAGTATATTTGTATGCTTTTAATTAGGGACTGGTATTTGGAAAGATAGGGAAAGCCCAGATGGTAAAGGGCTTTGAATGCCAAACTAAAGAGTTTGTATTTTTATTATGGGAGTGCGCCAAAGACTTTGTGTGCAGGGTCATGAAATAATCAGGCTGAATTTTAGAAAGAAGTCTGTGATACTAAAGTGGAGAATGGATTGGTGGAGTTATGGTGTGGTGGAGGTAGTAATACTGAGAATGATAACAGTTGAGAAATCACTTAGAAAGCTATTGCAGTAGTTCAGAGAATTTAGAATCATTAGGATTTGAGGACTGATTGGGTAGGAGGGGAGAGGGAATAGTTGACTCTCTTCCTAAGGTAAGAAAGAAACTGGAAGTTGTTTTAGGGGTTTTCTAAAAGTAATTTTACTTACTTTAGATCTTCTAAGGATAATTCTACTCACTGTGGAGTAAGGTGCACCTTATGGATCTACAATAAGACCTAAACACTCTAAGTTTTTGGGAGTTAGGAGTGGCATAGGGAAGGGTTTAACTTTCTTGAGCCTTTTGCATTTCCTAGAACCGATCTCCAGTGTTGGTTTTGGAGCAAGCTCTTCTTCTTACCTTCTCTATCTTTATCTCTATCTCCATCTCTATCATTTTTTCTCCCTTGGTTATCTTAGCTTGTTACAATATTGATCATTACTGTTCTGTTCTGGATTTGGTCAGGGCACTCTGATGTGTGACAAAAGATAACACTGGGAGAAATAAAAGTCTATCCTCCTTAGAGTATACTAGACAGGGAGATCTTACTATATAAAAGCAATATAATAAATTAATATTTCTATTAGGTTAGTACATAGTTAAATCACTCATGCAGAGACTGTAGACCCATTGTCTTATCAAATAGCATGTGCCCCAAGTATGAAAAAGTTTGAAAATAAATTGTTGTGAGAGTACAAATGATATAATTTTATAAAAAATAGAAGATGACTAACATGTATTACCTGTTTATGGAATCTTTAACCTGAGCACTGGCAAACCGCAATATACTATATAGAAATTTTCCCAAACCTCACTATTAAAAGATTTTTTAATTGCTAAAAATAGACTTCCTGCACTTGGATAAAGGCTGACCATAGTGGAAGCAGCTGATTTATGCCATGGATAGGAGTAGCCTTGGGATTTGGTGATTTATGACATAAATCCTGGAAAACATACTGGGTACCACTTCAAATGGGGTATGGGAAGAAGGAAGCTGAAAACTGGAGTGTTGGCCAAACTTCTGTATATGAAGGAGTCTCATAGCCCCTTCCCAATCATATAGTCCTCTCAATAGAATGATGGGGAATGGGGAAGCCCTGATTTGTAGTGTTTGCCAATTTTTGTGGTGTGAATACTCCTAACCATGGCCATTTTCAGATTACCTGCATGATGGCACTGAATGCAGAATTGGGAATAGATGCTCACAATCAGCGCTTTCACCTGTACTTCATCTCACCCCACAGTAGGTGAGATGCCACTTGCAACTCACCAGCAATGGGCTCTCATTTCTGTCTGGCCTGTGAGTGATCCGGTTCATGAGTACCATTCCAAGGGTCTGCTTTCTAGGCCCACTCCTGGTATAAATAGTCTTGGCTTGGATTCTCCCTGAAAGCAAGAACCTGAGACAGGGACTTGTGTCTAGGTAGTTTATTTGATGGCAGCACCATGGAGCAGGGGTGAGGTACTGGGCAGAGTGAGGAAAACAGAAAAGGATAATATAAGATAAGCTTGTGTTTTCAGAGTCACTGCTGAGCCCAGCTGGGACTTGATGCCACCAAGAACCTTCCGAGGATTGTGTAGAATGCCACTTAGAATTCTCTACCTGGGGGCCAATTGGAAGGAGCAGTTGTCTACCAGTTCCTTACCTCACTCGTTGTGTGTTAATCTTGGACACTCACTCCTGGGAACTTCTGTGGATATACACATACTGAGTGGTCTCCCCGTGTCGTCTGTGGTATAGGAGAAGCCTCCCAGTGGACAGTGAAAGACATGAGGTGTGACACTGACAGTGTGAGGGTGTTGTGGCCTGCCAGGAACTAGCTTCCACAGGTGTGATGGGAATCAGAGGTGAGGCTAACCAGAAGTTTCTGTTACAGCTGATACTTGGTTTCTAATGTTCTGAGAGGTGGACTAAACATTTTTTCACAGTGAAGTTACTACTTAGGATCATGGGTCTTGTGGGATTAAATTGCTTATCAGAGAACTGAAAAAATTTTGGGGGCAAATGTGGTTGTTTTTTTCCCTTCTCTTTCCTCTTCCTTAAGTAAAACTCTGTGTTGTGCAGTGTTTCTGTGTCATAAGAAACCCATAGAAAGGATTTAATCAAGTTCGTAAACATTGAAAGTACATGGGCAAATTCACTTAATTAATATTTAATATTAGAAATGTGAAAATATAAACAATTTATGAAACCATGAAGTCATTTAAAGGGTCTTTTTTAAAAAAAATATTTATTTATTTATGGCTGCGTTGGGTCTTCATTGCTGCACGCAGGCTTTCTCTAGTTGCTGAGAGTGGGGGGTACTCTTCATTGTGGTGCGCGGGCTTCTCATTGCGGTGGCTTCTCTTGTTGTGGAGTATGGGCTCCAGGCGTGCCGGCTTCAGTAGTTGTGGCGCAAGGGCTTAGTTGCTTCATGGCATGTGGGATCTTCCCTGACCAGGGATTGAACCTGTGTCCCCTGCATTGGCAGGCAGGTTCTTAACCGCTGCACCACCAGGGAAGTCCTTAAACGGTCTTCTAGGTGTTTTATAAGGGATAAGGGATGATATAAAACAACTTTGATGAGATTTAGGCCTTATTTCTGTTTTGTTTCTTTTAGATAATATTTTTAGAAGTTTTAACACTTCTACTACTTAATTGTACGTCTTTGTGTGATTTCTTTCCATTTAGTAAATGAATAAAGACAAAATAACAGTATAGTTTCATAGCTAAATCTCTAATTAAACCTTTTCCTCCCTGACAGTTTATTTTGGGGTATCATCCTTATGTTATTTCCTCTCTTTGAGGTTAGTATCTGTGAATTATTTGTGTATTTGATTGCCTTTAGGTGTTTGTAAAAATTCAAGGAGAGCAAGGAGGATAGTGAAAACTACGTGACATGATTCATGCTTTGCCTTAGCTATTTTTTAGAAAAAGAGGAACAAAAGCTAGAGCTGGCCTAGTCTTACTAGAAAAGAATCCTCTCATAACCTCTTTTATCGATTACTCACCTTCCTTTGTCTCTTTGTCTTTGAACATTTCCCAAACTAGTAAATAGTTTGAGATCTTGTGAAATTCTGCTCGATGTAAAGCCCAGTACTGAATTTTAAAAATTTAGTTCTTAGTGTTTGTACTAGTTTCTGAGGTAAAATACCGATTTTGTGTATGAACAAGAGGAAACAGTTGAGATTGTTAATAGAAGTTTTAACTTATTTAAATTCACAGAATTAGAAAGTGTCTGTGAGTCATGGTCTAATTTTTTATATTTTTTAATTTACTTTTTATTTTTTTGTGGTACGCGGGCCTCTCACTGTTGTGGCCTCTCCCGTTGCAGAGCACAGGCTCCGGACGCGCAGGCTCAGCGGCCATGGCTCACAGGCCCAGCCGCTCTGTGGCATGTGGGATCTTCCCAGACCGGGGCACGAACCCCTGTCCCCTGCATCGGCAGGCGGACTCTCAACCACTGCGCCACCAGGGAAGCCCCATGGTCTAGTTTTTAAGCTACTGAGATTTACCTTATTTTTGAATCAGTGGTTTTAATTAGGTCCCTAATTTCAAAGTACCTTAAAATCTCTAATACCTAGATTTTTTGCATAATTTCTGAGATGTAAATTCCTGCTTTGCACATAGTAAGTGTTAATATTCCTATATTTGATAATATGAATTCTGATAACACATTAAACTCCTATGTTTGTATTATTGAAAGGAGTAGCCCACCCAAACAAGGATCATTCATACCTAGGTGCCATATAGTAAGGGTTCTGCTTATCTAGCTGACTATTGGCAGTCAGTTAAGATACTTCCTCTTAAGAGTACGTATATGAAAAGAGTTCTTACAACTCAGGACATGATAAGCATTTGCATTGATTATTTGAGAAGAACTAAACCTGCATTATGTAAAGAATGCCTACCCCAAACTTTTTCACCTGTGTTGTTAGTAATGTTTGCAATCTACAGCCTTTGTTAGATCCAGTTCCTAAACAAATCCACCTTGTAGATGGAAGCTGGAAATTTAGTCCCATATCTGGTGCGCCTGGGTGAAGCCTGGGCAATTTTGTGTCCATTGAATCATAGCCTTTCATCTAACTCTCCACCATGTTTGTTTAATCTAGGTAACTGGGTTTCTGCCCAGTGCACTTGGCTGGGGCTCTAACTTCCTGCCTTAGGCTGGGCGTTTCTAATTGAACCACCTGAAACAGGGCATCACCACCACCTAACATAGAGTGACACTGCTGGGAGGAGACTCCTGCTGCAGTGCCCCACTCACTAGATTGTTGGTTCTTGGACATTGGAACTGGTCCTAATTAAATACAAGTTTGCTGTATTAGGCCACCAAGCCACTTTGATTGGGCTGCCATCAAAGTCTCTTTGGGGTTTAGCCCTATCATTTGGTCAGTTCTCTAGCCATATTCTTGCTCAGCTCTTTATTGTTGCTTGGTTCTTTCTCTTGTACTTGCTCACTGCTTAAACTGAGCCTGCCTAAAATGCAGTGTGAAGTATATACCATATACTAAGTAGTTTACATGATTAAAAATAGCTACCACTTATTTGAAGACTTTACTACATGTCATTCAAATTTGAGTCTGAACACCTGTATTATAAAATAAGGTCGCATATTCTTTTAGATCTCTAGATTCCAGTAGCTTAAATTCCTACCGTCTTAGTGCCAGAAATCAGCCCCTTACAGTGTTTCTGGGCTATTTCTAAGTCATGCCCAGAGCTCTCTCAGTTGTGTTTAGGAAGAGGTCCATCATGCTTTCCTGTTTTGGATGCCGTGTCATGCTGCTGCGCTGCTGACTTTGCTCTTGTCCTTCAGGTTGATATTCCATCCAAATCAAGAAACAGACCCTTTCCTTAATTTTCCACAGGATAGCATTTTAACCAGCGTTTATAGAAAGAGACGGGATAAAGAAAAGACAGTACATAATAATTACGACAGTAACTGTGGCCATGCTCAGAATCCCCTGGTCCAAGTTCTGCTTGGCTTTCAAAACTTCCTTGAAAAGTGCTCCTCTAACTTGTTTTCGTCTACCACTATTATGAACATGCCAACTTGCTCTCCACTGTGGGAACTCTCTGGCTTGTCTCTTCTATTTGGAGTCTAGGCTCCCAAACCTTGGGACTTCAGAGAGAAAAGGGACTCTCCCCTTTCCAGCTAAAAATCTGGCTGGCCACTTCTCATTCTTGTCCTGGAATCAACTTCTTCCCCAGGATAAATAACAGTGGGAATATCCATTCTTTTCAGGGGAAACCTCACTCCCTCACTTGTAGGATATGGTCTGGTCCTGTGGGTGCTGCCCATCTTCACTTCTCCTTTAGGCAATTACCATAGCTGTCTTTTAATACATTTCCTAGAGATCTGAATTATTCTCTAAATGGGACTTCTGTAGTTCATTCCAGGATGTTCTATGCCATTCCAGTTAGAGCCTGTTACAGAATTTTCCCTCCCCTTCATCCTCCCTCCCTTCCCTCCCCTCCTTCCTTCCTCCCATCCATCCATCCATCCATACATCATCTATATATCTTCTTCATTTCAGCCTTGGGGCTCTTGTAAACGTGCATTGTTTTACATTAGTGGTTCTCAAGTCCCCACTCTCTCTCCTTGCTCCAGGGTCAGGCAGTTCTGGTTGCCATAGTAGCTGTAGGGCATATTTGTCATTTAGTTGACTTGAGGCAAAGAAGCTTAAAGGTTTTGCAATGTTTGAAACTCTCCCCTAAAATGAATAGTCCCACATCCTGTACAACTTTCAAATATCTCACTGGACATTCATGTAGGTCCTGTTTATAATTTTCTAAGCCTTGAAACGAATTCTGATTTTACTTATAAACAAAGTATTTTTTGCACAGTTTTAATATACACTGAATTTTTCAGGACTGCAACCAATTGGGTATATTAAAGGAAGATTGTTCTTTTGTTCTGTATCGTTCACCATTTCAGAAAAAGCACCTCACTATTTCAATGCTGCTTGTGGTATTTGAACTGCCAATACAATACGTCCTCATCAATCTATATTTGTCACTGTCACATTCACAGTGATTCTATATGCATAAGGAGAAAAGTGACTCTTTCATTATGTGTTCCCATGTAAGTGTGCCTGAGTATTTGCATAATGAAATGCAAATATATAATTTCTGTAAAATACATATAATATATAAACATTTATATATAAAATATATATAAATTTTTAAAGACTCAGTATAGTCAGTGTGTAGTTATTAAGTATGAATTTCATTTCAGGATGTTAAAAAAAAGACATTGGAAAATATTTTTTAATAAAGGGGGTGTAATTCTGATGGGTTTGAGGGCCATGTAAATTTATACAGGGAAAAGAAATGGTTCTCTTTAAGAAGCAATAAAATTCTGCAGAGGCATGCCTCACTGAATTTCTCTGAGTGAAATGACAGTCATTTCCTTCCTTACATTTAAGTGAAATTTGCTTTAACATTTACACAACTAGAAAATCTACTATATTTGTTTTCTTAGAACCAAGAGACAATTTGTTTCAAAGGTAAATTTAACCTCAAACTCTTAGGAGGCCAAAAGTGATTCTGACATTTTTTTTTGATTCTGACTTTTAAATGATATCAATACTACCACACCCCTTTCCGAGTGCCTCTAGTTTAGGATGCTATATTACTTGTTTACATCATTTATAACTAGCTTTTGAGGTTAGAATCACAAATACAAGATAATTTCTTTAAAATTTTAAAAGCTGTATCAATTAAAAATGAAGTATCTTAATCCTTCAGAAGTAATATAATACATCTGTTGTTTAAATAATTTGAAATAAAAAGGCAGGTTCAATGACAGTAAATATTGATTTTGTTCTAGGTGTTCTGTATCTCTGAAAATGATTTTCAAAGCTGCAAGAGCAAGTTGTTTTTAGAACCATCAATACAAGATGCTCTGTTTTTTTAATATATTCAAGGGACTGATAGGGTAGTTAATAAAAGAAATGTTACCCAAGAGGTCTGTGCTGGGAATTTTCATTAACAAGTTGAAAAAGAAGTAACAAAGTAATCAATGAACTAAAGCAGACATGATTGACTGTAATTACTGTGCTTGTTAAGGTTATTGACTAACTGCAAGATGAGCTGTCAAGAGTTGAGGCATGGCACTCTGAGAAGATTAAATGAGAAAAATTAATGAGAAGAACATTCATTTTAGCCTTTCTGTTGTCACCAAGGCAATGAAGTTAACGTGTCAATTTTAGTAGTTCTGAAATAGTTAAATTGAGATTTTAAAATTTAGCATAAATGTATTCTGACTAGCATTTAAATACTGTATTTGGGTTTACACAAAGTGAAATAGAGGGAGAGGGAGAAATTAGGTGATAAGTATATAAAGACAACAAGCAAGACAACTGTAGTTTGTATCAGGGTAATAGCTGTGAAGATGGAGAGGCAATGGATTTGAAGGATATTTGAGAAATAAAATTAATAGAATATTCTGTTATGACTCTGACATCTTTCATTTCTGTATCAAGGCAAATATAACTCCCTCCAAGAAATTTTCTTGGATTACCCCCTCATTCTAGAGCTCTCTCTCATTCCTTTGAAATCCTATAGCTATTGATGCTTTATCTTGTATAGTTAATTTTCATATGCCATGCTGTTAAAGATACTACCATTGCCCCTGGCTTTCATTCCAGTGGTGAAGACACAAAAAGTAAACATGTAAGTAAATATGCAAGGTTGTGATAAGTGACTGGGGGCAGTGAGATAAGGTAATCAGGTAATACTTCTTTGAGGGATTATATCAAGGATGAGAATGAGCCAGACATGTAAACAGCTAGGAGAAAATGATTTCAGGCAAAAGAACAGCAAGTGCCATGGCCCTAAGGGAATAAGCTTGGATGTTTTCTGAACAGAAAGTGTAATCGAAGTCAATGAACTAGGGGGAAGTGTGCTGTGAGTCTCGGTGGGAGAGGTTGACAGGAGCCAGATCATGCAGGGCTTATAGATTTGGTAAATAATTTGGATTTTGTGCTATGAGTAATAAGAAGCCATTGGATGATTTTAAGCAGGAGAATAACATGAGCTAAACTCTATTCTGAAATATTTAGATGCTATGTAGAGAATGGATTGCAGATACCTCAGAAGAGTTGGGGTAGGGGAGATAGAGACAAGTGGATGTATTCAAGATAACTTTTGGAAATAGAATTAATGGAAATTCTTGATGATTGTGAGGGAAAAGAATGAATGAAGGATGACTACTAGGTTTTGGCTTAAGGAACTAGGTGATGGTACCGATTACTAGACTATGAGTGACAGAAATAGGGTTTTTCCCCCCTTCCATCCCTTAATTTTTTAAATTATTATTTTTTAATTGAGATATAATTGACCTACAACACTGTTAGTTCCAGGTACACAACATATTGATTTGATATTTCTATTATAAAATGATCACGATGAAAGAAATAGGTTTGAGAGGGAAAATCAAGAACTCTTTTTTGGGACAAATTAAGTTTGAAATGCATATTTGTTACCCAAATGGAGACAGTAGTTGGATATATGCCTCTGGGGCTCATGAGAGAGGTCTGGGTTTGGGATACAAGTTTGAGAATCATTAGCATGTGAAGGTGTGACTGGTTTATTGAGTGAACAAGTTTCTTCAATCCTTGCGTTTCACTTTGCTGTGCTGCATCTCCCTTTCTCATTCCTAAATGATACATTGGGTGGGCTCCATAATTTTGCTGCCATTTTCAGTTCTTTAAGGCCTGCTTAGTCCAATTTAAAACTCCTATCTGATTCCAGTTTAAATCTCATCTCCTCCCTTTCCTCCAGCGCTGACCAGATGTCCTCTTGAGGGACTTGAAATGGGGAAGGGGCAAGATTGACTTTTCTACCACTTTTACTGCTCTGGTATCTTTGAGAGAAGAGTAGTTGGCCTAGTTCCTCTAATTTTTCAAGTCCCCTAACTTTTCCTCTATTGTTGGGGCTAGGAGAGGGAATAGGAGAGGAAGAGCATAAAGCTCTTTTCTTAAATGATTTTTAGTAAGCCCTGGAGTGAGATGTCTGCCCTCAGATACTGGAAATTCCTTAGCGTGCAATGTACACAGATGGATTCTTTTTCTTTCATTTTGAGCCTTAGTTGCCAATCCTGAGCAACAAGAAAAATCCCACTCAGCGTCCTATTAAAGATCTCATTTAAAGCCATAGGATTGGATGATGTATTCCCTGAGGTAACAGTATGGATTTGGCCACGTGGAAGTTGTTGGTAGACTTAAAAATGGCCCTTATGGCGGTGGAGGTGATAGAAGTCACATGGAATGGGTTGTGGAGTAAATGAGAAGTGAAAACACAGGGAAGGCAAGCAACTCATTAGGGAAGTGTTGTGATGAAGGCAGCAGAGAACTTGGAGGAGCAGCTGGAGGGAGCTGTAAGGTGAAGCTAATGTTTGTTTGTTCATATTTTTAATGTAGAGTTGGTGCCGATCATTAGAAAAGGGGTTATAATGTAGTACATGAGATGATAATGAAGGAGCAGAGCCCTTGAGAAGGCGGGAGAAGAAGGAATCCAGAGCAGAAGAGAGATTAGCTTTTGGTAGGAGCAAGGGTACAACTTGAATTGTAATAGGAGAGAAGGCAGAGAAGATAAGGCTTGTGCTGGTGGTTTTGTAGATTTGATGATGAGAAGGTAAGGGACATTTCCCAAGATGGCTTCTGTTTTTGTGAATGAGGCAGGAGAGTTGATTAGTAGCTAATAACAGGGTGGGTGGGAAGGGAGAGTGGGGAACATCTTTTTGCTACAGTACACAAACCTTGAAATAGGGGCAGATTGATTTAGATTGACCTAAAACAGCCAGCAAAGTGCTGGAACTATTTATCACATAGTATTGGAATAAAATAATTTTAATTATCGCAAACTGAAAGTATTCTTTGCTTTAAATCTTATCTTAAAGAGGTGTTATAGCTGTTCAGAAAATTATATATATATTTTTAGGCCCCAACCTGAAATTGTGAATATTTTGAGGTGTAATGTATAGAATAAAATGGACTTATGGTTCATGCAAAAGCTACTTTCATTTTTTAAGGGATTTTAATGAAAAGAAGAAACTGTATTCCATTCTGATTAAAGAACTGATTGTACCCCAAAGGGCTTATTTTCCAGGAGGGAATGTTGATAGGGATAAAATTGTTTTCTTTCAGGAGGCCTCCCTTCTGTGCCTGTAATCTAGCTGGCTCCTAAAACAGGGCTCTGCATCAAGGGGCTCCTCAGTGCATGTGGTTGAGTGAGTTTGTCTGGGACCAGCCCTGATACCTAGAGCCAAAGAACCCTTGATTACCTCGGGAGGATTTCTACAACGTCTCTGATTTATTCTTTTTTCTCTTTTTTTCTAGCTCCTCTATCCCTAACTTTCGTTTGCTTGCAAGAAGAATGTGAGCCAAAATTTTAAAGTTTCAAAAGTATAAAGAAAGGAAACAAGTAAATAGGGAAGGAGAATAAATACTGAACAAGACTGGGCAAGGTGACAAGACGGAATTACTGTGCAAATCTGGAAGGCGGCCAGGGTGCAAAATGCAGCGGCTGTGTAGTTTACAGGAACTATTTAGTGTTCAGCATGCTTCAGTGATCACCCAGAGAAAGCCAGATTTTTCCGGTTTTGTTTGCTACCCTATAGTTAGCTATGGAAATCTGACATAGGTGATCTGTGTTTTCTGTCAGCCAACCGATGTAAATACAGACTATGGGGCCTCTGCTCATCAAATCCGACGTGATTTGAATTGCTAGGAGGAGGACCTCTTGTGGCTATAGTGGGGAATACTTCAGCTAAAACTGCTCTTGGAGGCTGCAGACATTTTTATGAGGGAATTAAAAAAAAACCCAACTGTTTAGAGCTCTTTAAAATTGTATTTCATATATTTATAATATTCAGTTGGTTTGATAACACCAAGTACTGTAATTGCATCTGTATTGCATCTCTGAGGAGTTCAATGTAATTTGAAGCACTTCAGATTTTATCCATTTAATTCGCATATCCCTTGAAAAGTAGATAGGAAGAATAGGGGTTTTCATCTCCATTTTGCAGATGGAAAGGAGAGGTACAGAGCAGGTAAATAACTTATTTGTGCCTTTAAAGTGGGGGCAGGCTGGCTCATAATAGAATTTGGATATCTAATCTTGGACTCAATTCAACAGTCTGTGTTTAGAAAACATTCATTATTAAAGCTCTAAAACAAAAACTTCTATTTTGCAAGTGTCAAGTGATTTCTTTATTCAAGAAAAGATAGAGTGAGAGACATAAAACTTACTCTTTGTTTTCACTGTGAAAAGAGGCTGTTCCTAGATTCTCCAGGGGGAAAAAGCTGCTTTAAAAAAATTTGGAGAGGACAGTGTGTTAGCAACTAAGAATCTTTAGATAAATGTAATGTCAATTACGCACATTTTAGAGGAAGCTACATAAAAATAGTTATTTCAAATATTTCCCTAGAAATCATATAAAATGAAACCTCTTTCATAATTGATTCTCTGACAATTTCCAGACCTTGCCTTTTCCTCTCAGTTCCCTCATATTTGTTCTAAGAGTGCCTGTAGAGCTAATAAATAAATGCCTTAAAATTTTTTTGAATTCAGTCTTTTAAGAACAGGAATGCCCAAACTCAGATGAGTAGTTCTGTTTTAGGGGCAGTTACCACCCGCTGTTTTTAGAAGCTATTGGAAGAAAGTCACAAAAGCAGTAATGCCTAAGGAAATATGGTACAAGTTCAAGTGGGGTGTCAAGGAATAGATGAAGTGATAAAGCTTAAGGCTATGCAAGATTGTTCCAGTGAATGGTAAGATGTTGATGGAGAGGAGATTAAAAAAAAGGAAAGAGGAAATATGAAAAAGAATAGCCATAGAAAAAAATTTTGTTGGAAAAATTTCTGGGTTTTTTTTGGTGACTTTAATAATGGTTCCATCTGTGGAGTTTTTGGTAAATCTTCACTTTACATTCTTTACTGATAATTATGTAGGTGCAAATAAATCCCAGAAGCAGAGAGTGTGATGCTTGGTGCAAGGGTATGAGACAGGTAAGATTTCAGAGGAAAGACACTGTCTCAGATGTGACACATAATTCTGTGGTACTGAAGACACTGAAGTTTACATAATTGATCTTTTGATGTGTGGATTTCCTGGACTATTCCTGCTTTATCATTTTTCACTCTTGATAATTCCAGCATTCAGCTTTAATTAGATGTAAGAGGTCCTTATTTTGGAAAGGGACTAGAGAAATGCAGATCTAACTTATTTAGAGCTTCCTGACAGCTTTGTTTGTAGATCTCTAGGCAAAGTATGTGTCTGGCCTTTTTCAACAAAGTATTTTCAGTAACAAGTTGTCAGTGAGGTCAGTGACTAGCAGTTCAGGATTAGATACCACCCACCCTGGTTTGTAACCTCCCCCTTCTTTCTCATCCTGGGTGAATGACGCTCAGCTGAAGTGACTGCCCCACTGTCACTGCCTCTCAATTTGGTACTCTGTAACTCTGTGACTAACCAAGAAGTCGTCTTTTTTTTTTTTCTCCCCCAAACTCTTTCTGGAAAATTTCCTACAAGAGCTGAAGTTTAAACACATTTACGTTATAGGAAGCAACAGAAAGGTAAGAGTCAAGTTTGTAAAAAGAGGAGCTGGACTTCAGTGCTTTTTTGTTTCTGTGTTGAAATTGCTCTGCCTTAGTTATATATTATAGGTTTAAAATGTGGGGTTTCTTTCTGAATTAAAGAACACATTATTATATAAAACGGGAATGTTTTGACTAGTTATGGTGAGAAATGTAGGCTTTCACGCTAAGTTTAAAGTTATAAATAACTTTCAAGCTAGTGCCAGGGGAAGCTAGTAGCCAAGGTCGTACTTTGCATTCAGAGAGTTTCTGGCTATAAAAAACCGATTGGGATCCTGTGCAGGAAAAGATAAGATGTTGTCTGGTTGCTTGTGCTTTGTCATGGGGCTGGGGCAAAATATTTGAAGGAATTTTACTTTCAACCCAAAGCTTGTTCACAGTAAATGGGAGATTTTTAAAATGAGATAGTGGCAAAAGCCTTAATTTTTGAATTTAATATTTGCCTTATATATTTGTTTTATAATTGGCAGTAACATTAAGAAATTGAGGAATCTCTCAGAACTGTTTTTACCACCATTTATAATCAAATGAAAATTACACTGTATGAGATGAATATGGGAAGTAATAATGTAAAGAGAAGGTCACTATCTGATGGTGTCTGAGTGACTGCGAGCAATTGCTCTCAGTTGCACTGAGGACAGAACTGGGAGGAATAAGTATGAATGGAAACAAGAAGAAATTTAGGTTAGATATCGGGTGGTTCATTAACTGTAGAGGTTTTGAGTCATGGATATGCACCACTGAGAAAGACAGTTGCAACATATCAGAAGATACAGGAGATCCAAAGATTTGCTTAAAACACACATGTGGGAAAAATAGGATTTCAGATAAGCCTTGGTCCTGGGTTTGTGGCTAGCTTTTTTAGACAGACTAAAGTGTCAGCATATATGAGAAAAATTGTGATTTGGAGATGTGGATTATCAGTAGTCAAATTCGAATGGCATATTTGGATGGACTATTATAATTTAATTACCCACCATAAAGAATTACCTTAATAGTAGCATAGGACACATTTGTTAAATGGAGAAGCCCAAAATGCCAACAGCATATATACAGCTATTTCTATTTGTTGTGTCCTATACATGGTCTGAGCCTTCCTTCTTAACTGAGTAAAATATTGGGATTTTTATAGTAAAACTTATTTTCTTTTCATTATAAAAGTAATATGAGCTTATTGTAGGAATTTTGAAAACACAGAGAAAAATTATCTGTAATCTCATTGATGCATGTTCTTTTAGTCTTTTTTATCTGTACAGCTTTAAAATGAATTGCAGTAATACTGTAGATAAAATTTGGAACCTTGCTTTTTCATTTAACCTTTACGAAAATATTTTCCATATAATATTACCTAATCTACATAGATGTTATTTTAGACTGCTGCCTAACATTCTTCCAAGTGAATGGATATATAATTTTTTTAAATCATTGTTGAACATCTAGGTGCTGTGGGGTGTGTGTGTGTGTGTGTGTGTGTGTGTGTGTGTGTGTGTGTGTATTTATTTATTTATTTTAAAGGTCATTTCTTTAAGCTCTGTTCTTAAATGTGTACTTGTCAGATTAGAGAACATTAGAGTTGAAGGCAAAGATTGTGATTTTTAAGAAGATGGGTTTTTACTGTTTGTAAGGCTTTGTAAAATTCCTTATCTCCCAAATGAAATATTTATTGAGTGTCCATGAGATGCAAAGCACAGTTTTCAGGCACATAGATAGCAATATACTTAGTACTTGGAAGGACAGAATCTCCTCTACTTACAAAATTTCAACTTATGGACTTTCACAGGTATCAACAAAGTTACATGTTAAAAATTCTTCATCTCTCCCTGAAACCGACAGACAGTATTATTGACTGCTTACATTATTTTGGACTTTAAATTTATAAATAACCTTCGTAGAGAATCATCTATATGTTGTTCTGATTTATATGAATTTTATGATCCAACTGTGGCAAAGAAATAGAATTAGGAAGAACAAATATTTTATAATAAAATTTTTTGGAAATTAGAATTATTTGGAGAAAATCTGTAGGCAGCAAAGTGGAAAGAAAAAGGATAGATGGTACATGCAAAAGCAGAGTTTCAGTTTTGGGATTTTCTGCTTAAGGAAACATGAGAATGGAATAAGGCATGGGTAGGGTGGGAGTTAGGGAAGATGTGAAATTTTAATTCTGTTATTGGTATTGAATTTGGGAATTATGGTTGTAGAAATATAATATATTGAAGTAAAAAAGCTAAGAAATTGGTGATAAATAAAATGATTTGAGTTTTGGAAGTAGTAGCTGGTACAGAAATCAAAGTGGAGAGAGTAGAGACATCAGTATTTGATGGGAGGTGAGGTAGAGGGTTGTGAATTCCTAAAGAATATATTCTGCCTGTATTAAAATTTTTTAAATTGTAGAATTTTATTTTTACAGTGATATTTAGAGAAATATCATAGGTATGGAAAGATGGAAGTTACATTCTTTATTCACTCTGAACTTCTGCTTGCATGTTTCTATTTTTTCTTTGGAATAGAAGGGATTAAGACTTAAGTAGAGAAGTTGGCAGCCCAATATTGCTTGAAGAGAAACTATGTGCTTCGTAATGAAGACTTAAAAATAGTGTTTATTTATGGATCATTGGCTCATGGGAATGTTAGTCTAGAGACTCAAAAAGCATGATTTTCTAAATCTTGCTAGGATACTGGATTTTAAGTGACATGATATTGTGGGGTGGAACTCCTGACTTTAGCCAAGTTGCAAACCTAATGGAAAGTGACAGATAATTGAGACTATAGAATTTTTGAAAAGGAACACGACTATTAACTGTTGCACCTGATTTTCACATGCTTAATTACTATGTTTAATTACATTATTGCTGTCTGGGACACAGCCAGTAATCTGCTACCAATTTAATCACTAACTTCCAGGGTCTGAGAAGTGACTAAGTTCCTATGTGCAAAATTGTAAATTAGGTCAAATTTATTTGTCACTGCCACTCCCTCACCTCTTTTTCCTGCTTTTCATTATCCTAATTGGTATTCTTGTGCTGCCCCAGGTCCCACCATTAACGGTGAAAAAGATTTGATGGAGAAGGCAATGTTTAGCACAAAGAAAGACTTTCAAGTACTGGAACTTGAAGACTTTAGACCCTATTTTGTATTAGCACCATTCAAAATGTGATCAACAGTTCTCAATCTGTTACTCGAAACAGATGAAAGGGAACATACAAGCATTTATCTTCCTTATTTATGGGCATATGGAGTAGAGAATTGGGATCGAGGTGTACAATTAACTAGATGATAAATGAATTACCAGGTCTCAGTTGATGAGGCTTCTGGAGGTAGTATCATTGCAAAAAGGCCCTAGGTTAGCTCACTGAGAACACATAGAATGACTGAGAGGCAGGATTCCTCAAAGGGCTACATTGGCTCTACTCCAACGCTGGCTTTGGATTATTTTACTCTTTCTAGATGACTTGTGTACCAGATATTATTCTTAGTTCTGGGGATAGATACTAGTGAACCAAATTAAAGCCCTGCCCATATGGTGTTTCCTTTCTAGTGTTTGTGTTTTTGTGGATAGGGATGAAGAGAGAGTGAGAAGTAAAACCTACCTCTCTGTGATTCTCCAGAAGTACCAGGGTCTGTCTTAGTCCAGGGCTGGAGCTCATAGATTATGTTTCCATGGAAATTTGCATGATTAACTAGCTTTTCTGTTAGAATCAGCAGTTCCTATTTCCCCAATATGGGGTACCAAAAGAATCCTAGTTTTAAGAATCAAATAATCTGTGATAGGCACTGCTGGTTGCCTGTGCAATATCTATGCATTCTGCTCTTCTTGCTAATTTACAGAACCCTGATTTAGGTCAAGAAAAAAGGGCTTAATGCTATGCATACTGATCTGCATCTTGCATCCCCACATTTTCCGTGAATTAGGACAGTTACATTTAGTTAAGACAGATGCATAGCAATTCATGTAGACCTACCTCATTCTTTTCAGTGGCTTCATGGTATTTTACAGCTGTATGTGAAACAGGAGGGAAGGGGGCAGGGCACAACCTTTAAAAGAATGACATAGCCACAGGACACGACATAAACTGTTTAAAACCAACTAGGTCCAAGATGGTGGAGAATTTGAGTTCCAGTGGAACTTGAGCCTCATTATATGCTCATTATCATACATTAACATGCTAAATGACACACCCACCAGCGCCATGACAGTTCTGAGGCTAACCATGAAAGGTCAAAAAGCGGGCAGTAGCCCAATTCCTGGAAATACCCACGCCTTCCCCAAAATAGTTGGAATAATCCTCCCGCTCATTATCCTATAAAATTACTCAGCCCGTAAAAACTAACCATCCCATATTTTGGGGCCTCTTGCCTTCTGAGATGGCTCATACTCTGTCTGTGGAGTTGTTTCTCCCAAGGCTGTTCTGGCCTTTTTTTTTTTTTTTTTTTTTTTTGGTACATGGGCCTCTCACTGTTGTGGCCTCTCCCGCTGTGGAGCACAGGCTCCGGACGCGCAGGCTCAGCGGCCGTGGCTTACAGGCGCAGCCGCTCCGCGGCATGTGGGATCTTCCCGGACCGGGGCACGAACCCACAGCCCCTGCATCGGCAGGCGGACTCTCAACCACTGCGCCACCAGGGAAGCCCCTGTTCTTGCCTTTTGAGACAGACCACGTTCTGTCTATGGAAGGTGTATCTCTCTAAATAAATTTGACTTACATATACAGTTGACCCTTGAACAACATGGGTTGAATGGCACAGGTCCACTTAGAAGTGAATTTTTTTCAATAGTAAATGCTATAGTATTACATGATCTGTGATTGGTTGAATCTTCGGATGTAGAACTGCAGATACGGAGGAACCGTGGATATGAACAGTGACTATAAACTATCTGTGGAGTTTTGACTGCTGGGAGGGTCAGTGCTCCTACTCCCCATGTTGTTCTAGGGTCAACTGTATTGTAAAATGATTATTGCAATAGGTTTAGTTAGCATCCATCATTTCATGTAGATACAATAAAAAGAAAAGGGAAAAAGAGAAACCAAATTTTTTTCCTTGTGATGAGAACTCTTAGGATTTACTCTCTTAATAACGTTCATGCATGTCATACAGCAGTGTTAACTATAATCATATGGTACATTACATCCCAAGTAGTTATGTATTTTATAACTGGAAATTTGTTCCTTTTTTACCACCTTCCTCCAATTCTCCTTTCACCCACCCCCATCTCTGGTAAGCACAAATATGATCTCTTTTTCCATGAGTTTAGTTTTTTTTTTGTTTTTAGATTCCACATACGAATGAGCTCATACAATATTTTTCTTTCTCTGTCTGCCTTATTTCACCTGGCATAATGCCCTCAAGTTCCATTCCTGTTGTTATAAATGACAGGACTTCCTCATTTTTTATGGCTGCATAATATTCCATTACACAGTACATAATAGACCACAACTTCTTTATCTGTTCACCTTCTGATGGACTCTTAAGTTGTTTCCATGTTGTGGCTGTTGTGAATAGTGCTGCTATGAACATGGGGTATCTTTTTGAGTTAGTGTTTAGTTTCCTTTGGATGTATTCCCAGAAGTAGAATTGCTGGATTATATGGTAGTTCTGTTTATAATTTTTTATGGAACCTCTATACTGTTTTCTGCAGTGGCTGTACTAGTTTACAATCTCACCAAGGCAATGCACAGGGTTCCCTTTTCTCCACATCCTTGCCAACGCATGTTATCTCTTATCTTTTTGATTATGGCCAGTCTAACAGGTGTGAGGTGATATCTCATTGTGGTTTTGATTTGCATTTCCCTAACGACTAGTGATGTTGAGCATCTTTTTATGTACCTGTTGGCCATTTGTAAATAGTCTTCAGAAAAATGTGTATTTAGGTCTTTTGCCCATTTTTAATTGGGTTATTTATTTTTTTTGCTATTGAGTTGAATGAGTTCTTTGTTTGTTTTGGATATTAACCCCTTATTGAATATATGATTTGCAAGTATTTTTTCCCATTCTGTAGGTTATGTTTTCACTTTGTTTTTGTTTTTTTTTTTTTAACTTATTTTTGGCTGCTTTGGTTCCCCATTGCTGTGCACAGCTTTCTCTAGCTGCGGCGAGTAGGGGCTACTCCCCGTTGCAAGTGCGTGGACCTCTCATTGCAGGGGCCCCTCGCTGTGGAACACGGGCTCTAGGCACATGGGCCTCAGCAGCTGTGGCACGTGGGCTCTGTGGCTTGTGGGCTGTAGAGTGCAGGCTCAGCAGTTGTGGCGCACAGGCCCAGCCGCTCCACAGCATGTGGGGTCCTCCCTGACCAGGGCTCGAACCCGTGTCCCCTGCATTGGCAGGTGGACTCCCAACCACTGCGCCACCAGGGAAGCCCTGTTGATTGTTTATTTTGCTGTGCAGAAGCTTTTTAGTTTACTGTAGTTCCATTTGTTTATTTTTTAAATTATTTATTTAGTTGTGTTGGGTCTTAGTTGTGGCACGTGGGCTCTTTAGTTGCAGCTCACGGGCTTCTTAGTTGTGGCATGCAAACTCTTAGTTGCAGCACGCATGTGGGATCTAGTTCCCTGACCAGGGATCGAAACTGGGCCCCCTGCATTGGGAGCACAGAGTCTTAACCACTGCGCCACCAGGGAAGTTCCCCATTTGTTTATTTCTGCTTTTGTTTCCCTTGCCTGAGGGGACACATCCAAAAAAATATTACTAAGACTGATGTCAAAGAGCTTACTGCCTATGTTTTCTTCTAGAAGTTTTATGGTTTTAGGCCTTACATTTAAGTCTCTAATCCATTCAGGTTAATTATTGTGAGTGGTGTAAGATAGGGGTCTAGTTTTGTTCTTTCACATGTGAATATCCATTTTTTCTAACACCATTTATTGAAGAGACTCTTCTCTATTGAGTATTCTTGGCTTCCTTGTCAAATATTAATTGACCGTATGCTTAGGTTTACTTCTGGTTTCTCTATTCTGTTCCACTGGTCTATTTGTCATTTTTATGCAGGTACCATACTGTTTTAATTACTATAGCTTTATGGTATAGCTTGAAATCAGGAAGTGTAATGCCTCTCACTTTGTTCTTTTTTCTCAGGATTACTTAGGCTATTCTGGGTCCTTTGTGATCCCATATAAACTTTAGAATTGTTTATTTCTACTTCTGAAAAAATGCCATTGAAATCTTGATAGGATTTGCATTGAATCTTTAGATGGTTTTTGGTCCGTCTAGAGATTGACATTTTAACAATATTAATTCTTGCAATCCATGTACATGGGATACTTTTCCATCTATTTGTGTCTTCCTCAATTTTTTTCATCAATGTTTTCAGAGTAGCGATCTTTTACCTTCTTGGTGAAGTTTATTCCCAAGTATTTTATTGTTTTTCATGCTATTGTAAATGGAAATGTTTTCTTTTTTAGATAATTTGTTGCTAGTGTATAGGAATGCTACTGATTTTTGTATGTTAATTTTGTATCCTGCAACTTTTTGAAATCCATTGATTAGATTTAACAGTTTTTCAGTAGGATCTTTAAGATTTTCTGTATATAAAATCATGTCATTTGCAAATAGAGACAGTTTTACTTCTTCCTTTCCAAATATGATGCCTTTTATTTTTTTTCTTGTGTGATTGCTCTGGCAAGGAGTTCCGGTACTCATTTTTTCTCTTTATTCCCTCATAGTAAATTAAGCAAATTAGCTTTCTGTCTGTTTAATGTGTTGCAAGTATTTTTTCCCAATTTGTTTTTTTTTTTTACTTTTATGTTTTATTTTTAAATCATACATAAAATAAAATATATATATATATTTTTTAAAATAAAATATTTTTGTGTTCAATTTTTAAAACTTCTTCCTTTATGGTTTCTGGATTTTGTGTTTGGTTAGAAAGGAATTTCTACTTCAATTATTATACATAAATGTATTATATATAAATTCACTCATACTTTCTTTCAGAATTTAAAAGTCTTTGCTACATATGGAATTGATTTTGAGCAAATGAGTGAGGCTGGGAGTCAGCTGTATTTTAATTTTTCTTCTAAATGTTTATTTAGTTGGTCTAATATGATTTATTTGAGTCACTCTTTTTCCTGCTAATTTATTTTTAATTAAAAAAATATATATTATTTATTTATTTGACTGTGCCAGGTCTTAGTTGTGGCATGTGGGATACTTTTTTTTTAGTTGTGGCATGTGGGATCTTTAGTTGCAGCATGCAGGATCTCTTTTTAGTTGTGGCATGTGAGACCTTTAGTTGTGGCATGCGAACTCTTAGTTGTGGCACGTGGGATCTAGTTCCCTGACCAGGAATCAAACCCAGGCCCCCTGCATTGGGAGCACGGAGTCTTAGTCACTGGGCCACCAGGGAAGTCCCCTTTCCTGCTAATTTAGAATGCCATCTTTATCATAAGCTAAATTTATATTAGAGTCTGTGTTTCACTCTTCTTCCTGTTCTGTAATGTTCTTTTTTTTTAAATTTTTATTTTATATCAAGTGTAGTTGATTTACAATGTTATGTTAGTTTTAGGTGTACAGCAAAGTGATTCAGTTATACCTATATATATATATATATATATATATTCATTCTTTTTCAGATTCTTTTCTCATATGGGTTATCACAGAATATTGACTAGAGTCCCCTAGGCTATACAGTAGGTCCTTGTTGGTTATCTATTTTATATATAGTAGTGTGTATATGTTAATCCCAAACTCTTGATTTATCCCACCCTGTTTTTCCCCTTTGGTAACCATAAGTTTGTTCTGGTAATATTTTTATCTAATTTTTCTGCAGTCCCTACATTTCCCCCCCCTTTTCTGTTCTTATTTATTTATTCTAAAAAAAGTTTTTTTTAATTGAAGATAGTTGACTTACAATATTGTGTTAGTTTCAGGTATATAGCAAAGTGATTCAGTTATTTCCTTTTTCAGATTGTATTCCATTATAGGTTATTATAAGATATTCAATATAATTTCCTGTGCTACACAGTAAATCCTTGTTGCTTATTAATTTTATGTATTGTAGTTTGTATCTGTTAATCCCATACTCCTTATTTGTCCTTCTCTCCCTCCCTGTCCCCTTTGGTAACCATAAGTTTGTTTTCTATGTCTGTGAGTCTGTTTTTGTCTTATATATAGATTCATTTGTATTATTAATTTTAGGTTCTACATATAAGTGATATCATATAGTATTTGTCTTTGTCTGACTTACTTCACTAAGTGTAATGTTCTCTAGGTGCATCCATGTTGCTGCAAATGGTAGTATTTCATTCTTTTTTATGGCTGAGTCATATTCCATTGTATATATATACAACATCTTATCAAACCAATCATCTGTTAATGGGCACTTGGGTTATTTCCATGTCTTGGCTACTGTAAATAATGCTGCCATGAACACTAGGGTGTATTTATGTTTTTGAATTAGAGTTTTCGTTTTGTTTCTTGACATATACCCAGAAGTATGTTTGCTGGATCATATGGTAACTCTAGTTTCAGTTTTTTGAGGAACTTCCATACTGTTTTTCATAGTGGCTGCACTGATTTACATTCCCACCGACAGTGTAGGAGAGTTCTCTTTTCTCCACACCCTCTCCAGCATGTATTTGTAGATTTTTAAATCATGGCCATTCTGAGTGTTGTGAGGTGATACCTCATTGTGCTTTAGATTTGCATTTCTCTAATAAGTAACAATGTTGATCACCTTTTCATGTGCCTGTTGGCCATCTCTCTCTTCTTTGGAAAAATGTCTACTTAGATCTTCTGACCATTTTTTGATTGGGTTGTTTATTTTTTTGATATTGAGTTGTATGAGCTCTTTGTATATTTTGGCTATTAACTCCTTGTTGGTCACATTGTTTGCAAGTATTTCCTCCCATTTTGTAGGTTGTCTTTTCGTTTTGTTGATGGTTTCCTTTGCTGTGCAAAAGCTTTGAAGTTTGATTAGGCCCCATGTGTTTATTTTTGCTTTTATTTCTTTTGCCTTGGGAGACTGATCTAAGAAAATATTGCTATAATTTATGTCTGAGAATATTTTGCCTATGATCTCTTTTAGGAGTTTTATGGTGTCATTTCTTATATTTAGGTCTTTAAACCATTTTGAGTTTGTTTTTGTATATGGTGTGAGGGAGTTTTCTAATTTCATTAATTTACATGTAGCTGTCCAGCTTTCCCCACACCCAACACTTGTTGAAGAGACTGTCTTTTTTTCATTGTATATTCTTGCCTCCTTTGTCATAGATTAATTGACCATAGGTGCGTGGGTTTATTTGTAGGCTCTCTATTCTGTCCCATTGATCTATATGTCTATATGTTTTGTGCCAGTACCACACTGTTTTGATTAGTGTAGCTTTGTAGTATAGTCTAAAATCTGGTTATGCCTCCAGCTTTGTTCTTTTTCCTCAGGATTGCTTTGGCAATTCTGGATATTTTGTAGTTCCATATATATTGTAGGATTATTTGTTCTAGCTCTGTGGAAAATGTCATGTGCAATTTGATAGAGATTGCATTACATGTGTAGGTTGCTTTGGGTAGTATGACCATTTTATTTATTTATTTTATTTTATTTTTGTTTTGCGGTACGTGGGCCTCTCACTACTGTGGCCTCTCCCGCTGTGGAGCAGAGGCTCCGGATGCGCAGGCTCAGCGGCCATGGCTCACGGGCCCAGCCGCTCCGCGGTATGTGGGATCTTCCTGGACCGGGGCACGAACCCGTGTCCCCTGCATCGGCAGGCGGACTCTCAACCACTGCGCCACCAGGGAAGCCTGACCATTTTAATAATTTTAATTCTTTCAATCCAAGATCTTAGAATATCATTCCATTTCTTTGCATTGTCTTCAATTTCCTTTGTCAATGTTTTATAGTTTTCAGCTTATAGGTCTTTCATCTCCTTTAAGTTTATTCCTAGGTATTTTATTTTTCTGACGTGATTTTTTTTTTTCATTGTTAGTGTAAAGAAATGTAACAGATTTCAGTATACTAATCTTGTATCCTGCTACCTTGCTGATGCATTCCCTACTTTTAAAATAACTTTATTTTATAACATGTTTTAATATCTGGAAGGATTAATCTTTCTCCTTATTCTTTTCTGCCCTTTCAGGATTTTCCTACATGTAATTACATAATGTTTATTTCCAGATGAATTTTAGTGTAACATTTTATAAAATTATTATAATAGCCTGTGAGTATTTTAATTTAGGGAGAAATAATGCCTTTTTAATGTTTAATCTACCTATACATCATCTTTCTGTTTACTCAGTTCTTTTTCTACGTCCTTCAGTAGAGTTTTAAAGTTGTCTTTACACAAGTATTTTATACATTTTACCCAAGTGTCTTTGGTACCATCATATTTTGGTATCTTTCCTTCCATCATATTTTTAAAATTGGCTATTATTTGTAAGAAGGGGAGCCACTGATTTGAGTCCATATTTGCATTTCTAAGATGGCCTCTGGTGGTTGAGACACAGCTGATATTCAAAGGGGATTTGGGGACCCAGATCTTTGGGCTTGCTCATTTGGATTTGCTTCTTCAGTTAGGTGTGTCCTCCCTGAACTGTACCACCATCCAGCCCACATAAATTTTATTTTTAAAACATTTTTATAAAACTTAATTTTTTAAACTGAAAAACTTATATATGTACATTTATTTTTTATTTTAGCAAAGGGTGCCTTAGCTAGGGTTCTGTTTTTATTTTTAACATCTTTATTGGAGTATAATTGCTTTACAATGGTGTGTTAGTTTCTGCTTTATAACAAAGTGAATCAGCTGTATGTATACATATATCCCCATATACCCTCCCTCTTGCGCCTCCCTCCCACCCTCCCTATCCCACCCCTCTAGGTGATCTCCCTATGCTATGTGGCTGCTTCCCATTAGCTAGGGTTCTTGATTGCAACAAAGAGTCTGCTCTGGCTAGCTCCAGCAGAAAGAGTTTCATAAATGTTATTTGATAGCTCATAGGGTCTCCTGGAGAGCCAGAGCAGCAGCCAAAGACAATGAAGCTAGGAAAAATGTCCAAATGTACCTGAGGAATGGTCCTACAGGTGTGCTAGCTTCCATTTTTCCTGGCTTTTGCACTGAGCAGTAGAGTCCTACCACAACTTTCCCAGAAGGATCTGATGCCTGTGACCTTTAAATATCTCACCCAAGCTGTCGTTGGTTGGTGAAATCTGGGTCGCACTACTTCAAGGTAGTCTGAGAAGAGTAGGTTTCTTAGCTTTCCAGTCTCTCTAGTAGAGGAGGAAAGCTGGGCGAGGGCTGGATGGGGTGTTAGCAAACCTAGCATTCGTCACAAAGAGTATACAGTGAGAATACATCTTCCTTCTGCCTTGACCTCAGATCCTCAGTTCTCTGGCCCTCTTTTTTTAAATTAAATTAATTTATTTATTTACTTATTTTTGGCTGTGTTGGGTCTTTGTTGCTGCATGTGGGCTTTTTCTAGTTGCGGTGAATGGGGGCTACTCTTTGTTGTGGTGCGCAGGCCTCTCATTGTGGTGGCTTCTCTTGTTGCAGTGCATGGGCTCTAGGCGTGTGGGCTTCAGTAGCTGTGACATGTGGGCTCACTAGTTATGGTTCATGGGTTCTAGAGTGCAGGCCCAATAGCTGTGGCGCATGGACTTAGTTGCTCCGCTGCATGTGGGATCTTCCCGGACCAGGGATCAAACCCATGTCCTCTGCATTGGCAAGCAGATTCTCCACCACTGCACCACCAGGGAAGCTCTCTGGTCCTCTTTTTGCAAGGAAACTGCTACCAGTTTCTGGTGAAAATTATAAAAAAGAATTGTTACACATCAGTATGTATGAATTTACTCTTCATCATAGCTGCCACTTGGTTGAATTTAACCAATTTATTGTTCTGTGCTATTCTGGATTATTTTAATGTTGTTTCTATCTCTTGGTGAGGACTGATATTCCCCAGTAAGGCCATACAAATTGTTAAAATATGAAATGCTTTTGTACTTCCTCTCCCCCTCACTAGTGGCCTTCCTCCACTTGGTCTCTGCCTAGGACCCTCTAGACCTCCCCTAGACCCAGCAACTAAAAGGTGAACACCTTGCATAGATGGGGCTTTCCAAGACCCAGCTCCAAGCTAGACTCTGTTTGGTTGGGACCTAAGCCATGCTAGTTGTTAAATATTTTTAATATCTCCCCTACTTCTAGGCAAATGAAATCTAATTGGATTCTGTATACTTCCTAAGACTTTTTTCTCTGGTTACAGTTCAAATCACACCAATGAAAGAATATATGACAATTTATTTAACTAGTCCCACTTTGATGCACATTTAGGTTGTTTCTAGCTTTTTATTATCACAAAAAATACTGCTTTCCTTGACATCCATCTTTGTACACATGTTCAGATTCCTAAATATATTTGTTTAGTCTAAGAATTTGTGAATATAAAATTTATGGATGTTGCCAGAATGCCTCCCCAAAAGATTTTTACCAATATATACTTCAGCCAACAGTATATGAGACAGCTAACATTTCTTTAGCTTGTCAAAGAAGATTTTAAAAAAGATTTTAAAGATGTTTTACTGAAACCAATTTACCCTCTTTAGTTATGAAATTGAAAAAAAAGAAGAGAAAAAATTATATTAGTTTAGTATGAGTGGCTCTTAATAAAACTATACCAGAATTCACAGGATCATTACTCTCTTTTCCAATTAATAATATTTTGATACTGTATTAAAATTTGCTGTGAATGAACATCAGATTTTCAGAACCTACCTTTTTGATATATGGGATAACATTTGTCAGTTCTCAATGCCATGATTACTCAAAGATGCTAACAATAATTCTGTGATAATATATGCAGATTTTTAGTGCTCTGCAATATCGTGGTTCTCAACCTAGAGTCCTTTTGGTTCCCAGAAGACATTTGACAATCTCTAGGGACATTTGAGATTGTTACAACGAGGAGGCTGGTGATACTGGCATCTAGTGGTTAGAGGTTAAGGATGCTGCTAAACATCCTACAAGTCAAGACAGTCCCCCATAACAAATTATCCAGCCTAAAATGTCAATAGTGCTGGGAATGAGAAGCCCTGCTGTACTAAAATACACCTGGAAAAGGACATTTATCTAAACAGTTAAACATTCTCCCACTATCTTTTCTCCTGTGGTTTATCAATTTCTTCTCAAGATTGTTGGCACAATTTTTCCATTTTAAAGACCATGTTCCTTAGTAGATAATATGAAAGCAAACTCAGAATATTGTCATTTTGCTTCCTCTCTGTACCTTGTTAACATAGGAGGAGGGAGGTTGTAACTTTTTTGTCCTTCCACCCTCACATGCAACCTAAAAGTTTTTGTGTTGTTTTGTGTGTTTTTTGTTTTTAACAAGTCTTTGCTCATTGTAGTTTTAGTCCACTCTTCTAATAGGCTAATACCACACTTATGTATTCATCCTTACATTTACGCTTTTCCGTCTTCTTTTGTATGTCCTTTAAAAATCTCAGTCTTTAGAAAGCACCTTGTATAACACATTGAGTTATATTAGCATATGTTCTCTCCCATTTATTTCCCCCCTCATTTGTGATTGCAGTAGTGGGTTTTATTTTTTCACCTGTCTTTCATTTTAGAATCTCTGCCTCTGGGAAATTCTTATATTTTCTCTGAACTGCTAAGCAGCCTAAGGTACTTGTCTTACTTTGCTTTTGGTTTTCTTCCTTGGCCGTAATGAACTCTAAGGTGATACGTTGAATTTTTCCCAAGGTTCCTGTCACTTTGACTTCACTAACACATTCCTTTTTGTTGGTAAGAATTAAGCCCAGGGTAGCCCTTCCATTCTTAGTTTCTTTTGCTCTCTGAATGATGAAGTTGCTGATAGGCAGATGATAAAGGAGAGGAGTGATTCCTCAGGGCAGGTTTTAATTACTTTATTGTCTCTTTGGGTTTGCTGAATTCTTTTACTTAAAAATTTTTGCCACGTCTCTTTTTATCTTGACCTTTCACTTCAGTCAACTTTCTTTTCATTTTACTTAACATTTCCATCATTTCTTACCTAGAATTTTTAAGTTTGGGTATTTTACTGAGAGCACAGAGTAGATGTATTCTAAATTTTCTTTTGTCTTGAGGATAATTTCCCTTGTCTTCCTCTTTTATTGTTATACAGTTTTTTAATTTTGGATTTTTTCTATTTACTTATTTTGAAAGACAAGAGATTTACTCAGTCCTGGTGTTTGTCATAAGTGAGATATATATATATATCTATATCCCTTTTGAGCTCTGTCACTATCAATTTTGGAACCACAGAATTTCCCTCTCAACTCTTAAAGTGGAGGGCTAGTATCTTGCTGAATTTCTGGGCTACAGGAGCTATATATTCATTTGGGGCAAATATTCTCCTATTCCTATTGTTTGATCCTCTACTCCGAGGTGAATTTAATCTTAGATAATTTGAAGCAATTCAGATTCACTTTTCTAAAAGGGACGCATAAAACCTAATCTCTAGAATAGCCTCTGCCAGTGTTTTTTTGTGTTTCTGCTCCTACTGTTGGGGCTCTAATATCCCAGGGCACAATATGTCATTCTTCCCTTGTCCTATTTTATCCTGTGTTGCATTTCTGGGAACTAAAATCTTCCAACTGAGTGTAGTTAGAAATATATTGCTGGGAGGTGGCCAGGAAATATCGCTGGCTATCTAAAAAGCAGCTGCTGTGCAGTAACAGGGTGAGAGCTGACTTTTTGGTTGGCTCTCTCAGGCTCAGGTCTCTGATAGGACGTCAAGATACATGGACGTGAGGGTCTGGCTCTGTGGCTGCTTTAAATTTAGGCACGAGGGAGTTCTAGGTCCCCCACATCCCAGTTTGTTCCATTCATGAAGTAAGATAAGGTAGAGTGGCCAGATTTAGCAAATAAATATACAAGACACACAAGTTTGAATTTTAGGTAAACAAATTAATAATTTTTTAAGTATGTTTCTGGCATAGGACATATACCAGAAAATTATTTATTGTTTATCTGAAATGCAAAGTTAACTGGTCATTCTGTATTTTATCTGGCAACTATAAGGTAAGAGAAATTCCCCCCTAGTGTTTGAAACCATTAATGAGGTCTTTATCCTTTTGTGTCTCAGGTACTGATGTAGCAGGGTATTTTTCTGGTTTTGTAAAGGTTGCCCTTCACAGTCTTTCTTCACCTTCAGGGCTGGTCAACACTGGGAGGACTGGAAGAAGTTTGTAGAGTCTGGGAACCTTCAGAGAGGAAAAGAGTGAAGCCCTGGACTCCTTCCTTGCATTTATTACATTTATTATTAGAAAGTTTTTTGTGCATTGAACTGGTCCCTGTTAAAAAAGGACCTAGTAAGAAAAAACATCAAAGACTTTAGGCTAGGACTCCTTGTTGTAGCCTGCATTGCCCAATGGGAGAGGCTGTTTGGGCACTTGTGTAACTGGAGGCAGAAGGCCCTGCTGACCCATCCGCTTGGTGCTTGGTGAACTTAAAAGCTCTAGGCGTGGCTGCCATGCTATACCTCTAAGGGAGCAGGCTGCTTCTCTCTTGAAGAATCACTGTGACCACTGTATTTGCAGCAGCAAAGGCAAGAGCACAGCAGGTGGAACGGTCACATGGAACTGCAGGGGATCAGTTTTCATGAGTAAACTGTGCCAGGAGCAGAACAGCAGCAGCCTTCAACAGGGCCCACTTGTATTCTAATAAAATTCTCTGGTTTTCTCTCTCTGAGGTATGTGGATCAAGAGGCCCCCAGACTTCTTGAACAATTTGAGGAATAAGAGAGATACTGGACTCCCTGCCAGTCTGGCAATTGGGAAGTGGTTTTAATTTGAAAAATTAATAGATGGGACCTCCTTTTTACCCCAAACTATTGAAGTAGTTCCTACTATTAGCACATATATACATATATTTTACAAATATGACATCATAACATATATTGTTTTATAATAGCTAAGTTCTGTAAAAGTTTCTTTTTTCTTTTTCCAAGATGTCATGACCTGAGAAGACTATATATATTTTCCTGTGGTCTTGTGCTCAGCAGTTTTAAAAATATAGCTTAGTTCAATAAATATATGTTAACGGAAGAATATCAAGTTTTGTGATTCTTTACAATTCTTGCATATTTTTCATCTTTTTCAGTCTGTATCCATTAATATTTTTAAAAGAGCAAGCTCAAAATTTCACCAGTAATAATTAGTCATCCTTGGTAATTTTAAAAATTTTGATTACTTGTTTAACTTTGCTGCCTTAGTTTATATCATATAATCTTGCATTTATACACATGCTAAGTTAAAACATATTGATTGTTGATCCTCTTGATTGCATTCTTCTAGGGAGAAATATAGGAGCGTGTTTATTATGGTCTTAGGGTAGGAAATAATTTCTTAACTAAGACCCCCAAAACATAAGCAATGAAGTAAAAGACTGAAATATTTAATTATATTAATATAAAACCCTTCTTTGTGGAAAAAAGTAACATAAAAGAAGATAAATGAAAGCTACCAACTGAGAGGATATATTTTATAAATCATTCATATAAAATGGATTGCATTATTTTTCCCCATTCTTTTCCTTCCCTGTATCCAGGCCCTTTGCCATATGATGTTGCAGTTCTTCCCACTAGAGGCAGAGTATATTTCCCTGCACCATTAGTGTTAGACTTGGTTGTGTGACTTGCTTTGCCCATTGAAATGTGGGCAGAAGAGGCAGAGTACTAGTTTGAAGCTTATATCTTAAGAGGCATTGTGTTTCCCATTGTCCTTGTATTTTTGTTGTTGCCATGGGAAAAACATGGTTCTGGTAGCTGGCTTGTCCAAGGAGGATGAGAAACATGTGGAATAGATCTGGATTCCAAAACTACAGCTTGGAGTAAGCCCAGCCAGGCCCATCCTGCATTAGCTGACCCCCATCCAACCTGAAAATGTACAAGAGAGAATAAATGTTTTATCCCACTGAGTTTTAGGGTGGTTTCTTATGTAGCCTTATTGAGGAAATAGCTGGGTCATAGACTCATTCAATGAAAATGATCTAAGAACTCCTAAAAAATTAATGAGGAAAAGAACAATCTTAACAGGGAAATGGGTCCATGATAAGTGAAAAAGTAATTCATAGATGAGAAAATTGGAATGACCAATACATAAGTGAAAAGACATTTAGCTTGTTTCACTAGTTATCAGGTAAATACAAATTAAATCAATGATGAGAGAGTTTATCATACCTATTAGATGGGCAAAAATTAATGTCTGGCAATAACCTAGTATCTATAAGGACGTGAAGAAAATAGAACTTTTATATGCAGATGGTGGAATGTTTAAGAATATAAAGAGAGAACGGGGCTTCCCTGGTGGCGCAGTGGTTGAGAGTCCGCCTGCCGGTGCAGGGGACACGGGTTCGTGCCCCGGTCCGGGAAGATCCCACATGCCGCGGAGCGGCTGGGCCCGTGAGCCATGGCCGCTGAGCCTGCGCGTCCGGAGCCTGTGTTCCCGCAACGGGAGAGGCCACAACAGTGAGAGGCCCGCGTACCGCAAAAAAAAAAAAAAAAGATGATAAAAAAGAATATAAAGAGAGGGACTTCCCTGGTGGTCCAGTGGTTAAGACTCTGGACTTCCACTGCGGGGGACACAGGTTAGATCCCTGGCCAGGGAACTAAGATCCCGCATGCTGCGCAGCATGGCCAAAAGAAAAAAAATAAAGAATACAAAGAGAGACATAGTAAGCAGGGAGAGGATATTTTTGAGGAATATAATTGACAAAGGATTATATATAAAACATACAGAGAATTTTTGGAAATTTGAGAAATTTCCAAAACAGGCAACCTAGGAGAAAAATTGGTAAGAAAAATATAGGTAAGCAGTCCACAGAAAGGAGTGTTTTAAGCTAGTTAACCTAAAACAGATCACCAATTACATTGGTAATCAGAAATGAAAATTAAAACAACAATGAGATCAACTTTGTACCTCCCATGGTGGCAGAAGTTGAAATGTCATGCAGTATCTTGTGCTGGTGAGGAGATGGGGACATGTGAGTCCATGTGGTCTGCTGGTAATATTTTGGAGACGAATTTGGTAGTATTTGTTGAAATTGAATACTCGCATACATTCTGACCCAGAAATTCTACTTCTGAATTGTATTATTTTCTAGTGCTGCCATAACAAAATTCCACATGCTGGGTGGCTTAAACAACAGAAATTTATTTTCTCATAGTTTGAAGGCTAGAAGTCTAAGATCAAGGTGTCAGTAGGTTTGTTTTTTTCCTGAGGCTTCTCTCCTTGGCTTGCAAATAGCTGTTTTTTTGCTATATCCTCACATGGTCATCCCTCTGTGTGTGTTGGTGTCCATACCTCCTCTTCTTATAAGGATACCATTTATAGTGAATTAAGGCCCACCATAATGGCCTCATTTTAACTTAATCACATCCTTAAAGACCTTGTTTCCAATAAAGCCAAATTCTGAGGTACGGAGGGTTGGTACTACAGACATGAATTTTGAGTAGGACACAATTCAGCCCACAGCAGAATATATATATATTAGAGGAACTCTTGCATAGGTACACAAAAATACACATATGAGAATGTTTATTATAGCATTGTTTCCTATAGTAAAGGGTTGAATACTACCTAAACATACTTGAATAGGGATATGGGCAGATAAAATACATTATAAATGCGTCTGATAAAATGCTACAAATGCAAAATAAAAGAACAAACTAAATCGGTCACATTAATTGAGAACTCATTTTTCTCAAATAATAAGAAATCTGTAGGTGAGAAGTTCAGAACTGATAACATCAAAGACCTAAGCTCTTTCTATACTTCTGCTCTGTCATCTTTCTTCCTCAGGTTTGCAGTAAGACTGCTTTATGTCCAGGCATCATACCACAGATAATAGAAGGAAGGGTGAAGGGCTATGGCAACATTGTCTGACATCCTTTTTATAGGGAAAGCAAAAGCTTTGCCAGAAACCCTCTCAGCAAACATCTGCTGTTATCTCATTGGCCAGAATTCTGTCATATGCCATTCTGAGTTGCAAAGAAGGCTGGAAAATCTAATGTCTTGCTTCCATAGCAGTGAAAGGCAAGGGGGAGCTGGGTTTATGTATTGAGTGAGCTAACCTGTGGTTATAGTTTGACATCAATAGACTGAAAATGTAATGTTGAGATGAGAAAGTGAGAGAGAGAGAGAGAAAGATTGAGAAGTAGGAAGAGATGGGAAGTACAATACTGTTTGTGTAAATTTAAAAATCCACACACACATAAGGCCATATACCATTGTAAAGATATATACCATTGTAAAGGTATCTACCATTGTAAAGGTATATATATCATATGTAAAAAAACTTACGGAAAGTTGATTGGAAAGGTACCCATGAAATACTACAGATTGGATGCCTATAGGAAGGAGGGAGGGAAATGGAACTGAGGCTGAGGGATACAGAATATGATAGAAACAACAACAAAAAACAACCACCAAAAAACAGGATTTTCACAGACCAGTTGCATGAATTGAACTTCACAGAGGAGCATGATTGATTGTGTCAGTCTAATGCTTTGTATTCAAGACCCAGAAGGAAAAAAGCTGGGATGAGTCAGGTCATGTGTGTGGGTTACTCAGCCTATTGGACAAGGTCATTATTTAGAGTAGAAAAAAATGTGATTCACTATGTTAACAACTGAGTTTAATTATTTTCCTTTACTCTGTGATAAGCACCATTCTTTTCACTACAGTTGAAGGTCTGATGTTACAGTTTAAGTTTAGGGACGGTAGCAGTTATTTTTTGGATAATTTAGGGATATTGTAAGCTTTGAAACATGGATTTTCTTTGTGTTTGTACATATTTTTCCTGTGTTCCATAAGGCAAAATTAGTAGAGTTGACTTTTAGAGGGTCAGTGGGGACAAGAGTAAAATAAACCTGGCTACTTGGTAGTGAAATCCATCATGCTCTAGTTTTCTGTTATTATCTTTGGAAACAGAGAGTGGGAGAAACATTTCCTTCTTCTCTTTCTAATATAGTCTCAGTGACTGACTGGCTCTCTGCTCTGGAATGAAGCGGATTGGCACAACTCCATAAGTCTTATGTGGGAACAAGACACCAGAGGACCCTTCCTCCCTTCCTTCCCTCCTTCCTTCCTTCCTTCCTTCCTTCCTTCCTTCCTTCCTTCCTCCCTCCCTCCCTCCCTCCCTCCCTCCCTCCCTCCCTCCCTCCCTCCCTCCCTTCCTTCCTTCCTTCCTTCCTTCCTTCCTTCCTTCCTTTCTTTTTCTTATTGTCATTATTTTGCTTTTAGTTTTGTATTCTGTCCTTAAACCATCCCATACTCAATCCTCTAAATAACATACACAATTTATTAATATGTGTTAGTATGTCTTGTGTTTATTAAGCATTTGTTATGACTTTGGAAGCAGCTTTTTTTTTTAACATCTTTATTGGAGTATAATTGCTTTACAATGGTGTGTCAGTTTCTGCTTTATAACAAAGTGAATCAGTTATACATATGTTCCCATATCTCTTCCCTCTTGTGTCTCCCTCCCTCCCACCCTCCCTATCCCACCCCTCTAGGTGGTCACAAACCACCTAGCTGATCTCCCTGTGCTATGCTGCTACTTCCCACTAGCTATCTATTTTACGTTTGGTAGTGTATATATGTCCATGCCACCCTCTAACTTTGTCACAGCTTACCCTTCCCCCTCCCCATATCCTCAAGTCCATGCTCTAGTAGGTCTGTGTCTTTATTCCCGTCTTACCCCTAGGTTCTTCATGACCCTTTATTTTTTTCTTAGATTCCATATATATGTGTTAGCATACGGTATTTGTTTTTCTCTTTCTGACTTACTTTACTCTGTATGAGAGACTCTAAGTCCATCCACCTCACTACAAATAACTCAATTTCGTTTCTTTTTATGGCTGAGTAATATTCCATTGTATATATGTGCCACATCTTCTTTATCCATTCATCTGTTGGAAGCAGCTTTTAAGCTCTTCCATTTTAGGACCATGATTCCTTGTTACCTAATTATAAATTATTATCATGGATGGGGTAGAACTTCCCTTGGTGAAACGGATTTAATTTGCTAAATAAAAATGTGTGAACTTAATGACTCTTCACCAACTTTTAAATCAGATGGGCAATCTGTTATCTTTCACAGCAGTCTTCTAAAATTCAATGACATCTGGATTTGGAAAAGTAGAATTCCACAAAGAGAAACTTATCTTTCCACAAAATAGCAATAATTGACTAATGAATTATTTAATACTATAATTAGCACTCCATTAGAGCCTATGAGTAATTTTATAAGTAATTACCCTTCATATCAGTTTTATAGGTCTCACTTCACATGAAGAAACCAGGGTAAATGGGAATCAATGTGGACAAGGCCAAGCAAAGTAAAGTAGGGCTTGAATCTGAACTAAGTTTGTCTTGCCTTTCTGCCTATTCTTTTCACGACTTCCCTTCTTTTCCTACCCCTAGTGGGTACTTGTTTTGCAAAGTACTGTCTTTGGCGCCTTATCTCCCTCTACTCAGCCTTGGGAGAGCTCTTCTACTCTCATGGTTTAAGGCGTAACACGGATGCATAGCTACCATATCTTGATTTTTCTCCTGAGCTCCAGGATTCTGAATTTCTAGCTCCCCATTGTTTTTCTAAGCCACAAATAGAATGGAGTCTAATAAGGCCTTTAGATATAGGTTCTTAAGGCACCTGGAAAAACCAAAAATCATTAAATGGGACGCAGTTCAGGAGTGCCTGTGTCAGGGAACCAAACTCTGAGTTGGAAAGTAAAGTGGAATTAAGTGGTTAACTGAAAACAGAAAAAAAATATTAGTTATTTGTATATTCTAAAATGTGTGGGTGATAGGTAAGAAGGATAAGCAAATTACTTGCAAAACATACTTTTCTGTTTCCTCCTGGATGCTTATCTTATAAGTTAATTTGAGAAATAATTTTAAGTATCGCTTTTGTATTATAGAGAATACATCAGTTTAGAAAATTGAAGTTACAAAATTTTATGAAAGAATCAATAACAGTTGAGATGTTATACTTTATTTCCAAATGTAAAATATAAGTTTTAATGGCTACCATCAGTTACTATATGAGGAAAGAAACTGCCATATTCAGGTATTAAAAATAATTTTATAGAGTGAAGAACCCCAAACTTGCTTTCATTATAAGGAATAGAATTCTCTTTTAAAGAAGCTATAATTTCCTATTTTGAATCACAACTGAGGAAGAGAATGATTATTCCTTTTCTCTTTGGAAAATTTAATACTTTCGTATAAAGGATATGTCATTAGTGGCAAGCCTAGGAACATGAGAAGAGAGATCACTCTGAGCCTTTAGATCTGTTTTATTTTTGCCATAGTTAACAGTAGACTTAATGTTTGTGATAATAGCTTTAGAGAAGTGTGGAAACTTTTAATCTTTGGTCAAGATAAATTTGTGGTAGTTAATGATGTTAGCTAATTAGATAGTAAGATCTTTATTTTTAGAGTAAATCAGGCAAATCAATGTTCATGCTTTTCCAAACTGAAGTGGGTGTTAAGTTGTAAAATAAAGAATTTGCAGCTTGTATGAGGACTTTGTTAGTCATAACATTTCATGCTCATGAGAAATAATGCAGTGATAACAGGAAACATATCTTCTAATATTACCTTATAGCTCCTAATATATAATCGACAGCCAATTTTTTTTTTTTTTTTTGTTGTTTTTTTTTTTTTTTTTTTTTCGATACGCGGGCCTCTCACTGCTGTGGCCTCTCCCGTTGTGGAGCACAGGCTCCGGACGCGCAGGCTCAGCGGCCATGGCTCACGGGCCCAGCCGCTGCCGCGGCATGTGGGATCTTCCCGGACCGGGGCACGAACCCATGTCCCCTGCATCGGCAGGCGGACTCCCAACCACTGCGCCACCAGGGAAGCCCCGACAGCCAATATTAAACAGGACAATTAGAAAATATTAAACAGTTTACAAATGTCATATGTAAACTTTGAAGATAAATTAATTATTTTGTTTAATAGGGCAGTTTTATTTTTTGGAACTTGTTTTTGGATTTTCTAATGGGGCTTAGAATCTTTATGTAGAGTTTTTGTTGTTTGCTTTTTTGTCCCAGAAGATCTAGGGTTGTGCAAAGTCATTGTGATGATTGAACCCAATTCTGATGCATGTGATTGAGTTGATAGAGGAAGAAATAATGGTAGACTTTGTCACAGATGAGAAATATTAAACACTAATGTGGGCTCTATAAGTCAAATTTATATGGGCAAATAAAATGGGATATTTCTAAACACATTTAATAGGGAAAGTTGAAATGGTGTGCCCCAGTTCCTAGTTCAAGTAAAGAAAGAAATGTCATTGGACTCAATACTGTGGCCTTTCAGAATCAGATGATACCCTCTGCTGGCTAAATGTGGGATTGCGTTTAAAAATGAATGGCTGGAAAGGAACTGCATTTCCAGAGAGACACATCAAGAGGGCTTGAAAATGGGCACTCCAAAGGAATTCATGACACACCTTCCTTGCCATATGTCAGCACCCCTGATGAACAAAATAGTCCAAGAGAATCCCCAACCAGACCCTTTTGTCTACATGGATGATTCCAGCATGAACTTCGAGGTTGATTCACAGATACCATCTGGTCCCACAAAATGGAAGAAGCCTCACGAATGCACCTCGTTCACACACACACAGCATGAAGAGTTGAAGGTTCTGTTTAGCTGTAACATGTTTCCAGATAAAAACCTCCAGAGAGAACTTGCTTTAAAACTCAGCCTACCAGAATGAACAGTAAAGATTTGGTTCAGGAATTGGCGGTTCAAAAAGAGGAAGCAGCAACAGCGACAAGAGCAGCAGTCGGTCCTTCCAGCCAAGAATGTGCCCACAGCATCAACCAGTCCTCATTCTTTTCTCCCTGCAGTTTCAGATTCTTATAGCTCCCACTCACCTCAGCCCTTAGACCCTTTCCATTGGGCAGGGGACTCTATCATCACTGAGATTGCTACAAGTGATGTCCAAATGCAAGATCCTCAATTGGAGAGGCTAGTGGCCTCAGTTCCTGCTTTGTACTCTGATGCCTATGACATAGCACAAATCACGGAACTGTACAGTTTTCCTGACGAGGATGAGATAGCCAGCTCTTCTTTCCACTCTCTGTATTAGTATCTCTCACTGACAAGGCCCAGTTAGAATAGAGTTCCTCTCTTAGCATCTTTGCTGATCCAGCTGTAGGTTTATCTCCTGGGCAAACCTGCTTCAGTATGACAAACTGGAGCTTTGCAGCCTACAGTCTGAGAGACAGTCTGGAATTCCAGAACCCCTCCAGTATGGTACACTTTGGATGTCTCTGATCAAAGTACTGATAAATATCAGACAGTAGAGAAAAAGGATCTTCTTGCATCTTGTACATGCTCTTGCCTTTGTCTGCTTTTAACCCAAATATCTGGCTCAGTGTTGCTTTGATTTCCATGGAAATGTTGTAAAAACTAGGAGTTTCCTGCAAGTATAGCTCAGTACTACACAATCATCCCCACAACTCTCCCTGGAGAGGCCTTCCTAGTCCCTTCGATGGCCAATGAGACTCCAAAATTCCCTCTTCCCAAAACTATCTTTGACTTTTTAAAAGGTCAGTAGCCTTTAGGCGTCATCCCCTTTTAATGGCAGCAGGTTTATAAACTTACATTTCCAACAAACTTGACAGTTAAGCTAATTTTCCAGCTATATGATTAATGAACAAAATTAATGGCACTTCTCAAAACCAATAATAAAGAAACACATAATAAAATAAGTACCTCTCAATGAAAAATATAAAGTATCTAGGAATTAACTAAGAAAATTAAGGCCTCTGTACTGAAAAGTTTAAAACTTAATAATGGACATTGGAAATGTTTTCAATAAAAGATATTTGAAGCCATAAAATAATCAATTTAACAGGGTTAAAGTCATATGAAGCATGTTCTCCAAACACAATGGAATGAAAATAGAAATCAATAGTAGAATAAAGTTCAGGACATTCACAAATATATGGATATTAAAAAGCACACTCCTAAATAACCAATAGATGAAGAAATCAGAAGGAAAATTAGGAAATATGCAAAGATGAGTGAAAACAAAAACAATATTACTAAAACTTATGGGATGAGGCTAAATCAGTGCTTGCAAAGAAATCTATAGCTGCAAAAGCCTGTATTTAAAGAATAAGATCTCAAATCAACCTTTTTTTAAATAGGAGGGAAGCTGGCATAGTTATATTAATATCTATCCAATTAAACTTTAAGGCAAAACATTTTGTTGGAAGTAAAAGTATATTAGACAAGGGTAAAGGGAGCAATTAACCTGAAAGATACAATAATTCATTGTATACATTTAACATATTCCCAAAATACATGAAGTAAAAATTAACAAAACTCTTGGGGAAACGTAACAAATACATAGTCATAATAGATGATTTTATCCATAGGTCAAATGAATAAAAATTTTGTATGGGTAGAGATTTTAACTGTACAGTTAATAGGCTTGATTTAATGAAAGTATATAGATTTCTGCATTCAACTGGTAGAGAACACACATTCTTTTCAAGTGCATAATGACTACATATTAGACCATGAAGCAAATCTTAACAAACTCAATAACATACAAACAGCATTCTTTGATCATAAGGCAATTTAATTAGAAGAAACTCCAACCTCTCCCTCAATTTAGAAAGTAAAAAGAACATTTCTAAGCAATTAATCAAGATGGGAGAAATTATGTGAATAATCTGGTAGCATACATTATATAATAACAATAACTGGATCAGCATTCACTGGGGGAAAGTATTAGAGATAGTGGCAGTAGCAGGTTTGAATGTCCTGTTACCCATCACATTCTGGGTCATCACAGAGGGATCTTGCAGGGCAAGACTGCAGACCTAGGGTAGAGACATTGGCCCTTAGGTTGTGAGGTTTTTTGCTTATTGGTTTGTTTTAAAAAGTACTTTTGATTTTTTTAATAGTCTTATTTTTTAGAGCAGTTTTCATTTCACAGCAAAATGAGCAGAAGGTACAGAGATTTCCCATATAGCCCCTGCTCCCACATACACACAGCATCCCTCACTATCAACAACCCACACCAGAGTGGTCCATTTGTTATAACAGATGAACCTACACTGATACATCTTTATCCCCTGAAGTCCATAGTTTACATTAGAGTTTGCTCTCAGTGTTGTACATTATACGAATTTTGACAAATACGTAATTGTCATGTATTCACCATTGTAGTATCATATAGGAGAGTTTCACTGCCCTAAAAATCTTCTGTGCTCCACCTATTCATCCCTCCCTCTCCCCTAATCTCTGGCAACCACTGATCCTTGTCTCCATAGTTTTGCTTTCAACTCAATAACTTTTCACCCTAAGAAACTAGAAAAAGAAGAGCAAAATAAATCCAAAGCAAGGAGAAGTAAGGAAGTAAAGGCTAAAGTGGAAATAAATGAAATAGACAATAGAAAAGCAATAGAGCAAACCAATGAAATCTGAGCAAGCTAGATTGAGAAGAAGAAGAAGAAGAAAAAGAGGGAGAAGAAGAGGAAGAAGATGAAGAAGAAGGGGAGGAGAACGGGAAGGGGGAGGGGGGAGAGGAGGGGGAAGAGGAAGAAGAATCGAATTACTAGAATCAGAAATGGGATGTAGTTACCAACCTTACAGAAATAAAAAGCATTATAAATAAATATGAATATTATGAAAAAATGAATGGCTTTTTTTTGTTTTAAAAAAGGGCTGATGGGGCTTCCCTGGTGACGCAGTGGTTGAGAGTCTGCCTGCTAATGCAGGGGACACGGGTTCGAGCCCGTGGTCTGGGAGGATCCCACATGCCCTGGAGCAACTGGGCCCGTGAGCCACAACTGGGCCCGTGAGCCTGCGCATCTGGAGCCTGTGCTCCGCAGCAAGAGAGGCCACGATAGTGAGAGGCCCTCACACCACGATGAAGAGTGGCCTCCGCTTGCCGCAACTGGAGAAAGCCCTCGCACAGAAGCGAAGACCCAACACAGCCAAAAAAAAAAAAAAATTACAGCAAATCAATAACAGAATTCCATGTAGATATTAAAAAAAAAATAGGGCTGATTGTTGTATAAAAGGATTGAACAGTGCAGAGTATTGTAAGATAATATAGGAAAAATTATAAATGTGAAGAATGAAGCCAATGTATCACTTAAATAAATATTTTCCAAGCGAAACTAATATGGAAATACCCATAATTGAAATTTTCTAACCCAATGATCTATTTTTAAACAATGGAAGTAGGTCACAGGGAAGAAACACAGCAGGGGCAAAATATATAGATCTCCTGCCCCATCTTCAATAAGATATTTGAATAATCCAAGCTATTTAAATTACTTTTATTAGTTAAATTACTGTTGTAAGAGTGATTGGCAAATATCTAGAGGTGAGATAAGAACTGCTTTTCTCTGGCTACCCTGACGTAATTTCTGTTAAAAATAATTGGAATAGTCTTAAGTAATTTAGAAGTTTGATAGGTACAGGGAAGTATCATTTAGCATGTTTGTTTTAAACTTTTTCTTTCTATATTTTAAATTCTTAAAGTCTGTTTGGAATTTACAGTGTTTGGGGCACATAATGACATGAAAGTTATGTTTAAAAGCTTGAATTGGACAATATGTTATTATTTCATTGAAAACTTGAAAAATATAATTTCAATCTGATTCTACTGTTTAATGTTGCCTTTCACTGGTATGTTGCTTTAAGAGCACCCATCCCCCTTTCCTGTTTGAGCCACTGTGTCCTGTCAGTCATCCTGAAATACACTAGGGTGCTTGTCAGGCTGTTTGCTTACAAATGCATCATAAGCCAAATTGTGAGCCATAATAGTGGCACTGAATTTCTAAACACAAGAACTTGCTTAGACAGTTGGTTTAGTATCTGTATATGGGCAATACTCTGTCCTGCAGTAGGTGAGTGAAGTGTCAAACTTTTTAAAATCAAACTTTGCTATAAGGCAAATCCTAATTATAGATTATGTGTTACTTGGCTAGATAACTTTGGGGGAAATTAAAGGACATTATTTCTATAAAATGGGATGAATAGAAACTACTATGTTGTGCATTTATTACTTTTATAACTAATTTTCCTTTTAACAACACTAAACTCTAAATTACTTTATGAAAGTTCCAATTTTATATATACTTTTCCAAGTAGATTAGCAGGCATTTCATTTTTAAATAAAAATGTGATTCTCTTACATACTTTTTCTTTCACATCAATTGAGGCAGACTCAGTTGAGCAGAGGCTCAGTTCTGGTATTTGAAGTATTTATTAGTGGCTTTAAAAATAGCACTGAAACGAATTCTTGTGTGCCAATGCCCAAGCTATAGTAGTTTTATATCAAAGCACTTAAAAATTCCTTCTCTGTAGCTGAGCTATTACTATTTGAGTAACTGTATACAAGACACTGGAAGCTTTACATTCTTTAGACACAAAAGTTATGCAGCAAGCAGGTTCTTTGTGCAAACAATTTAATTTCTATTATGGGCCTCTAAACTTAAATTGTGCATGGATACTTTTCCTCTATTTTTCTGTATGCAGCTTTAATATTTTTAAAAAGAGAATTAATAAAACCAAAAAATAGGAACTTGTGATTTTGATACTTGTATGTTTAATATGGTAGAGAATAGGTAAGAGGCTGCAAGTAGTTAACGTTTTAAGGCTTTATCTAGGGTAAATGAGAAGAGATTGCTTTTGCAGATATATGGAATGATTATTTATTCCTTACCTTGTTCTAGAAAGGATTTAAGGTGACTTACAAGGCTATGTGAAATTCAAAAAAGGATAAAAGTGGAGTGAAAGTAGAAAGAAAAATACGTATGAGATATAAAACAGAGCCAGGAATAAGGCTGAGCTGCAGCAGTTCTTGACTATGGTTTTATGACACTGGTGTATGATGGATTGATGGGAGAGAAAATATAGGGTTATATATAGAAATCTTGTGGGGGAATTTCATGCAAACTAGCTATCTCCCTTACCAAGGGTGGCAGTCCAGAGTGGGAGAAGTATGTTGGACAGTGAATATTAAATATACTTTAAATGTCACTCGTGTTTTAGTGGGAAAAAAAGTGGAGAACTGCTGCCCTTTTAACCCACATGCTGATTTATATAGGCATAAGTGTGGCTTTAGGTTTTCTAGGAGCAGAATAAAATTTGGTCTGTTACTAAATTCAGAAGAATGATTAAAGAGGCATAGTTTTTTGGAAACAAGAAGTTATTTAAATAAGGTCATATATCTACACATTAGAACAGACATGATCAAGCTCATGTTTAGAATATATCTGGCAATTTTGTATGAATCTATGAATCTAGTCCTGGTATTTAAAAATTTTTCTGAATAGGTTATTTGCTACTTTCCTTCCTTTCACTCAATTTGGTTATAAATTTAATTTGAATTTCAACTTCTGTTCGATCACAATTAACTGGATCAATCTAACTTGGAAAAAAGTTGTTGGGTAGGAGGAAGGAATTCAGAGGCAGGACTTCTTAATGTACTTTGATCTTCAAATACTCAAAAACCAACTACTGTGTTGAAGACGCTGGACTCGGTGTTGCACACCCTGCTAAACCTGGCTTGTATAAGTGAACGAAGTTATAAACTCACTGGTTTCATCCAACAGTATTGAAAAGGGACGAAAGTGTTAAAGTTTTGCTAAGGATCTTCAGTGATATTTTCAGATGTTAAATTAACATGATGTTAAATTAACATGATGAGTCAGGGCCAGTCATTTGGCTCCGATTTTTAAAATATTCCGTTGTTAAGAATAAAATCAATAAGAAATGATTATCTTTTAAAAAAAGCACTACAAAAACAAAGCAAGTACTCAAAGCTTTTATTTTTGTAGTTTTGTAAACACATATGCAGGTTGACTTAGAGTTCTTGCCAGAAAAAATTATCAATCGGATAGATAACACATCAGCTGCATGGGATGAGATTGTGGATAACTTGGACACACATATCTGAAACCTGGGAAGCAGATATTCTTAAGAAGCTAAGTAGGATTTAGGCACCAAATAAACTGAGTGATGTACCAGAGTGGTCAAGGACGCTTAAGAAAAACAAATTAGCTTTCGAAAGCATTAGTTCAGAGATTCTAGTGAGAGATCCATTCAAAGAGCTTATAGAGCCAATGGATATCAGTAGAAATCTGTAATTATATAGTAAATGAAGTAATCGAGAAATATTTTTTGTGTCACTGGGGTAAGATATAAACAGAAAAGAGTTTTTAAAAGTCAGATTTATTAAGGAAAAATTTATATGCATTAAATTCACTCTTTATAAGTTTACAGTTTGATGAGTTCTGACAGTTATACACAATCATATATTCACCACCATAAACAAATAGAACATTTCTTTTTTTTTTTTTTTTTTTTTTTTTTTTTGGGGTTTGGGGGCCTCTCACTGCTGCGGCCCCTCCCGTTGCGGAGCACAGGCTCCGGACGCGCAGGCTCAGCGGCCATGGCTCACGGGCCCAGCCGCTCCGCGGCATGTGGGATCCTCCCAGACCGGGGAACGAACCCGCGTCTCCTGCATCGGCAGGCGGACTCCCAACCACTGCGCCACCAGGGAAGCCCTAGAGCATTTCTATTTGAGTCAATCCAAAGTTTCCTCGTGCCATCTGCAGTTATCTTCTCCCTTAACCCTCAGTCACTGACAACTACTGATCTGTTTCCTGTCCCTATATTTTTGCCCTTTCAAGAATGTCATATAAGTGGCATCATGCAGTGTGTAATTTTGTCTGACTCTATCAGCATAATGCTTTTGTGAGATATTCATGTTGATGCCTGTATCTATTCATTTTTTTCTTGCATAACATGTGACAGTATGATGGTATCGTAAATTGTTTATTTACCTGTTGATGGAAATTTGAGTTGTTTTCAGTTTCTGACTCTTGTGAATAAGGCCCCCATAAACATTTGCGTATAGGTCTCTAGGTGGACATATACTTTCATTTCTCTTGGGTAAATGTCTAAGGAGTGGAATTGCTAGGTCATAGGGTGGGTGCATGTTTAACTTTATAAGAAATTTCCGAGCTGTTTTATAAAGTGGCTGTACCAGTTTTCATTTTCACTAGCAAATGTGTGAGATATCCATTTGCTTCTCGTCTTTACTAGCTCTAGTATTGGCAGTCTTTTTAATTTTAGCCATTACAGTAGGTGTGTAGCAGTATATATCATGACCTTAATTTGTGTTTCTCTAGTGACTTAGGATGTGCATTTTTCATGTGCTTATATGTCATCTTCTTGGTGAAGTGTCTTTGACATTTCATTTTCTTTTCTTTTTTTTTTTTTTTTTTTTTTGCGGTACGCGGGCCTCTCACTGTTGTGGCCTCTCCCGTTGCGGAGCACAGGCTCCGGATGCGCAGGCTCAGCGGCCATGGCTCACGGGCCCAGCCGCTCCGTGGCACGTGGGATCCTCCCAGACCGGGGCACGAACCCGTGTCCCCCGCATCGGCAGATGGACTCTCAACCACTGCGCCACCAGGGAAGCCCTCTTTTCTTTTTTTTTTAAATATTTATTTGGCTGCATGGGGTCTTAGTTGAGGGATCTTCGTTGTGGCATGTGGGACCTTTCGTTGCAGAGTGCGGGCTCTTCCATGCAGCGCATGGGCTCCTCTGTAGTTGTGGCACGCGGGCTCAGTTGACCTGCGGCGTGAGGGATCTTAGTTCCCCAACCAGGGATCAGACCCGCATCCCCTGCATTGGAAGGTTGATTCTTAACCACTGGACCACCAGGGAAGTCCCTGGCATTTCATTTTCTTAACATTGTCTTTCAGAGAGCAGCAATGTTAAATTTTGTTGAAGCTGTTTATTGATTTTTTTTTTCTTTTATGATCATGCTTTGGATGTATCTGAGAAACCTTTGCCTAACCCAAGGTAACAAAACTTTTCTCCTACGTTTTCACTGAGAAATTTAATAGCTTTAGATCTTATCTTTAGCTCTATGATCCATTTCAAGTAAATGTTTGTATATGGTGTGAGGAAAGGGTCAAGGTTCCTGTTTTAAGAGTGGCTGTTCGATGATTTCAGCACCATTTGTTGAAAAGACTACCTTTTTTCCATTGAGTTACCTTGACACCTTTATTGAAAATCAATTGTCCATTTAATATTATGTCTAATACACGAGTCTGGGTTATCTCACTTTTGGTAATGTTAAAATTGATCACTGCATGCATGCTCTGTAAGCCTGATTCTCATAGTTCCCTATTAATCAGTCAGTTAATGATTTTAGCCTTCATATTGGTAATTATTGTATAACCTATTATTTTTTAAGGGGTTGTAAATGGTGACTTTATCATTCTATAATTCCTTATTAGTTTTATCAGTTGGGATCATGCTATAAAGAACTCTTCCCTTACTATTTCATTAGTCAAAAGTATAGTTCATACCAGAAAATCAGGAAAATACTTGATTATTTCCCATTGTTTATCAATTTTCAGAAAAAGAGGATGGTGTTCTAGCAACTTTGGAAGGTGACCAATGAGTTTTTTTTTTTTTTGAATTTTTATATGTGAGACATATTTCAGAATACTGTAATTTTTTATTCTTTTGATGCTCAAATTTTCCCATTTTTGGCCATTGAGAACCCCTTTAAATTGTTTACTAAGCATTTTGACAAAACCCAAGTGAGCCTTGATTTCTAGCACAAGAAGATCTTCTAGGCTCATTTTGTACATTTCCTGCACTAGATCTTCAGTCAGCCTTTCCACCGAGGAGCCTGTCTTTTTAGTGGAAAATAGTATTTAGGGAACATAATCTGTGCACCAGGTTGCCATTGTTGCCCAATTTTAAAATTTTTTTTGTGAACATAGCTAGGAAATAGATTGTTTTTTAGGAAGGGAAAAATATATAATCAGATCATACTGATATTTCCAACTCAAAATAAGATTATAGGGCTTAATTTAAAAAATTTGATTTTATATTTGTATATTTTTTCTTATTTATTTATATCAAAGTATAGTTGACTTACAGTATTATATTAGTTTCAGGTGTACAACATAGTGATTCAAAAAATTTTTTTAAATATTTATTTATTTATTTGGCTGTGCCAAGTCTTTGTTGCCGCACACAGGATCTTCATTGTGGCATACAGGGTCTTTAGTTGCAACATGCAGGATCTTTAGTTGCGGCGTGCAAACTCTTAGTTGTGGCACGAGGGATCTAGTTCCCTGACTAGGAATCAAACCCAGGCCCCCTGTATTGGGAGCATGGAGTGTTAGCCACTGGACCACCAGGGAAGTCCTTCAGATTTTTTATAGATTATACTCCATTTTTAGTTATTATGAAATATTGGCTATATTCCCTGTGCTGTACAATATATCTTGTAGCCCATTTATTTTATACCTAGTAGTTTGTAGCTCTTAATTTCCCATCCCTATCTTGCCCTTCCCTTGTTCCTACTGGTAACCACTAGTTTGTTCTCTGTATCTGTGGGTCTCTTTCTTTTTTGTTATAGTCACTAATTTGTTTTAAATTTTTTGATTCCACATGTAAATGATAACATACAATATTTGTCCTTCTCTGTCTGACTTATTTCACTAAGCATAGTGCCCTCTAAGTCCATCCATGTTGTTGCAAATGGCAAAATTTCATTCTTTTTTTATGGCTGAGTAGTATTCCATTGTATTTATATACCACATCTTCTTTATCCATTCATCTGTTGATGGACACCTAGGTTGCTTCCATACCTTGCAATTGTAAATCTGCTATGAACTTTGGGGTACATGTATCCTTTCGGATTAGTGTTTTCTTTTTCTTTGGATATATACCCAGGAGTGGAATTGCTGGATCATACGGTAGTTTTATTTTTAGTGTTTTGAGGAAACTCCATACTGTTTCCCACAGTGGCTGTACCAGTTTACATTCCCATTAACAGTGTACAAAGGTTCCCTTTCTCTACATCCTCGCCAGCATTTGTTATTTATGTTCTTTTTGATGGTAGCCATTCTGACAGGTGTTGGGTGATATCTCACTGTAGTCTTAATTTGCATTTCTCTGGTGATTAGTGATGTTGAGCATCTTTCATGTGCCTGTTGGCCATCTGTATCTCCTTTTCTCTTATGCTGGAAATCTTATTTCCTAATAGCATGAATATAATTATTTATTTGCTTTAGCCTAATGTGTTTATACACATGTATGTATACATATATAATAAGAATATATATATCACACATATATAATAAGAATACTAAGTGTAGTTTAAAATTACTTTGACATTCTTTTTGTCCTGGAGGATATCCCTCTAGGATTAGAGTAAAAATACTGTTTGTTTGTTTTTTAACTTAAAAAAAAACTTTAAAAAACTTTATTTTTTATTGAAGTATAGTTGTGTACAATATTATATGTTTCAGGTGGTTCATAATTTTTGTAATTCACAGTTTTTAAAGGTTATACTCCATTTATAGTTATAAAATATTGCTTTTATTCCCTGTGTTGTACAATATATCCTTAAAGCTTATTTAAAAAATATTGTGTTTTGAAGTTCCTTGAAATTATTTCTGAGTGTTTATGAAACTAATGTGAAATATAGTTAAGGTTTATTTTTTTTGTTTACTTCTGATTTTTCAGGATTGATTTATGAGTTAATTGCTTTTTACTTACGTAAAACATTTACGTGGCTCCAACGTCAAAACTCTAAAACTAGGTATATTCAGAGAAGTCTAGCATTCATCTCTGTCTCCTCTGCTCTGTTCTTTCCCTCGTCCTGAGGACAACAATTTTAATTTGTTTTCGGTTTATCCTTCAGGTTTTTTTTTTTTTTTTTCTGGTTGTTATTCTTGTTGTTTTACTCAGCCATAAAAAGAAACGAAATTGAGTTATTTGTAGTGAGGTTGATGGACCTAGAGTCTGTCATACAGAGTGAAGTAAGTCAGAAAGAGAAAAACAAACACCGTATGCTAACGCATATATATGGAATCTAAAAAAAAAAAAAAGGTACTGATGAACCTAGTTGCAGGGCAGGAATAAATACGCAGACATAGAGAATGGACTTGAGGACATGGTGGGGGGAGGGGGAAGATGGGGTGAAGTGAGAGTAGCATCTACATATATACTACCAAATGTAAAATAGATAGCTAGTGGGAAGCAGCAGCAGGGAGATCAGCTTGGTGCTTTGCGATGACCTAGAGGGGTGGGATAGGGAGGGTGGGAGGGAGGGGATATGGGGATATATGTATGCATATGGCTGATTCACTTTGTTGTACAACAGAAACTAACACAGTATTATGAAGCAATTATACTCCAATAAAGAAGTATTTAAAAAAAAAAGAAAGTATAAGCAAGAATGCAAGCCTTTTTGCAGTCACAGCTTTCTTATGTAAAGGTAGTATAACTCCTCTGTTTCCTTCATTAATCCTTATTCACATACACTTTTTGGTTCCTCTCCTTTCTTCTCTTTCTCTCCCCCTCTCTCTCTTTTTTTTTGGCACTTTTTATATAGTGTTCCCATTACTGATAGTTGTGTACCACCAGACATTTACTGAACAGTGTAGGGAGGATCAGGCTTGGGCGGGAGTGAGTTGAGGTTGTTGGCAATTTTTACTTTCTTACCAAAGTTGTTATTTTTTTGCTCCTAGGAACATTTTCCTTTCATTGTTTGGTGCTCCAAAATTCAGTGTGCTTCATGGTAAAGTCCTTTAAGCCACAGACTATTAGCACTGTGAGCTGATGATTTAACATCCCTTCTTTCCTTGACTCTACTTGACCTCTAGCAGTTCCCCTGGCTACGTGGGCTTAGTCACAGACAGAAATGGCATGTCATCGTGCTAATCCTGACTTCTCACTTTTGTGATTCTACAGTCTCAAACTGGGTCTTTCAAATAGGGATATCCCCTTTGATTACTGTACCTATCCATGCCCTGCATCTTAATTCTCTAATCAAAGGACGCTTGGACAGGAATTTCAGGGTCGTGGCACTTTTAGAGAAAATTACTTCCTGTTGAGGTGTGTATAGATTTTCACTTTCCTTTTTAAAAAATTTAGTCAAGATTTCATTTTATTTCTTTATTCGTAATTTGGGGTAATGCCAAGTTTCCTTGAAGATGGAGGAAATTTTGATTTTGAGTTTTTCTGTATTCCATTAGTTTTGATGGAAGGAAGTGACATAAACATGCATTTATTCTACCATATATTATAATAAATCCTAGGAGGTGGTAGGATGATGATGGTGATTCTCTTAGAGTTCTGTATAGTGTACAGAGTAAAGCATTGCTTACTTCAATCATGAGTGTGTATGTGCTTGTGTGTGTGTGTATGTGTGTTTATTAAGATGTAAAGAGGGTTGCTTGAGTTGAGGTTGAAAAGATGAGGAAGTATTTGTTGAGTGGCTATTGGGGAGGAGTACTCCAGGCAGAGGGAACAGAGTGAATAAAAGTTTAGGGGAATGAAAGAGTATGGTCCATTTAGAGAACTTCAAATTCTTTAGCATGAATTGAGTACAGGGAGGAGGTGTGTCAAAGACAAAGAAGAAGCTGGAGAGAGAGGGCAAATTGCCTCGAGTCATTCAGTGGAGCCTGAACTTTATTGTGTCCAGATGAAGAATCATTGAGGGTTTTAAGCAGGGAGTTGGTGTAACATTATCTTATTTTATATTAGAGACATCACTCTGGGAATAATTTGGAGGGTGAATTGGAGGTTGTGAAAAACTAGAAGGGAGACCAGTTAGGGTATCATTGCAAAGTTTAAGTAAGTCTAACCAGGGTTGAACTGAGGAGGTACCAATGTGAATGGAGAGGAAATGGCCAATATAAGAAGAGTTAAGGAAGTAGAAGCTGTGTGACTTTTCCACTAATCTGATACGAAGAGAGAGGCAGAATGAAAGAAAATATTCTGGGATGACATTCAAGTTATGGGTTGGGTGTGGGTGCCCACTGTGTGGTGATGTCATTAATCTAGATCAGAACTGAAGATGGCGGTAACAGGTTTTGAGGAAGAGATCATGGAGTTCAGTTTTGAGGTGCCTGTGAGATGGCCCAGTGGGAAGTGGATCTGGGGGCTCTGAAGCTCAGGTGAGAGGTCTGGACTGTTGAATTAGAGGCTGTAAGTTGAACTGAAATTCTAGGATGAGATTGTTCTGAAAGAACTATATAGTGTGGAGCAGAGACTAGCATGTAAGGGATGGATCCTGGGGTTTAGACCCCTAGTTAACAGGCGTTAGTAGATAAGGAGGAGCTAGTAAAAGATACTGGGAAAGAATGGCAGAAGGGTAGAAAGTGGTATTTTGAAGCCAGAGGAGAAAGTCTTTTGTTTACTATAGAAAGAATACTTAGCATGTGGGATGAGAAATGGTTAAATAGGGTTAATAGGTATATAGCTAGAGTTCCTGGAGAAAATTTTAGAAACTAGTGGTAAAATAGTGAACTTGGATGGTTAGATTGAAGATTCTGGCAGATTTAAAACCTCTCTTCAGAGAATATGGAAGAATGGAAAACCAGGAGTCAGAGAAGCAGCTGAAGTTCTCAAAACAGTTATATACTATCGGTTTCCCCCAGTATATTAATAGATTTGTAGAAAAATGAATGTAGTGTTTTCAGAGACTTTGGTTTTATTTTCGCTATTATGATAAGCAGGCTCTTATTTATTTCTAAGTAATCAGAGAACAAAGAAGAAATGGGAATTTTTTTGCTTCACATTGAGGTTGACAAGAATTCTACTTCTTTCACTATTTTCTGTTTTGTTCTCTGCTTTTTAAAAATACCAGACCTTAGGAGAATTCACATATATTTGAGCTGTCTTATAATATTATGGAGTGGAACTGACCCATAGACCCACTGAACTTGCAGCAACAAAAGCTACTGTCACTTTCAAGGTGTATATGAAGGGCATGTTACTTCTGCCCTGGTTGCTTAAACTTGATGCTTATAGCTGAAGGTTATTCTTGTTGTGGGTGATTCAATGAAAGCTTCTCTGAGCTTTCACACACTAGATTATCTTCTTCTTAGAGTTCAATTGGACTAATTTAGTTCTTTGGCTTTTTAAATAACAGGTAGGTAACATTTATGCTGGGCTTATATGAGATAGGATCTCAGTTCTGGTATAATTTTATATGGTACAAAATGTCCTTAAATTGAAAGGCATTGCTACACAGAATAACCATGGGGCATTTTTGTCCTTTCTTCATACCTGCAATTTTGAAAATGTGTGCCATTGTGAAAGGCAGGGTGAGCTTTTAGTGTGAACTGGCATTTCATAAAATAACATAAAAGGTGTGTTATCAGAAGAGGGGTAATAAGGTCATCTTATAAAATTCTTATATACAATGTTACTTTTCAGTTAAATCAGAAATTGAATTACAACCTTTTGCTTTATTTTGGAGGGCCGTTAGACTTGACCAGCCATTCACTACAAGAAGGATATAAGACCTAAATATAAGTAGAATCTGATGTTTTCCTTTGTTTTATTTCATATTAGTTAAGTCAGTCTTTTGGATTTTTTGTTTGTTTTCTGACGTTTTTTTGCAGCTGTCATTTAGGTTGTGTGTGGGGAAACAAGTTTTATTTTGGTTACTATGAACAGAGGAAGCAAACGTTTTAATTTAATTTGAGTCTTCTCATAAAGAATCTATAAAACTCATAATTTTGGGGGGGGAGCTCAATTTGATTATTTTTCAAAAAACACCAGTAAGATGACTATCCACAAGTTGTTAAAAAGAACTTCAGATGCTTCCAAGAAGTTTTTGAAAGTTTGAATTTCACATGCTAAAGATATTTACTTTTTATTGTGAAGTGTAACTTTTTTTATCGTGTTGAAACCCAGAATTCTTGGAAGTTAAGGAAATAAAAAGTTCAGAGTCTTGGGGATCTGGACATGTAGTGCATTTAACAATTGTAGCCCTAACTTTAGTGCATACCTTTTATGTATCACTCTGGAATTGCTTTCAAAGGGCTCAAGATCCTTTATGAGGCCGTTATGCATTAGGAATTTGTTTTTAAAGAGTATTTAGGCATGTTGCATTTCTAATTAATGCACATGTAGGAAATATGCCTTAGATTTTAAAGTCAAGAGATCCAATGAAATGAGTCACCAGAGGGAAGCTTTGTTTTAAGCCCTTTAGTTATGGGAACTAAGAGTGAAAGCATTCTTGCATTCTTGAATAATAATTACAAGTTCTATAGATGAAAGCAATATTTTTAACCTAAATGTAGACAAGTAGGTTCTGCTTTCCTGTTGAAAAGGGGGTAATAATATCAACTAATATTTGTTCAGACCTTAGTAGGTGTCTGAAGCATGGGTCAAGTTATGACTTTTATATGGATTTAAAATGTTAATCTTCAAGATCCTTTTGAAGAGGGTACTCTTATTATTCTCATTTTACAGATGATAAAATTGATGTTTAGGGAGGTTTACTAGCTTGTCTAAAGTCACCAGTGAGCAAGGAACAGAGCCTAGATTCTCACCCAGGCAGTCCAACTTCAAAGCCAGTGCTCTTAATTACTGAGATCCAATGGTGATGAAATGTAGGAGAATTTAGGAATCTTTATAAAGCAGACAATGGGTGTAGGGGAGCAGCAGTTTGTCTCACACTGGCATATTGCCCTGCTGAGGGGCTGAGTGGAGCTGAAATCTAGCCCTCCCTCTGCTGGACAAACTGGGGGCCTTCCTGCTAATACCTACTGGGCTATGTTTACCCTTTTTCTAATTGGTCTGCCAGAAGAGCCATATTTTACTAGTTCAATCAAAGGCAAATTTTAAATTAATTAATTAATTAGGCTATGCTGGGTCTTAGTTGCGGCACACGGGATCTTTAGTTGCGGCACATGGGATCTTTAGTTGTGGCATGTGAACTCTTATTGTGTCATGAGAACTCTTACTGTGGCATGTAGGATCTAGTTCCCTGACCAGGGGTTGCTGCATTGGGAGTGCAGAGTCTTAGCCACTGGACCACCAGGGAAGTCCCTCAAAGGCTAATCTTTTTTTTTTTTTTTTTTTTTTTTTCGGTACGTGGGCCTCTCACTGTTGTGGCCTCTCCTGTTGCGGAGCACAGGCTCTGGACGCACAGGCTCAGCGGCCATGGCTCACAGGCCTAGCCGCCCTGCGGCATGTGGGATCCTCCTGGACTGGGGCATGAACCCGTGTCCCCTGCATCGGCAGGCGGACTCTCAACCACTGCGCCACCAGGGAAGCCCAAAGGCTAATCTTAATTCTATAAACCTCTGAGTACCACTGCCTATATTTCCGCTCACTCACAATAGTCCTTTGACTCTGACCTGTCTCTTCCTGTCTGCTTCCTCCTTGGTTGTCTCATTCCACCCACCTTTATGTTGACAACTCTGAAATTTGTATTTTCATCCCAGACTTCTCTCCCAAACTCTTCTCTCATATATCCAACTGCCTACTTAACATCTTCACTTGGATGTCTAACATGCATCTCAAATTTATCATGTCCCAAACTGGGCTCTTCATCTTCCTGTTCCTTCTCTGCAGCAATCTCTACCTCAGTTACTGGCAACTCCATCCTTCCGGTTGCTTCAGACAAAAAACTTAAAGATATCTTGTGTTCTTTTTATCCTGTGTTCAATATGTCAGGAATTCCTATTGGCTCACAATATAGCTACAATCTGACCACTTCTGTATACTTCTGCCGCCACCACCCAGGTCATCAATATGCATTTTGTTGTTTTTTTGAGTATTTAAATTGTTTATATACTTATTTATTTTCTCATGAATGTAATGTTGAATGATCACAAAAATAATTTTAATAAAAACAGTAAAGAAATATACATATACTCTTGCATGGAAACCTATAAACTTAAGGAAAAAATAATAACAGAGAGCATTTGAATGAGGGGAAAAAAGAGAGGAAAAGAGAAGTAATTTTGTTATAGAAGCTTGGAAGTCTTCTCCTAAAAGTGGAAGAACTGATGACTTTTTACCCTACCTCTGTGTCAACTGCATGTCTTAGAAGATTGAGGAAACAATGAAAGAGCAAATCTGACCAAAAAGAAAGAACTTGGTGATATGGAGTTCTAGAAAGTTTGGGCAGGCTGATCCTTAGCATTTGTAGTGAGCAGATTGAAAGTATAAAATGGAGGCCTGCATACCATACTTACATATGTAAAAGCTACAAGTCAAGCTAACAAGCTACTAAAGTAGGTTCTATCCTCCTATCTTTCTACCTTGAGAAATATACCTTCAAAATGACCTGGAAGGATAGATCTGTATTTAGAATTCTTGTACTCTTTGAAATTTCTTGTTAGAATGAGGTGGTGGATGGGGAGCTCACCCCTGACCTTGATGGTCAGCTTCCTTTTCTTTCTACTTGTGGCTCTGTCTTGCACTTGAGAGGCCTTGGGTACATGCAAGTGGACAGCTCAGCTTGCATGTCCAAGCTCCATACATACTCATCAGCAAACAGCTGCCTCTTGGCTACCTCTCAGGTATAAGGAATGGGCATGTTGTAATTCACTCTTGGAAGGATGGATTGCAGGAAGAGGCTGGCATAGGTACTGGAAGTAGGCTTGGGCTGATTGAGCAGAGAGTTGGGGGTACTGGATATCCTGAGTGTGTCAGAAAGGGTACATATGGGCTCTGGGAGGACACATCACCTTGGTCTCATGTACTCTTCCAAAGCATGATTGAATGTGTGTCCCCCATGACCTCTCAGAGTTAACTGCATTTAAAAATGAAATGCTTGTTAACTAAATGAATTTAAAATTGCTATAAGCTCGATTTAAAGCAAGGAATAAAGTAGAGTAAAGAAAATTCAGGCATTATGGACAAAGACAACTTGGGGAGACGGGAAGGATCCACATGGGTACTTTGTTCTGCCTTAAGGACTATCCCTAGAGACCTCTATTACTGCTGTCAAGAGATTCGTTTTCCTCCCTTTGATTCTGAAAACTGGGATTTTAATCTAGTCTGCCTGTCTCCAAACCTGTACCTTTCCTACTTTATGAAACTGTCTCTATTGGATAGAAGTTGAAAAGTGGCAGATTTCAACTCAGCATAAGGAAGAACTTTATAAAAGTAATCACTGGCATCTAATGGTATAGTGAGCATCTCATTTCTATTCATCCAAGCCCAGTACATTGTTGAAATGAAGGACGCTGTAGGAGGTGTGCTTGAATTGTTTGGGAGGTACTTTCTAACTCTTAAAATTTTGTGGATTATAAAATGCAAACGCCTTGGGGTATATATCCACACCCTAGTAGAATTTTTGTTTTGGATTCACATTGTGTTATTGCTACAAGAGGTCTAACAATTTGTCGAACTTTGACCTTGCTTTGACTTCATTTGCAAAATTCTACAGTTTTGTGCCTATTGTTACCTTGATCTCCAAATCAATTTCCTGAGTTGACTAGAAAATGTTTCGATACTATACACAAAGTGATTAGTATGTATTAGTGTTTTTAATAGTATAGTCAATTTTGGAGTATATAGTTGTATTTAAATGCCTTAAATTATTAGATTTGTCATAATTATTTCCTTTGAAACTTTCAGCATAATTATCTTTGTTTTTAATATCAAACTTTGCTGAAAACACATGAAAGAATTATAAATATTATGAGTATATTTGATTATAAGCATATTTGAAATTCACTATTTTTACTATGTACAAATTTCTATGGTAAGTCACTGGGAACAGTCTTTGGCAGATTCCTGTTATTCTCAAGAATACTTCACATATCCATTTTTGCAGTAAGAGAATCATGGAGTGTAGCCATGTGGCATATATTGGGTTGGCCAAAAAGTGCCTTTGGTTTTTAAGTAAAAATAAAAACACGTTTTTCATTTTCACCAAGAACTTTATTGAACAACGTATTCACCCTTTTGTTCTACTACCTTCTGCCATTTTTTAGGCAACTTCATAATTCCGTCTTCCCAAAACTTTTAATCTTTTTGAGCAAAGAACTGTTCCAGGTGCCTTTTATAGTCTTCCAGGGAATTGAAATTTTTTTCCATTAAGAGAATTTTGTAAAGACCGAAATAAATGGAAATCTGAAGGTGCAATGTCTGGTGAATACGGCAGATGAATCAGAACTTCCCAGCCAAGCTGTAACAGTTTTTGCCTTGTCGTCAAAGAAGCATGCAGTCTTGTGTTATCCTGATGGAAGATTATGAGCTTTCTGTTGACTAATTCTGGACGCTTTTCGTCATGTGCTGTTTTCTATTGGTCTACTTGGGAGCAGTGCTTGTTGGAATTAATTGTTTGGTTTTCCAGAAGGAGCTCATAATAGAAGACTACCTTCCAATCCCACCATATACACAACATCACCTTCTTTGGATGAAGACCGGCCTTTGGTGTGGTTGGTGGTGGTTCATTTCGCTTGCCCCACGATCTCTTCCATTCCACACTATTGTACAGTATCCAGTTTTTCATTACTGGTCACAGTTTGTTTCAAAAATGGAACATTTTCATTACGTTTAAGTAGAGAATTGCATGAGGAAAAATGGTCAAGAAGGTTTTTTTCGCTTAACTTATGTGGAACCCAAACATCAAAGCAATGAACATAACCAAGCTGGTGCAAATGATTTTCAGCGCTTGATTTGGATATTTTGAGTATGTCGGCTGTCTCCCACGTGGTATAACATTGATTGTTCTCAGTTAATGTCTCTATTTTATCGCTGTCAACTTCAACTGGTCTGCCCGGCCATGGAGCATCGTACAGCAAGAAATCTGCAGCACGAAACCTCACAAACCACTTTTGACATGTTTGATCACTCACAGCACCTTCTCCATACACCGCACAAATCTTTTTTTTTGCATTTCGGTTGTTTTTTTACTTTTCTTGAAATAATAAAGCATAACATGCTGAAAATGTTGCCTTTTTTCTTCCATCTTCAATATTAAAATGGCTACACAAAAATACACCAATTTTGATGTCCTTTTTAAAATGCACGCTGATACGACAGCTGTCACATACAATCTAACAAAATTGTTTTGAATGAAGTTAAAGACAACTAAGTGCTACTAGAGCCATCTTATGGAAAAAACCGAACAGACCTTTTGGCCAGCCCAATATTTGGAGAGCAGTAAGACTTCTAGGTTCTATAGTATTTGCCTCTATTTAAAAAAATTGTTATTACTAATCTAAGAATTAGATTACATTAAGATAAGAGCCAATAAGGAAGATTTTTTGTTATAGGGTGGCTCTGTTTGTGCATCTCTCTCAGCACATGTATCAGATATATGGTGTGGAAAGGCCTTGGTGAAGCACTGATCTTTTTAGTTACATGTACACAAAGACATCATTATTATCTTTGGTTATACACAGTAACACATTTATGGATCCAGGGGGAAGGGTCCAGTGAGTGGGAGAGGTTGAAGAGCAAAGATATGCTGATTTTATGGAACTAGACCAGTGGGAGTTGAGAAAGGGTCAGAGAAGAATGGGGGTAGATTCTCAGGGGAAGAAGTTGGGAGGGAACATGGGCCCTACCCTGAGATTCTGATTTCCCTTTGAGGTTGGAGGCATAGGTATAGGAAAAAGAACAATCTTCTTTCCTAGAATCACTGAGAGTGAGAGGAGTCTTAAAAGGACTGATTCTGGATTAAAGAGACACCATGAAAATGTGTCCTCATTCATTCATTCATTCTTTCACTCATTCATCTATCCATCCATAGTCCATTCATAGAATCAACCAGTCAACTAAAAACAAAACAATTATCTGCCCTTATATCTAAAATAATAAATAGAGAAACTAAAGTAAAAGTAATACATTCTAATTCTTTTTTGTTTTAGTTTCAATGAGTATTGTAGGGAATATCAAGATATTTTCTAGGGGCAGATTCTTATGTTCTCTTAGCCTGCAAGTGTAGGAAACTTTGAAAGAAAATAGGTAACAGTTAAATGGAAAGATTTGTGCATTGATAGTAACACACATTCCTGTAGACTCTAAGTTTATTTTTAATAGGCTAAGTTATATATAGGATAGATGTGTTTCTTACTGTTTATCTCCGTGAACCTTCAGTAAATACTTGCTGGGTGATTATTGACTGTGAACAAGTTAATACAAATCTGTGGGCTTAGTGATTTGGGTAATAGTCTTCACAGCGGATGTGTTACTTTGGATATGTTGTGAAATTCCACATATGGTCGTTTGATATATATATGTATTCTTATGCAAAAATCTCACTGCATCGACTTTTAAGATTAATGTTCATGTCTTAAAGAATGGCTTGCAATGTTTTTCTTATTTTGTCTTGCTCAAATATCAATGCCTTCTCAGATTTGTCATTTTATAATAACGATGCCAATTTATATTAGTTTTTTTTTCTGTACAGGAAAGTAAATTGCCTCGAACTTTCTTCTCCAAATCAAAACCCTCAAACAATTCCCCAGACAAATAGAGACGTAGCACCTGTAGAGATGTAGCACCTGTCTTCCAAATTCCTACCTGATTCCTCATCTGAGTTGTCATTAACAATAGGCAAAATATGGGCTCTGGCTGTCTCAGTGCTATGAGTTCATGGAAGTCAAAGCATTTGCTTGCTGTAAGATATGTCTCACCAACTCAGCCATTCTTTTTCACTTAAGACTCCTGATCAAATGCAAAGTCACCTTGGCTGGTTATTATTTCAGTCATGAACATACTAGCGTAGATTAATTTGTCAGAGGACCTAAGCCCAGAAGCATGACCTAAGAGAACAGTTGGGGAATATCTTGTTTCTCTGTAGGTGGACTTGGCACCCTGGTCCTCTGAGGGCTACAACTGATAGCAGGAGGAGGTGCTTGAATACTAATCTCATGTACACTATGATTTTCATTAGTGCTTTCCTTTAGAAAGTATTTTTCTTTATTAATAAGTGTCTTTTTGTTTTTGTGCCCAGGCAGTCATGTCAGCTGAAACACCAATCACACTGAGTGTCAATCCTCAGGATCTGCAGGTCCAGACATTCACTGTAGAGAAGCTGCTGGAGCCTCTCATAATCCAGGTATTAATACCATGGAAATTACAACATTTAGTAACTGAAAAAGAACTAAAAAACATAGGAAAAATAGATAATGAACTAAGGAAAGATTTGATTTTTGTAGAATGAATATGTTACTAAAATTGTCCTTCAAAATGTTTTTAAAGTGTACAAAAGTATGTATTTAGTAATAGTAATGATAAAATTCTGAAAGTTCCTCCCCAGATTCTCTTTTAAAAGCAACAGAAGTAATAATATGCGTATGAAATTTTCAAAGTAACTTTATGTAAATTATCTTGTTTGATAGTCATGAAAACTGAGTGAGGCAGGCAGCATGGTTAAAACCATCCTTGTTACATAGATGAGGAAACAGCCTAGAGAATTTCCGTAACTTGCCCCAAAGCACATGGTGGCTCATTTGTCAAATAGGAAATTATTTTTGAAATACCAAAATGTATGAGAAAAGCAGATATTTAAGGCATTCTGTGATAAAGTCTTTCATAAAGTAAATAATTCCTTGATAATATGCATAGTGATTCTCTGACTTATTTATTATGTAAGCCCAGAGTTTATTCATTGGCTTTTCTTAAAGCAGAGCTTGAAGAAACTTATACTATAATATAGATTTAAATGTCTTGATTTTAACCCAAAATTTGCGAGGAAACCCCCCTTTAGGCCACCTTACGTCATACGTCCTAAGACAGATTGTCCCTTTTTCTAAGGCCTTGAAGTACTCAAGGGTTTCTTAAGTGAGAATCAACAGTGACCTTACCTCTGATAATTTAAAAATCTGCTTGTCTTCTTTGTGAGGTGGATGGTGGGGAGGGGAGTAGCTCTGAGAATAGGCTTTGTACACTTTTTTACTTAGCACAGTCGATATCTCCTACTGGAAAGACAATTCAAAACAAGTGCCTCACTGATGATAGCTTAGTCATGAACTTTGGCATCTAAAAGACACTAATATCTGGTATGAAATTGCTATTAGATGATTCTGAGACTCCACTGAAGTCCCTATCTTCGCCACCCACAGAATGGTTTCATGTTAAAAAGAAACAAACATGTTCATTGTTTTTCTAATAGAGTTCACTAAAAAAATAGGAAAAGCAAAACAAAACAAAACAAAAACCCAACAAAAAACCAGAAAATAAAAAAATACAATTTTAACAGTAAGAGGTAAACATTAATATTGTGATTCATGTACTTCCAGTACAGTAAAATTATGGGTGGTTTTTGTTATCTTCTTAGTACTTTATAATATTAAAGAATGTAGGTATATCTTAAATATATAAAGCATATATATATGTACAAGGTGGAGATGGTACTGTATATATAGCTTTTATCTCATTATAGCTTTTATCTCATTCTTCTATTTAAAATGATATTTTAATAATTTCCTCATTCTTTGTAAGAATGAGATTTAACAAAACTGCTGTTAAATTATCCTTTATATGGCTGCACCATAGTTTTTTAAAGTAGCTTCTCATTTTTGGACATTTAGGTTGTTTCAGTTTTTTACCATTATAAATAATGCTCTTCTGAACATCTTTGTACATAAATTTTTGTCATCCGTTCAAATTGTTTCCTTAGAATTAGTTACTAAATGTAAAAATACGTGGCCAAGATAAGAGAATTCTTATGCTTTTTCATATATATTACCAAGTGTTTTGGAGAAGGATGTTTTTTTTGTTTGTTTTAATTAAATTTTTTTTCTTATTACTCATTACTCATCCATTTTATACACATCAGTGTGTACATGTCAATCCCAATCTCCCAATTCATCACACCACAACCCCACACCCCTTGCCGCTATCCCCCCTTGGTGTCCATGTGTTATTTCTCTACTTCCATGTCTCAATTTCTGCTCTGAAAACCGGTTCATCTGTACCATTTTCTAGGTTCCACATATATGCGTTAATATACGGATATATATAATATATATATAATACGGATATAATATAATACGGATATAATATAATATATTTGTTTTTGTCTTCCTGACTGTATGACAATCTCTAGATGCATCCACGTCTCTACAAATGACCCAATTTCGTTCCTTTTTATGGCTGAGTAATATTCCATTGTATATATGTACCACATCTTCTTTATCCATTCGTCTGTCGACGGGCATTTAGGTTGCTTCCATGTCCTGGCTATTGTAAATAGTGCTGCAATGAACATTGCGGTACATGACTCTTTTTGAATTATGGTTTTCTCAGGGTATATGCCCAGTAGTGGGATTGCTGGATCGTATGGTAATTCTATTTTTAGTTCTTTAAGGAACCTCCATACCATTCTCCATAGTGGCTCTATCAATTTACATTCTCACCAACAGTGCAAGAGGGTTCCCTTTTCTCCACACCCTCTCCAGCATTTGTTGTTTGTAGATTTTCTGATGATGCCCATTCTGACTGGTGTGAGGTGATAGCTCATTGTAGTTTTGATTTGCATTTCTCTAATGATTAATGATGTTGAGCATTCTTTCACGTGTTTGTTGGCAGTCTGTATGGCTTCTTTGGAGAAATGTCTATTTAGGTCTTCTGCCCATTTTTGGATTGGGTTGTTTGTTTTTTTAATATTGAGCTGCATGAGCTGTTTATATATTTTGGAGATTAACCCTTTGTCCGATGATTCATTTGCAAATATTTTCTCCCATTCTGAGGGTTTTCTTTTCATCTTATTTATGGTTTCCTTTGCTGTGCAAAAGCTTTGAAGTTTCATTAGGTCCCATTTGTTTATTTTTGTTTTTATTTCTATTATTCTAGGAGGTGGATCAAAAAAGATCTTGCTGTGATTTATGTCAGAGTGTCCTGCCTACATTTTCCTCTGAGAGTTTTATAGTGTCCAGTCTTACATTTAGGTCTCTAATCCATTTTGTTTATTTTTGTGTATGGTGTTAGGGAGTGTTCTAATTTCATTCTTTTACATGTACCTGTCCAGTTTTCCCAGCACCACTTATTGAAGAGACTATCTTTTCTCCATTGTATATCCTTGCCTCCTTTGTCATAGATTAGTTGACCATATGTGTGTGGGTTTATCTCTGGGCTTTCTATCCTGTTCCATTGATCTATATTTCTGTTTTTGTGCCAGTACCATATTTTCTTGATTACTGTTGCTTTGTAGTGGAGTCTGAAGACAGGGAGTCTGATCCCTCCAGTGATGCTTTTTTCTCTCCAGACTGCTTTGGCTATTTGGGGTCTTTTGTGTCTCCATACAAATTTTAAGATTTTTTTGTTCTAGTTCCATAAAAAGTGCCATTGGTAACTTGATAGGGATTGCATTGAATCTGTAGATTGCTTTGGGTAGTATAGTCATTTTCACAATATTGATTCCAATCCAAGAACATGGTATATCTCTCCATCTGTTAGTATCATCTTTAATTCTTTCATCAGTGTCTTATAGTTTTCTGCATGTAGGTCTTTTGTCTCCCTAGGTAGGTTTATTCCTAGGTATTTTATTCTTTTTGTTGCAATGGTAAATGGCAGTGTTTCCTTAATTTCTCTTTTGGATTTTTCATCATCAGTGTATAGGAATGCAAGAGATTTCTGTGCATTGATTTTGTATACTGCAACTTTACCAAATTCATTGATTAGCTCTAGTAGTTTTCTGGTGGCATCTTTAGGATTCTCTATGTATAGTATCATGTCATCTGTAAACAGTGACAGTTTTACTTCTTCTTTTCCAATTTATATTCCTTTTATTTCTTTTTCTTCTCTGATTGCCATGGCTAGGGCTTCCAAAACTATGTTGAATAAGAGTGGTGAGAGTGGACATCCTTGCCTTGTTCCTGATCTTAGAGGAAATGCTTTCAGTTTTTCACCATTGAGAATGATGTTTGCTGTGGATTTGTCGTATATGGCCTTTATTATGTTGAAGTAAGTTTCCTCTATGCCCACTTTCTGGAGAGTTTTTATCATAAATGGGTGTTGAATTTTGTCAAAAGCTTTTTCTGCATCTATTGAGATGATCATATGTTTTTTCTTCTTCAATTTGTTAATATGGTGTATCACATTGATTGATTTGCATATATTGAAGAATCCTTGCATCCCTGGGATAAATCCCACTTGATCATGGTGTATGATCCTTTTAATGTGTTGTTGGATTCTGTTTGCTAGTATTTTGTTGAGGATTTTTGCACCTATATTCATCAGTGATATTGGTCTGTAATTTTCTTTTATTGTACTATCTTTGTCTAGTTTTGGTATCAGGGTGATGGTGGCCTCATAGAATGAGTTTGGGGTTTTCCTTCCTCTGCAATTTTTTGGAAGAGTTTGGAGAAGGTATTAAACGATTTCTCACAATTTATTTCAGATTTTGTTCCAGTGCAATTACTGGGGGTGGGGTGGGGAAATGACCTTCATTTTGGAGATGGCTGGTAAAGGCAAGTTCATTAATGCTACTGCATAACCCTTATTTGTACTATAACTATGGAACATTAGAGCTGGACTTAAGACTTGTTAATCACAAAGGCTGCTGACATATTTCTTAGGAACAGAGAAAGTATCATTATGGAGAAACTACTTTTTATATTTCTAAATGAAATCAATAGATATTTTGTTTATTCAAGTACCTTGATACAGCAGTCAATAGAGAGTGTTCTCGGTAAATTCACATTAAAGAGTATGCTGTTCACAATATAGGTGTATTTTTCTGGCATGTTTAAAAACTATTTAATCTATAAACATTTATTGAATCCACCTAGAAAATTAGAAGGGTGAAAATTACCTGAAGGGTGAAGATAACCTTGATTAGAAGAAATTTAACTCTTTTGAAAAGTGTGATTATGCTAATTTTAGAGGGCTTTTAATGTGATGCCTGGATTCAGACTTTTCATGATCTGCAAGTAAATGAGTCAGGGGAAGAGAAATTAGTAGTTATTGTATGCCAGATAGTTCTCAGTTACATGAAAGTGTAAGTGCTAATTTTATCTTCGAGGAAGTTTGGTGTACTACTTCACCAATATCTCAGAAGAAAAGTTTCTAGATCTTCGTAATACTCAAGTAAAATGAAATTAAAAATGTAAATAATTTATAGAATATTTACTATGTTCAGGAACTATCTCATAAAGGAGAATTTTTGTACATCAAAATTATTTGCATACACTCTTGATTTTCATTATAATGGGTTTTCTACTTATAAAAAAAACAGTACATTTCAAAGTTATTAATTTAAAATAACTAACCTTTTTGGATTTGATGCATAACCTTCTTGTATCTGTCACTTTGATCATGTATTACCTATTAATACAAGTAAAAATTCCATTAAATTATATTAAAGGTTTTTTTCCTAGAATAGCATCATAGTAAATATCTCATCATATTCCTTTTTTTCAGAGAGTGTTTAATTTGAAATAGTTACATGGTTTATTTTAAGCATGTCATATAGTCTTTGATTATAGTGGAAAACATTCTAAAAGAAGTTAATGATCTTTAAGTTCATAATGCCACCAGATAATATTATCAGTTTAGTAACCCCATTAAAAATTTTTCACCTTTCATCATTATTTATCTTCATGTTATATTCCTTTGCTTTCAAGGTTTCACAGAAATTACTTACCATCTCTGTATATAACTCAAAGTCAAAATTATGTTTTAATTTTTGGAGTAATTGGTCATAGATACTATTATGTCACTCTGACTTCTAAATTCATTTATTCATAAATCTTTATTCTGCTCTTTTTATAGTTACCAGAGTCTTCCCCACCAAACTTGATTTATCTTTAATCTATTTTTTTTTCTCTTGGGGACAGGTAAATCACTAGGTCATTTTGCAGGGATGTTCAGCCTAGGATATATTTCAATCATTCACTTTCATTTTCTGTGTGTGATAACTTACACAGTTGCATCTTTCTGTAATAAATTCCTCCAATGGATCAGAAATAATTTTTTTCTCAGCAATTACATTTTTATGATTGCAACTGTAGGCATCTGTACTTTATCACTTTCAAGATCCAAGTTTGGCAGTGCACTGCAGAAAGTCTATTTATGCAGAATTGCAATGAAAAGAATTTACATCTCTATGTTGTATACTCTCTGAAGGAGATATAAACTGCTAAATCATGCTACAGTCATTACATAATGGAACTGTCTATAATCTTATTTACCACAAAATATAATTTTCTATGTGTCAGATTCATGTTGAATGTGAGCTAGAAGAATTAATTTAAAATACTTTAAGATAAGAACAATAACAAACTCCTTATAATGTTATCTCCTATGAGATAGAAGATCTTTTTTGGGGCAAAGGTTCAAATATATTTTCTGATGTAAATATATCCCATGTTTTCAAGTGGTGAATATAGAGTTAGATCAATAGTAATAAACATTATTCCTCTGGCTCCCACCTCTAGCTCTTATAGGACCTCTTAGCCTTTTCAAGGTTTCCACTTCGATAGTGTTTCACATCTATTTCTTGGAGTCCCTTAGGAATGGTTTTAATGTACTCTGTAATACTCATTGGGCCAAGCTGAAGAGTATCTGCTCAACTTTTTATCAGTCAGCATAAGCTAGGCTATGCTGTGATAAGACAACTCCCAAATCTCTGAGGCTTAACAAAACTTCGTTTCCTGCTCGAGCTACATTTTTTCCCCCCATTTCTTAAGGGATGCCTCCCCTTTATTTTATTTTTTAACATCTTTATTGGAGTATAATTGCTTTACAATGGTGTGTTAGTTTCTGCTATATAACAAATTAAATCAGCTATATGTATACATATATCCCCATATCCCCTCCCTCTTGCATCTCCCTCCCACCTTCCCTATCCCACCCCTCTGCGTGGTCACAAAGCACCGAGCTGATCTTCCTGTGCGATGTGGCTGCTTCCGACTAGCTATCTATTTTACATTTGGTAGTGTTTATATGTCAATGCTACTTTCTCAGTTCGTCCCAGCTTACCCTTCCCCCTCCCTGTGTCCTCAAGTCCATTCTCTACGTCTGCATCTTTATTCCTGTCCTGCCCCTAGGTTTGTCAAAACCATTATTTTTGTTGTTTTTTAGATTCCATATATATGTGTTAGGATACAGTATTTGTTTTTTTCTTTCTGACTTACTTCACTCTGTATGGCAGACTCTAGGTCCATTCACCTCACTACAAATAATTCAGTTTCATTTCTTTTTATGGCTAATATTCCATTGTATATATGTGCCACATCTTCTTTATCCATTCATCTGTCGATGGACACTTAGGCTGCTTCTATGTCCCGGCTATTGTAAATAGTGCTGCAATGAACATTGTGGTACTTGTCTCTTTTTGAATTATGGTTTTCTCAGGGTATATTCCCAATAGTGGGATTGTCAAGCTACATTTTTTTTTTTTTTTTTTTTTTGCGGTACGCGGGCCTCTTACTGCCGCGGCCTCTCCCGTTGTGGAGCACAGGCTCCGGATGCGCAGGGTCAGCGGCCATGGCTCACGGGCCCAGCCGCTCTGTGGCACGTGGGATCTTCCTGGACCGGGGCACGAACCCGTGTCCCCTGCATCGGCAGGCGGACTCTCAACCACTGCGCCACCAGGGAAGCCCCAAGCTACATTTTTAATGTGAGTTGGCTGGGGGTCTCTGCTTTAATACAGGCACTCAGGGACCCAGGCTAATGTAGATTCCATCTCAATATTTATTTCCACTATGGTTACAACAGGGAAAGGGAACATTATGAATCTTGCAAGGGCTCCTAAAATGTCCACCTGGATATGACATATGTCAGTTCCACTCACATTGCTTTTGTCAGAGAAAGTTATGTGGTCAGTGGGGATGCTAGATGTGTGATCTTGCCCTGTGCCCAGGGGAATGGGAATATTTGTGAACAGCCCTAAAAACTATTATCTTTCCATTGTCTCCTTTTTAAGGGTTCCTTGTTTGTTAACTTTGCATCTAACGACTAGTCACCTTTCCACCCTGATCACAGCTGACTTTATCAGGATGGGCAACTGTCTTATTGACAATTATAGGTTGACAAGAAGCCTGTGAGGCAATCTGTCATGAGAGCTCTGCCTCTGGGGGATGATGGTGAATTGATCCAATTGCCATCCTCTCTTTGGGGAATTGACTTTGGGGAGAGTTATGCAGTTACCTACCGTTAAACAGTTATATCATGTGCAAAGCTGAAAGACACACAGAAAGAAATAGAGACATGGAGGAAAGTTCTATTGGAGCAGTTTTCAAGTTTAGATCCACAAACTCCTGCTGTTGAGGGAGAGTAAGATTACCTAGTTACCATGGTTTTAATTGGATCTTTCCAATTTCTAAACCACAAACTAGTCTCAGAATAATACTCTAGCCTCTGTGGGGCCTCACAGTTTCCAGTTCCCTTGAGCATGGGCCGTGGTAGGCCCGATGCCTGTCTTCCTTATGTCATCAGATTCCCTGGCCTCCAATCTCCTCAGTGGCTGAAAGTTCAAAAGAAGTTCTGTTAGTAGCAGCAAGCCAGGGTTCTTATAATTGCCCTCACTTACTTATGCTAGAATGGAGATTTTCCTTCAAAGCTTCTCTGCTGCTCTTCTCTTCATCTCCAATTTTTGGAGTCTCTGAGGTTTGACTCACCAATGCCCCCAAAGCATCTATCCACCATGTTTTTCCATTTTGGCTGGTTGCATCTTATTGATGTGTGGAAGGTAACTGCCAATGATACCCATTTTAAGACTAGAAATGTACATGCCAAGGTCCCAATGCCTCTAAAGCTTCGAATCCTCAAGGTAGCAGAACTGGGCTCCTTCATAAGAGGGGAGAATACCTCTCTTCCTAACTGTGCTTCACTCTGTCATATGGGTCCCAATGAATCATGTACCTAGAATCACATAAAGTTGCTTATGAGAACAACCCCTTTCGGCTTTTCCCCTAATCTCCTTCCTCTCCTTGTCCAAGTGTCTGGATGGAAACTGTTAATCCTTACTCCTCTCAGCGCCATGTCCTTCTTTTCTCCCTGACTCCTATGCAGAACCTCTCTGCCATACTGCCCTCTCAGCATAATTTCTTTCTCCTCTCTTTTAGCCAAGGGAAAAAAAAAAATAGATGCCTTGATGCCCAAAGGGTTCATTTCTACAGAGAGATCTGATTGACTTCCGGGTAGCAGGGAGAGGACCTGCTTTGGCTTCTTAGCCTCCTAGAATATAATTTCCTTTGCTTCTTTCAGAAAATAATTCAAGTTTCATTTGTTTGTGGTTGATTTCTGTCATTTTTATGGGTCATTTTGAATGAGCATGATGCCATTTACTTATATTTCTTTGGTTTTATCTCCAAGCTTCTTTTTTTCATCCTTGCTGTTTTTTCTATCAATAGAATTTATGTCAGAATTAATCTTGAAGCTTCCAAGGAAATCTCAAAGACAAGTCTGCACACATATAGTGTTCTTGTAGATTATAATCAAATATTGGAGTTTTGACTATAATCTTAACAAGTAATCTTGAAAGTTAGTAAAGTAAATGTCTTTTAACTACTTATATGTCCAAGGCTTAATACGTATAAAGATGTTATTTTTACAGTAGGATGAAGAAATAAACTTAATTCTGCCTCTCTAATGCTTTACAGTTTAAGGTGATTCAGTATAGTTGATTCTAATAAAGCGAATTATTCAATTTCTGCATTCCTTTACTGCTAGAAAACTGCTCCCATGGGAAAGTTGTTAAGCTATAGTGTTCCTTGAGAAACAAATAGTTGAGAAAAAGGAAGCCACTTCTTAAATTAAAATAAAGATAAGAAAATCTGGTAGCTATTTGATTAAAATAGCACAAGTCCCATGGGAGTGTGTATGGTGAACATACAAGGGATGCCCCCACCACCAGAACGTGATAGCTTTGAACTTAGCTGTGGGCAGATGTCAGTCGTGGAACATGCTTCACCTCTCCTTAGCTTGCTTCCTAGGCCTCTTATTCTATCAGACTCTTTTTTTTTTTTTTTTTTTTTTTTTTTAGTACGTGGGCCTCTCACTGCTGCGGCCTCTCCCGTTGCGGAGCACAGGCTCCGGATACGCAGGCTCAGCGGCCATGGCTCACGGGCCCAGCCGCTCCGCGGCATGTGGGATCCTCCCGGACCAGGGCACGAACCCGTGTGCCCTGCATCAGCAGGCGGACTCTCAACCACTGCGCCACCAGGGAAGCCCTATTTTAAAGTCTATTTTTTCTGATATGAGAATTGCTACTCCAGCTTTCTTTTGATTTCCATTTGCATGGAATATCTTTTTCCATCCCCTCACTTTCAGTCTGTATGTGTCCCTAGGTCTGAAGTGTGTCTCTTGTAGACATTATATATACGGGTCTTGTATCCATTCAGCCAATTTGTGTCTTTTGGTGGGAGCATTTAATCCATTTACATTTAAGGTAATTATCAATATGTATTTTCCAATACCATTTGCTTAATTGTTTTGGGTTTGTTATTGTAGGTCTTTTCCTTCTCTTGTGTTTCTTGCCTAAAGAAGTTCCTTTAGCATTTGTTGTAAAGCTGGTTTGGTGGTGCTGAACTCTCTCAGCTTTTGTTTGTCTATAAGGGTTTTAATTTCTCCATCAAATCTGAATGAGATCCTTGCTGGGTAGAGTAATCTTGGTTGTAGGTTTTTCTCCTTCATCACTTTAAATATGTCCTGCCACTCCCTTCTGGCTTGCAGAGTTTCTGCTGAAAGATCAGCTGTTAACCTTATGGAGATTCCCTTGTGTGTTATTTGTTGTTTTTCCTTTGCTGCTTTTAATATATTTTTTTAATTTAATTTTTGATAGTTTGATTATTATGTGTCTTAGCGTGTTTCTCCTTAGATTTATCCTGTATGGGACTCTCTGTGCTTCCTGGACTTGATTGACTATATCCTTTCCCATATTAGGCAAGTTTTCAACTATAATCTCTTCAAATATTTTCTTAGTCTCCCTTTTTTTTTTCTATTCTTCTTCTGGGACCCCTGTAATTCGAATGTTGGTGCGTTTAATGTTGTTCCAGAGGTCTCTGAGACTGTCCTCAATTCTTTTCATTCTTTTCTCTTTATTCTTCTCAGCAGTAGTTATTTCCACTATTTTATCTTCCAGGTCACTTATCCATTCTTCTGCCACAGTTATTCTGCTATTGATTGTTTCTAGAGAATTTTTAGTTTTATTTATTGTGTTGTTCATCATTGTTTGTTTGCTATTTAGTTCTTTTGGGTCCTTGTTAAACGTTTCTTGTATTTTCTCCATTTGTTAACCTAGATTTTGTATCCTGTTTACTGTTGTTACTCTGAATTCTTATTTAGGTAGACTGCCTATTTCCTCTTCAATTTTTTGGTCTGGTGGGTTTTTACCTTGCTCCTTCTTCTACTGTGTATTTCTATGTCTTCTCATTTTGTTTAACTTACTGTGTTTGGGGTCTCTTTTTCTCAGCCTGCATGTTCGTAGTTCCCATTGTTTTTGGTGTCTGCCCCCAGTGGGTAAGGTTTGTTCAGTGGCTTGTGTATGCTTCCTGGTGGAGGGGATTCGTGCTTGTGTTCTGGTGGATGAAGCTGGATCTTGTCTTTCTTTTGGGCAGTGCTGCATCTGGTGTTGTGTTTTGGAGTGTCTGTGACCTTAGTATGATTTTAGGCAGCTTCTCTGCTAATGGGTGGGGTTCTGTTCCTCTTTTGCCAGTTGTTTTGCATAGGATGTCCAGCACTGTAGCTTGCTGGTCATTGAGTGGTGCTGGGTCTTAGCGTTGAGATGGAGATCTCTGGGAGAGCTTTTGCTGTTTGATATTACGTGGGGCCAGGAGGTCTCTGCTGGACCAATGTCCTGAACTTGGCTTTCCCACCTCAGAGGCTCAGGCCTGACAGCAGGCTGGAGCACCAAGACCCTGTCAACCACATGGCTCAGAAGAAAAGGGAGAAAAAAAAGAAAGAAAGAAAAAAATAATAATGTTAAATAAAGTTATTAAAATAAAAAAATATTAAAAATTAAAAAGTTAAAGAGTAATAAAAGAAAGAAGAGAGCAACCAAACCTATGAACAAATCCACCAATGATAACAAGCACTAAAAACTATAATGAAAACAAAAAAAACAAAAAATGGACAGAACCCAGGACAAATGGTAAAAGCAAAGCTATACAGACAGAATCACAGAAAGAAGCATACCCATAGATACTCACAAAAAGAGAAAAAGGAAAAGGGCAACTAAGTCAATAAACAAATCTACCAATGATAATAAGCTCTAAATACTAAAGGTAGATAAAGATAAAACCAAAAACAAAGTAGATGCAGAAAGCAAACCCCAAGTCTACAGTTGCTCCCAAGGTCCACCGCCTCAATTTTGGGATGATTCCTTGTCTATTCAGGTATTCCAGACATGCAAGCTACATCAAGTTGATTGTGGAGATTTAATCTGCTGCTTCTGAGGCTGGTGGTAGAAATTTCCCTTTCTCTTCTTTGTTCACACAGCTTCTGGGGTTCAGCTTTGGATTTGGCCCAGCCTCTGCATGTAGGGTGCCTGCGGGCATCTGTTCCCTGCCTTTTGGAAGTCTGAGGTCTTCTGCCAGCGTTCAGTAGGTGTTCTGTAGGAGTTGTTCCACATGTGGATGTATTTTTGGGGAGGAAGGTGATCTCCACGTCTTATTCTTTCACCATCTTGAAGGTCCCCCAGCAACAAAGCTTTTAAAGAGACAATATAAAGAACCTGGAGAGGAGGATAAGAGAGAGGGAGTAGCCCAGATGACCTCTGGGTTTCTGCCTTAGGCTAGAGGTGTCAGTGCCTGAGGTAAGAAACAGATGGAAGAAAGGCAGGTTGGTGGAAGAAGGTTTCCACTTTGGGTATGCTGTGTGAAGTGTCTATTGCCTATTAAATTGAATATTAACTCTTCCTTGACTTTCAGCACTTTTTGTATTTAAGCTACCACCTACTTCCTAGACTGATTTGTGAACCAATTTCCTGTTTTTACCCCGTAGTCTGCCAAACTTGACTGTCTGCTACTCTCAGACAAAAATAATTTCCATCTCTTCCCCTTTGTACATGGTCCCCTTCACCTGGCTCGCCTTCCCCTCTATCTGTCATGCCAGAAAACCATCTGTCTTTAATGGCTCTTTTTGGAAGCCCTACTTAATCCTTGTGAATGTTTATCATCTCTTCAGCACTTTCTTTTTACTTATAAGTTTAAGCAGTTATTCTGCCTTTTATATTGCAGCTAGTTGTGTACCCTTCATATCACCATACTGAAGCTTCTTTATCTTTATTTTCTAAATGGCTAGGATATTGTTTTGAACATAATATGTGCTCAATAAATGTTTATTGGCTTAAAAGGAAATAAAAGAAAATTGTATTTGGTTTGGGGGGAGTGCTGAATGTTAATCGAAGGATATGTATTTTCTGGGTTCTTAACATTTCAGTCTTTCCCAGTACTTTTGTGAACACAGTGAAAGTTGCTTTTGTAGGAAATAAGGAACAGTTGAAATTATCAATGACTTGAAGAAGGGTCTTTTGGACAACTTAATTTTCGGTATGTTTGGAGCAACTAGGGAAGCACACTTGAATTAGGAAAGATTAGAAAACCCTTTTATTTTTTGTTACTTTAAATTTCAATATATAAATATTACATACCCTTAAAATACACCTGGTTTTATGGAATCGTACATGTGCAGAATGAATAAAGTAGGGGATTTCTTCTTTTTATGTTACTCAAAGCCTCTAATTTAGGACTACTTCAGTGGGGAGCTCATTCTGTATCTGTGATGAAGCCTAATACAGATTTATAGACTGAAGAAAAGTGAATAAACCCAAGTTCTTTAAGAGATGCACACCTGAAGTCAAAGATTATCCATATTGGAGGGACCCCCTAAGGTCTGATAAAGAGGGAAAGGGATCAGTTGTGCACAGTGATAAAAGAAAGGCTAGCAAGATGTGGGCTTGGAGCCTATATTAGAATAATCTTTGCTGTAAATTCCAACTAAAATTTTTGTATTTGTAAAAATATAACTGATTTTGTATTGAAAAAAGAAATATGAATTACTTTACAAAATAACTTCAGGGCTAATTTTACTGTTTGCTGGTATTCCTTGAAGAGATGGGAGACTTTTTCAAATAACATATGCACCCTCCAACCCTTGGTGAGAATTATCTACTTTCAGGAGTCACAATCACCTATGGGAGTCAGTTAGATCCCTGTAGGTGATTTGGGGTAAAAAAAAGCTTTAGCTTTCTTTTTTTCCCCTCCAGGCTTACCAAGCCATATTTACTTTCTGAAATAAAATGAATCATTGAAAGCATCATGACTTTAGTTTAATCAATATTAAATAACTATTGTATGTTGGGGTATTTAAAAAGAAGACAGCTTAAACTTGAACAAGTTGCAATTGCATTTTTTTTTGATGGAAGCACAATGTTCTTATACAATGTTCTTTTCACATTTCTTACTTCTCTGGCATTTATTATAAGGAACGAAGCATTTCTGGAATGCTCATTTTAATTTCAAAGCTCAGGCTATTCTATGGAAAACATTTGGTGCTTGGAGGATCTAAAGAACAATAGAGGAATGTTCAGTGGGAAGCATCATGAATTGTGGCACTTAAAATAAATTCTGAAGGAAGATTTTAGACAATGATACTTATTGTTCGTTTTAGACAAAGGTTTTAAACAAGGTGCTATAATTTGTCTTTATCTGGGCAAGTATCTTTTAACTCTTGATATATAAATTAGATTGATAATAGCGAGATATCCGTCTTTTGGAATATGTGAAAGCCCATGTAATAAATCAGACTTATTATCATCTTTACATAATGCATGATAAAGACACATGGCCCTACTTGACTGCTGGTAAAGCACATAGAATGTGCTTTGTTAATTGACTTCATCACATTTAACACAGGGGACCCTAAGAGCAAGATATGGGTAGACCCAGAGAGAACATCTTTGACAAGGTTTCCATGGGGAATGGACTAGAAAACACACATTAAATGGCATCCAAATTTTGTGTCATGTTATGCATCTTAAAAAACACTTTATATTATTTAAACTTCATATAATCTTATAGGGTAATATGGTTATTCTCATTTTCCAAGAAAGGAAATAAAGGCTTGCTACAAGGAACTCCAGTCTGGGTTGTGAATATGGGAATAAAGCAAATTAGAATAAAGAAGAGGGTCTTTTGGACGGGGGAAGGGAATAGCAGAGCAGACAAAAACAATTTTCATCCACATATTTCCCCCATAGCTTGTAAGTTCTTTCTCAGTTCCTGGCTAAGAACTGGGTCCAGATAACCAAATAAACAAATACTTAATGCTCCATTAATAATAAACAAGCAAAATCTCCAGGGACTGCAGAGCAGGAAGGATTATGTATAGTCTGTTGTCACAGATGTGATGCATATTTGTTAAAAGCCTAGGCTATTTGATGACATGCGCCAGCCTAGCTTTCAATAAGAGTTTCAGGTCTTCTATTTTAAATACTGGATAAAAGTTTTTTTTTCTTTCTTCCTCTGCAATGGGGATCTTCCAGGTTTGCTTATGAAAATGTAAACCAAATTTTTTTCTTGGGATTCAAGGTTTAATTAAGAAATGGATATTTTTCACAATGTAATTTTGTATAAGGTTTTGTTTCCAAATATAAGTGCTTAATTTCTATCTCCAAACAATGCTCTTATCATGAGATTATCCTTTTAATTTTTTAAATAAAATTTTATTTATTTATTTATTTTTGGCTGTGTTGGGTCTTCATTGCTGTGAGTGGGCTTTCTCTAGTCGTGGCAAGTGGGGGCTACTCTTCGTTGCGGTGCATGGGCTTCTCATTGCAGTGGCTTCTCTTGTTGCGGAGCATGGGCTTTACGCGTGTGGGCTTCAGTAATTGTGGCACGCAGACTCAGTAGTTTTGGCCCGTGGCCTCTAGAGTGCAGGTTCAGTAGTTGTGGCACACAGGCTTAGGTGCTCTGTGGCATGTGGGATCTTTCCAGACCAGGGCTTGAACCCATGTCCCCTGCATTGGCAGGTGGATTCTTAATGACTGTACCACCAGGGAAGCCCCATGAGTTTATTCTTATTTTAAACAAATTTACAGAAGTAATACATGCTCATTATTAACATATTCAGGCAATTCAAAATATAGACATCAAAACGTCCCTCTGTTCAACTACCCCATTCATTAAGCCATTAATATAAGAAATATTTATTGAACAACTACTTTGTGATTGTTCGAGTGAGGGAGAACAAACCACATTTCCTGTTTTCATGGAGTTTACATTTTAGTATTAGAAGGATGCCATAAACATACATGAACAAATAAAAAATGTCAGGCTCTATAAATGTTCTGAAGAATTATAATGTGTAGTGAGGGGACAGAGTGGGAGAGGGTGGGGATTGGGGTGGTCAGGGAAGGCCTCTTGATAGGGCACTTTGAGGAGGACCTGATTGCTTGAGAGGCCAACTGATTTGCGGGGAGTGTGGGAGACAGGTAAAAGAGTTTACAGAGGGCCAGAATGTCGATCGTAGTAAGGATTTGGATTTTGTCCTTCTGAAGTAACCACTGTTTTACATGTTTCAGAGTGGTTCTGCACCCCCCGCCCCAACATTAGTAATCTCTATTCTTAACCTACATATATTAATACTTATTGACTTAATTATTATTATTTTTGCCTCCCTCTTAATATAGATTGCTGGCTACAAAGTGATATAAATAATCATTTGCTATATGTATATCAAATAATATATATTGAGTATTGTGTATTTTGCATTGGTCCAATAGTAAAACTTGGTGAGATTCAATCTCTATCCTCCCTTCCTTCCTCCCCTCCTCACTCCCCCCGTCCCTCCCTTCCTTCCTGTCTTTAGTTAGGAACTCTGTGGTCGCTGGTAATACTGCTCTTGGTGCCTTGACCTGACTTTTGGGAATGCACCAGTAGTGTTGGGAATGAATCATGTTATTAAGAAATACTTCCTTTTGTTCTGGGCTATGATATCCCAGGGCTGTGTTCCTCTCACAATTTGTCTAATGAGTGACTTGTATTTTTCCAATTTTAGGTTACTACACTTGTAAATTGTCCCCAGAATCCTTCCAACAGGAAAAAAGGACGTTCTAAAAGAGCCAGAGTCCTTCTAGCTTCTGTGGAGGAAGCAACTTGGAATTTATTAGACAAGGGAGAGAAGATTGCTCAAGAAGCCACAGTTTTAAAGGAAGAGCTTACTGGGGCACTTGAGGACGTTCGCAAAGAAAGTGAGTACTCTGGTCCTCTGCTCAGGAGCAAACCACTCCTGATGTTAGTTACCGAATTAGATTTGAGTGTTGTGTTCTAGTTGACTTGAGTTTAGTTAGTCTTTTGTAGAGCTCTGAGGAGCTAGCTGTTGGAGGCAGAGTGGCTCTTTAGACAGCTCCAAAACTCAGACCCCCCTCCTGGTTCTTCCTTTAGTTGTTCAGTTCCCCTCATGCCATAGTTTATCCATAATAAACAAAGAGAAATGTACAATTTTTGTCATAAAATGAGAAGTAACTAATGAGGCTGAAGACATATTTTCCCATACATAAACAAATTATAAAGTTCCTTGTAAACAGTTGGAGATGGAAGTTTCAGACCTGGCCACCTCAGAGGTACATTTTTTATTTTTTCATTATTCTGGAGGTTTAGATTTCCTAAACATAAAAATTGTTTTGCATAAACTATGTATAACTCATGTTGCTGCTATGTTAGCATTACATAATAAGGGGAAATGTAGTGGGGAGGGATAAATCAGGAGCTTGGGATGAACATAAACACACTACTATGTATAAGATAGATAACCAACAAAGACCTACTATATAGCATAGGGAACTCTACTCAATATTCTGTGATAACCTATATAAGAAAAGAATCTAAAAAAGAATGAATATATGCATAGGTATAACTGAATCACTTTGCTGTTCACCTGAAACTAACACAACATTGTAAATCAACTACACTCAAAAAAAAAAAACCACACACACAAAAATATTACATAATAAAAGTGTATATTTCACCTTTTGATATCTTGAACAGTTTTATTATAATGAATGTCTCATTTGAAGGCTATTTTATAAAGAACTGCACAATATTCTTTAGTTAATGGAATGATTTTATACATCAGCTTGCTGCTAGGAACTATTTTGAGAGGATAAGGAAGCAAATTTTCCTGTTCAGCTTTGTAAAAGAGACTGCGGGGTGTTCAAAATTTTCCTCTCCCCATCCCAAACATAACTTTATGAAAATCAGGAAATTTTTGCTAATTAACTAATTAAAATGAATATACTAGCCACAATAAACTTTACGTCAAATACAGGGGAGTTTTTTGCTATAGTTATGTATGATTTATATATTAAAGGGATTCTTTGGACAATATATAGAAAACAATAATGCCTAAGATATTTTGAAATAAATTCATCATTCCTCCCTGCTCCCTACCACCTCAGACCCACTCTTTCTCCTATCTTCTCTGCTTTGGTACCACCATCCACTTAGTTACCAAGTCAGTTAGACTCTTCATTTTTATTCTACCCTCTCTTCCAGTTAGCCTCCAAGTTCAACAAATTCTATCTCCTTTTGCTTCTCAGATCTGTTCTCTCATCTCCATTCCTAATGTTGCCTTCTGAATTCTGGATTACTGCCTTAGCCTTGTCCTATACCAAAGCCAAACATGTTTTTTAAAAATGAAAATATACTCATTTTACTTCCCTGCTTAAAATCATTTTAGTAACCTTTGAAGGATTAGGGGACTGTCTTTCTGGATAAAGTTCAAACTTTTAAACCACAACATTCCATGATTTGGCTTCTACTATCCTCTCCCTTCTCATTTCCTGATTCTGTTCCCCTCTCAAACTTTCTTCCAAGTAAGGACTCATAGCATCTTGAATGGTACATATTGATTTATGCTTCTCTGCCTGTTACCAGGGATTCCCTTCACCTGGATTGCCCTTTTCACTCAGCCAGTTCTTACGTAGCAAAACTCAGCCCAGGTCATCTTTCACAGGAAGTGTTTACTGACACCTTGATGCTGATATAGATGCCCTTCTTCTATGTCCTGACAGACTAGGCATCCCTCTTTCATAGCACTTACCACCCCACACACCAGACATTGATTATTTGTTCAATAAATGTAGACTCAATTTCTTGCATTTTTTTTTGGCCACACCACGTGGCATGTGGAATCTTTGTTCCCCGAATAGGGATTGAACCCATGCTCCCTGCAGTGGAAGTGCAGAGTCTTAACCACTGGCCGGCCAGGGAAGTCCCTAAACTCAGTTTCTTCAAGGTGGCAAGCACCAAGCCTATTTGATTAGCAATCCCTGACATATACCAGACACCTGATAAATGTTTATTAAATAAAAAAGGAATCTAAGCATCATTTTATCATTTTATATTATAAACATTTATAATAGTTTTATCTTTGCTTTTATGAAAAATTATCTCTCATGGTTCCTTTGCTAAGTCTTTGGAAGGAATATGAACCCTATTTGGTACTGCTTTTCTCAGAAAATGTGATCTATTTGACAATATTGTTTCCACAAGCCACGTGGCGATAAATTTGTAAGCCATTGGTCTTTCTTAGAAGGGAACAATAATTGTAATAATTGTCAAGAAATGGTATTTGCTTGTTTTAAAAAAAAGCAATCAACGCTTTTAGCTCAATAAAAGCAAATTATTTTAAGGAAAAGTTCTCAAAGAGAAGTCTTTCGATTCTAGGATTATGCAGTGTGTCCTTCACTATGTTCTGTTATAATGTGTGAAATACATATATATGGCATATGCTGTATACACAACAAATACATTTGGTTAAAGATCACCAAGTGCTTTATACTCTGAATCTTTTTGACAAGCTGCCAAATTGAACTACCGCCACTAGAGTGTAGGAAGAAAGCAGTGAAATGGCAAGTGGTTCTGGAATTTGGGGAATGGCCAATGCTTATCCTATGGTTAGCAGAGATGATGACAGTAAGAGCACTGTTCTCTAAAACTTGGAAGGAATTTTAGCTCAGTGGTGGAGTTGAAGTATCAGGAGAATGAGTTCTGATCCAAGCAATTCTGTATGATGCTGGAAACATAGTTTAAAATTTTCCTGCTTTCATTCTTTTTTTTCCTTTTTTTTTAAGGGCTTTGTCTAGTGGTATAATGTGAAGGACTAGTAAAGAGCAAATGATAAGTTTAATGCATTTGAAAAAGTGAAAAATATTGGAAGTAGAGGATATTTTTATCTATATATATATTGACTTATTTTCAAGAAGAAGAATTTTGAGAGTAATTTAGAATTTTTTTCTAATAAAAATATAGTGTAATTTGTATAGCCTTATTATAGGATTCTCTTTTATTCTGTTTTACTGCCTTTACTGGATTTAGAGAGTCAAAGTGATAAATAAAATGGGCATTTGGTTACCTAAAGAATATGCTTGTAGAAGATAGGTATGGATAGTATTGCGGGGTGGCGGGGGGGAATGGTGAAAGGAAAGGTGAAACTGTCAAGATCCAGAAAACGTCCACGTAGTGATTATATATGGTCACTCATGGTCTTATACAATGGTTAAGTATTAAATCTGGTATTTATTTAAATAGTTTTAGCATATTCACAATACAGTTATCTAGGAATTAGCTAAGAATTATTTATAATGTCTAGAGTATATATTTTGCCTATAGCATATTTACTACCTTTGTGTAGCCTCTGCTCCCCTACAGCAGACATTGCTTCTAAGTCACACAATTGCTTATACAATATGTATAGTTTTTTAGTGGTTTATTGAGAATGACATATATACAAAAAGTGCATATATTATCATGAACAACTCAATACATTTTCATTGTGAATACACTAATGTAACCTCCACCTAGATCAAGAAATAGCACATTACTAGAACCCTAGAAGCAACCCCTGTGCCACTTACTACTCCCTCACCTCACAAGTACCATTATCCTGGTTATTACATAAGTTAGTTTTTTTCCCTTCTTTTTGAACTTTATGTAAGTGGGATCATACAGTATGTCGTCTCTTGAGCCTGGCTTCTTTTGCTCAATGTGTCTTACCATATAGTAGTTCATTTGTTTTCATTGATGAATAGTTCATAGTTATTTATCCACTCTACCGTTGATGGATATTTGAGTTGTTTCCAGTTTTTGGCTTTAGTATACATTGCTATTATGTATGCATTACTCTCGGTGCATGAATGTAGACATTCCTGTTGGGTTTATACCTAGGAAAGAAATTCTGGGTCATAAGGTATACACTCAGCTTTAATAGATGGTACCAAGCAATTTTCCAGAGTGGATTTTCCAATTGACACCCTCATCAGTAAAGGTATAAGAATTCCAGTGGTTCTATATTCTTGCTCACTTGGTGTTAACAAGTGTCAGTGTTTTAATTTAAAGTGTGTGTGGTGGTATCCCATTACAGTTTTTTTCTTTATTTTATTTTTTAATTGAAGTATAGTTGATTTGCAGTGTTGTGTTAGCTTCTGGTGTACAGCACAGTGATTCAGTTATACATATATATTCTTTTCATATTCTTTTCCATTATGGTTTATTACAGGATATGAATATAGTTCCCTGTGCTATATAGTAGGACCTTGTTGTTTATCTATTTTAGATATAGTAGTTTGTATCTGCTAATCCCCAAATCCTAATTTATCCCTCCCCCACCCTCTTTCCCCTCTGGCAACCATAAGTTTGATTTTGAGATCTGTGAGTGTGTTTCTGTTTTGTAAATAAGTTCATTTGTATCACTTTTTTATTAGATTCCACATATAAGTGATATCATATGGTATTTGTCTTTCTCTTTCTGACATGTCACTTAGTATGATAATCTCTAGGTCCATCTATATTGCTGCAAATGGCATTATTTCATTCTTTTTTTATGGCTGCCATTATATATACATACTACCTCTTCTTTATTCATTCACCTGTTGATGGACAGTTAGGTTGTTTTCATGTCTTGCCTATTGTAAATAGTGCTGCTATGAACATTGGGGTGCATGTATCTTTTTTTTAAAAAAACATTTATGTATTTATTTGGCTGCGCCAGGTCTTCATTGTGGCATGTGGGATCTTTTAGTTGTGGCATGCAGGATCTAGTTCCCTGACTAGGGATCGAACCCAGTACCCCTACATTGGGAGAGCTGAGTCTTAGCCACTGGACCACCAGAAAGTACCAGGGGTGCATGTATCTTTTTGAATTAGAGTTTTTTCTGGTTGTATGCCCAGGAATGGGATTGCTGGATCACCTGGCAACTCTATTTTTAGTTTTTTTAAGAAATCTCCATACTGTTTTCCAGAGTGGCTGCACCATTTACATTCCCACCAACAGTGTGGGAGGGTTCCCTTTTCTCCACACCCTCTCCAGCATTTGTTATTTATTTTTTAAAAGTAATTTATTTATTTACTTTTATTTTTGGCTGCGTTGGGTCTTCATTGCTTCACATGGGCTTTCTCTAGTTGCGGCGAGTGGGGGCTACTCTTCATTGTGGTGTGTAGGCTTCTCATTGAGGTGGCTTCTCTTGTTGTGGAGCACGGGCTCTAGGTGCATGGGCTTCAGTAGTTGTAGCACACAGGTTCAGTAGTTGTGGCACATGGGCTTAGTTGCTCTGTGGCATGTGGGACCTTCCTGGACCAGGGATTGAACCCTTGTCTCCTGCATTGGCAGACGGATTCTTAACCACTGTGCCACCAGCATTTGTTATTTGTAGACTTTTAAATGATGGCCATTCTGACCTGTGTGAAGGTAGTTTTGATTTGCATTTCTTTAATAATTAGCGATGCTGAGCATCTTTTCATGTGCCTATTGGCCATCCATATGTCTCTTTGGAGAATGTCTGTTTAGGTCTTCTGCCCATTTTTTGATTGGGTTGTTTGTTTTTTTGTTGAGTTGTGTGAGCTGTTTGTATATTTTGGAAATTAATCCCTTGTCGATTGCATTGTTTGCAAATATTTTCTCCCAGTCTGTAGGTTGTCTTTTCGTTTTGTTGATGGTTTCCTTTGCTGTGCAAAAGCTTATAAGTTTGATTAGGTCCCATTTGTTTATTTTTGCTTTTATTTCTATTGCCTTGGGAGACCCATTGCAGTTTTAATTTGTTCTTGTTATGAGTCTTTTTTTAGTTGTAGATATTAAAAAATCTTCTCCCTTTCATTAATTTAAGCATTTTTGATATTCAGAAGTAATTTTGATAAATTCAAGTTAATCATTTTATTCCTCTATGGGTAGAGATTTTTCTGTTTTGTAAAAAATTTTGCCTATTACGAAGTGAGGAAGATATCCTTTTGTATTGTTATCTAGAGGCTTTATTGTTTTACCTTTACAATCCATCTGGAAATAAATTTTTATGAATGGTATGAATTAGGGATCATGATTCACTTTTTTTTCATATGGAAATAAAATTAATCCAATATCATATAGATGCATATGGAAGTTTCTTGGTTCCAGTACCATTTATTGAAAAAAACACTCACAACCCTACTCTTCCTCAATTGAATCACTTTTGCACCTTTACTGAAAATCAGTTGACAATATCTGTGTGAGTCTCCTTTGGAACTCTCTTCTGTTCCATCGATTCACATACCCTTATAGCAATAACACATTGTCTTGATTACTGTATATCATAGTAAGTATTGAAATAAAAATTATTTTGATTTGGCTATTCTAGGTCCCTTGCATTTCCACAAAATTTTGGAATCAACTTCTCAATTTCTACAAAAAAGCCTGCTGGGATTTCGATTGGGATTAAATTGGATCTATAGATCAATTTGTGCTGAACTGACATTTTAATAGTAATGAGTCTTCTGATTCAAAAACATGTAATTCATTTTTTAAATGATATTGTAAATGGTACTTTAAAACATTTTAATTTTAAATCTATCTTCAAATTCATGATACTTTTTTCCTTACTTCTCTAGTCTATTTTTAAGTCCATCCAGTGAATTTTTCACTTTGTTGTGCATTTTTATTTCTTTAATTTTCATTTGTTTTTTAAAAATAGTTTTTATATCTGTGAAAATAGTTTTCTTTAATTTCTTTCCAAATTCTAGTTCCCTGCTGAAATTTTGTCTTGCCATTACTTTTCTTGAACATCTCCATTACAGTTAATTTCTGTATCTGACATGTCCAATATGTGGCTCTCCTGTAGGTTTGTTTCTATTGTCTGTTTTTTCCTTTTGGTTTTTAAAGTAACTGATTTTGTCTCCTGGTGTCTTGGATAGTTTTTGATCAAATGCTGGGCATTGTGGATGAAAATTTTAGAATTAATTTTTAAAGATTATTCTATTTCTAGCCAGCCCTCACTCTTGGATGTAGCATCTCAGAGGTCTCAATTGAAAGCATAAGATATTTAACAGGACATTTCATCTTAGGCAGTCTCAGAACTCCAATTTTATCTCTCTGACTTCCTGAAGGAGAGAAAAATTCTTTGCTTAACATCTCATTGTCTCAGCTGCCATTTTTTGGGCTTCTCTCTTGTTCAGTCTCTCTGCCATTTGGTTTCTTATAATCGTATACAAAAAAGTCAACTTCAGGTGGATTTAGGATCTAAAAATTAAAAACTCAGTGAAAAATAAGGGTGAATATTTTTAAGGCTTTGGATGTTCAACAGGATTTATTAAACATGAAACAAAAAACTATAAAGAAAAGACTGACATTTTATTATACCAAAATTAAGAACTTTCTTACATCAAAAAAATTTTTAAAGAAAATGAAAAGACACTCTTAGAAAAGATATTGGCATAAACACAACAAGGGATTAATAACAAGAACACATAAGGAACTCTCATAGATCAAAAAGAAAAGCAAAAGAAAAATGGACATGCAAAGGTTTTTACGGAAGAATAAGCACCAACAAAAATACAGAAATGTTCAACCTCATTAATGATCAGGGACATGCAAGTGAGATACCATTTTATACAATTCAACTGGCAAAAATTTAAAAGTCTAACGTGTTACAAAGACTTTGAAGCAATAGTATCTTTAATACATTGCTTATGGGAATGTAAATAGGTACAATTACTTTGAAAAACAGTTTTGGTATATCACTTTAGTCAAATGCCAAAGTTCCATTTACATATGGGTATGTTTCTGAACTCAAATCAATTATATTTCTGGTGTTGTGAGTGTGTAGAAATGCAGTTGTCATTTTAAGATTGGCACTTCTTGAGGTATTACCTCTGAAATGAAACTTTGGATAGTAATTTTAAAAAGAGGGAAACATTTGAGACATGCAAACACACATGGCCTGTTTCTTTGGGATCCTTATAATGGTAAGATTATGGTACTTTATTTGGCTTATGTTAGAAACAGATTTTACAAAAGTGATGTGACACAGTATATGGCATTTGCTGTTAATATACAAAATTGCAAAGAACAAAGAATTGTTTTAACAGAGATTATACATACTTTCTATTCATAAACATTTAGGAATATGTGCTGTTCTCAGGTCTCTAATTCTAAAGATGCTACTTTTTCTAATATATAGAAAGATAAGTATAGTGATATATGGTCTATTGTGGCAGCTGGGATAACTACAGTTTGAAGTTTTGTTAACATCATGAACTGCCTTTCATAATAAATTCTAGAGATAATTAATAAACAAAGATATTATTAGTTTTGCTGTTTGGAAAAAAGATAACTAACCATCTGGATTTAGCAAAAGTCTTAAAGATTTGTCAGTTAAATCAGAGTCTTTTTCCTTAGAACATTTAAAAATAATATTTAGTTTTCTCACGTAAACATTAACTGCTTTATCTTAATAATTACACATTTTTAGATTCTTAGTAAAAATTACACATTTTTAGATATAAAAGTATGGGGCCCTTAATGTATAAAGGGATAATTAATTTGAGATTTCAAGAGTGTTCAGAGAAAGGTTACAATTCAACTCTTTTGTATATTGCCATACAAACCAAGGTGCCTACACAGGTGGAGCACAGCACCTATCAAATCCCCATATATTGATACTTTGGTTTAAATTTTCTGGAGCTGGAACGTGTAGTCTAACATCAGTAGTCTTGGCAGGTTGTGCCTACCAGAGCCAGCCGTTGGAAACATGTATTGTGCTCTTCGTATTTATGTATGTCAGATGGGAGCGGACTTGCAAATTTGTTGGAATCCTGCCACTGCTAAAATATTTCCCCATCTATTTTTTTTAAAACATCTTTATTGGAGTATAATTGGTTTACAATGGTGTGTTAGTTTCTGCTTTATAACAAAGTGAATCAGTTATACATATACATATGTTCCCATATCTCTTCCCTCTTGCATCTCCCTCCCTCCCACCCTCCCTATCCCATACCTCTAGGTGGTCACAAACCACTGAGCTGATCTCCCTGTGCTATGCGGCTGCTTCCCACGAGCTATCTATTTTACGTTTGGTAGTGTATATATGTCTGTGCTACTCTCTCATTTTGTCACAGCTTACCCTTCCCCCTCCCCATATCCTCAAGTCCATTCTCTAGTAGGTCTGTGTCTTTAGTCCCTTCTTACCCCTAGGTTCTTCATGACTTTTTTTTTTTCTTATATTCCATATATATGTGTTAGCATCCGGTATTCGTTTTTCTCTTTTTGACTTACTTCACTCTGTATGACAGACTCTAGGTCCATCCACCTCACTACAGATATCTCAATTTCGTTTCTTTTTATGGCTGAGTAATATTCCCTTGTATATATGTGCCACATCTTCTTTATCCATTCATCCAATGATGAACACTTAGGTTGCTTCCATATCCTGGCTATTGTAAATAGAGCTGCAATGAACATTTTGGTACATGACTCTTCTTGAATTATGGTTTTCTCAGGGTATATGCCCAGTAGTGGGATTGCTGGGTCATATAGTAGTTCTATTTTTAGTTTTTTAAGGAACCTCCATACTGTTCTCCATAGTGGCTCTATCAATTTACATTCTCACCAACAGTGCAAGAATGTTCCCTTTTCTCCACACCCTCTCCAGCATTTATTGTTTCTAGATTTTTTGATGATGGGCATTCTGACCGGTGTGAGATGATATATCATTGTAGTTTTGATTTGCATTTCTCTAATGATTAATGATGTTGAGCATTCTTTCATGTGTTTCTTGGAAATCTGTATATCTTCTTTGGAGAAATGTCTATTTAGGCCTTCTGCCCATTTTTGGATTGATTGTTTTCTTGTTATTGAGCTGCATGAGCTGCTTGTAAATCTTGGAGATTAATCCTTTGTCATTTGCTTCATTTGCAAATATTTTCTCCCATTCTGAGGGTTGTCTTTTGGGCTTGTTTATGGTTTCCTTTGCTGTACAAACGCTTTGAAATTTAATTAGGTCCCATTTGTTTATTTTTGTTTTTAATTTCCATTTCTCTAGGAGGTGTGTCAAAAAGGATCTTGCTGTGATTTATGTCATAGAGTGTTCTGCCTATGTTTTCCTCTAAGAGTTTGATAGTTTCTGGCCTTACATTTAGGTCTTTAATCCATTTTGAGTTTATTTTTGTGTATGGTGTTAGGGAGTGTTCTAATTTCATACTTTTACATGTAGCTGTCCAGTTTTCCCAGCACCACTTATTGAAGAGGCAGTCTTTTCTCCACTGTATATTCTTGCCTCCTTTATCAAAGATAAAGTGTCCATATGTGCATGGGTTTATCTCTGGGCTTTCTATCCTGTTCCATTGATCTATATTTCTGTTGTTTTTCCTTTTTGCAGTACACGGGCCTCTCGCTGTTGTGGCCTGTCCTGTTGTAGTGCACAGGCTCCGAACACGCAGGCTCAGTGGCCATGGCTCATGGGCCCAGCCGCTCCGCGGCATGTGGGATCTTCCCAGACCGGGGCACGAACCTGCGTCCCCTGCATCGGCAGGTGGACTCTCAACCACTGCGCCACCAGGGAAGCCCTATATTTCTGTTTTTGTGCCAGTACCATACTGTCTTGATTACTGTAGATTTGTGGTATAGTCAGGGAGCCTGATTCCTCCAGCTCCATTTTTCATTCTCAAGATTGCTTTGTCTCTTCAGGGTCTTTTGTGTTTCCAAACAAATTGTGAAATTTTTTTTTCTTGTTCTGTGAAAAATGCGGTTGGTAGTTTGATAGGGATTGCATTGAATCTGTAGATTGCTTTGGGTAGTAGAGTCATTTTCACAATGTTGATTCTTACAATACAAGAACATGGTATATCTCTCCATCTGTTTGTATCATCTTTAGTTTCTTTCATCAGTGTCATAATTTTCTGCATACAGGTCTTTTGTCTCCTTAAGTAGGTTTATTCCTAGATACTTTATTCTTTTGGTTGCAATGGTCAATGGGAGTGTTTTCTTCATTTTGCTTTCGGATTTTTCATCATTAGTGTATAGGAATGCCAAAGATTTCTGTGCATTAATTTTGTATCTTGCTACTTTACCAAATTGATTGATTAGCTCTAGTAGTTTTCTGGTAGCACCTTTAGGATTCTTTATGTATAGTATCGTGTCATCTGCAAACAGTAACAGCTTTACTTCTTCTTTTCCGATTTGGATTCCTTTTATTTCTTTTTCTTCTCTGATTGCTGTGACTAAAACTTCGATAACTATGTTGAATAATAGTGGTGAGAGTGGGCAACTTTGTCTTGTTCCTGATCTTAGTGGAAGTGGTTTCAGTTTTTCACCATTGAGGACGATGTTGGCTGTGGGTGTGTCATATATGGCCTTTATTATGTTGAGGTAGGTTCCCTCTATGCCTACTTTCTGGAGGGTTTTATCATAAATGGGTGTTGAATTTTGTCGAAAGGTTTCTCTGCATCTATTGAGATGATCATATGGTTTTTCTCCTTCAATTTGTTAATATGGTGTATCACGTTGATTAATGTGTGTATATTGAAGAATCCTTGCATTCCTGGAATAAACCCCACTTGATCATGGTGTAGGATCCCTTTAATGTGCTGTTGGATTCTGTTTGCTAGTATCTTGTTTAGGATTTTTGCATCTATGTTTATCAGAGATATTGGCCTGTAGATTTCTTTCCTTGTGACATCTTTGTCTGGTTTTGGTATCAGGTTGATGGTGGCCTCCTAGAATGAGTTTGGGAGTGTTCCTCCCTCTGCTTTATTTTGGAAGAGTTTGAGAAGGATAGGTGTTAGCTCTTCTCTAAATGTTTGATAGAATTCGTCTGTGAAGCCCTCTGATCCTGGGCTTTTGTTTGTTGGAAGATTTTTAATCACAGTTTCAATATCAGTGCTTGTGATTGGTCTGTTCATATTTTCTATTTCTTCCTGTTTCAGTCTCGGCAGGTTGTGCATTTGTAAGAATTTGTCCATTTCTTCCAGGTTTTCCATTTTATTGGCATAGAGTTCTTGTAGTAATCTCTCATGATCCTTTGTAGTTCTGAAGTGTCAGTTGTTACTTCTTTTTCATTTCTAATTCTATTCATTTGAGTCTTCTCCCTTTTTTTCTTGATGAGTCTGGCTAATGGTTTATCAATTTTGTTTATCTTCTCAAAGAACCTGGTTTTAGTGTTATTGATCTTTGCTATCATTTCCTTCATTTCTTTTTCATTAATTTCTGATCTGATCTTTATGATTTCTTTCCTTCTGCTAACTTTGGGGTTTTTTTGTTCTTCTTTCTCTAATTGCTTTAGGTGAAACATTAGGTTGTTTATTTGAGATGTTTCCTGTTTCTTAAGGTAGGATTGTATAGCTATAAACTTCCCTCTTAGAACAGCTTTTGCTGCATCCCATAGGTTTTGGGTTGTCATGTCTCCATTGTCATTTGTTTCCAAGTATTTTTTGATTTCGTCTTTGATTTCTTCAGTGATCTGTTGGTTATTAAGTAGTGTATTGTTTAGCCTCCATGTGTCTGTAGTTTTTACACATTTTTTCCTGTAATTGATATCTAGGCTCATAGTGTTGTGGTCGGAAAAGATACTTGATACAATTTCAATTTTCTTAAATTTACCAAGGCTTGATTTGTGACCCAAGATATGATCTGTCCTGGAGAATGTTCCATGGGCACTTGAGAAAAATGTGTATTCTGTTGTTTTTGGATGGAATGTCCTATAAATATCAATTAAGTCCATCTTGTTAAATGTATCATTTAAAGCTTGTGTTTCTTTATTCATTTTCATTTTGTGTGATCTGTCCATTGGTGAAAGTGGGGTGTTAAAATCCTGTACTATGATTGTATTACTGTCAATTTCCCCTTTTATGGCTGTTAGCATTTGTCTTATGTATTGAGGTGCTCCTATGTTGGGTGCATAAATATTTACAATTGTTATATCTTCTTCTTGGATCAATCCCTTGATTGTTATGTAGTGTCCTTCTTTGCCTCTTGTAATAGTCTTTATTTTAAAGTCTATTTTTTCTGATATGAGAATTGCTATTCCAGCTTTCTTTTGATTTCCATTTGCATAGAATATCTTTTTCCATCCCCTCACTTTCAGTCTGTATGTGTCCCTAGGTCTGAGGTGGGTCTCTTGTAGATAGCATATATATGGGTCTTGTTTTTGTATCCATTCAGCCAGTCTGTGTCTTTTGGTGGGAGCATTTAATCCATTTACATTTAAGGTAATTATCTAAATGTATGTTCCTATTCCCATTTTCTTAATTGTTTTGGGTTTGTTATTGTAGGTCTTTTCCTTCTCTTGTGTTTCCTGCCTAGAGAAGGTCCTTTAGCATTTGCTGTAAAGCTGGTTTGGTGGTGCTGAATTCTCTCAGCTTTTGCTTGTCTGTAAAGGTTTTAATTGCTCCATCAAATCTGAATGAGATCCTTGCTGGGTAGAGTAATCTTGGTTGTAGATTTTACTCCTTCATCACTTTAAATATGTCCTGCCACTCCCTTCTGGCTTGCAGAGTTTCTGCTGAAAGATCAGCTGTTAACCTTATGGGGATTCCCTTGTGTGTTTTTTGTTGTTTTTCCCTTGCTGCTTTTAATATGTTTTATTTGTATTTAATTTTTGATAGCTTGATTAATGTGTGTCTTGGCGTGTTTCTCCTTGGATTTGTCCTGTTGGGACTCTCTGTGCTTCCTGGACTTGATTAACTATTTCCTTTCCCATATTAGGCAAGTTTTCAACTATAATCTCTTCAAATATTTTCTCAGTCCCTTTCTTTTTCTATTCTTCTTCTGGGACCCCTATAATTCGAATGTTGGTGCATTTAATGTTGTCCCAGAAGTCTCTGAGACTGTCTTCAGTTCTTTTCATTCTTTTATCTTTATTCTGCTCTGCAGTAGTTATTTCCACTATTTTGTCTAACAGGTCACTTATCCGTTCTTCTACCTCTGTTGTTCTGCTATTGATCCCTTCTAGCGTATTTTAAATTTCATTTATTGTGTTGTTCGTCATTGCTTCTTTCCTCTTTAGTTCTTCTAGGTCCTTGTTAAATGTTTCTTGCATTTTCTCTATTCTATTTCCAAGATTTTGGATCATCTTTACTATCATTATTCTGAATTGTTTTTCAGGTAGACTGCCTATTTCCTCTTCATGTGTTAGGTCTCGTGGGTTTTTACCTTGCTCCTTCATCTGCTGTGTGTTTTTCTGTCTTCTCATTTTGCTTATCTTACTGTGTTTGGGGTCTCCTTTTTTTTGCAGGCTGCAGGTTCGTAGTTCCTGTTGTTTTTGGTGTCTGTCCCCAGTGGATAAGGTTGTTTCAGTGGATTGTGTAGGCTTCCTGGTGGAGGGGACTAGTGCCTGTGTTCTGGTGGAGGAGGCTGGATCTTGTCTTTCTGGTGGGCAGGTCCATGTCTGGTGGTGTATTTTGGGGTGTCTGTGGACTTATGATTTTAGGCAGCCGCTCTGCTAATGGGTGGGGTTGTGTTCCTTTCCTGGTAGTTGTTTGGCATAGGGTGTCCAGCACTGTAACTTGCTGGTCGTTGAGTGAAGCTGGGTCTTGGTGTTGAGATGGAGATCTCTGGGAGATTTTTGCCATTTGATATTACGTGGAGCTGGGAGGTCTCTTGTGGACCAATGTCCTGAACTTGGCTCTCCCACCTCAGAGGCACAGCCCTGATGCCTGGCTGGAGCACCAATAGCCTTTTATCCACACAGCTCAGAATAAAAGGGAGGAAAAAAAAGAAAGAAAGAAAGAGGATAAAATAAAGATAAAATAAAATAATGTCATTAAATTAAAAAATAAATAATTATCAAGAAAAATATTTTTTTTAAAAAGTAAAGATACAAACAAACAAACTAAAAAAACCCAGAAATAAAACCATTGGATAGAACCCTAGGATAAATGGTGAAAGCAGAGCTATACAGACAAAATCTCACACAGAAGCATATACATATACACTCACAAAAAGAGGAAAAGGGGAAAAAATAATATATCTTGCTCCCAAAGTCCACCTCCTCAATTTGGGATGATTTGTTGTCTATTCAGGTATTCCACAGATGCAGGGTACCTCAAGTTGATTGTGGAGATTTAATCTGCTGTTCCTGAGGCTGCTGGGAGAGATTTACCTTTCTCTTCTTTGTTCTCACAGCTTCCGGGGCTCAGCTTTGGATTTGGCCCCGCCTCAGCGTGTAGGTTGCCTGAGGGCGTCTGTTCTTCGCTCAGACAGGACGGGTTTAAAGGAGCTGCTGATTCACGGGCTCTGGCTCATTCAGGCCAGGGCAAGGGAGGGGTGCGGATGCTGGGTGAGCCCGCAGCGGCAGAGGCTGGCGTGACATTGCACCAGCCTGATGCGCACTGTGCGTTCTCCCGGGGAAGTTGTCCCTGGATCACGGGACCCGGGCAGTGGAGGGCTGCACAGGCTGCCGGGAGGGGAGGTATGGAGGGTGACCTGTGCTTGCATACAGCCTTCTTGGTGGCAGCAGCGGCAGCCTTAGCGTCTCATGCCCGTCTCTGGGGTCCGCGCTGTTAGCCGCGGCTGGCGCCCGTCTCTGGAGCTCCGTGAAGCGGTGCTCTTAATCCCCTCTCCTCGTGCACCAGGAATCAAAGAGGGAAGGAAAAGTCTCCTGCCTCTTCGGCAGGTCCAGACTTTTCCTCAGACTCCTCCCGGCTAGCTGTGGCGCACCAGCCCCCTTCATGCTGTGTTCAGACCGCCAACCCCAGTCCTCTCCCTGCACTCCGACCGAAGCCCAAGCCTCAGCTCGCAGCCCCGCCCGCCCCGGCGGGTGAGCAGACAAGCCTCTCGGGCTGGTGAGTGCCGGTCGGCACCGATCCTCTGTGCGGGAATCTCCCTGCTTTGCCCTCCGCACCCCTGTTGCTGCGCTCTCCTCCGCGGCCCCGAAGCTTCCCGCCTCCGCCCGCCACAGTCTCCGCCCGCAAAGGGGCTTCCCAGTGTGTGGAAACCTTTCCTCCTTCACAGCTCCCTCCCACTGGTGCAGGTCCCGTCCCTATTCTTTTGTCTTTGTATTTTCTTTTTTCTTTTGCCCTACCCAGGTACGTGGGGAGTTTCTTGCCTTTTGGGAGGTCTGAGGTCTTCTGCCAGTGTTCAGTAGGTGTTCTGTAGGAGTTGTTCCACGTGTAGATGTTTTTCTGATGTATCTGTGGGGAGGAAGGTGATCTCTGCGGCTTACTCTTCCGCCATCTTCCTCAACCTCCCTATCTATTTTTAATTGTGGGCCTCCACCAAGGCCACCATGCGCCAATAAATGAGGAGCTTTTTAATCCATCAGGGGTCCTCTAATTCATATAGCTCTTCTCAAATATGGGCTATGGTATTTTATACTAAAAGAAATGCTATGCTATCTAGTCTACTAATGTAGGTGCCTAACGGCATGTTTGTAAAGCTTAGGCCAGCAGCAGCTGACAACTTGCCCCACTTTGCATGGCTCATGAGTATTTCTAGCAGGGTAGATGATGTGGCTTGTAGCTAGGGGACTATCTCCCTTCCCAGTGAGAAGTAAACAAGGAAAATGTACGCATTCCTCTTGTGCATAATATATGTATTCAGGGTATTTAAAAAAGTTATCCCTCTTTCTACATTTCCATAGTTCTTTATCTTCATGATTTGCAAAACCCTAGGTTTGCACTTTTTTTTCCCAGCAGGAATTAGGAATGAAGACTTACTATCATCCATATTAGTCAGAGAAAACAATTACTTCTAGAAACGGTTATTCCTGGAAAATTGTATCTTGAAAGTGTAATTAGTCTTCCTATCAGAATACTTGAGTACTCAAACAACGAATGCCATTATAGAATTTACAATATTGAACCTTTAAAATGGTACCTATTGCCTTCCTGATTATTCAATGCATTTTTTTTTTTATAGAGGGAAATAAATTGTTTCCTAGGGGAAGTAGAGATTTAAGGAAATTTATTGGTGTCCATTTTGGGTGACCTGAGTTGAAAGATCTTATCTTTTGAAACTCAGATCTATGGAACACTTTTTTTATTTTTGGTTGGTTTTCACATTCTCTTTCTCTCTTTTTTTAAAATTTTAGTCCTTTTACTGATTGATTAATTGATTGGCCATGCCACATGGCTTGCGGGGATCTTATTTCCCTGACCAGGGATTGAACCCTGGCAGTGAGAGCTCGGAGTCCTAGCCACTGGACCACCAGGGAATTCCCAATGGAACATTTTTTAATAAAAGAAAATAGCAGTTCATTTTTAGTTAACCATCCCTAAGTAACAGGTTAGCCCCAACCACTCTGCTCAACCATGTTGCAGTTAGGACTTAGATAAAATGTTTGGTATTTACCACCACTTTCTCACAGCCTATATATGGTTTCAAAGGCAACAGCTGCTGCCTTGTTATTTCCATCTATTGCTATGTTGATGTTGTGTGTATTTAACTGTTATTATAAGAGTGTTCTTAGATAAGTATAAAGTCACGAATACTATAGTCTTTTCAGCCAAGTACAGTGTGCTTTAGGAATTGCAGTTCATTCTTCATTAGAAAGAGGATGATGAACTCTTGTTCAAACACATTTTAACATGCATGCATGGTGTCTTGTAGCTGGCAGAATGTTTATGGAAACACTTCCATTGAAGACTGATGAGCTAATTAGCTACATTGCTTGTAAACTACTAATTGCTGGAAAACACTCAACATGGCATCCCTTAGCATTCACTTGAAAAATCTGCAGCAGACTTTTTTTTTTAATTAAAGTATAGTTGATTTACAATATTGTGTTGGTTTCAGGTATACAGCAAAAGTGATTCAGTTATATATATGTTTTCAGATTGTATTCCATTATAGGTTATTATAAGATATTGAATATAATTCTCTGTGCTATACGGTAAATCTTTGTTGCTTATCTGTTTTATGTATAGTAGTTTGTTAATCCCAGCAGCAGGCTTTTCTTATGGTGCATTTGATATCCTCAGCAAACTCTTCAGAGTCACCTATCTTGAAGTGTTGTGTAGGCAGTTGGGAAGTACTTAATGTGTGTGTGCAGCCATCTCAATTTCAATCACTTGGTATGCTGGACCTATGACATACAGACAGACTGATTTTTTGAGAAATACCAGTCATGTCAGTTTTGAAAGTAAGAGAAATTCTGTAACCTATATACCGTTTACTTTGATGTATAATTCAAAGACAGGAGCAAAGATTAAATGCATGTTAACAGATTAATTTGTAAGTGATGAGTCCTAGAAACTAAAATTTGGTCTGAAACCTCAGCTAGTAGAGTCTGAAATCAAAGGCATGATTCATATATTAGCCATAGCTTTGCTAGTGTGGCACTTTGCTAGAGGGATGGTACTGTGCTGTAGTTATTTCATAAGCGTGTGTAAAGGTAACAGAGTAGGTGTAATGCTGACAAGTAATCTAAAGTTTATGCTTGGGGATTCCCTGGCGGTCCAGTGGTTAAGACTCCGTGCTTCCACTGCAGGGGGCACGGGTTCGATCCCTGGTCGGGGAATTAAGATCCTGCATGCTGTGCAGCCAAAGAAAAAAAAAGTTTATGCTCATGGAAAACAGGTCTGAACATTATTGTTTTGTTTCAAACTCAAGTGTTAAAGAGTGCATTAAGCTGTTAACAGTTTCTCAGGGTCAGCAATAAGTATCTTAGAATTTCTGTCCTTGACTTTTTCTTCTCATCTCTTTCTTCAGTTTCAAAGAAAGTGGTGTTCCTTTTTACACTTTAAAACTAATCTGTCCAATCATTACTTGGATCCTAGCTCATTCCTTCTCCTCTCTTGAGAGACTTTTATTCTACAATTATCTTTTTTTTTATGAATGTAGGCTGTACATTCATATTCCTTTTTACTGGTTCTTTTTTCACTCATATTAGCTTACCCCTGCCTGATGGCTGGCAAATATTGAATAGAAATTGCATTTCCTTTTAGTCTTTAGTACTTTCTTCTTAACTCCTAATGCTATTTTACCTTGTCTGTTTTTCTGCTTTGACCTAGTTGTTTAATACAATTAATTTGCACAAATTTATTATTTACTTTTAATTTTCTAATTAATTTATTTATTTTAATACATCTTTATTGGAGTATAATTGCTTCACAATACTGTGCTAGTTTCTGTTGTACAACAAAGTGAATCAGCCATATGCATACATATATCCCCATATCCCCTCCCTCCCACCCTCCCTATCCCACCCCTCTAGGTCGTTGCAAAGCACCGAGCTGATCTCCCTGTGCTATGCGGCTGCTTCCCACTAGTTATCTATTTTACATTTGGTAGTGTATATATGTTGATGCCACTCTCACCTCGCCCCAGCTTCCCCCACCCCCTCCGTGTCCTCAGGCGCATTCTCTATGTCTACGTCTTTATTCCTGCCCTGCCACTAGGTTCATCAGTACCTTTTTTTTTTTTTTTAGATTCCATATATATGTGTTAGCATACGGTATTTGTTTTTCTCTTTCTGACTTACTTCACTCTGTATGACACTCTAGGTCCATCCACATCACTACAAATAACTTAATTTCATTTCTTTTTATGGCTGAGTAATATTCCATTGTATATATGTGCCACATCTTCTTTATCTATTCATCCATCAATAGACACTTAGGTTGCTTCCATGACCTGGCTATTGTAAATAGAGCTGCAATGAACATTGTGGTACATGACTCTTTTTGAACTATGGTTTTCTCAGGGTATATGCCCAGTAGTGGGATTGCTGGGTCGTATGGTAGTTGTATTTGTAGGTTTTTAAGGAACCTCCATAATGTTCTCCATAGTGGCTGTATCAATTTACATTCCCACCAACATTGCAGGAGGATTCCCTTTTCACCACACCCTCTCCAGCGTTTATTGTTTCTAGATTTTTTGATAATGGCCATTCTGACTGGTGGGAGGTGATACCTCATTGTAGTTTTGATTTGCATTTCTCTAACGATTAGTGATGTTGAGCATCCTTTTATGTGTTTGTTGGCAATCTGTGTATCTTCTTTGGATAAATGTCTATTTAGGCCTTCTGCCCATTTTTGGATTGGGTTGTTTGTTTTTTTGATATTGAGCTCCATGAGCTGTTTGTATATTTTGGAGATTAATCCTTTGTCCGTGTTTCATTTGCAAATATTTTCTCCCATTCTGAGGGTTGCCTTTTCATCTTGTTTATGGTTTCTTTTGCTGTGCAAAAGCTTTAAAGTTTAATTAGGTCCCATTTGTTTATTTTTGTTTTTATTTCCATTACTCTAGGAGGTGGGCCAAAAAAGAACTTGCTGTGGTTTATGTCAAAGATTGTTTTTCCTTTATTTTTCTCTAAGGGTTTTATAGTGTCTGGTCTTACATTTAGGTCTTTAATCCATTTTGAGTTTATTTTTGTGTTAGGTAGTGTTCTAATTTCATCCTTTTACATGTAGCTGTCCAGTTTTCCGAGCATCTCTTATTGAAGAGGCTGTCTTTTCTCCATTGTATGTTCTTGCCTCCTTTGTCATAAATTAGGTGACTCTATGTGCGTGGGTTTATCTCTGGGCTTTCTATTCTGTGCCATTGATCTGTATTTCTGTTTTTGTGCCAGTACCGTACTGTCTAGATTACCGTAGCTTCATAGTATAGTTTGAAGTCGGTGAGCCTGATTCCTCCAGCACTGTTATACTTTCTCAAGATTGCTTTGGCTATTTGGAGTCTTTTGTTTCCATACGAATTGTAAAATTTTTGTTCTAAGTCTGTGAAGAATGCCATTGGTTGTTTGATAGGGATTGCATTGAATCTGTAGATTGCTTTGGGTAGTATAGTCATTTTCACAGTATTGATACTTCCAATCCAAAAACATGTTATATTTCTCCATCTGTTTATGTCATCTTTGATTTCTTTCATTAGGGTTTTATAGTTTTTGGAGTACAAGTCTTTTGTCTCCTTAGGTAGGTTTATTCCTAGGTATTTTTTTCTTTTTGTTGCTATGGTAAATGGGATAGTTTCCTTAATTTCTCCTTCTGATTTTTCATTGTTAGTGTATAGGAATGCAAGAAATTTCTGTGCATTAATTTTGTATCCTGCTACCTTACCAAATTCATTGATTAGCTCTAGTAGCTTTCTGGTGGCATCTTTAGGATTTCCTATGTATAGTATCATGTCATCTGCAAATAGTGACAGTTTTACTTCTTCTTTTCCAATTTGGATTCCTATTATTTCTTTTTCTTCTCTGATTGCCATGGCTAAGACTTCCAAAAGAATGTTTTATAAGGCTGGCAAGAGTGGACATCCTTGTCTTGTTCCTGATCCTAGTGAAAATGCTTTCAGTTTTTCACTATTGAGTATGATGTTTGCTGTGGGTTTGTTATATATGGCCTTTATTATGTTGAAGTAGCTTCCCTCTATGCCCATTTTCTGAAGTTTTTATCATAAATCAGTGTTGAGTTTTGTCAAAAGCTCTTTCTTCATCTATTGAGATGATCATATGGTTTTTATTCCTTAATTTGTCAATAGGGTTTATCACATTGATTGATTTGCATATGTTGATGAATCCTTGCATCCCTGGGATCATGATGAAATCCCACTTGATCATGGTGTTATGATCCTTTTAATATGTTGTTGGATTCTGTTTGCTAGTATTTTGTTGAGGATTTTGCATCTATGTTCATCAGTGATATTGGTCTATAATTTTCTTCTTTTTGTGATATCTTTTTTCTGGTTTGGGTATCAGGGTGATGGTTGTTTTGTAGAATGAATTTGGGAGTGTTCCTCCCTCTGCAGTTTTTTGGAAGAGTTTCAGAAGGATCGATGTTTGCTCTTCTCTAAATGTTTGATAGAATTCACCTGTGAAGCCATCTGGTTCTGGACTTTTATTTGTTGGAAGATTTTTAATTACAGTTTCAATTTCATTACTTGTGATAGGTCTGTTTATATTTTCTAATACTTCCTGGTTCAGTGTTGGAGAATTGTACCTTTCCAAGAATTTGTCCATTTCTTCCAGGTTGTCCATTTTATTGGCATATAGTTTGTATAGTCTCTTATAATCCTTTGTACTTCTGCAGTGTCAGTTTTGATTTCTCCTTTTTCATTTCTAATTTTATTGATTTGCGTCCTCTCCCTTTTTTTCTGATGAGTCTGGCTAAGGGTTTATCAACTTTGTGTATCTTCTCAAAGAACTAGCTTTTAGTTTTGTCGATCTTTGCTGTTGTTTTCTTCATTTCATGTATTTCTGCTCTGATCTTTACGATTTCTTTCCTTCTACTGACTTGGGGTTTTCTTTTGTTCTTCTTTCTCTAGTTGCTTTAGGTATAGGGTTAGATTGTTTATTTGAGGTTTTTCTTGTTTCTTGAGGTGAGATTGAATTGCTTTAAACTTCCCTCTTAGAATTGCTTTTGCCGCGTCCTGTAGGTTTTGGGTCATTGTGTTTTTGTTGTCATTTGTTTCTATGTATTTAAAATTTTTTCTCTGATTTCTTCAGTGATCACTCGGTTATTTAGTACTGCACTAAATACTGTTTAGCCTTCATATATTTGTGTTTTTTACTGTCTTCTTCCTGTAATCGATTTCCAGTCTCATAGCATTGTTGTCAGAAAAGATGCTTGATATGATTTCAATTTTCTTAAATTTTCCTAGGCTTGATCTGTGACCCAAGATGTGATCTATCCTGGAGAATGTTCCATGTACACTTGAGAAGAAAGTGTATTCTGCCACTTTGGGGTAGAGTCTTCCATAAATATAAATTAAATCTATCTGGTCTATTGTGTCATTTAAAGCTTCTGTTTCCTTATTTATTTTCTGTTTGGATGATCTGCCCATTGGTGTAAGTGGGGTGTTAAAGTTCCCTACTATTATTGTGTTACTGTTGATTCCCCTTTCATGGTTGTTAGCATTTGCCTTATGTGTTGAGGTGCTCCTACATTGGGTACATAAGCATTTATAATTGTTATATCTTCTTCTTGGATTGACCCCTTGATCATTATGCAGTGTCCTTCCTTGTCTCTTGTAACAGTCTTTATTCTAAAGTCTATTTTACCTGATACGAGTATTGCTACTCCAGCTATTTCTTTTGATTTCCATTTGCATGGAATATCTTTTTCCATCCCTTCACTTTCAGTCTGTATGTGCCCCTAAGTCTGAAATGGGTCTCTTATAGACAGCATATATATGGGTCTTGTTTTTGTATCCATTCAGCCAGCCTGTGTCTTTTAACCCATTTACATGCAAGGTTATTATTGATATGTATGTTCCTGTTACCATTTTCTTAATTGTTTTGGGTTTGTTTGGGGGGGTCTTCTTTTTATCTTGTGTTTCTTTCCTAGAGAAGTTTCTTTAGCATTTGTTGTAAAAGCTGGTTTGGTGGTGCTGAATTCTCTTAGCATTTGCTTGTCTGAAAATGTTTTGATTTCTGCTTCAAATCTGAATGAGATCCTTGCTGGGTAGAACAATCTCGGTTGTAGGTTTTTCTCTTTCATCACTTTAAGTATATCCCACCACTCCCTTCTGGCCTGCAGAGTTTCTGCTGAAAAATCAGCTGATAACCTTATGGGGATTCCTTTGTATGTTACTTTTTCTTTTGCTGTTTTTAATATTTTTTCTTTTGAATTTAATTTTGTTAGTTTGATCAATATGTTCTTGGTGTGTTTCTCCTGGGATTTATCCTGTATGGGAATCTCTGCGCTTCCTGGACTTGGGTGACTATTTCCTTTCCCATGTTAGGGAAGTTTTCCACTATAATCTCTTCAAATATTTCTCAGACCCTTTCTTTTTCTTTTCTTCTTCTGGGATCCCTATAATTCGAATGTTGGTGAGGTTAGTGTTGTCTCAGAGGTCTATGAGATTGTCTTTAATTCTTTTCATTCTTTTTTCTTTATTCTGCTCCTTGGCAGTTATTTCCACCATTTTGTCTTCCAGCTCACTTATTCATTCTTTTGCCTCAGTTATTCTGCTATTGATTCCTTCTAGTGTATTTTTCATTTTAGTTATTGTGTTGTTCCTCTCTGTTTCTTTAGTTCTTCTAGATCTTTGTTAAGCGTTTCTTGTATTTTCTCAATCTGTGCCTCCATTCTATTTCCGAGATTCTGGTTCATCTTTACTATCATTACTCTGAATTATTTTTCAGATAGATTGCCTATTTCATCTTCATTTATTTGGTCTTGTAGGTTTTTACCTTGCTCCTTCATCTGTGACATATTTTTTGCCATCTCATTTCTTGTTGTTGTTGGGTGGGATTGTGTTCCTGTCTTACTGGTTGTTTGGCTTGAGGCCTCCAACACTGGTGTTTGTAGGCTCTTGGGTACAGCTGGGTCTTGGTGCCGAGATGAGAACCTCTGGGAGACCGCACTCCAGTGAATATTCCCTGCGGTCTGAGGTTCTCTGTTAGTCCAGTGGTTTGGACTTGGAGCTCCCACCACAGGAGCTTTGATCTCAGGGGGCAGGGGACCCCACCTGGGACCTGCGTGGGACCCCACCCCAGCAGGCTTCCTGGGCCTGAGTGGGTGGGGCAAATGCTCTCTGCTCCTCTGGTCCTGGAGGACACCTCCTGCCTACCTTTCCTATTCTCCCCCGGCCCCCCTCCTATGACTCCAGGACCCATGCGGCCTGGAGGAGGCTTTGGAGGGCAGGTGACCCAGTCTGGGAGCTCAGCAGGTTTCCCGGGCTCGAGTGGGTGGGGCCAATGCCCTCTGCTTCTCTCCAGCTCCTCTGGTCCTGGAGGGCCCCTCTTGCCTGCCTCTCCTGTTCTCCTCCTGGCCTCCTCCTATGCCCCCAGGACCAATGTGGCCTAGGAGTATGGGGTTTGGAATACTTGGGACATGGTGTGGGAGCCCAGCAGTCTTCCCGAGCCTGAGTGGCTAGGGCCAACAACCTCTGCTCCTCTCCCACTCCTCTGGTCCTGGAGGCCCCTCCTACCTGCCTCTCCTGTTCTCCCCCCGGCCTCCCTCCTACTCCCCCAGGACCAACGTAGCCCAGAGGGGGCCTCTGAGGGCGTAGGACCTGACCCGAGAGCCAGGCAGACTTCCCTGGCTGATTGGGCAGGGGAAACGCTGGGCGCACTCCCCTGATCCGAGCCCCCGAGGGTCTCTCCAGTCATGGGAACCCCTCCCCGCTCTCAGCCACCCCTCAGGGGCACCGGTCCTGTCCGGCCTCCACTTCTCCTCCCCCCTCAGTCCCCTCATGTCCTACCAGTTTGCTCACAGGTTCCTCCTGTCTCCTTGGGTGTCGAGGTCCCCCACCAGCACTGGCAGGTGCCCTAGTTGTGGGGAGATGCGAACTCTGCATCTTCCTACACCGCCATCTTGACTCTGCCCCTCTAACTTGCACAATTTTAATTCTCTTCAACTCATCTGCTGCATTTGGCATTTATGTTTTCACCTCGAAATTTTATCCTTTTCTCTTTTAAGACGTTGTACACTAAATTGACTTAATACTTCTCCACAACCCCCTTCTTTTTCCTTGTGGACTTCTTCCTCTTGTCTCCTACGATTCTTCTTAAGTCTTAGTGTTGGTCTTCTCTGTCCTCTCTTCTCTCCTTTTTTTTGGGGGGAGCATTTTCATTCTCATGACTTTAATTATAACTGCTTTGGTGACAACTTTCAGTTATCATATAAAACTCCACTGCCAAACTCTGAGTCCTTTTAAATCATTTTTCTATGTTAACACATTGATAATCATGCTCAACTCACTCCTGCAAATAGTGGTCATTCTTGGGAATGCGTGATTCTCAACACACTTGTTGAAACACTATTCACTTTTTCTCCAGTGAGAAGTGGTACATACTGTGGTCAACACTACTGCTCTAACCATTTACTTTTTGGCTTTTTTTGTGTTACCTTATACTTATCATGTATAAATGGAACTCATCTTTTTTTCACAAGTCTTTTGCAAACTTTTATGTCTCTAGTATCATCAGATTTGAGTTCTCAGCACATTTGGCACAGCTGATTATTTGCTTCTTTCTTAAACACCCTGTTTCCTTGAATAATGGAGTACCACACAGTCCTGATTTTCCCTCTTTAACTCTTTAGCTACTTCCTCTCAATTTCCTTTTTGGTTCAGCCTTTTTAATATGGTTATCCAATGTTGGAACTCCTTAAAGCCTGATCATTGATTGCACAGGATGCATGGAAAGCAAAGTGGGAAATCAACTTGTGATGATAGATTTGGGATAGATTTTGGAGATCATTGAAGCAAAGTGAGGACACGGAGGCATCAAAGGAAATTTTGAGTCAGACAGTGACAGGACTGTATCTGTGCTTTAGGGAGATTTATCTGGCATTAATATACAGAAGGTAGAGAAGTTACATCTCCATAGTGCCTATCTAGTATTAATGATAACAAAAGCAACTATAATAATATTAGTATTTATGCATCCTGGTGAGATAGCACATAAAAAGTGTTGATCACAATAGTGGACACTGATATTAATCCTGACTATAACTGTGTTAAGTAGCTAATACTGTTATTGCTATTATACAGTTGAAGAAACTTAAGCCTAGAAAGAAAAAATGACTTGCCTAGGGTCACCCAGCTAGTTGGCAGAGTTTGGACTGTATTTCATGATGCTATACTAAAGAAATATTTGTGACAGTTTTGTAGTTTTACATATGTATTTCCCTTTATTTTTGTGGTCGTTTAATATACTGTAGTCTTATTTATCCAAGTATCTTTGAAATTGCTTGAGAATAATGTTCTAGTACAGCCTCAAACTGCTCCTTGAGAAACTAGTGTTCTTGGAGATGTTAAGAGCTCTTCTGTGAGAAAAATCAGTTACATAAATTTATAGAACTTTAGATTAAAATTTTAAAACAGGATTCTTTACGGAGGATCTCTCAGTCAGTGCTTTAAAAATGCTAAGTTGTATTACAAATCTCCAAGAGAGGAATAGATTATAGTCTATATAGATTGGTTGGGTTCCCTGGAAGCAGATCCTGAGATGGGAGTTCTTGTGCTAGTGATTTACTGAAGGAGTCATCTCTAGTTCAGCCTATGAGACGGTGAAAGAAGCAGGGTGGGGCAGGGAAGAAGCTGAGCAAAGCTGAGCTAAAACTGCACTGTACAGTATGGCAGACACTAGCTACATGTGGCTCCTGACCACTTGAAGTGTGGATAGTGTGTGTGACAGAGGATCTGGATTTTAAATTTTATTTAATTATATAATTTAAACTTTAAAAAATGGACACTTGATTCCATTTTTTAAACTGTGAGTTTAATGAAATCTAAATATAGATCAACTATTTCTTTTTTTTAATCTTTTAAAGCTTTTATTTTCATAATGATGTGAAGTGATATATAAACAAAGTATAGTCCAGAATTATTACATTAACTTTGATCTAGGATTTAAAAACCTCTGAAGAAAAGAAAAATTTGTTGGATCGAGTGATTAAAGATCAGCTGTTTCTTGCAAATCAAAACTACAATGAGGGGCTTTCCTGGTGGCACAGTGGTTGAGAGTCCGCCTGCTGATGCAGGGGACACGGGTTCGTGCCCTGGTCCGGGAATATCCCACATGCCGCGGAGCGGCTAGGCCCGTGAGCCATGGCCGCTGAGCCTGCGTGTCCAGAGCCTGTGCTCCACAACTGGAGAGGCCACAACAGTGAGAGGCCCGCGTACCGCAAAAAAGAAAAACCAAAAAAACCCCTATGATGAGGTACCACCTTACACCAGGCAGAATGGCCATATTAGATATTATCATACTAAGTGAAGTAAGTCAGAAAAAGAAAGATAAATACCATATGATATCACTTAGATGTGGAATCTAAAATATGACACAAATGAACATATCTGTGAAACAGAAACAAAACTTGCAGACATAAAGAACAGACTTGTGCATGTACCACAAGGTTCACTGCAGTTCTATTTACAATAGCCAGGACGTGGAAGCAACCTAAGTGTCTATCGATGGATGAATAGATAAAGAAGATGTGGCACATATATACAATGGAATATACTCAGCCATAACAAGAAACAAAACTGAGTATTTGTAGTGAGGTGGATGGACCTCGAGACTGTCATACAGAGTGAAGTAAGTCAGAGAAAAACAAATACCGTATGCTAACACATATATATGGAATCTAAAAAAAAAAAAATGGTTCTGAAGAACCTAGGAGCAGGACAGGAATAAAGACGCAGACGTAGAGAATGGAGTTGAGGACACGGGAAGGGGGAAGGGTAAGCTGGGACGAAGTGAGAGAGTGGCATGGACATATATATGCTATCAAATGTAAAATAGATAGCTAGTGGGAAGCAGCCGCATAGCACAGGGAGATCAACTCGGTGCTTTGTGACCACCTAGAGGGGTGGGATAGGGAGCGTGGGAGGGAGACGCAAGAGGGAGGGGATATGGGGACATAGGTATACATATAGCTGATTCGCTTTGTTATACAGAAGCAACTAACACAACATTGTAAAGTAATTATACTCCAATAAAGATGTTAAAAAAATACATAATGGATTTCAAAGACAGAATGAACAAATGTAAAATATTTCATTAATAATTTTTATTGCATTTACAGTGATATAATCTGAATATATTGTAAATAATAGATAATTTAAAAACTTATTTTACCTATTTCTTTTTACATTAAAATTTTTTTTTTACTATTTACCTGTTTACTTTAAAAAATAGTTCTTAATGTTATACTTTAAAAAAATGTGGCTACCAAAATATTTTAAATTGCATTAATGTATGTGGCTCACATTAGTTTTCTTTTGGACGGTGCTGAGCTAAAAAGTCTGTCTCTGCCTGATCCCACCGGGAGCTCTGGAGGATGAATGGCACTGGAGTTGTCTCCCCTTGAGGCAAGGGAGCCAACCTACCTTTTGTGTCCTAGAATCAATTAATCATTGGCTAGTGGCCACTCTTATTTTCCTTACCCACCTCAAGGCATAAGTTCCAGGCATAATATAGCTTTGAATATTTGAGAGAGGCTTTCATAAACTTGACCATAGATCTGCTATGTGCTATATTGGATTTGCTTAAAGACTACTGTACAGTTAGTAAGTCTTAAAGGATGGAAATTGCCAAACTCCAATGGTTTTTCCCATGTAATATTTTATTACTTAGGTGTCTGTCTTTCTTGGGCAGTTAAGCATGAAACTCATTACACAGAAATGGCAACATTTTGTATACCTGTATTGATGCTTGTTTCTGAGTTACCTAACTGCTAGACAGTTATTAATAGTTTTGATTTCTCTACTAAATGCTACCATTTGGTCTAGTTCTTATTTTCATTATGTATATTTATGGTTTTCTATGGAGATTCTCTTGGAGATTTCTATGGTGAATCTCTTTACCACATCTTAAAGTTTAAAAGTTTGGTCTCTCTTTCAATCCTAATAGTTGTTTCATGGAATCCTCCTTTCTGTTTTTTTCCACAGAGACATCTCTTCTGAAACCCTATGTCATTCTTTCAATAATGTATCAACTTGGTTATCATCTCCAGACACTTCTGGGTTAGGCACACCATGTTCCTTATCCCATATTTTTCTCTTTCTGACATCTCCCTTTTTCTTGCCACAAAACAGCTGTGAACCTCTTTCTTTGTATGTCAGGATAAATAGGGCTTTACTCTGGAGTTCAATAACACATCCGATGCTTCAGTTCTCCCCAGATGAACCGTCTGTTCTTTGGATAAAAAGCCCCCTTTTTATGACTTGGGGGTAACTGTTGAGATTCATGTTGTTTTGCAAACAACAATAGAGAAAGGGGCAGGGAGCACGCATTTCATATACAAGAATTCAATTAATCACCCCAGTTTTCAGACCACTGCTTATTTCTGCCCTATATCATACCTCCAAGCTACAGCCTCTTTGGATTCCAACAGGCAGAATGACTCCAGTATTCTCTGTGGACTCCTCATGGCATATTCTAGACTGTAGGTTTCTCTTCTTGTTTTCATCTGTCAAGTCCTTCAGTCAGCTCTCCGTATTCCAAAAGGCACTCAGCTGTTGTTGACTCTTCTTAACAATCTTGTTATGTTTTTATTCCTTTTTGTACTTTTAAATTTCCATCTCAGTGAGGTCTGGAAAAAGACATGGTTAAATAAGAGTGCTTAGGGTGCCATCTTGAAAGAACTGATGGACTCGATGGACCTCCCAGTTGAAGTAATGGTCTGAGCCAAGGTAAGTTAATAGGGTTAACAGGAATATGGTAAATAGTTTACCTGAAACAGAGAATTAATTAAGTGAAAGTAAATAATTTAGGGCCAGCTGATTCAGAGTTGAACTCACCTTAAAACAGAAAACATTGCATTTACTACCGTAGAGATCAGGGAACAGCAGTAAATTCTTAAGCAGTTGAGTATTGTTATGAATATAGTTTAGCAGACTAGGTTTAATTACTAAAAAGTGTGAAACTTCTGAAAGTCATTTTCTGGGCAGGTTTCTATTAAAAATAAACAGTTCTTTACTTTTACATTTCTGGTTTAATTTTAAGCATTGAGCTTAAGAGTTATTTGATCTAAGTAAATAGATGAATAATTTAAAGTATCTGGGAATTTAACTCTTTTAAATAGTCACATACTGAATAATGAGAGGAGGCAATATTGTGTAGTGGTTTGGATTTTCCCCTACCTTTTCTGCTTTAATTGTTATATTAAATCTAAAGTTTTTAGTTCCATGAATGATACATGGAAAGCTCTCAAAAATTGGTAATTTTTTTTTTTTTTCGGTACGCGGGCCTCTCACAGTTGTGGCCTCTCCTGTTGCGGAGCACAGGCTCCGGACACACAGGCTCAGCGGCCATGGCTCACGGGCCCAGCTGCTCCGCGGCATGTGGGATCCTCCCAGACCGGGGCACGAACCCATGTCCCCTGCATGGGCAGGCAGACTCTCAACCACTGCGCCACCAGGAAAGCCCCCCAAATTGGTAATTTTTGTAATAGTCATCCTTATAGTCATCTAGTTTCTTGCTTTTCAAAACACTTTGACATATATCAGTGGCATGATCTTTCTCAATGGCATGATCTTTATTACAATCTCTATGAGGAAATAGGATAGATATTAATATCCTAATTTTATGAGTCATAGAGTTGGGAAAGAGAAATATGTCAAGTATCACACAATTCTTTAGTATGAGTGTTTTAAGAAGTTTTTGATAGACATTGGGGATTGGTTAACCTGATCTAACTCCTTTATGGTGTGCTCTCCAGTACTGAAGAGGTTAGAAGAATAAAAACTACATTTCCCAGGCTCTCTTGCAGCTTGGAATGTGTCCCAGGTTCTGCCAAAAATATGCATACTAGTGAGTGAGTCTTGGAGGGATGCAACATGAGGGTGTCCACACATGGAGAAATAGGCTCTTCTTGCAGGCTAGTGAAAGAAGCATTTGTTCTTTTGGGGTAGTCCTGACAGAGGTTCTCAAGTCTCCTTGCCAGTATCATAGGCATTGAGTGAAGGGTGGTGAGGTTTCCCCTAAAATAGAACTGTGATGTATGGAAAATTTTTCTTGGTGGGTGTTGCTCATGCCTGAGTAGCATTCAAACCTGGCTTTTTCAGGCCTTGTGGAAATTCTGTAAATAACCTAATAATCCAGAACAGATTGCTTTTTTTTTAAATTAGCTAGAGTGGATTCTATTATTTGCAACTATGATTCCTGTCAGATACATATGCCAAGACCAGATTTGTCCCTTAGGCCCATTCTCACATTAACTGAGATCATGAAGCTAAAATGTAAACTCAGAACCATTTTTTAACTTGTAATGAAAAATGAAGTTATTATGCAGAACAAAGTACACCCATACAACCAGTATGTTTTCTCATTATAAACAGACCAATATTGGGAACATAAATAATAACCAGACGATTGTTAGTGAGCATGGAAATAGAACAAAGGAAGTGGGATAAATTGAATGTTTAATGGGATAAAGTTAAAAATTGTCAGGTTAATCTATCATTTCTATAGAGATAATCTTACCAATGGGGTAATAGTATTTAAAGTTAATTATATAAAACTCTTATTCTGTTGGAAAGTATTTGGGTAGATATCACCAATTCTTGTGATTTTCTTTCTTCGATGGTTGACACGTCCCTTTCTGATTGGCAGTGTTTTTCTTTAGACATGCTAATGCTTTTAATAAATTTGTAGTCAAGGTTAGTCACTGTTGCTTGGATCCATTCTGTTTGTTAAGATGACTGCTCATTTGACCCTAGCAATATAATTCATCACTATAATGTTTTTGGATGTGAGAAGAAAATTTCTTTCTCTTTTGGGTATATCTCTCCTCCAATCCGGTTGCCAAGGGGGCGGTAGGGTGGGTGAGGGTGGATTGGGAGGTTGGGGTGAGCAGATGCAAACTATTATATATAGAGTGGATAAACAACAAGGTCCTACTGTATAGCACAGGGAAGTATATTCAATATCCTGTAATAAGCCATAATGGAAAACAATGTGTAAAAGAACACATATATATACATAACTGAATCACTTCGTTGTACAGCAGAAACTAACACAACATTGTAAATCAACTATACTTCAATAAATTTAAAAAGAGCATGTTCTTTACAGTAAAACCGTTTTTATCATACACATACCCACTCACCCGCACAACATATTAATATCATGCTCAAATTATAATCATCGTTATAGGACAAAACCATGAGGCACAGTGTTATCCCCAAGTCAGTGAAAATTTGGTATCACAGAACAAGAGAAATTCCTGGTAGTGTGAAGGAATGAGTGCTAAAGAAAATAGGGTTAAAAAAGGGCCAGAGAAAAAAGTTTTAATGAAGACTCTATTTAAAAGGAGTAGTGGGCTTCCCTGGTGGCGCAGTGGTTGAAAGTCCGCCTGACGATGCAGGGGACACGGGTTCATGCCCCGGTCTGGGAAGATGCCACATGCCGCGGAGCGGCTGGGCCCGTGAGCCATGGCCGCTGAGCCTGCGTATCCGGAGCCTGTGCTCCGCAACGGGAGAGGCCACAACAATGAGAGGCCTGCGTACCGCAAAAAAAAAAAAAAAAAAAAGGAGTACTGCATGAAAATTGCAACTACTCTTCTAGATTGGCTTATGGATATGGCGACTCTGGGTCTAAAAGACTATGAAATGTGGAATGATTGTACTTAAATATGCATGGATGTGTGGCATCAAATTAAACACTGAGTTGTTAGATTGTATTCTCAAATGTTTATTCTTACCCTTTTCTCTGTGCTGATACATTACAAGATGGTATTTACTTCTTGTTTTTCTTATCTTTTTGATGCTAGACGCTCTCAATGAGATTTACTATTTTATCTTCCTCACCAAATATTCACAACCTACAGTGATAATCCAAAAGAAGAAACTGACGTTTTTCCTCCTTACTTTCTTCACGCTTTCCCCGCTACATTCTAAAAGTTTTCATTGCTGCTTTTTTTGCCCAATATTTTGACCTCTCTTTTCTTCTCCAGCCTATGGCATTTACCTAGTTCAGTAAATATTGGTTTCAACCTTCCCTGGAGGGAAGCATTTGGAATTGAGTCACTATTGATAATCCACTGGTTATGAACATTTAAACCTTTAAAATTGTGTGGCTGGTAGCAAGGGGTTCATGATGGACTGACATGGGAGAATTTGCTGAAGCTCCATAGTTAAGAAATTTTTCTGGAAGTTCTTGGGAATAGCTTTGATTTTGATATGATAAGTCTTCACATAAAAAGATATAAAATATTAATATGGCAGTAAGAACACTGTTGCCTTTTAAGAACTCTGCGGACGTTTATCTAGTATTATACTTTTCTCTGGGGACTAAAGGCTTTCACTTGTTTTCCTTCTTGTGTTTCCATAATCTTTGTGTTTGTATAATAGAGAGATTGTTACTGAAAAATTATGTGACTTGCTCAGAATTTCATCGAAAGTTAGTGAACAAGCTACGTGAGTTGGCTGTTGACCCTGTAATACAGTTCTTCACTATTATACTTTGGAGCTGAGAAGAAAATTCATAATTCCTTGTGGCATCACACTGGGAGCACTATTTGGAGCTGGCTAAACTTTTTTCAGGAAACCATTTTACAGAGGCATATGGAAAATTCCTGAGATGCTAAAATTATTAGATGTGTAAATACTGTAGCCAAAGGGTGCTGGGTCAAATTTTATACGTTTAAGGGATAAACCAGACTTTATGTTGTCTGGGATTTTCAGGCTAGGTCCCTGCATTTAGCCTAAGGCATAAAAGCCAACTGAAGATTTTATAAAAAAGTATAGGCTTTTTAGAGCCACATTCATGTACATCAAAATGGAGACACTTGTTAGTTGTGTGAACTTTGTTGTTGTTTTTGGTGGAGTGCTTGAGTTTTGTTTTGTTTTGTTTTTAAGAGATTAAGAATGTTCACTTAGATGAGGAGTTAGCAAACATTTTCTGTAAAAGACCCGAAAGACCCAATAGTAAATACTTTAGGCTTTGTGTCACAACTACTCAACTCTGTCTTTGAAGTGGGAAAGTAGCCATAGGTATATATAGTCAATAGATAAAAAAGCATGATTATATTCTAATAAAATGTTATTTATGTAAAATGAAATTTCATTTCATATTATTTTCACATGTCAAAATATTATTCTTCTTTTGAGTTTTTCTCTAATCATTAAAAAATGTAAAAATCATTCTTAGCTTCTGTGTTGTACCTAAACAGGGCAGGCTGGATTTGGCCGGTTTTCCATAGTTTTCCCACCTTGTCTTAGATAAAAGAACTGAGGATTCATGGAGTTACAAAAATATTTCACCTGTTTCTTGTTAAAAATCCTGTTTCTCAGACTAAATTTATCATTGGTGGGAAAAATAAAATGAAAACCAATTTCTGTTGCTGTTAAATTTTGTGCAAAAGAGAACTAATTTTTTATAGCTCAAAATTTGTGTTAGCTACATAGTGGGCTCTATAAGGTTTCCAAGGATTTCTAAGGGAGCTGCATTCTGCTCAGGGTTTAGCTGCAGCATTGTAAACAAGAGTTTTCATCATCCTTTACTCCCATTCTTTTAATGATCTTGATATTCTTTTCAGGGAGAGAAGTTAGTTGTAATTTGTTTAAAAATTTTTTTTTTTTTTTTTTAAGAAACATGAGGCTCAGAGAGAATGTTATTTGATAGAGGGTTACCTAGGAAATCTTTTTTTTCCACCTGTTTTTATTTTTATGTTTTTCATCTTTATTAGATTATAATTGCTTTACAATGTTGTGTTACTTTCTGCTGTATGACAAAGTGAATCAGCTAGATGTATACCTATATCCCCTCCCTCTTGGACCTCCCTTCTACTCTCCCCATCCCACTCGTCTAGGTTGTCACAGAGCACCGAGCTGAGCTCCCTGTGCTAAACAGCACCTTCCCACTAGCTATCTATTTTACACATGGTAGTGTATATATGTCAATGCTACTCTCTCAGTTCGTCCCACCCTCCCCTTCCCACCCTGTGTCCACAAGTCCGTTCTCTATGTCTGCTTCTCTCTTCCTGTCCTGCCACTAGGTTCATCAGTACCATTTTTCTAGATTCCATATATGTGCATTAACATACAGTATTTCTTTTTTTCTTTCTGACTTACTTCTAATACTGCTTTTCTACTACTTCATTTATAATAATTATTCACTGTACATAACAGTTATTATAGTGACAATTTCCTATATATATAGTATATATTGTGTGTGTGTGTGTGTGTGTGTGTATATATAAATATATATATTCACTGTCTTTTATCTCCGGTACAGGTAAGTTTTTAGTCCTTTGCTTTTGACTACTAAAAAAAGTACCTATCTTTAAACAGTGAAAAAATAACCTATACAAATGGCTTTACTAAAATGCTTGTACATTTTAAATTAAGCTTTAATCATTTAGATTATATTTTTGATAGGAAATCTTTTTATGTGCTTATTGGCCATTTATATTTATTTGGAAAAATGTCTATTTAGATCCTTTTTCTGTTTAAAAATTGGATTGTCTTTTTATTATTGAGTTGTAATTTTTTTTAATAGATTCTGGATATAAGCCTCCTGTCAGATATATGATTTACAAATATTTTCTCCCATTCTGTGGTTTGTCTTTTCACTTTCTTGATGTTTTTTGAAGTCCAAAAGTTTAAAAAATTAAAAAACTGCTTTCCTGAGGTGTTACTGACATACAAAAACTATGATATTTAATGTATGCAGCTTGATGTGTTTGAAAATAAGTATACATCTGTGAAATTATCATCACAATGTCATAAACTTATCCATCACCTACAAAAGTTTCCTCCCTCCCCCTTTTATTTGCTTTTTGTTTTTTCCTTTTGTGGTAAGAGCACTTAACATAAAATCTACCCTCTTAGCAAAATTTAAGTATAAAGTACAGTACTGCTAATCATAGGCCTAGGTTGTACAATAGGCATCCAGAACTTTTTTATCTTGCACAACTGAAACTTTGTATCCTTTGACCAACATTACCCCTTTACCCCCTCTCTCAAGCCTCTGGCAACCACCAGTCTACTCTCTGCTTCTATGAATTCAACTATTTTAGATTCCATGTATAAGTGAGATCATACAGAATTTGTCTTCTGTGTCTGGCTTATTTCACTTAGAAGAATACCCTCCGGGTCCATCCATGTTGTTGCAAATGGCAGGATTTCCTTCTTTTTTTAAGGCGGAATGATATTCTATTGTATGTATGTACTACATTTTCTTTATCCATTTATTTGTCAATGGACATTTAGGTTGCTTTACCTTTGATATTATGAATAAAGCTGCACTGAACATAAGACTGCAGGTATCTCTATGAGATCTGTATTTAAATTTCTTTGGATATATACCCAGAAGTAGCATTGTTGAATCAATTTGGCATTGTTGGATCAATTTGGATAAATTACAAATTTTTGAGGAAACTCTATATTGTTTTCCATAGTGGCTGTACCAATTTAGATTCCCATCAACAGTGTGCAAGTGTTCCCTTTTCTCTACATCCTCATCAACACTTGTTGTCCTTTGGTTTTTTGATAATAGCCATCCTGACAGGTGTGAAGTGATATTGCATTGTGGTTTTGATTTGCATTTCCCTGATGATTAGTGATGTTGAGTACCTTTTCATAAACCTGTTGGCCATTTGTTTGTCTTCTTTGGAGAAATGTCTATTCAGATTCTTTGCCCATTTTCAACTGGGTTATTTGTTTGTATGTTCATTTGTTTTTTGCTATTGAGTTATAGGAATTCCTTATTTTTTTGTGGATATTAATCCCTCATCAGATATATGGTCTGCTAAAAATCTCTCCTGTTCCATGGGTTGCCTTTTCATTTTGTTAACTATTTTCTTTGCTTTGCAGAAGCTTTTTAGTTTGATGTAATTCCACTTGTCTATTTTTGCTTTTGTTGCCTGTGCTTTAGGTGCCATATCCAAGAAATCATTGCCCAGTCCAATGTCTAGACGTTTATTCTCTGTTTTCCTTTAAGAGTTCTATTGCTTCAGGGTTTTCATTTGTCTTTAATCCATTTTGATTTGATTTTTGTATATGGTGTAAGAAAAGGGTCCATTTCATTCTTTTGTATATGGATATCCAATTTTCCCAAACTGTTTATTGAAGAGAATATCTTTTCTCCATTGTGTATTCTTGGCACATTTATTGAAGATCAGTGGACTGCATATATATGGTATTTCTGGGCTCTGTATTCTGTTCCATTGGTCTGTATATCTGTTTTTATGCCAATACCATACTGTATTTATTACTTATAGCTTTGTAATATTTTTTGAAATCAGGGAATGTGATACCTCCAACTTTGTTCTTCTTGCTGAAAATTGCTCTGGCTATTTGGGGTCCAAAAGTTTTAATTTTTGATTGTCTAATGTATCATTTAAAAAACTGCTCTGGCAACCTAAGTGTCCATCGACAGATGAATGGATAAAGATGTGGCACATATATACAATGGAATATTACTTGGCCATAATAAGAAACGAAATTGAGTTATTTGTAGTGTGGTGGATGGACCTAGAGTCTGTCATACAGAGTGAAGTAAGTCAGAAAGAGAAAAACAAATACCGTATGCTAACATATATATGGAATCTAAAAAAAAAAAAAGGTTCCAAAGAACCTAGGGGCAGGACAGGAATAAAGATGCAGACATAGAGAAAGGACTTGAGGACACGGGGAGGGGGAAGGGTAAGCTGGGATGAAGTGAAAGAGTAGCACTGACATATATACGTTACCAAATGTAAAATAGCTAGCTAGTGGAAAGCAGCTGCATAGCACAGGGAGATCAGCTCGGTGCTTTGTGACCACCTAGAGGGGTGGGATTAGGAGGGTGGGAGGGAGGGAGATGCAAGAGGGAAGAGATATGGGGACCTATGTATATGTATAACTGATTCACTTTGTTATAAAGCAGAAACTAACACACCATTGTAAAGCAATTATACTCCAATAAAGATGTCATACATGGTCTTATTATGTTAGGGTACGTTCCTCTGTACCCACATTATTGAGAGTTATTTTTATCATAAATGGATGATGAATTGTGTCAAATGCTCTTTCTGCATCTTTTGAGATCACCATATGATTTTTATTCTTCATTTTGTTAATGTGGTGTATCACACTGATTAATTTGTGAATGTTGAACCATCCTTGCATTCCTGGAATAAATCCCACTTGGTCATGGTGTATTATCCTTTTAATGCATTGTTGAATTCAGTTTGCTAATGTTTTGCTGGATATTTTTATATCTAGTTCATCATGGATATTGGCTGTAATTTAATTTCCTTGTAATGTCCTTGCCTGGTTTTGGTATCAGGGTAATTCTGGCCTGGAAAAATATGTTCTTTGTGAAATAAAATACTGGTCTCTGGGAGTATTTCAACCTCTTCTGTTTTTGGAGAAATTTGAGGAGGGTTGTTTTTCATTCTTCTTTAAATGTTTGGTAGAATTCACCAGTGAAATCATCTGGTCCTGGACCTTTATTGGGAGGTTTTTAATTAACTGATTCCATCTCTTTACTAGTAATAGGTACTAGTACTAGTTGGTTTTTCAGAAAACCAGCTCTTAGTTTCATTGATCTTTTCTATTTTGTTTTCAGTTTTTATTTTCTTTATCTCTACTCTAATCTTTGCTATTTCTTTCCATCAGCCAACTTTGGGCTTCATTTTTTTCTCGTTTCTTGAGGTGTAAAGTTAGGTTATTTATTTGAGGTCTTTTTCATTTCTTACTACTGGCTTTATTGCTATGAACTTTCCTCTTAGAACTGCATCCCATAAGTCTTGGTATGTTGTATTTCCATTTTCATTTCTCTCAAGATATTTTTTTCATTTTCTTTTGACCTATTGGTTGTTCAATAGCATGTTGTTTAATCTTTACATGTTTGTGAATTTTTCAGTTTTCCTCTTGTAACTGGTATCTATTTTCATATAATTGTTGTCAGAAAGGGTGCTTGATGCTTCTTAAATTTATTAAGACTTGTTTTGTGGCCTAATGTATGATCAATCCTGGAAAATGTCTGTGTGCTTGAGAAGAATGTGTATTCTGTTGCTTTCGGATGGAATGCTCTGTAAATATTGTTAACTTCATGTGGTTTAATGTGTAGTTTAAGTTCAAAGTTTTCTTACTGATTTTCTGTCTGGATGATCTATCCTTTTTTGAAAGTGGGATATTGAAGTACTATTATTGTATTGCTGCCGATTTCTCCCTTCAGATCTGTTAATATTTGTTTTATATATTTTGGTGCTCCTATGTTGGGCGTATAAATATTTATAAATGTTATATCCTCTTGTTGGATTGATCCATTTATCATTATATAACAACCTTCTTTGTCTCCTATTACAGTCTTTATGTATTTACTAAGGGTTTTTGCTTTGTGGTTACTGTGAAGCTTATGTAAAACATCTTATACTGATAACAGTCTTAGTTGAACTTAAGTTTGAACACATTTTAAAGTTCTACATTTTTATTCTCTCCACCATGTTTTATGTTTTTGATGTCAAAATTTGCATCTTTTTATCTTGTGTATTCATTAACAAATTATTGTAGGTATAGTTAGTTTTACTACTTTTTTCCTTTAACCTTCATACTAACCTTACAAGTGATTAATCTACTACCTTTACTAATGAGAACTATAAATTCAAATGTTTCTGGTTACTTGTCTCTTTTCACCTTAAAGAAGTCCCTTTAAACATTTTTGAAGGCTGGTTTAGTGGTGATGAATTCCTTTGTCTTAGGAAACTGTGTCTCCAATTCTGAATGAACTTTGCTGGGTAGAGTATTCTTGACTGGAACTTTTTTTTTTTTTTTAGCATTTTGAATATATCATGCAACTCTTCTGGTCTGCACAGTGTCTGCTGATAGTCTTATGGGGGTTCCCTTGTAGGTAACAAGTTGTTTTTCTTTTGCTACTTTTAAGAGTCTCTCCTTGTCTTTATCTTTTGACATTTTAATTCTAATGGGTCTTGGTGTGAATCTTTTTGGTTTCATCTTATTTGAAACCCTGTGGGATTCCTGGATCTGGATGTTTGTTTTCTTCCCCAAGTTGGGGAAGTTTTTCAGCTATATTTCTTCAACTAGGTTTTCTGACCCTTTCTCATTCTTTTCTCCTGCTGGGACTTTTATAATGCAAATGTTAGTCTGCTTGATTTTGTCCCATAAGTCCCTTAAGCCATCGTTACTTTTTTCTTTTTTTTTCTTTCTTCCTTTTTTTTTTTTTTTTTCTGCTCTGATTGGGTGAGTTCCACTGCCTTGTCCTCAAGATCAGTGATCCTTTTTTTTTGCTTTGTCTAGTCTGCTACTGAACCCCTCTAGTGTATTTTTCAGTTTAGTTATTGTATTCTTCAACTCTGTGACTTCTATGTGATACTTTTTAATATTTTCTCTCTCTTTGTTGAAGTTCTCACTGTGTTCAACCATTCTTGTCCTGAGATCAGTGAGCATCTTTATGATCATTACTTTGAATTCTTTATCAGGTAAATTACCTATTTATGTTTCGTTTTTTTTTTTCCTGAAGCTTTATCTTGTTTTATCATTTGGAACATATTCCTCTGTTTCTTCATTTTGCTTGACTCTTTGTGTTGGTTTCTATGCATTTGTTGAAGGAGCCATCTCTCTTAGACTGGATGGAGTGGCCTTGTGTAGGAGATGAACCTTATCATTCAACCCTGCCCTAGCTCTTTGTTGTCTCTCAAACCTTGGTGATTGTGCAAGCAACCTATTTTATTTTTGTAGCTCCCAGTGGTTAAGAGTATGCCAATACCTGTCAGGGTCCCAAAGGGTAGGATCTCAGCCAGCACCTAGATTCAAGCTGATTGGAAGCCAGACCCTCAGGCAGCAGCTTTTCAAGTGTGCAAATATATACAGCCCTGCGGGACTATAGGTGAAGTCCTGCTGGCCACCAGAGTCAGGTGATCTGGAGGTATTCCCAGGTTGTCAGTCACAAAAATTGGGGCTCCAGATGAGTATAGTATATAAGCTCCTTTCTGAGAGATACCAGCAAGCTGTAGCAAGGCAGAGAGAGAGTGCAAAGATGACACCCACTGACCTATGTCCCCTAAGAGGCACCTTTGTAGGCTTCTAGATATGTGCCAAACCTGAAGCCTGCCCCTTAGGCTGCAGCTCCAGGAGAAGCAGACAGGCCTTGTTCACAAAAATACTGGGGGTCTGTTTCAGTCTGTTGTCTGTGCAGTGCCCTGGGGGTTGTAGTCTGTTAAGAACTTTCTCTCTGATTGTTACAATCTTCTGGGACCCAAGAACAAAAGCCTCCCTGGCCACCAGAGCCAGGTGATCAAGGGGCATTCCCTGGTCACCAGCCACAAAAACTGAGACACCAGATACATGTACAAGCTCCCCTCTGGGAAGTACTAGCGTTCTAGAGCACAGTTGGCAGACAGTGCAAAGACAGCACCTGCCCTTTGCGGTTTCTTGAAATGATTATAGTCAGTCCTTAGATGTGTGTTTAATTAGAAGCCTGTCCCTCAGGCTGCAGCTATGCTGATAAGCTAATAGGTCACTTTCAGACTGAGTTCCTGGGTCTGTTGCTTCTTGCTGTACCCTGGGGGTGGTAGCCATTTAATAAATCTTTCTTCATTGGTTACAGTCCTGTGGGACCCATGAGCATAAGTCTCACTGGTCGCCAGAGCCAGGCAATGTAAAGGTGTCCCATGGTGCAGCCACAAAAAATCAAGGTGCCAGACATGGGGATAAGTTTCCTTTCTGGAGATACCTGTGAGCTGGAGCAAGGCAGCGGGAGAACACAAAGATTGTATCTGCTGGCCTCCATTCCTTGAGAGCGCCTGATGTGGGCCCATAGGTGTGTGCCAAACCAGAAGGCTGCCCCTCAGGTTGAAGCTCCTGGACAAGCAGATAGGCCTCTTTCACAGAAAGACTGCAACTGTGTTTCAGTCTGCTCTCTATGTTGTGCCCTGGGGGTGGTAGTCTGCTAAGAACTGTCTCTCTGATTGGTTACAGTCCTTTGAGACCCAGGATTGCAAGCCCACCTGGCCTCCAGAGCCAGGTAATCAAAGGGAAAAACCCTGGGTGACGGCCACAAAACTGGAGCACTGTATATAAAAACCTGGACATCACACGTGTGTAAAAGCTCCCTTCTGGGAGATACTGGCACTCTGGGGGGCAGCAAAGGGAGAGTGTGAATACTGTGCCTGCTGACTGGAATAAGGCAGAGGGAGAGCATATGGATGACACCTGCAGGAAAAAAAGAAACGAAAAAAAAAGGTGGCCTCTGCTGACTAGAGTGAGGCAGAGAGAGAGAGTGGAGATGGTGCCTACCAGCCAGCAGGCTCCTAGATGTGTGCTAAATTAGAAATATTAGATGCCTGCCCCTCAGGCAGATGCTTTAAGATTAGCAAATGAGCCTAATATACCTAAAGTCTAGGCACCTCTGCGCTGGGCCCTGGGGCAGGTGAGTCCACGTACAAACCCTCTAACAGCCATTTCTCAGTTTGTTGTAGGTTTGTGGGTCTCCTGGATGTGAACCCCATTGGTTTTCAAAGCTAGATATGTTAGGGGCTTGTTTCTCAGTTGCAGGTCTTAAAAGTTGTGTTGCTTGGTATGGAGTTCAAATTCTTCACTTTTCAGGGAGAAGCTCCGGGTGTTGAGTTCTCTCCTCACTGTGGGTTGCTGTGCTCAGGATGGGGTTCATGGTGAGACTGTGTCCCAGCGTCACCTACCGAGTTTGATGTGGGCCTTCCCTTGTTCACCTGATGAGTAGGAGTCGCTCAGACAGTTTTTAGGTTTTAAAAAAATTTTTTTTAGAGGTTGTTTTTTGTTCCATATATAGCTGCAGATTTGGTGTGTTCATGGGAGGAGGTGAGTTTCAAGATCCTTCTATGTTGTCAGCTTGAACTGGATTCTGGACTCTAGAACTTTTTAATGATTTAAAAAATAGTAGTAAAGACTTTAGGATCTGTGCATATGAAGGATTATTATGATGTATATGTATGTTTTTCTGGTGCTATGGAATTCTATTTTATTATACTTCAAGGGAATATACCTGAATATGCTGACATATAAAACCAAACAGAAGGGCTTCCCTGGTGGCGCAGTGGTTGAGAGTCCGCCTGCCGATGCAGGGGACACGGGTTCATGCCCCGGTCCAGGAAGATCCCACATGCCACGGAGCGGCTGGGGCTGTGAGCCATGGCCACTGAGTCTGTGCGTCCGGAGGCTGTGCTCCGCAACGGGAGAGGCCACACAGTGAGAGGCCCGCGTGCCGCAAAGCAAACAAACAAAACAAACAAAAAAAACCAAACAGAAGAATCTTTCTATTGAAGTGCTTTGTCTTCCTATTTGGGGATACATGGCAAAGTCCATGTTTTAGTCGTCGTCGTATACTCCATGGTGCTTTGCATACTGTATTGCTCAATAAGTATTTGTTATATGAGTGAATGAGCTCTTTGTAAGGGTTAGGTATCACTTCTTAGAAAAAATTGATAGTATTGCCATTTTCAATTTCAAATCACTAAAATGAGATTCTTTCAGGAGATATCAAAAAATCAAGCTTACAAGGTTTTGGTAATTCAGCATAATACAATAGAGCTAATAAATTTGCTCAGATTTAGCAAGTAAAGGAAAAAATAATGGATAATTAACTTTAGTCTGGCATCTTAGTTGTAAGGTTTAGTTTTTCTTCTCAGAAGAATTAAGTTGACATCAAGAATAATATTATAGAAAATGTTTACTGGTGGCATATTAGTCAATAGGTTATTTGGAGAAAAATTCAATAGACAGCAGTTGTGGGCAGCTATTTCACCTCAAAGTTTGAACATTTAATTAAGTTACAAATCCATACTATTATCTTTTTTATTGTTTGTTTTACAATGTGGATTGCTATGTTCTGTTGCCACTTTTTTTTTTTTTAACAATAAATAGCTTTAAATATATGATGCTCCTAATACTAGGAGATAATGCTGTAGGAAGTACAATCTTAAATGTAAACTCAAATATATTGTATTGCCTTAAAATTATTGTCAATCTAAAATATGACATGAAATTACTTTGTCAGTTCTTTGGCAATTAAAAAAATAATTCATCATCTTCAAAATTTTGAAGTGTCATCATATAGCTCTATTTTAAACTTTTTTAAAAATAAAATTTATTTATTTATTTATTTTTGGCTGCATTGGGTCTTCATTGCTGCGCGCAGGCTCTCTCTAGTTGCGGCAAGCGGGGGCTACTCTTCATTGTGGTACGCGTGCCTCTCATTGTTGTGGCCTCTTTTGTTGTGGAGCACAGGCTCTAGGTGCACGGGTTTCAGTAGTTGTGGCATGTGGGCTCAGTAGTTGTGGCTCGTGGGGTTTAGAGTGCAGGCTCAGTGGTTGTGGCACACGGGACTAGGTGCTCCGCAGCATATGGAATCTTTCCGGACCAGGGATTGAACCTGTGGCCCCTGCATTGGCAGGTGGATTCTTAACCACTGTGCCACCAGGGAAGTCACTAGCTCTATTTTAAAAGCTCTATATTGAAATCTATTTAGAAGGATAGTTTATAGATATATTGTATAAAATATTTTATACATAAAAGATATTAATAAAGGTTTTTAAAGCATGGAGTTATGTATTTTTACATATAAATATCTAATTAAAATTTGCCTAAATAGGATTGAAATTTAAAGATTATTTCCAGTGTTTTAAGGCACAACAGACAATTTTTGCTTCAAATATATAGTTCTTATTATAGGAAGTGAAAAGTTCGTTAGTTTTTCTACACACACACACACCCCTACACCTTAAGTATTTTATCTTAATGAATATAACATGAACATTAGCCAATCTCTTGATGTTCAGCCAGGGCCCATTTTTAGTATAGGTCTGTTGATTGAGTCTCATGTAATCGCTTTTGCCTAAATCACACCCATACTATTAATACATTGACTTAGATTTCCTATTTTGGTGTCTTTATGGAAGAAAACTTAATGACACTTGAGAAGCTACCTAACTGTGGAATCCTTGATATTTTATAATCTCCTCCCTTGCTGCACCCCAACTTTTACCATTTTTTCTTTCACATTCAATTTGACAATAATTTTAGCAACTCACCTTTATTGAGCATTCAAGCATTCAAATTACTTTTCAAAGAAATGACAGGCCTTTTTTGTACTGTTATTGGATAAGTTTATATACTTAATAAAAGTACAGTTATAATTACAACTCACATGCCTTAATAAGTGGGAACAGAAAGGCTCCAGTATACTTGAGATAATCCTTTGGTATTGAGCAGGAAGGAGGGATCATTAATATATTGCGGAGAGGAAATAAAAAGAGTTGATTTGTCTAGAGAGATGGTTAAGAGAAGCTCTCTTATGATACCTTCTACTGTATCTCAACTATGACATTAGGAGATGTTTTCATCAGTTTTATAGAAACTAACTCCATCAAATTTTATATTTTATAAAATTTATAATTTTATGGAATTAGCTCTATCAACATATTCCCCAACTCATTCTGATTGTTCTCAATGGTACAGGGCTTGGTGGGAAGTTGCCTGTGTCCTTCCACTTTAGTTAATTCAATACGTTGTCCTGGTGTTGCCTTTATGTGACCATAGCGATTCTCTGAGGCATGACTGCTATTGGCCTTTAAGGTGGAAATTCTGCTCTCTTTTGAATTTCTTTGTCAGGTGGGACTGGGACAATGCTCAGTCCAGGGCTAATTTTTTCACACTATTGAGACAAGACCCTTCTATGTACTCTACTCAATGTCCCATGAGTCGTGAAGTTTTCCATTCTGGTAGTGGGAACAAGCACTATTCCCAGCTCTGTGTAAGTGCTGAGTACTGTTACTTCAAATCCTTTTTGATGGTTCTTTCCCTAGCCTTGGATAGTTTCTTTCCATGTATGGGTTGGTCAGTCTCCAGCTGAATATTCAAGGGGGAGACTCTCAGATCTTCTGAGTTCTCTTTCTTTGTAGCTCTCTTCTTTCTCATTCTCTGTCCTGTGTCCTTTAGCTGCCACAATCTCCCTGGACTTTCAGCTTTGTCTTTTTTTTTTTTTTTTTTTTTTGCAGTACACTGGCCTCTCACTGTTGTGGCCTCTCCTGTTGTGGAGCACAGGCTCCAGACGCGCAGGCTAAGCGGCCATGGCTCACGGGCCCAGCCGCTCCGCGGCATGTGGGATCTTCTCGGACTGGGGCACGAACCCATGTCCCCTGCTTCAGCAGGTGGACTGTCAACCACTATGACACCAGGGAAGCCAGCTTTGTCTCTTTAGCTCAGAATGTTCGCCAGTCCCTGTCTTAGTTTCTCCTTCCTATCTGTGGTCTGAAAAGTCTCTCAAGGCAGTAAGCTAGGGCTATCAAAGGGCTCATCCTGTTTTGTTTACCATTTCTCAGGGAATACTGTCCTTTGCTGGCTAATGCCCACTACCTTTACAACCATGTTTTCATATATTTGGTCTATTTTTTTGTTTGTGTCAGGTGAGAAAGATATCTGGTCTTTATTCCTGTGCGTTGACTGGAACCAAAGTATAAATTTTAATAAGACTTAATTGAGAGTTTGAAGATAATGCAAGGGAAATAAAACACATGCTTACAAAGGCAACCATAGGCATCTATATTCTGAGTCCATAGGTTCTGCTGATGTCCTTGTAGCTCCTAAGCCCATGTCCACACAATGGCTAGCTTTCCAGCCTTTCCCTTTGCCATGATAAGGTTTTATTTATTATATAAAACATTTTTGCTCCTTGCCGTCAAACTGGCTCAGACATTTTAAAGGAGGGTCTTTGCTTATTTTTAAACATCTGCATAAGTTTAGGACCTAGTTGAAGTCATTCTCCCCTCTTCCCTGCCCTCCCTCCCCCCAAAATCAATCTGCTTCAAAGTTAAATTTAAGCTCCTAGGGCTTCCCTGGTGGCACAGTGGTTGAGAGTCTGCCTGCCGATGCAGGGCACACGGATTCGTGCCCCGGTCCGGGAAGATCCCACATACTGCGGAGCGGCTGGGCCCGTGAGTCATGGCTGCTGAGTCTGCGCGTCCAGAGTCTGTGCTCCGCAACGGGAGAGGCCACAACAGTGAGAGGCCCGCATACCGCTAAAAAAAATTTAAGCTCCTACCTCTTAGGAGCTTTCATATTCTAAATGGCTGTTTCCCAATTAAAAACAAATAAAACCAACCCCCTAGTGCCCAATCTCAGCCTGGGAACTCCTTTATACCAGAGTATGTTATTATATATTGAATCAATTAATGTGTACTAGTGCCTGTTACATGTGTATGGTATATTAAAACACACATAGAAAGGTGGCCAAAGGCATAACTAGAAACCTTAATTGAATCATAAATATAATGCTAATTATAAAAGTTGGAGGAAATTTAATCTTTCAGATTTCAAAGTACTTGCTCATTTTCATTTTGGTTGTTCTCCTTTCTCCTGTGGATGTTTTGCTTATACATTGTTTTCTTTGATTTGCACGTTTATAATCAATATAATCACTTTTAGAAAGTGGAGTTGAACTTTGAATGTAGTAAAGTTTATACCTCAGTACTATATTCAAGCAGGCATTTCATAACAGAGTTTTTGAAGATTAAAAAGAGCATAGTTGATAGGAAAGGAACAAAATGGCTCCAGTAGAAAGAAACTTTCTGAATCTAGTTCTTGTGGTATTTTCATGATATTTAGTAAAAAGTATTTGCTTTTATGTATGGAGTGGGATTTCTTAAAGGAAAAATGTAGTTTTTATTTATATGTATTTTAAAAGTAAAATTTCTTATTTATTAAACTTCAAGGTAAAAGTGTTATAAGAAAGATTGGGAATTATATTTCAGAATAGACTCCCCACATGTAGACTTTATAAAGCACAGATGCTAAGAGATGTTTATGTTGAAACCAGAATTATGAAGTGAAACCAGCTGAAAAGAATTGGAAGTATTGCAGAGGAGGGAGGGTGGTAAGTCCAGTAATACAAAGTTTACTTACCGCATCTTTATTAATGTATTTCAGGAGTGACTTTTTTTCCTCCCAACAATGCTACTTGGCTGGCTCTTCATATTACCTTAACAGAGATAAAGACTGTAATAGTTGTTTAATGTTTAATGACCTTTTTCTGAGTATGGCTCTTCAGCCAGTTGTTCAACATCTTAACATCTTTAGAGTCAAGAACACATAATTCTTTTCAAATATATATTTAATTTTAGTATTTGAAGTCAAAGACAGTATTCTACAAAGCCTATCATAACTTTCCAATTCAGACACATAACAAGAAAAGATAATCTTTTTGTGGGAATTCATTTGCTCTCAATTTCAGAGGTCACTTTAATTTTTCACAGTCTCCTAGCAGCAATTCTGATTTACAGAGAAACACATAAAAATCACCATTTACTGGTCTTAAAAATTTACTGTCTCTACTAGAAATTTCCTGAGAAAATAACAGCTAATATTTGTTGAGTGCTTTTCATGTTCAGATGCTGTGCTAAATATATATTATAAAATATATATCATTTAAACGCCTCAGAAACACTATGAGATAAATAATATTTTTATCCCTTTCCTATGGATGAGGACGCTGAAAGTATTTAAGTGTCCAAGGTCTCAGAACTAGAAGTGGCAGATAAGAATTTGATCTCAGAAGTATCTGACTTCACAGTCTGAGTTCCTAACTTGGTATTGCTTAAGAGAGCTAAGTGTGTTAATAACATATTAACAAGTTGAGAATGTCTCAGACCCTTTTCACAGGTTTTGTCCGCAATAAGGAATACTATTCTTTGTTATTTTTAATAACAATAATTTGTTTCATTTTCTTTATGCTGAAGATCATGAATAAATGGAAACAAAATATTCGTGGAGTAAAGTAGATAAGACAGTCCCTTTTATATGTTGTTGGTGAGATGGGTGTGTTTGGAGAATTTTTTGGCAATGTATATCAAAACTTAAAGTTCATTTACCCCTTGACTCAGCAATTCTACTTTTAAGAATTTATGTTACAGCTAAATTTGCCCATGCATGCAAAGATGTATGTTATGGATGTTCTTTGTAGTATTGTTTGAAATAGGAAAAAGTTGGAAATAATTTATGTATTCAATAGTGACCTGGTATATAAAAACACACGGAAGAGAATCAAGAGCCCAGAAATAAACCAAGCATATACAGTCAACTAATATTTGGCAAGAGAGCCAAGAATACTCAAAGGAGAAAAGACAGTCTCTTCAATAAATGGTGCTGGGATAATTGGGTATTCACAGGTAAAAGAATGAAACTGGACTCCTATCTTACATGACTCACAAAAATTAACTCCAAATGGATTAAAGACTTAAAGGTAAAATCTGAAACCATGAAATTCCTAGAAGAAAACATAATAATAAATCTTCTTGACATGGGCCTTGGTAATGATTTTTTGGATATGACACATAAAGCATAAGCGACAAAATAAAAAAAAATAAACAAGTGGGACTAGATCAAACTAAAACGCTTCTGTATAGCAAAAGAAATCATCAACAAATTAAAAAGACAACCTATGGAATGGGAAAAAATATTTGCAAACCATATATCTGATAAGCATTTAATGCACTATTGGTAGGATTGTAAATTGGTACAGCCACTATGGAAAACACTATGGAGGATTCTCAAAAAAATAAAAATAGAACTACTGTGTGATCCAATAATTCCACTTCTGGTAATATATCTAAAGCAAAAAACCCACTAAATCAAAAAGATATCTCTGTGTTCATAGAAGTGTTATTTACAATAGCCAAGACATGGAAACAACCTAAGTGTCCACTGATACTATTTGAGACAACATGGATGGACCTTGAAGGCATTATGCTAAATGAAATGTCAGACAAAGGAAGACAAATACTGTATTATTTCACTCACGTGTGGAATCAGAAAAACAAAAACTAAAACAAGAACAAATTTATAGAAAAAGAGATCAGACATGCAGATACCAGAGGTGGAGGGTGGGGGGAGGGGGACTTGGATAAATGTGGTTAAAAGATACAAATTTCGAGTTATAATATAAATAAGTACTAGGGTTGTAATGTACAACATGATGACTATAGTTAACACTGCTGTATGATGTATAGAATTGATAAGATAGTAAATCCTAAGAATTCTCATCACAAGGAACATTTTTTTCTTTTTTCCCCTTTTCTTCTCTTTTTTTCCTTAAATAATTTAATTTAATTTATTTTTTTAAACAACTTTATTGGAGTATAATTGCTTTACAATGGTGTGTTAGTTTCTGCTTTATAACAAAGTGAATCAGTTATACATATACTATGTTCCCATATCTCTTCTCTCTTACGTCTCCCTCCCTCCCACCCTTGCTATCCCACCCCTCTAGGTGGTCACATAGCACCGAGCTGATCTCCATGTGCTATGCGGCTGCTTCCCACTAGCTATCTATTTTATGTTTGGTAGTGTATATATGTCCATGCCACTCTCTCACTTTGTCACAGCTTACCCTTCCTTCTCCCCATATCCTCAAGTCCATTCTCTAGTAGGTCTGTGTCTTTATTCCTGTCTTGCCCCTAGATTCTTCAGGACCTTTTTTTTCCCCTAAGATTCCAAATATATGTGTTAGCATACGGTATTTCTCTTTCTCTTTCTGACTTACTTCACTCTGTATGACAGACTCTAGGTCCATTCACCTCACTACAAATAACTCAATTTCGTTTCTTTTCATGGCTGAGTAATATTCCATTGTATATATGTGCCACATCTTCTTTATCCATGCATCTGTCAATGGACACTTCGGTTGCTTCCATGTCCTGGTTATTGTAAATAGAACTGCAATGAACATTTTGGTATATGAATCTTTTTGAATTATGGTTTTCTCAGGGTATATGCCCAGTAGTGGGATTGCTTGGTCGTATGGTAATTCTATCTGTAGTTTTTTTAAGGAACCTCCATACTGTTCTCCATAGTGGCTCTATCAATTTACATTCCCAGCAACAGTGCAAGAGGGTTCCCTTTTCTCCACACCCTCTCCAGCATTTACTGTTTCTCGATTTTTTAATGATGGCCATTCTGACTGGTGTGAGATAATATCTCATTGTAGTTTTGATTTGCATTTCTCTACTGATTAATGATGTTGAGCATTCTTTCATGTGTTTGTTGGCAATCTGTATATCTTCTTTGGAGAAATGTCTATTTAGGTCTTCTGCCCATTTTTGGATTGGATTGTTTGTTTTTTTGTTATTGAGCTGCATGAGCTGCTTGTAAATTTTGGAGATTAATCCTATGTCAGTTGCTTCATTTGCATATATTTTCTCCCATTCTGAGGGTTGTGTTTTGGTCTTGTTTATGCTTTCCTTTGCTGTGCAAAAGCTTTTAAGTTTCATTAGGTCCCATTTGTTTATTTTTGTTTTTATTTCCATTTCTCTAAGGAGGTGGGTGAAAAAGGATCTTGCTGTGATTTATGTCATAGAGTGTTCTGCCTAGGTTTTCCTCTAAGAGTTTGATAGTTTCTGGCCCTACATTTAGGTATTTAATCCATTTTGAGTTTATTTTTGTGTATGGTGTTAGGGAGTGTTCTAATTTCATACTTTTACATGTAGCTGTCCAGTTTTCCCAGCACCACTTATTGAAGAGGCTGTCTTTTCTCCACTGTATATTATTGCCTCCTTTATCAAATATAAGGTGACCATATGTGCATGGGTTTATCTCTGGGCTTTCTATCCTGTTCCATTGATCTATATTTGTGGTTTTATGCCAGTACCATACTGTCTTGATTACTGTAGTTTTGTAGTATAGTTTGAAGTCAGGGAGCCTGATTCCTCCAGCTCCATTTTTTCGTTCTCAAGATTGCTTTGGCTATTAGGGGTCTTTTGTGTTTCCGTACAAACTGTGAAATTTTTTGGTCTACCTCTGTGAAAAATGTCCTTGGTAGTTTGATAGGGGTTGCATTGAATCTGTAGATTGCTTTGGGTAGTATAGTCATTTTCACAATGTGGATTCTTCCAATCCAAGAACATGGTATATCTCTCCATCTGTTTGTATCATCTTTAATTTCTTTCATCAGTGTCTTATAACTTTCTGCATACAGGTCTTCTGTCTCCTTAGGTAGGTTTATTCCTAGATATTTTATTCTTTTTGTTGCAGTGGTAAATGGGAGTGTTTTCTTAATTTCACTTTCAGATTTTTCATCATTAGTGTATAGGAGTGTCAGAGATTTCTGTGCATTAATTTTGCATCCTGCTACTTTACCAAATTCATTGATTAGCTCTAGTAGTTTTCTGGTAGCATCTTTAGGATTCTCTATGTATAGTATCACGTCATCTGCAAACAGTGACAGCTTTACTTCTTCTTTTCCGATTTGGATTCCTTTTATTTCCTTTTCTTCTCTGATTGCTGTGGCTAAAACTTCCAAAACTATGTTGAATAATAGTGGTGAGAGTGGGCAACCTTGTCTTGTTCCTGATCTTAGTGGAAATGGTTTCAGTTTTTCACCATTGAGGACAATGTTGGCTGTGGGTTTGTCATATATGGCCTTTATTATGTTGAGGAATGTTCCTTCTATGCCTACTTTCTGAAGGGTTTTTATAATAAATGGGTGTTGAATTTTGTCGAAAGGTTTCTCTGAATCTATTGAGATGATCATATGGTTTTTCTCCTTCAATTTGTTAATATGGTGTATCACGGTGATTGATTTGCGTATATTGAAGAATCCTTGCATTCCTGGAATAAACCCCACTTGATCATGTGTATGATACTTTTAATGTGCTGTTGGATTCTGTCTGCTAGTATTTTGTTGAGAATATTTGCATCTATGTTCATCAGTGATATTGGCCTGTAGTTTTCTTTCTCTGTGACATCTTTGTCCGGTTTTGGTATCTGGGTGATGGTGGCCTCGTAGAATGAGTTTGGGAGTGTTCCTCCCTCTGCTCTATTTTGGAAGAGTTTGAGAAGGAAAGGTGTTAACTCTTCGCTAAATGTTTGATAGATTTCGCCTGTAAAGCTATCTGGTCCTGGGCTTTTGTTTGTTGGAAGATTTAAAATCACAGTTTCAATATCAGTGCTTGTGATTGGTCTGTTCATATTTTCTATTTCTTCCTGGTTCAGCCTTGGCAGGTTGTGCATTTCTAAGAATTTGTCCATTTCTTCCAGGTTGTCCATCTTATTGGCATAGAGTTACTTGTAGTAATCTCTCATGATCCTTTGTATTTCTGCAGTGTCAGTTGTTACTTCTCCTTTTCCATTTCTAATTCTATTAATTTGAGTCTTCTCCGTGTTTTGCTTGATGAGTCTGGATAATGGTTTATGAATTTTGTTTATCTTCTCAAAGAACCAGCTTTTAGTGTTATTGATCTTTGCTATCATTTCCTTCATTTCTTTTTCATTAATTTCTGATCTGATCTTTATGATTTCTTTACTTCTGCTAACTTTGGGGTTTTTTTGTTCTTCTTTCTCTAGTTGCTTTAGGTGCAAGGTTAGGTGGTTTATTTGAGATGTTTCCTGTTTCTTAAGGTAGGATTGTATTGGTATAAACTTCCCACTTAGAACTGCTTTTGCTGCATCCCATAGGTTTTGGGTGGTCGTGTCTCCATTGTCATTTGTTTCTAGGTATTTTTTCATTTCCTCTTTTATTTCTTCAGTGGTCACTTGGTTATTAAGTAGTGTATTGTTTAGCCTCCATGTGTTTGTATTTTTTACAGATCTTTTCCTGTAATTGATATCTAGTCTTATAGCGTTGTGGTCGGAAAAGATACTTGATACAATTTCAATTTTTTAAAATTTACCAAGGCTTGATTTGTGACCCAAGATATGATCTATCCTGCGGAATATTCCTTAAGCACTTGAGAAAAATGTGTATTTTGTTGTTTTTGCATGGAGTGTCCTATAAATATCAATTAAGTCCATCTTGTTTAATGTATCATTTAAAGGTTGTTTCCTTATTTACTTTCATTTTGGATGATCTGTCCATTGGTGAAAGTGGGATGTTAAAGTCCCCTACTATGAATGTGTTACTGTCGATTTCCCCTTTTATGGCTGTTAGTATTTGCATTGTGTATTGAGGTGCTCCTATGTTGGGTGCATAAATATTTACAATTGTTATATCTTCTTCTTGGATTGATCCCTTGATCATTATGTAGTGTCCTTCTTTGTCTCTTGTAATAGTCTTTATTTTAAAGTCTATTTTTTCTGATATGAGTATTGCTACTCCAGCTTTCTTTTGATTTCCATTTGCATGGAATATCTTTTTCCATCCCCTCACTTTCAGTCTGTATGTGTCCCTAGGTCTGAAGTGTGTCTGTTGTAGACATTATATATACGGGTCTTGTATCCATTCAGCCAATTTGTGTCTTTTGGTGGGAGCATTTAATCCATTTACATTTAAGGTAATTATCGATATGTATGTTCCTATTATCATTTTCTTAATTGTTTTGGGTTTGTTATTGTAGGTCTTTTCCTTCTCTTGTGTTTCTTGCTTAGAGAAGTTCCTTTAGCATTTGTTGTAAAGCTGGTTTGGTGGTGCTGAACTCTCTCAGCTTTTGCTTGTGTGTAAAGGTTTTAATTGCTCCATCAAATTTGAATGAGACCCTTGCTGGTTAGAGTTATCTTTGTTGTAGGTTTTTCTCCTTCATCACTTTAAATATGTCCTGCCACTCCCTTCTGGCTTGCAGAGTTTCTGCTGAAAGATCAGCTGTTAACCTTATGAGGATTCCCTTGTGTGTTATTTGTTGTTTTCCCCTTGCTGCTTTTAATATGTTTTCTTTGTATTTAATTTTTGATAGTTTGATTAATATGTGTCTTGGCATGTTTCTCTTTGGATTTCTCCTGTATGGGACTCTCTGTGCTTCCTGGACTTAACTATTTCCTTTCCCATATTAGGCAAGTTTTCAACTATAATCTCTTCACATATTTTCTCAGTCCCTTTCTTTTTCTCTTCTTCTTCTGGGAACCCTATAATTCGAATGTTGGTGCCTTTAATGTTGTCCCAGAAGTCTCTGAGACTGTCCTCAGTTCTCTTCATTCCTTTTTCTTTATTCTGCTCTGCAGTAGTTATTTCCACTATTTTATCTTCCAGGTCACCTATCCGTTCTTCTGCCTCAGTTATTCTGCTATTGATCTCTTCTAGAGTATTTTAAATTTCATTTATTGTGTTGTTCATCATTGCTTGTTTCCTCTTTAGTTCTTCTAGGTCCTTTTTAAATGTTTCTTGTATTTATTCTATTTCCAAGGTTTTGGATCATCTTTACTATCCTGATTCTGAATTGTTTTTCAGTTAGACTGCCTATTTCCTCTTCATGTGTTAGGTCTCCTTCGTTTTTACCTTGCTCCTTCATGTGCTGTGTGTGTTTCTCCTCATTTTGCTTATCTTACTGTATTTGGGGTCTCCTTTTTGCAATCTGCAGGTTCGTAGTTCCCATTGTTTTTGGTGTCTGTCCCCAGTGGCTAAGGTTGGTTCAGTGGGTTTTGTAGGCTTCCAGTGGAGGGGACTAGTGCCTGTGTTCTGGTGGATGAGGCTGGATCTTGTCTGCCTGGTGGGCAGGTCCACCTGGTGGTGTGTTTTGGGGTGTCTGTGGCCTTATTATGATTTTAGGCACCTCTCTGCTAATGGATGGGGCTGTGTTTCTGTATTGATAGTTGTTTGGCATAGGGTGTCCAGCACTGTAGCTTGCTGGTCGTTGAGTGAAGCTGGGTCTTGGTGTTGAGATGGAGATCTCTGGGAGATTTTCGCCATTTGATATTACGTGGAGCTGGGAGGTCTCTTATGGTCAGTGTCCTGAACTTGGCTCTCCCACCTTAGAGGCACAGCACGGACTCCTGGCTGGAGTACCAAGAGCCTTTCATCCACCCGGCTCAGAATAAAAGGCAGAAAAAATAGAAAGAAAGAAAGGATAAAATAAAATAAAGTAAGATAAAATAAAATAAAGTTATTAAAATAAAAAATAATTATGAAAAATAATTTTTTAAGGGAAAAAAAACCCCGGACGGACAGAACCCTAGGACAAATGGTGAAAGCAGAGCTATACAGACAAAATCTCACACAGAAGCATACATATACACACTCACAAAAAGAAGAAAAGGGGAAAAAATAATATATCTTGCTCCCAAAGTCCACCTCCTCAATTTGGGATGATTCGTTGTCTATTCAGGTATTCCACAGATGCAGGGTACATCAAGTGTTTTGTGGAGGTTTAATCCGCTAATTCTGAGGCTTTTGGGAGAAATTTTCCTTTCTCTTCTTTGTTAGCACAGCTCCTGGGGTTCAGCTTTGGATTTGGTCCTGCCTCTGCGTGTAGGTCGCCTGAGGGCGTCTGTTCTTTGCTCAGACAGGACAGGGTTAAAGGATCAGCTGATTCACGGGCTCTGGCTCATTCAGGCCTGTGCGGGGCGGGGGGGGGGGGGGGGGGGGGGGTAGGGAGGGGTACGGAGTGCTGGGCGAGCCTGCGGTGGCAGACGCCGGCGTGACGTTGCGCCAGCGTGATGCGCGCTGTGCGTTCTCCCCAGGAAGTTGTCCCTGGATCACGGGACCCTGGCAGTGGCGGGCTGCACAGGCTCCTGGGAGGGTAGGTGTGGAGAGTGACCTGTGCTTGCACACAGCATTGTTGGTGGCTGCAGCAGCAGCCTTAGTGTCTCATGCCCGTCTCTGGGGTCCGCGCTGATAGCTGCGGCTTGCGCCTGTCTCTGGATCTCCTTTAAGCGGCGCTGTTAATCCCCTCTCCTCGCGCACCAGGAAACAAAGAGGGAAGAAAAAGTCTCTTGCCTCTTCGGCGGCTCAAGATTTTTTCCCGGACTCCTTCCCGGCCAGACGTGGCGCACTAGCCCCCTTCAGGCTGTGTTCACACTGCCAACCCCCGTCCTCTGCCTGCGCACCAACGGAAGCCCGAGCCTCAGCTCCCAGTCCCCGCCCGCCAGACAAGCCTCTTGGGCTGGTGAGTGCAGGTCGGCACCGATCCTCTGTGCGGGAATCTCTCCGCTTTGCCCTCCGCACCCCTGTTGCTGTGCTTTCCTCCGTGGCTCCGAAGCTTTCCCCCTCCGCCACCCGCAGCCTCCGCCTGTGAAGGGGCTTCTTAGTGTGTGGAAACGTTTCCTCCTTCACAGCTCCCTCCCACTGGTGCAGGTCCCGTCCCTATTCTTTTGTCTCTGTTTATTCTTTTATCTTTTGCCCTACCCAGGTACGTGGGGAGTTCTTGCTTTTTGGGAGGTCTGAGGTCTTCTGCCAGCGTTCAGTGGGTGTTCTGTAGGAGTTGTTCCACGTGTAGATGTATCTGTGGGGAGGAAGGTGATCTCCGCGTTTCACTCTTCCGCCATCTTCTCAAATCTCCTCTTTTCTTTTTATTGTATCTGTATGAGATGATGAATGTTAGCTGAACCTACTGTGATAATTACTTCACAATATGTATAAATCAGACCATCATGCTGTATGCCTTAAACTTAAACAGTGATGTATGCCAATTATTTCTCAACAAAGCTGTAAAAAGAACTTACTAAAAAAAGGGGGGGCCTGGTAAAAAAAGTTGTAATATATCAATAAAAAGTAACTTTATTAAAGCATTAAAAAGAATGACAATAACAGCTAATTAAGTCTTTAAGTTCCAACTACTGCTCTCATTTAATCTTCATAAAAATTGTAGGTATTGTTATTAGCTCCATTTACAGTGGAGAAAAATGAAACATAAAGAGGCTAAGTGGTTTCTGCCCACACTAAGTTCTTTGCTCTATTGCTTCGTGGTCATCTGTATCCCAATGTGAAAAGAAAATAAATTGATAAGTGAAAAGAACAGATTGTTGAAAGTTTTTAGTATAATACTTTTTGTGAAAAGAATCTATATCTTCTATATGTTCCTTTTATAACATATAATACCTATTTATGTTTTCTCTTGACATAAAATCTTTCAAATATATGAATGTGAATATACTAATAAAACATAATATGAATTTATAAGTGTACATGTATACATATGCCCCCACATAATGCATACATTCATAGAAAAATTTCTGGATAGATATACAAGAACTTAGTGGATGTTTTTGGGATTAGTATGGAGACAAAAAAAATTGCACTCTATACTCTTTAGTTTGGTGAATTATTTAAAAGTAATGAGTCACATATTGCTTTCATAATAAAAGTAAGTTTAAATTGAAAAATTTTAAAAATAGTGGATGTGGTAAATCTTTAACAATTATGTTACTGGAGTGGGGTAAAGAGGGACGTTTTCTTGTCATTTTATGCCTTTCTGAACTGAACTTTGGAAAATAAATGAGTACCTGTTACTTTTATAATAAAACATTTTAAATGAAAAAAACCTTAAAAATAGTGACCATATTTCTGTAACAAGTACTATGAAATATTATTTCTGTGACTAAGTTTAGGGTATAGTTTGTTCATTATATTGACAGTTTAGAATAAATCTGCCTATGTTAAACTTCTACCAGAGATCTGCTGTCTTACTGTCTTAACGGCTAGCTCTTTTCTAGCATCCATTGAATTCAAAAGTAACTCAGTGAAGATTTACCTTATTTTTATAAACAAGGTTGTTTCCGATTGAAGTCTTAGTAATGAAACCTTTCACAGCAAATGACATTCAGTAAATGCAGAAGTTGACAGCAATTTTATTAGATGCTGCTAGTCAATTGAGCACAGTTTTCTTGCGGGAAAATGGTATCCCGCTTCTTAAACTCCAGAGCGTTTATCAAAAACAAATGTCAGTTTGAAAGTGCATTGTTTATTGAGAGACGATGTTCTAGTGTCGTGACAGTATTTTAATATTATCCTTAGTTATGGAATGTACTTGGAATTAGGTTGGATGATAAATGCTGCAACAGGCGTAAGTGAAATTAAAGTATAACTTATTTGGGATTATGTGTTTCAGGTGAAGCTCTGAAAGTATCAGCTGAGAGATTTGCAGATGATCCCTGTTATCTCCCAAAAAGGGAGGCTGTGGTTCAAGCTGCCCGTGCCTTGTTGGCTGCAGTTACCAGACTCCTTATCCTCGCAGATATGATTGATGTCATGTGTCTCTTGCAGCATGTGTCAGCTGTAAGTAAAAGATGGCTTAGTTTACCTTGGCATTGTTCTCACTTATAATTCCATTTTCTGAACCTGGCATCAATCCGAGTGCATCCTGGCCTCACTCACGTTTCTTAATGTCACCCATCAGAAGATGACTGGATTGGGTTGTGAAACTAATGCATACTTGACAAGAGTGAAGCCAGAAGTTAGTCTTAAAGCCAGTGGGAGATTGAAAAACAGAAGATGACTTACTGATAAGGAAATGGCTAGGAGAAAGTTCTAGGCTTTTGACCATTTAAATGATTATGCCCTATATAAATATATATATAGTAACAATTATATAGATAATATAGAAAACAAATATGTAAATATAAATAATTTGAGAACGAGAAACTTAAAAGCTTAAGGCATGTGGAAGCTTATCCTAGTTTGTAAATGAAAACTACTTTGCCAGCTCCTCTTTTTTTTTTTTTTTGCGGTACGCGGGCCTCTCACTGTTGTGGCCTCTCCCGTTGTGGAGCACAGGCTCCGGACGCGCAGGCTCAGCGGCCATGGCTCACGGGCCCAGCCGCTCCGCGGCATGTGGGATCTTCCCGGACCGGGGCACAAACCCGTGTCCCCTGCACCAGCAGGCAGACTCTCAACCACTGCGCCACCAGGGAAGCCCTGCCAGCTCCTCTTGATCTAAGATAAACAGTGCATGTTTGCAGGTAGTCTGTAGTAATCCATTATGAAAATGTATAAATGGATTTAATAAGAGTAAAGAACGTATTTTAACTAGGAGAGACTACAAAGGCAGCAAGATATCTTGCTTGCTTTATTTTGTTAGACAAAACCATTTAGCAAAAGCTTAGTAGAAGGAGAATTTTATTTCAGCCTTTTTCACTTTCTTAATTTATTTAGTTTGACCAAGTCATTAATAGTGTCTAGATGAAAAGGTTGCAAAGAACCCTTTGGAGTCGCTGCTGTTTCTCCTACTTTAAGTAGGACCCTTGCTCTTCTGTTCATTAATACATCTGCATTTTCATAAAGGCGCTTGGTGACCGTAGTATCACTACGTTATTAGGCAAATGATGGCCTTGTCTGATTGACCTTCTTGTCAAAATCATTTTGTCTAATTGCTAAGCTAAACCTTTTTTTTTTTTAATCTTTCTCTTACTTACTAATGTTTGTTTTAACCCTAAAGTAGAGTGACCTTTCCTTTATACTTTCAGATTCCTTTTCTTTTGATAGTTTTACTGCAAAAAGGCAATTTGGCACCTTTTTGTTGTTGTAGCTGTTGTTTAAGTAGCTTTTCAGGAAAGGGATTAGTTTTCATCACTAGCAACTATCTACCAATAGATTTGTATGTGAGATATTTGAACAATGTTTTTTGTTACTTGGCTACTGGTTTATTGGATACCTTAAACAAATCCCTGAAAATTTCTGAGCTTCATTTTTTATATGTGAATATAGACACTAATAAATGCTATAACCAGAAGTGAGCATGAAAGATTAAATGCCAGGTAATTCCTAGTTCCAATGACCCAGTATTTCCTGTTTTAACTCTAGATTTGTTGGGATAGGCAGAATGAAAGGCTTTGGTAAGGTGAAAATTCCTGCCTTTATAATCAATTAGGAGGTGGTAAATTGCGATAGTTTTTTATTGTTTCATCCTTATAAAAATTTATATTTGAATTGTATTATTCAACTCAATGCTTTCAAGGTTTCACATAGAATGAAGGCAAATTGAAAAATATTTTTGGAGATTAAGATTAGAATTATTTAGCCCAGTATTCCCCTAAAAGTATTCTGCAGAACCTGTCTTATAAATATGCAACATGAAAAAAAGTTTTTATTATGGTCAATGCTGCACACTGAAATTCCCTTTGAATGTTTTTGATGTACATTAGCATTAAAGTTGGTGAGAAATATTGAAGCAAAGAAACTGGTTTAACTTTGCTTAACCCAGAGTTTCCCAAATTTCTTGACCCCAGAACTCTTCTATAATATATTAATCCTGGAACATTCTCAGACCATACGTTGGAATATAGTGACTTAGAATCTTTTAATGTTTATGGTTCTATTAAATTTCTACTTAGAATGAAAAAATCGTAGTGGATAAACTTCAGTGCCCTTCTACTCTAGTATCTTACTGAAGTAGATAGACTCTCCTACAATATGCGATACACACAGCTGTCTAACAATATATGTGATCACTTACTGTGATAGCAGTCTCAATTCTGTGAGACAGTGAAGCAGATATTGGATAATTCTAATTGCTGAAGACATTTTTCTCAAACTGAGCTTAAAGCTGCATCCCTGCTATTTCCATTCATTGCTTCTAGTTTACTTTCTGGAGAAACACAGTATCAAGGCAATAGGAAAATGCATTTTTCAAGTAACTGATGGTTACTCTTAGGACTTACATATGTCTTCTCTTATTTAAACTAAAAATTTCTTGACCTTTGAACGTTCCTTATATGACAGTTTCAGACTACTCTGGATACTCTAGAATTTCCATGTCTTGTACGATCTTGTTTCAGTCTTTTTTTTTTAACATCTTTATTGGAGTATAATTGCTTTACAATGGCGTATTAGTTTCTGCTTTATAATGAAGTGAATCAGCTATACATATACATATGTTCCCATATCTCTTCCCTCTTGCGTCTCCCTCCCATCCTCCCTATCCCATCTCTCTAGGTGGTCACAAAGCACCAAGCTGATCTCCCTGTGCTATGCGGCTGCTTCCCACTAGCTATCTATTTTACATTTGGTAGTGTATATATATGTCCACGCCACTCTCTTACTTTGTCCCAGCTTACCCTTCCCCCTCCCCGTGTCCTCAAGTCCATTCTCTACGTCTGCATCTTTATTCCTGTCCTGCCCCTAGGTTCTTCAGAACCATTTTTCTTTTTTTTTTAGATTCCATGTATATATGTTAGCATACGGTATTTATTTTTCTCTTTCTGACTTACTTCACTCTGTATGACAGTCTCTAGGTCCATCTACCTCACTACAAATAACTCAATTTCATTTCTTTTTATGGCTGAGTAATATTCCATTGTATATGTGTGCCACATCTTCTTTATCCATTCATCTGTCGATGGACACTTAGGTTGCTTACATGTCCTGGTTGTTGTAAAGAGAGCTGCAGTGAACATTGTGGTACATGACTCTTTTTGAATTATGGTTTTCTTAGGGTATATGCCCAGTAGTGGGAATGCTGGGTTGTATGGCAGTTCTATTTTTAGTTTTTTAAGGACCCTCCATATTGTTCTCCATGGTGGCTGTATCAAATTACATTCCCACCAACAATGCAAGAGGGTTCCCTTTTCTCCACACCCTTACCAGCATTTATTGTTTCTAGATTTTTTGATGATGGCCATTCTGACTGGTGTGAGATGATATCTCATTGTAGTTTTGATCTGCATTTTTCTAATGATTAGTGATGTTGAGCATCCTTTCTTGTGTTTGTTGGCAATCTGTATATCTTCTTTGGAGAAATGTCTATTTAGGTATTCTGCCCATTTTTGGATTGGGTTGTTTGTCTTTTTTGTTATTGAGCTGCATGAGCTGCTTGTAAATTTTGGAGATTAATCCTTTGTCAGTTGCTTCATTTGCAAATATTTTCTCCCATTCTGAGGGTTGTCTTTTCATCTTGTTTATATTTTCCTTTGCTGTGCAAAAGCTTTTAAGTTTTTTGATGTACTTTAACACTGTAAGCAGATTTGTTTTATGGTTAAAGTTTGAAAACTTCAGTGTCTGGACTCCCTGGGTGTCTGCTTGTGCTGCTGTCATTTTATTATGCTCATGGTGTCTTGTCTTATGTGAATGGCTATCTTTGTATACTAAATGTTACCTCTTCTGGAACTTATATCAGGAAATTCTGCACTGTTTTGTTAGCTTTTTGATGCTTTTAACATGAAGTATTTTATATTTCATCAAATTTTGTTAGTTTTCTTCAGCAGAGGGTTGAATGGTGACTTACTAATTTGTTAATATAAGAAACAAAAATCCCCCAAATCATCTCTGTAAATCCTTTCCTATGCATATTCTAGATAGGTAACTGCCATAAAATGTTGAAATCAAAACATCTTGAAATAAAAACAAATGCTTTCATGTGAACATTCCATATTATACTTGGACAGTTACCTCCCTGATTTAATGTCCAGTATTATCTTACCTATTATGATAGCCTTGTCATACTGTTGGTTCTTACTGATTTTGTGAGCAATTAAAACCTCCAAGTATCTGAACTCAGACTACTTTTATTCTAGATCTTCCTCCTGTGATACTAATTTTATCTTTTTGTAAAGGTTGATGTTATATTTATATTCAATGCATTTTATCTTCTTAGTTGTCTTTTTGTTATATCCATCCAGATCTTTTTTTTTTTTTTGCTTCACGCGGGCCTCTCACTGCTGTGGCCTCTCCCACTGCGGAGCACAGGCTCCGGACGCGCAGGCCCAGCAGCCATGGCTCACGGGCCCAGCCGCTCCGCGGCATGTGGGATCTTCCCAGACCGGGCACGAACCCGTGTCCCCTGCATCGGCAGGCGGACTCTCAACCCCTGCTCCACCAGGGAAGCCCCATCCAGATCTTTTTGACGTTTGATTTGTTTTCCCCTCCCAAATTGGTGTCATTTTCAGATTTCTTTAACAATTTATTCATTAACAATTGTTTAATGCTATAGCTTTCTTTTAGATAACATCAATCAAATATTAACATGTTTTGAATAAAGTCGTTGAAATGAGCTTCAAATTCGCTTCATTTGAATGAATAAACCATGTTTCTTTATTTTATTCTCTAGTACTTTCTCAAAGGCCTTTCTGAAATCAAGATGTATTATCTGTGGCACCACAGATTTACCAGTCTCGTAGCCCCAATTTTAAGGGAAATGACGTTAGTTTGGCATGACTTACTTTTAATAACCCCATAAGAGCTCTAAGTGACCATTGCTTGCTTGCTTTTATTCCTTTTCTATTTTTTTTGACCTTCATTTTTCAATTACTCACATCCTACTTACTTATGCTTATAAACCACTCATCTGCTAGCATCTCCTTGCCCTTAAGATCTAGATATAATTGGTTTGAACCCTCATTCCATGTCCTGTAAAGTACAATGTTCTCCCAAGATTTCTGCAAATTTTCTTAGGCTCATATTCTCATGGTCATCTCTGGCTCCAAGCTGTTGCTTCCACAGAATTACTTTAGGTTATGGATGGTCTTTCTACTGTTATTCTATGGTATGTTAATTCATACTTGGAAGATGACCCTTTTCCCCTTTAACACACACATATACATACAAATACTCCCGCACAAGGCATGTTCATGTATATGGCAAATCTATTAGAAACTTGGAAGGTGGAAGGGAGGGGGTTCTGTAGTGTAACAATATATTCTAAGTGGTTTCAATTTGTATATTAGAAATCTTCAAAATCCTTTGAAGCAACTTCATCTCATTGTCCTTCTACCTCCTTTCTCCCTACCTACTCTCCTTTGTTTTGCCTCATACCCCTAAGGAGTAAGATACTCTGTCAAGCCACCGTTGACTTGGCTTCTGCTCATTTGTGTCCTCAGATATCACTATGTCTCTGAAATTACATCTGAAGGTATTTTCCTCAATATAAACTGTTCCTTTCCTAAGAACTCTGTAGTAAACTCTCTCTCTCTCTCTCTCTCTCTCTCTCTCTCTCTCATACACACACACACACACACACACACACACCATCCTATTGTAAAATAATCTATGTTTTTTGCGGGGAGGGCATCAACTTTGAAGATACAGATTTCTCCTTCTGGCCACACATCCTTCTCTCAAAAGCAGTGGCCTAATTTTTTATTTCTTTTCCTAGTTTTGAATATGATGGACAAAGACCTGCCTCTCCTCCAGTCTTATTATTTTATGCAAGCTTCTGCTCATTTGGGGCTTTCTCCCCCTAGTAACACTCACGAAAATCCCTGCTCCATTTTTTTGGGTATTTATTCTTTATTGCACAGTGTCAAAGAATTCCTCTGCTCTCACAATGTTTTCTTAAGTGGCCTTACTCTTTTCTTCCTTATTATAATTTTTTTCTAAATAACAAAATTCTTCGTCCCTATTGAGGTATATTTCCTTTTATAAGTCAGGTAAATGAGATATTACTCTACTTTTGATTGATAGTCCGTACCTATATATTTCCTGATTCCTTATCTTTATTAAATTATTCTCTTTCCACTGAGACTATCCCAGAGATGCAGTTATGATCAAACATTTATGAAGATGTAGACTGAGACCACCAACTCATGCAAACATGATTCACTGAGTAACTCTCCATAGGATAAGTACTGCCAACCAATACAGAGTTAATATATAATTACATATATCAAGGATTCCTGACTTGGCAATTTTAAATGTGTCTAGTTCCTTAAGGAAGTACATGTTTTCTTTTTGGGGGGAAAGAAGTCCAAATCAAAGGTAAGAGAGGACAGAGAAAAAAAGCGATGATATTTCAGTATGTAATTAATTGTAGAAACTTGGAAAGGCAGTTTGGCTTTATTACCACCACTGTTCATAATTTTCTATGGGAATTTAAGTTTAAAAATTTCTCTCTGGTACTGTTCAAGTTTTTTTTTTAAAACATTTTTGTACTATTTATACATCTCGAGATTCCACATCCTATTTTATTGGCATATAAATTTTATAAGGGTCGGTTTTCTTTGAGAGAATGTTGGCTTGCATATCTCTTGCTTTCTTTGGGGGTCAGGGCAAGATGGAGAGCAAAGATGGCTTTTGGCAGCAGGGAGACCTTGCTTGAATCCTGGTTCTGTTGTTGATTAGCTGGGCGACTTTGGGAAAATTAAAAATCTGTAAGCCTTAGTTTCTTCTTCTGAGCTATATGGATAATAAAACCTACTCTGAATACTTAGGGGCCTTGTGAAGATTAAATCACATAATATATAAAATACCTGGTAAGAACTGGTACAAATTTTCTGTCACCTTCCTTCCTTTCCTTGTCCTACCTTTTTCCACTATGGTACCTTGCTCCCATTTTTCGACTCCTGCAGTGCAATATTATCCTTATTCCTAAAAATGAAGGGAAATAAATTTGACTCCTGAGTTGAACTAACTTCTCTGGCTTTTTCTGTTATCATACCATAGCCTGTTTTATTTCTTTTAAAATGGGAATATTTGTCCCTTTGGATTAAAAAATAGACCGATGTCATTATAGGAAATGGCACCTCTATTTAATAACTTTTTATGTCAAATACATATTTAATATTTGCTACAAGCATTGCTGTAAAGCATTTGTATACTGAACAATAATTCTGAATATGAAGAATATTCATAACATTGACAGAAAATCACACAATACAATAATGGTAACTGAGACTTTTTGATGCCACCTTCTATTGTTAAAATGCAGATATGTACCAGCAAAAGGGTTTCTAAATCTTATTTTTAAAAATATCAGCAGTTTATAAGGAGAGAAATTACTATATAGTTAAATTGCTGTTAGAAGCCAAGTATATTCTACAGGAGATTCTTGGCAAAATATGTAGAGAGCTTTTAACGTTTAAAGAAAAAACCAAGTCACAGGACTGGTATTAGATGGAATAGGAGAAGTAAGAAATGGAGACAAATAGGACACAAATTGCTGGATTTTTACTGAATTTCATACTGAAAACTTTAGAGACAAAGGAAATTTAAGCCATGTAAAAAAATTTAACTTTTAAAAAGGACTTGCATCATTCCAGGTAGCTCGAGTTTCATTAATTAGTCCATTCAGCAGACAGTTATTTTTTGTGTGCTTACTGTGTGCTAGTCACCGTAATATGTGCTAGAGAGTCAGATTTAGAAAATACACTACCATGGTCCTGTTCTCCTGGAATTATTGTGGAGGCATGATGGCAGTTATATCAAGGGAGTGTTTTGAATGAATAATGCAAGGCTAAGTTTGGAGAGTGAGTTAACTAGACAAAGAAAGTGGTGAGGGCAGAGAGCATTTTACCTGGAGGGAATAGTACATGCTTAAAGACCAGTAGTAGTTCTAAATGGCTGGGATGAAGGATGATTTTGTGGGAGGAACAAGAGTTGAAGCTGCAGAGGTAGGCATAGACCTACTTGTGACAGGCCTATGTGCTAAGTTAAAAAGTTTGAACTTTAGTCTGAAAGCTAAGGGGGAACTATTAAAGATTTTAAGCAGGGAAATGATACAAGCAGATTTGAATTTTAGGACTATTATTCTGGTAGCAGTGGGCAAGGGGGCCAGAGTGGAGGCAGAGATGCCAGTGATGAGGTGATGTAGTCATCTGGTTGTGAAATGATGGTGTGGGGTGGGGAATGAATGATTTTATAGATTTTATACATATTGGATTTTATACATATTGGATTTTGGATTTGAGGCATGTATGAGAGGCATGTATGAGAGAGACTAGACATTGAAAGATACATTTGGAGTGAATAAGATTGGAAAGCCTCAAGAAGTAAGCATTAGGAGAAGCAATTGGTTTGTATGAGGTCACCTGGGGAAGGTTTCTAGAGTGAACTTAAACCTTTGTTCACAAATCTTTGAGACCTTGTGGTTTGGTGGAATGCTCACTAAATGATGAATCACGTTTGTGTTCAGTCTTGCCTCAGTAGGGATATTTGGGATACCTTCTCACTGGAGTCCCTGCCCCTGGGGGTTGGTTCATAGTCCAGCACTCTACCCTTTCTGAGGGGGCTCCCCAGAAAACTGGCTTTGTCTTGCCAGTCTTGGAGTTCTGATGGATCCCTCAAAGTCTAGCCACCTGGTAGGGGGAAATGGAGGGGGTGGCTTAGACTGGTAAAACACCACAGCTCCCTGCCCCCTCTGGCTCAACACAGAGTAAGTAGACAAAAACTGCAGCTGCCTGTTTCTCCATAGGGAGTGAGAGTTGGTAGAAGTCCAGCTGTTTGGTGGGAGGTCTTCTCTTGCATAAAGCCAGTCCACAAAGTCTAGGAAAGGTGCCTGCTTTGTCGAATATGTAGACAGCAACACAGAGAGCTAAGGAAAATGAAGAATCAGGCAAAGATGTTCCAAACAAAGGAATGAGATGAATCTCCAGAAACTGACCCTAATGAAACAGAGTTATATGATTTACCTGACAGTGAATTCAAAATAACAGTCATAAAGATGCTCACTGAGGCCAAGAGAACAATGCATGAACAAAGTGAGAATTTCAACAAAGAGATAAAGAATATAATAAGTATGAAACAGAAATCATGGAGCTAAAGAACACAACAATTGAACTGAAAAATTCAACAGCAGACTAGATCAAGCAGAAGAAAGGATCAGTGAACTTGAAGATAGGTCACTGGAAATAGTTTAGTCAGAGGAGCAAAAAGAAATAAATGAAGAGTGAAGATAGCTAAAGGATTTATTGAATACCATTAAACATTATGGGAGTATCAGCAGGAGAAAAGAGAGATAGAAAAAGGACCAGGCAGCTTATTCAAAGAAATAATGGCTGGTAATACCCTAAATCTGGGGAAAGAAATGGCAATCCAGATCTAAGTAGCCCAAAAGATACTGAAAAACATGTACCCAAAGAAATCTGTGCTGGATGCATTATACAGTAGTAGCCATTATCTGTAGTTTTGCTTTCCTTGGTTTCAGTTACCCATGGTCAACTGTGGTCCAAAAATATTAAATGGAAAATTCCAGAGATAAACAATTCATAAGTTTTAAATTGTATGCTGTTCTGTGTAGTGTGATGAAATCTCATGCCATCCTGCTCTGTCCTGTCTGGGACATGAATCATCTCTTTGTCTAGTGTATCCATGCTTTTTATGCTACCTGCCTGTTAGTATAAGAAAAAACAGTATGTATGTGGTTTGGTACTATGCATAGTTTCAGGTATCCCTGGGGGGTCTTGGAATGTATCCCCGCAATAAGGGCAGACTACTGTAATCAAATTGTCAAAAGTCAAAGACAAAAAGGGAGTGAAAAACAACAAACAAGAGAAAATCAACTTGTCACATACAAGGCAACCCCTATAAGGCTATCAGTGGATTTTTCAGCAGAAACTTTGCAGGCCAGAGGCAGTGCTGAAAGAAAAAAACTGTCATCTAAGAATACTATACCCAGCAAAACTTATCTTCAAAAATGGAGCAATAAAGAATTTCCAAGGTTGTCAGGGTGGTACTGGGAGGTGAGGGGGAGTACATGACAGGCGGCATCAGCCAGGGAGGCTTGGGAAGCTATGGTGTGGTCACTGTAAGCCAAATAGAGCCATGGCAATTGCCATCCAGCCCCAGCTCCCTTGTGTAGTCCTGGCTGGTGGCTCAGCCCAGTGGGCCTCTTGGCACCACAGCCTGTGGAGCTCGAGAACATCATAGTGAACATGGTACTACTCAAGAACAGGGAAGGTGGTTTTTTTTTTTTAACTAAAAAAAGAGTTTACCATACAAAAGCTGATGGAGTTCATCACCACTAGACCTGGCCTACAAGAATAGCTAAAGGGAGTACTTCAAGTTGAAATGAAAAGATTTGAAGTAGCAACACTACAGCATAAGGAAGTATGAAACTCTGGTAATGGTAAATATATAGACAAATACAGAATACTGTAGTACTGTAATGGTGGTAGGTAAATCACTTTTCATTCTCGTATAAAAGTTAAGAGAAAAAATTTTTTAAAAAGCTATGATTAAAAAATATGGTAAAATTATACAACATGAATAGATGTAAATTTTGAGAACAATAACATAAAGTGTGTGTGTGTGTGTGTGTGTGTGTGAAAGAGAGAGAAGTAAAAGTGCAGTTTTTGTATGCAACTGAACTTAAGTTGTTATCTGCTTAAAACAGACTGTTATATTTTATGTAAACCCCAAAGTAACCACAAAAAATACAGTAGAAGTTACACACATACACACACACACACACACACACACAAAGAAATCAAAGTGTTTCAATATAAAAAACCCCAGCAAAACATAAAGGAAGACAGCAAGAGAGGAAAAGACGGAAAAAAGAACTAAGAGATTAACAAAAGCAACTGTTGAAGTGGCAATAGTAAATCCTTCTCTATCAATAATTGCTCTAAATGTAAGTGGATTAAACTCCTCAATCAAAGGACACAAAGTGGCTGACTGGATTAAAAAAAACAAGACCCAACTGTATGCTGTGCAAAAGAAACTTACTTTAGATTTAAGGATACATACAGGCTGCATGTAAAGGGATGGAAAAAGATATTCCATGCAAATGGTAACCAAAAGGGAGCAGGAGCTATATTTAGACAAAAGGAAGTTTAAGTCAAAAACTATCAAGAGACAAAGAAGGACATATAATGGTGAAAGTGTAAATTCACCAGGAAGATATAACAATTATAAATATATATGCATCCAACATTAGAGAACCTAAATGTATTAAGCAAACATTGACAGACTGAAGGGAGAAGTAGATAGCAATACAATAGGTAGGAGTCTTCAGTACCTCAGTTTGAAAAATGGATAGAACATCTAGACAGAAGATCAATAGGGAAACAGAAGACCTGAACAATAATATAAACCAAATGGATCTAACAGACATGTATGGAACATTTCACCCAACAGTAGCAGAATGCACATTCTTCTCAAATGCACACGGCTCTTTCTCCAGGATAGATAACATGTTAGGTCACAAAACAAGTCTTAACAAATCTAAGAAGATTAAAATAATATCAAGGATCTTTTCTACCACAATGGAATGAAACTAGAAATTGACAGAGAAGGAAAACTGGAAAATTTACAAATATGTGGAAATTATATGACACACTTTTGAACCGTTAGGTTAAAGTTGGAATCAGAAAGGAAATTAGGAAATTCCTTGAAACAAATGAAAATGAATATATACCAGAACTTATGGGATGCAGCAAAACTAGTGCTAAGAAGGAAGTTCACAGAGATAAATCCCTACATTAACACATTATTGACCAGAGACCTATTAATACATCTTCTGTTACCTGAACGTTATTGACCGGAGACATATCAATATGTTTTTAGAGAGTGATGCAATTAACATCACCATGCAAGTTGTTAGAGCTTAAAATTGATCAGGGGTTCATTATACAACTTACGATTGTCATTATCATTCACATTTTGCTCTGTTAGGTTTTTGTTCCCACCTTGTATATATTATAAATGCAAGTTTATTACTGTAAAATTTAAAAAAATGACTCCATGAAATTTTGAGTGAAGAAGAATTTTTTGCAGATACTTTCTCTGATTGTCCAGGTGACATATATACTAGTGTCTCTGAAGATTATAGTTCTTCAGAATATAGTTCTGATTCAGATGATGTGAATATTAGACCAAGAAAAAGACAAAAAACCTTAGTGACTGATTCTGATACAGAAAGTGAAAATGAAACTCACAGTGCTAGAGAATGCTCCTTTGCTTCTACAGAAGAGTGGCTTGAAGACAACATTTCATGAAAATTTGAAGTCTTTACAGGTGTGTCAGGTGTAACTGTCGAATGTAATAACCCGCAAAGTGTTAGTGAAATAACAGAATTAATTTTTGGTAATGACTTTTTCGAGTTGGTCACTTCTCAAACAAACTTGTATTACTAACAGAATGAAAAATCATATAAAAAGTATGATAAGACTTTAAAATGGACTGATTTAACCAATAATGACATGAAGAAGTTTCTTGGATTAATAATTTTGATGGGACAAATAAGAAAGTCACTGGAAAGAATATTGGTTGACTGATCCCTTACTTGAAACACCTATCTTTCCAAAGATTATGACAAGAAGAAGGTTTGAACAAACAATGACATTTCTTCACTTTAATGATAACTCAGAAACTCCACTTCCTGCAGACAGAATTTCAAAAGTTAAACCTCTTTTGGATTATTTTCTACCAAAATTTCAATCAATCTATATACCCAAATGAGAGCTATTACTTGATGAGGCAATGATAAAGTGGGGAGGACAACTCAGATTCAAAACCTATAACCCTGGAAAACTTACAAAATATGGAATTTTGGTCAGGATGGTTAGCAAAAGTGAAACTGGATATATATGCAACCTTGAGATTTACATGGGTGTAGGAAAGAAACTGCAAGAAACTATTATTGGTCGTACAACCTTATCTTGGTTCATGGTACCATCTTTACCAAGACAATTATTACAACAGTGTGTCCACATCTGAAATATTGTTGAAAAATAAAGCCAGGGTTTGTGGGACTATAAGAGGGAATTGTGGTCTACCAAACCAATTAAAGGAGAAATCTAAAAATCTACAGAGGGGAGAAATGGCGTTCTTATGGAAGGGAGAAATGATTCTTCTTCTCTGGAAAGGCAAGAGGCTAGTCTGCATGCTGACAACTATTCATGATGCCTCCCCCCATAGCATCTACAGGAAAGGAAGATAGGAGGACTGTCCATCAGATAACTAAAGCCCACTTGTATATTAGAGTATAATAAATATATGAAAGGAGTTGATTGATCTGATCAATATCTGGAAAACTTCAATATCCTCCAGAAAACTCGAAAATGGTTTATTCAGTGCTTTAAAATTTATTGTAGCCTAAATGCACAGAATAAAATGACTTACAAGCAATTTTTGTTAGCAATACCTAGAGAATGGGTAACTGACCGTTCTGGTGAATGTAGTGGCAGTCCTGCACCTGGTCCTTCTTGTGGTGTTTCTAAAAGAGCCCTGTGCAAAGATCCACCTTGTCGACTATCAGGTAAAATAAAAGAACATATTCTAGAGGAAATAATAACCACAAGGCTAAAAAGACAAGTGCAGCCAGAAAGTGTAGAGTCTGCTCTTCCAGGGTAAAGCACAGTGAAACACGGTATGTTTTTAATAGATGTTCTATTCCCCTGCACAGAGGTGCCTGCTATACTGCCTATCACACTCTAATGAAATATTAGAATGCTTTAGCAAGACATGTACAAAGCTTCAAAGAAATACAGTAAGTGCAAAATAAGTTGTTGATATTTACTCAAACATGGGTGTTTCAGTATTCACTTACATAACAAATTGCCAGCCAGAGGCATTTGTTTCTGCAAGAATCCCCCAGTCAATAGTGTGTTAAAAAGAAGAAAGATCTCAAGCAAGAACTTAACTTTATACCCCAAAGAGCTAAAAAAGAAGAACTAAGCTCAGTTAGAAGAACGAAGAAGAAAGGAAACCACAAACATTAGAGCAGAAATAAATGAAATAGAAATTAGGAAAATGAGAAAAAAACCCAACAGAACCAAGAGTTGGTGTTTTAAAAAGAAACAAAATAGACAAACCTTAGCTAGACTAACTAAGAACAGAAGAGAGAAGACTCAAATAAAATCAGAAATGAAAGATGGGACATTACAACTGAGGCCACAGAAATAAAGAATGATCATAAAAACTGCTATGGGGCTTCCCTGGTGGCACAGTGGTTGAGAGTCCGCCTGCCGGTTCAGGGGACACGGGTTCGTGCCCCGGTCCGGGAAGATCCCACATGCCGCAGAGCGGCTAGGCCCGTGAGCCATGGCCGCTGAGCCTGTGCGTCCGGAGCCTGTGCTCTGCAACGGGAGAGGCCACAACAGTGAGAGGCCCGCGTACCGCAAAACAAAACAAAACAAAACTACTATGAATAATTATACACCAATGAACAATACCTAGAAGAAATGTATAAATTCCTAGAAACATACAACTTACCACCAAGACTAAATCATGAAGGAATAGAAAGTCTGAACAGACCTATAACAAGAAGGGAGATTGAATAAATACTCAAAACCTCCTAACAGAGAAAAACCCAGGACCAGATGGCTTCACTAGTGAATTCTGCTGAACATTTAAAGAAGAATTAATGTCAGTGCTTCTCAAACTCTTCCAAACGACTGAAGCAGAGGGAACACTCTCAAACTCATTTTAGGAGGCCAGATAAGAATACTACAAGAAAAGAAATTACAGGCTAATATCCCTAATGAACATAGATGCAAAAATATTCAAAAAAATACTAACACACTGAATTCAGTAGCATATTAAAGGATGATACACTGTGACCGAGTGGGTTTTACCTGGTATACAAGAATGGTTTAACATATGAAAATCAATCAATGTGATACAGCACAATGAACAGAATAAAGGGTAAAAATCACATGATCATTTCAACAGATGCAGAAAAAAAGTTTGAAAAAAATTCAACATCATTTTTTTTTACCATCTTTATTGGTGTATAATTGCTTTACAATGGTGTGTTAGTTTCTGCTTTATAACAAAGTGAATCAGTTATACATATACATATGTTCCCATATCTCTTCCCTCTTGTGTCTCCCTCCCTCCCACCCTCCCTATCCCACCCCTCCAGGCGGTCACAAAGCACCGAGCCGATATCCCTGTGCCATGCGGCTGCTTCCCACTAGCTATCTACCTTACGTTGAAAATTCTCAACAAACTAGTAATAGAAGGAAAGCACCTCAACATAATAAAGTCCATATATGACAAGCTCACAACTTACATCATACATAATGATGAAGAGCTGAAAACTTTTCCTCTAAGATCAGGAAAAAGACAAGGATGCCCACTCTCACCACTTTTATTCAACATTGTATTGGAAGTCCTAGTCGTAGCAACTAGGCAATAAAAAGAAATAAAAGGCATCCAGATTGGAAAGGAGGAAGAAAAACTGTCACTAGTTTCAGATAAGATATTATATACAAAAAAACCCCTTAAGACTCCACCAAAAAAACTGATAGAACTAATAAACAAATTCAGTAAAGTTGTAGGATATATAATCAGGATATAGAAATCAGTTGCATTTCTATACACTTATGATGAACTATCTGAAGAGGATATTAGGAAAACAATGCCATTTACAGTAGCACCAAAAAGAATAAAATACCTAGGAATAAATGTAACTAAGGGGGTGAAAGATTTGTAATACTGAAAACTATACAACATTGATGAAAGAAATTAAAGAAGACCCAAATGGAAAGACATCCCATGTTCATGGATTGATAGACTTAATATTGTTAAAATGTCAATACCCAAAGTGATCTACAGATTCAAAGCAATTCCTATTAAAATCCTAGTGACATTTTTACAACAGAAATTGAAAAACAACTCTACAATTCATATGGAACCACATAAAAACCACAAATAGTCAACTCAATTCTGAGAAAGAAGAACAAAGCTGGAGGCATCACACTACTCTATTTCAAAAATATTACAAAGCTGCAGTAAACAAAACAGTATGGTACTGGCCTAAAGAGAGACATGTAGATCAGTGGAACAGAATGGAGGGCCCAGAAGTAAATCCATGTGTATACAGTCACTGATCTTCAACAAGGGTGCCAAGAACACACAAATGGGGAATTAGTGGGCATAAAGTTTCAGTTAAACTATGTGAATAAACTAGATATCTCATATAGAACATTGTACCTATAGACAACAACAATGTATTTTATACTTAAAAATTTAAGGAACATGTATCTCATGTTAAGTATTCTGCCATAATAAAATAGAATTAATTAAATAAATAAAAATAAGTTTTGTAGTAATAGTGAAGAAAAAAATCTAAATAAGTGTATCTATTTCCCTCAAAAATCCCTTGCTCAAAGATGCTCAATAAATAATTATTGAATTACTCTTTTGTTCAGTCCTCATTCACTACTGAATGGAACTTTAAAATTTATAAAGCAGTAATCTGTAAAGCTAGATGATTTGCTTTTCTAGGGCAAGAGCTATTTCTCTTTTGTTTTCCTCCATTTCTTTCATGGCTGGCACGTTGCCAGGCCCATGTTAAAGATTTGTAGAATGAATGTGTTTCATTTTTCCTCAGCTGATTTCACAACAATCTTATAAAGCAGGCAGGCAAGGACAATTTCTCCCATTTTACAGGTAACACAATCAAGAATTGGAGTAGTAGTGACTTGTCCAAAGTTATGAAATTATTAAACGGCATAACAAGGACTTGAACCCAGACTTCAAGGCCAGTGTACTTTCAACTCCACAGGACTACTTCTAGTTTAGATTTCAAGCCCAATTTTGTTCTATGTTCTTAATTTAACTTTGGTTATCATTCCTTACAGTAAAAAATCATTTGAGATATATGTGTCCTTTAATTTTCAGCGTTAGCTGTAAACTTCCTTTTCATAAGTGATATTATCATTTGGTAAGTTCATTTGGAAAATATGTATGAAAGTCAATGTATTGAGTTCAGAAAATGAAATAATTTTTTTTCTCAATATTACTTCATTTTGGTTGCTCTGTATTTGCCATATTTAAGTAGGGTGGATTAGCCATTTCTTATGCTTAAAACAATTTCTTTTTACTCTAAACATTAATATTTATAGAACATTAATATTTAGTCTTTGCTCATTACTTCCGTCTGCTTTAGTTTCCAGAATCTTTTGGCACTATTTCACTCTGACATTTTAGGGACACTAAGATCACACTTGGTGATTCAGTGCTTTCAATCAGGTACTTATAGGATACTCTTTTGTATATATAATGCTGTGAGTATGGAATTTTTTTTATGTTATATGTAACATCTAGTACCTTGTACAAATGCATAAAATATTAAATAAGGAAAAATGACAACTGTTGAGCTGGCTATTCTTTTGGAGCAATGATACTCAATCTTCTTTCATTATGGGAATTAGTAGGCTGCTGGAGCTGTGGAATTATTTGATTGTATTGATCTGACTACAAGAGGAAGCCAGGGCATTGGCGGTGAGTGCCAGGGAAACTTTACTTGCCAGAGCCCTGGCTGCATTTTTTCCTGCTGCTTCAGCTGGTTTCTTCTTGTCCTCTTTCTCAAATTACTCCATGAATCTACATAATTTTCATGAACTCATTGAATGTGTAGTTTGTATAGAACATTGGCTTAGATTTATTTCAAAACATGTTGTCAGGAAAAGGAGGAAAATGTACTTGGGAAGAGGGAATGCTGAGTCAAACTAGATATTTCCTTTTCTGCCTTACTCATGCTTCTCTTTTCTGCAAAGCAGATTTTCAGTTATTTTAATGGGAGATGAGCAGTCATGGTCTCTGTTGTATTATTTTGTGGATTACTATTATTACTATTTTGGGGACTTCCTTGGTGGTGCAGTGGTTAAGAAACCGCCTGCCAATGCAGGGGACACGGGTTCGAGCCCTAGTCTGGGAAGATCCCACATGTCATGAAGCAACTAAGCCCGTGTGCCACAACTACTGAGCCTGTGCTCTAGAGCCTGCGAGCCACAGCTACTGAGCCTGCGTGCCACAACTACTGAAGCCCCCGTGCTCCGCAACAAGAGAAGCCACCGCAATGAGAAGCCCGCGCACCGCAACGAAGAGTAGCCCCCACTCACCGCAACTAGAGAAAGCCCGAGTGCAGCAACAAAGACCCAATGCAGCCAAAAACAAACAAACAAACAAACAAAAAAACTCTGGGTGTGTTTACATTGCTTACTTTTATGGTATACAAGACTTACTGTTTGGGCTTAGAGATACTGTTTGCATCTTCTTATTCTCGTCTGTTGTGTGTGAAATTTGGTAAGGTAGTCAAATAGGACAGAATTTGGATTTCTTTCTCAGTACAGAGACCATTTTAATATTAAGTTTTGACATTTTTAGAACATACCTAGGTTTGTTTTGGATTCAAATTTATTCATTGGGCTTTTTTTTTAAAGTTTGAATTTGGTTTGCAAGGAGTTAAAAATATTAACACAGGATAAACTCAATGTTTAACAAATTATTTTGGGGTTTTGGTTCATTTAAAATTCCCACTAAAAACTTTGAACAGGTAAAATCCAGAAATATTAAAATCTCTTAGATTGTGCTTCCTTTCCCAGCTTCAACTGACAGGTCATTTATTTTGAGAAACAGTCAATATAATGAGACTACAGTGCACTAAACTAATGTAGAAAATCTCAAGAGGTCTGTTTCAATTATCAAGCACAATGGCCTATTGGAACAAAAAATTTTCAAATCAAGGCAACATTAAATCTCTTTAAGTAAAATATAAATCTCACCTTAACCTTTGTCTTATTTTTGTCTTCTGTACTTCAGCTGCACTTGCAAGGTAAAATTATTGCTTTTACTCTATAGCATCTTTAAGTGTATATGTGAGCAGATGGGAATGGGATGTGTTTGATAGGGATCTAGCTTAAAGTTATATTATAGATTTTGTATTACCTCTCCTTGACAATTATTTGTTGTTTTAAGTGAAAAAATGTACTTAAATGAATGAATCATCATAGTTTGAGTACTTGGAACTATTTAGTATCAATAAATGGAGGATGTAAGTCCTGATAATGAAAGTTCAAGCTTAAACCTCCACATTATGCAAACTCTGATGTTTAATGAAAACATCTTGTGGGGATGTATCATTATTGGATTTCCCCCCTTTTTTCTTTGGCCATGGAAATATTACCTGGAAATATTGGTTTTCATGTTTCTTATTTTGAAGCCTTGAAAATATGTTTACCCTAAAATTCCTATTTGGAGTTATATAAAATTCACAGAGATAAATGTGAAGAAGAAATAGTTAAGAAATAGAGCTTATATTTCTTAGGGAAGAGAAGATGCAGGGGATGATGAATGCTTTAGAATTAAATAGGTTGATTGGTAAAATAGCTTATGTTAATTTATATATAAAATTACTTAAATTGTTTAGAATCTCAGATCTGGTATTAGTTTGATTTGAACATAGTGCGAAGGGACCAAGAAGTGGGCAAGGCACGGAAATGATCATACAACATGATAAATAGTTTATATAAAGGTCATTAAAATTATGTTAAAAGAAAGTTGTTTACTATGCTACAAAAGGGGGGAAATGAACAGACTTTGGCTGTTTAAACTGATGGGTAGAACCAGTTCCCATTTAAGGCTCTGAAAACTCCTTTGAGGCCCACCTCAAATTCCCTCATGTCTTCCATATAACCTGAGTCTCTCTGTCAGTATCAATGTTTTTTTTTTTTTTAATATTTCACCATGTTACTTTTTTTTTTTGGTCATGCCTCGCGTCATTAAGGATCTTAGTTCCCCGACCAGGGATCAAACCCATGCCCTCTGCATTGGAAGTGTGGCGTCTTAACCACTGGACGGCCAGGGAAGTCCCACCACATGTTACTTTTATCTCCTTTTTTGCACTCCTTTTACTACTTTGCCTTTTGTTAAAGTTAATGGTAGAGTAGAAAAAGCATAAACATTATAGTAAAAATCCAGTTCCATTTTGAAATGTATAGACATATCGAATCACTATGTTGTAAACCAGGAACTAACATGGTCAGTTATACCTCAAAAACAAACAACTAAACAACCAAAAAAAAAAAAAACGCGTAGAAAGAGGGATCAGATTTGTGATTACCAGAGGCGGGGTGCGGTGGGAGAGGGAATTGGACAAAGGTAGTCAAAAGGTACAAACTTCCAGTTATAAGGTAAATAAGTGCTAGAAATCTGATGTACAACGTGATAAATATGTTTAACAATGTTGCATGTTATATTTGAAAGTTAAGAGTAAATTCAAAGTGTTCTCATCACAAGGAAATAATATTTTTTATATTTCTTTAAAAAGAAATATAAAATACTTTCTTACAGAAGTATATGAGATGATGGATGTTCACTAAACTTATTGTGATAATCATTTTGTGATGTATGTAAATCAAGTCATTATGCTGCACACCTTAGGTTATACAGTGCTATATGTCAATTATATCAATAAAACTGGAAGAAAAGGAACATTTGGCCTAATATAAGGTTTTGTGGTTCTCAGGAGAACCTGGACAAAGCCAGATTAGGAGAAAAGGCTGGGTGAAAGAAAAATTAATGAATGTATCTTTTTATGAATTAAAATTATGTATTATTGAAAAAAAATGCTTCAAGCTTTCTGAGTCTCAGTTTACTTGTAGAATGGGAAGACAAATAGGAACTCCAGTGGTTCTTGGAATTAACTTGGATTAACTTGGAAATTAACTTGGATTATAAATTAACTTGGATTAACTTGGAAAGGATAAAGTACCTGGCACTGAGCAGGCACTCAGTAAATGTCAGTATCTTTCCCATTTCTGAGTTTCATGTCTAATTTCCCTGGTAGTCTATAAGTTACTTTAGGGCCGGAAGTATGTTTTATATTCATAGTGCCTTGTACATAGTAGGCTCTAAAAGATTGTTTGTTGAATTTAATTTATTGTCCTGCTGTGAAAGTTTAGCACTATTATTTCCTGTTTCTTTTTCCTCTGTCACCTTGGATTGAGATAAACATGTTGCTTTCATGAAATTGAGGATTTAATTCAGTAGAATGCCATTATAATATGACTTATTCCATGGAGTTTGAAATAGTAAGGGTCAAATCATTTCCCTGGAAACTTAATTATATTCTATAAAATCTTATTAGCCTGTCTCGTAGCATCATAGTCACAGTGGAATTCTGCTGTGTTTAAGATGGTGAAGTCTCTGTCTGTAGAATTCTATCTAATGGCACACATTGAGAATATGGGAAATAAATGACATAAAGAAAGAGCAGATGCAAATGTCTTGCAAATATTACTTGACATTTTCAATCACTAATCCTCTAAAGTATGTTCTAGTTTACTAAAATAAACCAAGAATTCAATTTCTTGTGAGCTCCTTTTGCTTAATTATTAGTAGCAGAACAGTATTCTGTGATACACTGCAATTTGTCTTCTTTGTGTTTATCTAGTATCTGACTTAAAAATGAATGGAGCATTCTGATTCAGCAGAACTGATTTCATTAACTCATGTCCGTTATAGAGCAGAAATGAATAAATGTTTGCTGAACATGCTACATATGCTTCGATCATCAAGACATTTGTTCTCCTTTCTTTTTTAAAATATAAGATCTGAGAGATCTTCCTGGCTGAAGTTTGCTGGGTGCCTATTCTGCATAAATGTTTCTATAGAGGCAAGTGGCTACCTTTACATAAATGTGTTTCCATGATTGGGATGTGAGACCTCTTTTTAATACTTTCTCATTATGATTTGAAATTATACATTCATTGCAATTTTTTTCTTTAGGAGTGGTAGCAGTTTATCCTAAGACATGAAGAGTTAAAGAAAAAATTTTTTTAATGCAGTATGTTCTTTTGTTAGAATGAGGACTAAACAGGCTTCTCATTCATGCAACAATGTTGCTTGTACTTAGCACATAGTTTCTAATTCTGTATAATTGTGCCTAACTATTTAATTCAAAGGCAATTAGCTAGCCTCTGTTACCTCTGTATTATGAATGGGAGAAACTGAGGCTCAGTATTGACTATTTGTCTGTGTTACTGGTTAGGAATTTGAGAAAAATATGCTGCTATCCTAATGATTTACTTTTGTTTTCGATTTCAGTTTCAGAGGACATTTGAGTCTCTTAAAAATGTTTCCAACAAATCTGACCTCCAGAAAACCTACCAGAAGCTTGGGAAGGAGCTGGAAAATCTGGACTATTTAGCCTTCAAACGTCAGCAGGTAGGATTTAGAGCTCTCCTTGGTGGACGATACGAACACTTTAGTCTTCTCTCCTTCCTGCCTGTCAGAGGCTCAGGTGGGTCTGGGGAGACTTATCTTCTAATATTTAGGGCAGAAATAAGTTGTGCTGTGTGGTGCTGACCTGCCGTGTTCACACGGCTTCCTGCGGCATTCAACGTCGTCCTTGCTTTTATATGTGCACTTTGGGGGTTTCCACGAGTGTCCTTATACCTCTTTTAAAGAAAACTCCTGCTGGTTTGTGAAGGTTCAACTACCCTTTGACTAAGGATGCCTTAGTGGCATAAAGGGAACCTCTATGTAGCTTGAACAGGTGGCTTTTATATTTGACAAGGGGATACGTGAGGAGAAAAACCACCTCAAGACCAAGAAAAGGATGTGGATGTACATACAAGCTTAAAGAAAGGAGTCATAAATATGCCAAATAGTTTTTTTTTTTTTTTAGTTTAGCTTTAGTTTTCTTGTTTGATCTCTGAAGATTAGTAAAAATTTGCTAAATGTGTAAGGTTAAAGGGAAATATGCTTTCCAAGTGCATGTCTTTTAGCCTCTTTATAGACCACAAGATAAATCCAGAGCCAAAATAGACTTTTATAGGGTTGCTTTTAGAGTTCATATTTTATAATATTAATAATCATTAAGTTCTGTGTGTTTGCAAGATACTGCCATAGTAGGTAGCTACTTTTCCCAAACTGGATCTTTTCCAGTTTCTTCATATCCACTAGGTGTCAGGATCATCAAGCTTTTACTGGGGCTGAATGTTTATTCCGATCAGAACAACCAGTTAGATGTTTAAATTAGGTTGCATGAAATTCGGGAATGTGCTCAATGATGGATAGCATCTAGAAAAATGACTAAGTGGCTGACTCCCATGGCCAGCCACCGAGTCCATTACTTAAGACTGTTTTCTGTTAGTGTGGCAAAGGGTGTAACTCTCTTGACGTTGCCTAATTTACAAATTTTGGATCTTTTGGAAGGGGGATTTCAAAGCAGTACTTCCTTTATTTAGTTAAACCTCATGAAGTCAACATGGTGTGGTCTAGAAATAGTGACTTGAAAAGAGAATTGTGTTCTAGGCTTGACTTTATAATAGACATTACGTGGGCATTTAACCTTCTCATGATCTTATTTTCCTAGGAGTTATATTTGTTTTGTAGAGTGTTCTGGGGAAAATGCAATATCTTTGCACGTACTTTAATTTATATGAAAAAAGACACAATATCCATTTGTTTTATTTATTGATTTTATATTAGTGAAGGCCTAGGAATTAGCACATGTAACAGAAGCAATCACGGTTACTGAGAGCTACTACAGTAAGCTCCCAAATGATGCTGCTTAAAATTCACACTGTGAGTCACTGCTCTGGCCTATGTAGTTTTTAGTACAGTTTTGTTTCCAAGAGCCATATTTATACCACTGGGGGGTATTTGAGTTGGCAGGCAGTAGTCAGTGTGCTCTTCTCTTATCCTTTCTCATTAGCACATTTTCAGTGATTAGATTCTTACATTAGCTAATTGGGAATTTGGAAAAATGTGAATGCTTCAAGGGCAAAAGGGCATAACTCTGGGAGAATGGCATTGACGACAGACAGGTAAATTGCATGTGTATGTGAGAGAAAGATGGGCATGTCGTTATTTATATATGTATACGTATGTTTATGCGTATATAAATCTTATATTCTATTTATTAAATGACAACTGTCTGCCACATAATGTGATTAGAACATTTATGGATTAGATCATTAAATAATTGTGACGATATAATAAGGTTGATTTTATGAGCACCATTTTACAGATGAGGAAACTGTTAAGAGAGTTAAGTAACTTGCCTAAAGTCACTAGGCAAGTAAACCTTCAAATAGGTATCAGTGACTCCAAACCTGGGCTTTCTCCAATATCCCTGCAGGGAGCCAGGCTGGGGGGATAGTAAAGTGAGGAGTTCTAGGCATGCAGTATGAAGACAATTTTAGGATAGGACAGACATGGGGCTTAAAGAGACATTTGAAAATGGGCATCTGATGAGAGGCAGAGCCAGGGGCAGCTCTCTCCTCCTCTCTTTCTCTCATGCAAATTGTTCAGTATAGACAAAAACACAAAAGAATTTTTGAAAGAATATCTTCAGACAGCTAAGAAAATGTATAAAACTTTATGTTTACAATCTTTGAGTGTTATGTCTAGGAACCCTAGTTCTAGTGAAATTTATTCACACAAGGCAATTTTTTTAAACTCAAAAGGACAAATTCTTGTGAAACAGACTTACCTGCATACATAGAATACTGTCAACCCTTTGTTTTACTTGATTCTGCTTTTCCCTATATCTAGTGATCATTTTTTCTACATGGAAAAGATGGAAGGGGAATTAGAGTGAAATGGTCAGAAAAAGGATGGTAGAGTAGAAAGAAAGTCAGGGACCAAAGAGCGGTAAAAAAGAGGGAAAGGGACTTATAGGGATAAGATAAGAGGGATAAAGTGAGGGAAATTAAGCTATATTTGGTTTTATACTACATGCATTTAGTAAGTTAAAGCATTTATTTTTGAAGGATTAAAAATTCTCAAAATAGAGAAAGGGAAAAAAAGAGATAATTACAAGAAGACATAGTGAATGAGGGAGGTGGCAGAGAAGAGAAAGACAAACTTTGTTTCCCATTAGCTTCCAAATGTAGCAAAGCTTCCTAGAAATTTGTAATATTAACCAAGTTCTTCTGTACCAAAGCCACAGAGGAATTGTTGTGTTTCCTGGATGGGCAGGGTTTAAAGAGTCAGAACATTACCTTTTCTCTGACTTGGTGGGATTTGTCTTTTATATCCTATCCTACCCTCTGTAAAGTCCCCCAAACCTATAAACACACATTAGTAAGTTTCCCCTACCTGAAAAGATTTAGGTCTCTGTAAAATTACCATTCAGCAAGAAAGCTTCTGCCTTATAAGGCAGGATGCTTTGTACCAGAGAATTAGTCATGCTTTGTTCCCTGGTCCAACCATATTTATCATTTCTCTTTGTGACAGAACATAAGCTCTGTAAGGACAGGGCCTTGTCTGTCACCTTCAATGCTGTATGCTCTGCAGTGCTCACAGCAGTATCTGACCCATGGCTAATACTCAATATATACTTGTTGGTGCTGTTATTGCTATGAACAAGGAAGCATGCCAAAAGTTATAGCCTCAGATTATAGGCAATTAATTGATGTGTTTAACTGTACTTTTAAAATATAATTTAAAAAAGTATTTTAGTTATTGATTTTTGGCTGCGTTGGGTCTTTGTTGCTGTGAGTGGGCTTTCTCTAGTTGCGGCGAGCGGGGGCTACTCTTCATTGTGGTGCGCGGGCTTCTCATTGCTGTGGCTTCTCTTGTTGAGGAGCATGGGCTGTAGGCACATGGGCTTCAGTAGTTGCGGGTCGTGGGCTCTAGAGCGCAGGCTCAGTAGTTGTGGCGCACGGGCTTAGTTGCTCCGCGGCATGTGGGATCTTCCCAGACCAGGGCTTGAACCTGTGTCTCCTGCATTGACAGGGGGATTCTTAACCACTGCGCCACTAGGGAAGCCCTACTGCACTTTTAAAATTCAGAAGGATATTAACCCTGAGGCTTCCTGGATGCCAAACATTGACAGATTGCTCCTTGCCTTATGTATTATTTAGGTTTTCTCCTAACATATTTCATTTTACATCTATTTCTTTAAACAAACACAAAACATCAATATTACCTTAGCTATGAATTAGGGATGCCCAATAAACTGACTGTAATTATTTTCTTGGACTCTTTCATTAGATTTTATTTTCTGTCCCTTTCTATGACATTTTAAACATCATTTTGAGAGATTTCTTTCCCTAGGCCACATATATCCCTGGAATACTTTGCTCTATTCTTTTACTTTTTTTAAGGGTTGGTGGTGCCTAGCCTCCCCTCTCCTCTCCTCCCCTCCCCTCCCCTCCCCTCCCCTCCTTTTCCCTTCCCTTTCCTTCCCTTCCCTTTTTCTGCTCCTGCTTCTTTCCTGTTTGTTTGTCTTTTAAAGACTGAGTGCTTACACTTCAACTATTCCTTGGGCTATATTTTAGGTTGGGGTACAAGCGTTTCTCCATTTTCCTAATGTCAAAAAGACTAATGTTAAAAATAGCTTTGGTTGGAAAAGGTGAGAGAAGGCTGTGATAGATGAGGTGGTGGGATTCTCAGGATGAAGCCATCTGAAGTAAATGGATGACAAAGCCATATTACCAAGAATCTGGAGACTTTTTCAGTTTTTACTACATCTGAAAATGCAGTCTTAGAGTTTATTTGTTTAGACTGTTTGGTTTTTGTCCTCCAGGTTGATGATACATAGGAATGGTAATAGCAAGCTGCAGCTATTATATAGAGCCCAGGTTTATGTATTAATTTGAGAGTCTATAAATCAAGAGATTTCCTTGGAGCTTTGTTTTTCTGGAATAAAATAAAATAAAGTTTGATATTCTAGACTCTAATTTTATTCCTTTCTTCTATTCTTATAATGCTATTATAAGTATTAAGAAGTGTAAAAAGTAATAGCATTATAAGACACAGCCTGTTTTCAGAAACTTTTGAAGTCCTTTGGTATGAATTAAATTTGACATTATTGAGTTGAACATTATGTAGACTGAAGCACATTTACACACTGATGTGAAAATATGTAAAATTAAAATATCATACCTCAGATATACATCCATGTTTCAATGTGTCACAATCCCTGATCTCCCTCTTGTCTCCCTGATCATGGCGTGCTATTCTTGCCTTCTGAACTTTTCACAAGGTTCATAAACTTGATATTTAGGCTATCTAGCCCTTTTCTATTTACCTATTTAACTACTAATCTTTCTTTAAAGCTAAACTGAAGTCTAGCCTCCCTCATGATACTTTATCCTATGGCTTCCAATCAGTATGTAAGCTCTTCCTTCTTTGCCATTCTTAGCTTTTATCCATGTCATACAATTTAGAATCTGACTGATTACACACTTATTGAAGATCCACGTAGTGCAGGTTAGAGTGTGGGCTTTGCAGTCAATCAAATCTTGTTAGATTATTTGTACTGCTTTAGGCACTGCAGCTTTTTGTTTTAAAATGTTTGGAAAATAATACCTAACTTATAACCTGTTTTGAGAAAACAATATATAAAGTGTAAGGTACGTATATGCTTTAAATCCTTTAAAATACATAAAGGAATCAGTATATAAAGGACTTACCATAGTGCCTGGCATGTGGTTAGTATAAGCTGTAGTTATTATAATGTTGTTTTTGTATTATTCTCATCTCTCTTCATCCTAGATGGTTGGTAAGTTCCATAAGAATACGCTGTCTGTTTTGTATACTTTTGTACTTCACGTAGGGTCCAGCACTGTTATGAACATAGAGGGTAGGATTATTTTGGACATTTGTAACATATGGTTAGTGAGCTCTGTCATAAAAAATGTTGATACCTTTTGAGAAGGGAGTTGCAGTATTTGGTTCTAATGTGTTTTTGAGGTAGTGTCTCTTGATGGGCAGTGGAATTAAGGTCCTGAGTACTTTGCTGTGGCAAACTATAACATAAGGTAGGGTGTTAGACCCAATGTTCTGGCTAAACCCCAACTCATGTAATAATTACATCATGTGTGCCTAAACTTCCTTTGTGGTTCCAGGTGATATCATTCAGCATAATATTGTCCTCTCTTTAGTGATGATGTTCAGGAGTGAACACTGCCTTTTTCTTTTTCTGAGCTGAGTTAACCCCTTAAGACAGCTCCAAAACCTGAAGGGCATACAATACCTTACAGAATAGGAATTGAATTTAAAATGACCCCTTATCAATGAAGAAAAATAGAAATAAATCAGATGAATTTTATTTAGTAAGAATGACTACAGGTTAACACCTTGCATTGAGAAATAAAATTCTAGGTGGATAATGACTGACCACATGGAAAAGAATCCTAAGCTTCCTCGGAAACACAAGAACTCTGAGGGACACAATACAGCAATGTAGGACTCCTGTGAAATCAACGCTTAGCAAAACAAAATGGATGATTGTTAGGCTTTGCAGTTTTTGTGCTATACATAGAGTAGAGAAGTTGATGATTTCAAGTAATAGTCTTTAACCACATAAAGACTTATAGCAAGACTTTATAACATTTTTTTATAAAAATGTTATGGATCATCTAGGATAAAGGGATATACAGTGATATTGCACTGGGAGTTGTTTACCTGTAAGGACAGTGTAAGGGAGAACTAACTTCCCATTTACGTTAACAATAAACTAGAAGTTGTAAGTATATTATACTTAAGACCTTTAAAAATAAAGTACATATGCATCTGGGATTATTTAGGTGCAGTCTAAAGAAGAGTATAATTGGGGGCTGAATGAGTGTTATGGTAAGGTGCTAAACTTCTAGAATGATAGTTCTATAAGAATAGATTCACTTCAGTGGCCTTTGTTAGAGGAAATATGTTAATGGCTCAATTGGGAGAAGAGCCTTCCCTTCCTTATTCTGTAATTAATCCAACTCTGTTGAAAGAGTTCTGATTGAATTATTCCTTTTAAGAGTAAGTAAACCAAAGACTGCTGCATTAAAATATTCATGTCTATCTTAGACGGTATTCTGTTTCTTATTTGCCCAGTCAAGTAAAATGATTATTTATGCCATTTATAAAACTGTTTCTGAAGATCCCAAAGCATTTCAGACATTGTTTAAAAATTACATAGATTTAAAAAATGCTGGATTATAATACAGTGTGCTACAATAAGTTTCAAGCCAACCCAAATGTGCTTTATTCTGTCCACTGCATGTGCAATTCCATTTTTATTCAACTGCATACAATTGTTTGTCTCGCAGGAAAAAGAAAGAGATCGCATTACATTTATTCTTCAGTTTTCTGATACAGACAGAGAGAAGAAGGTTGGATACATCATTCAAGGTCATTCCGAGTCAGTAGCAGATTCAGAATTAATATCCACATTTCCTAATTTCTAGCTTATTGCAATAGCCATTCAGCCATTTTTACTCCTTCATAAACTACAGATCTTTATAGGGTGATTTCTTTTTCTATAGTTATATTCCGAAGTTAAAAAACCTTATGGATTTTTATATAAGAACCTCATCCTTTATTTAAAAACAAATAATCAAAATGATGCATATTATATACTTGTTCTCCTTCTAAAGTTTGATTTCCACATTGGATATAGTTAATAGTCATGACAAGTAAGTGTATTCTATTAAATTAGTAAAGTAAAAACATTGCAGAGAAATCTTTTAAGTTCTAAGGTTTGTTACTTTATTTCCATCTGTTGTCTCAAGGGTTTCGTTTATTGGTGGCAATTAGGTAGAAAGCTGTTGAATCAAGCACATACCAGCTGATTTTCATGCACCAGAAAAGATTTATTAATTTTTTTATAAGGTTGTTTGCTATATGATAGTTTATCTTATGGAGAGCTTATAGCTACTTTGTAGTGGGGTATGCTCATTGAAATAGTTAATTCTTTGTCATGGCTTGTTTTCAAAACTTACAATGCTGATAGGAATTTTAGAAGTGGTAAAAAACTTTAGTGTTTGCGTCAATGTGGCAGTTATTTGTGCATGTCTTATATTGACATACGAGTTCATAAGATTGTCATTAAAAGTTGGTATTGATGAGAAATTAAAGTTCTAAAAGAGTTAACCCTGAAAATGATATCTTCGCTAGTCTGTTTTATAGCTTGAAAATGACCTTTGTGTACAAATCAGATAACTTTTTACCACTAGGATTATGACCTCTGGTGGTTTAAGATGAAAACTAAAGAAGATATAGAAGAATCCGTGAACCTTAAACTAAGGAGCCTTTAGAATTCATCTAACTCAACTGTTTTAGATGTGAAGAAAAATGAGACCCAAGGAGATTAGCTGTCTTCTGTTAAGCTATACACTTTGCTAGTGGTAGAGCTGGGATGATAACAGGAGGTGATATTTTCTTTGGTTCTTTTCTGAGTCGTTTAGCATAAGTCAGCCAGTTGTATACTGATTCTTTGGTATCTCTGTTTTGTATTCTGAATGTAACTATAGATGCTTATAACATCCATATATATGTATAAGCTGTATTAGACACTGAGAGATGACTATAAATGGAGATCATTCAGTAGTGCCATTTTTTAAAATGAAAAGACAATGCAATAATATTACAACATTTTAGAAGAGGTAGAAATTATATGCATCACCTGGTTCAACCACTTCAGTACATGGATACACAAATAATACAGAAAACATCATTATGTTCTTTTCTATTGTATAGGAATTTTCGTTTCTTCGGCAATTTCTAGATCCTGTGCCCTCTAAACCAGTGCTTCCTAAACTTTAATATGCATACAAGTAACAAGGGGAATTTTGTTAAAATACAAATTTTGATTCAATAAATTTGAATTGAGACTGGAGAGTCAAACAAGTTCCTCAATGATGCTGATGTTGATGGTCCATGGATCATACTTCAAATATCAAAGGAGTTTTAATAATAAATTGCAGGAGAGCATTATTTCCAGTTGTGTCTCGAGAGCCTAATATAGTCCCTGGAACATAGTAAGTACTTAATAAATATTTTGGATTTGATTTATGATCCAGTAGTAAGGTTTGTGTCTATGTTTGGACATAGAAGATATTGCTAGCCTACAATAATATCCTTTATCACAAATTTTATATTGTTTATTTTGATGTTTCACTGTCATGTGAAAAGACATGTTATGTACGTACGTATTGTGTTTTTATAGATTACATATTTCAGTAGTTGTAGAAGTTGTCCTTTGTATATTTTTGCTACAAGTGAAAGACTGAATATGAGAGCAACTGAGTCTAAGGTACTGGAGGCTGAAGAAGAGTGAGAATGTATCAATAGTATTTTAACACTGCAGTGTTCATTGTGACTTGGCCAAACTGACCATGGGACCAGCTGGTATTGACTCAGCAGCATTTGTTCCAGAAAAGCAAGCTTGGTCACATACTTACTATACAACTGATGAAAATTAAAGTCTCAAACACATTCTTATTAAATTTGTGTATCCAAGTTGTGTGTCTCTACCTGTGTGTACAATCAGAAAGCATCACAATGATTGTTACTGTGTCCTTGTCAGGCGAAAAGATTACTGCTACGGCTACAGCTCTCCATGTTAATAGTAGTGCTGGGAACATGCCTAGAGCGCTACTGGCTAAAATTCAAAGGAAGTGTTGATGCTGCTTAGATGAGGCCAACAGTTCTGCTGACAGCAGAGATTTAAACATGAACCCACCAATCATGTAGCCTTTTGTAGATGTTAAGCTGTTTGTTTGTAAGGGGTTGATTGCCTGCGGCTAGTTTAATATGTAATGAGAAATTCAGTTTTTCCTTTATTTTTTAAAAGCGTACTCAATTTTTGCTCTCTAAAATACCATATTTGGATAGTTTCAAGTTGCTATTTAGGAGGAAGCTAGTCAGCTTTTATATTATTTCTCATGCTCCAAATGTGACAGCAGTAGAAGCACATGCTGAAATACATCTAGGTGAGGGGAAGTATCACCAGAAGACGGGGCAGCATTGCTGGCTTGCTCCACATTTTGCTCAGTGATTTAAAAGGCTATGTACCTATATAGGTTTTCTTCCATGCACTCTGGTTTCAAATGACAAAAAAAAAATTAACCTAGTTAATATTCTTCAAAGTCATATTATATTTTAGATGGGATATCTTTGAATTTTTGCAATGTAAATAGCTTTTCTTCTATGGGCAGCTGACGCTTATATTCATTGATCAAGTTAACCATATTTTGCTTATTAATATTTTTAGTATCACCTAGGGGATTTTAGCAAGGTGCCACAATCAACCTATAATTTACATTGTATTCTTCCCTTAACTGTATTTTTATGAATCTAATTTTTTCTCTATGGTAGCGTACAGCATTAATACATGCTAATATTCTCTGTATAAATGCTGCTTTTATTATTATAGCATTTGGTTGCGCCATAGCTAAGTATTTATCATCTACTCTATTATAAAATCTTTGTTCCAAAGGAGCTGTATGAGCCTATTAGATATATACACAATTACGTAGGTAATGATCTGTGGCTGCATCCATACAGCATCAACAGCTGACCTGGGTTGGTTTTCCAAGTATGATGCTGGTTGATAGATTAGGGTATTAAACTGTTTTCATTATTTTGAGGACTTTTTTTGTGCTCTGAATTTAACTTACGTATTTTGTTGTAACCTTACTTTTTGCTTAGTGAAGAAATTATAGTATTTCCTCATTATGATTTAGATATTGGTGTTTATCTCTATTGTGCTAAGCTCTCCGCCCAAACACTGGGAGTTACTGAAGCCTCTCTTGGTACTTTCATTGGTGCAGAATGAATGGTCTACCAAATGTTTCATTGCAGATAGTTATACATTTATGTCTTCATCTTAAATTTATATTTGTAAAATTAAAGTTAATTGAGTTTAAGTCGTTTCCCCGGCTTCAATGTTAGAGTCATTAAGAATAGTTAGGATACTTTTGACAATTTTGATAATCATCATCTGTGAATTTAGAGAAATGAAATGTGATAAATTACTTTGGAAAATCTCCAAGCTTAGGGGCTTTTTTGTCAGTTTTTGAGTCTAAGTTCAAAGCTCAGTTTTTCAGGATTAAGGCACCACTTCTCACTTTGGATCAGAGCAGCAAGTCCTGGGGGTGTGATACTGTATCATGGGAATAAAGAAAATTTTTGGCAAGCAGCACTGTGCATTTATTCAGAAAAAGTGGATAGAAGCTTTTAGCTTGCCTCTTGCTCACTCTAATAAAAACATGTCTGTATTATATAGTAAGAGTAGACACACTTAAGTTCAAAATGACAACTGGGAAATGATGTTTACTTTACTTAGGACATGGGAAACATTAAATCTAAAGACCAAGCTGAAGTAAATGAACTAAGTATACCTGCACTTTGTTTTGAACTTAGAAGAAATTATCTTTTGGAATATCTTTGAAATCTATCAGGAAACATTTTTTCTTGAAAACAGGGAGTACGTGACTCCTGGCTTAAGATACTTAAGGTATTTGACCTTTTTTTAATGCTAAAATAATGGGCTAGAATTGGATCCCTGAAAGAGAAAATAAAAGTATACCAGCAGTAGGGTGTTTATGAAGGGAAGGAAGCAAATTAGATTCTGTATTAAGTAATGTATGATAAGTTAGCACTTGTGAACATGTGGTGCTCATGAGAGACTTGTATCAAAGGCTGTACATTTTCTTGTGCTCCAAACATCTGGTTCTGCAGATATAGAGAATATCTTGATAAATTTGTTACTCTGTAGTTTCAAGAGGGTTTGGAATGGTTTATTTCTTACCCTTGATGTAAGAACCATTGGTGCACATTGCTGCTATAGAAAATTAGTAAGTTCTTAATGTCACTAGGATATAAATATGAAAAAAATTGAAGATGAGAATTTTCCAGAATGTTTGTATAAGTGGAATAGATGTTATCATTCTACATCTTTAAGGTATTTCTGCATCTGGTTCTGTATGAGACCTGAGGTCAATGAATACAATCTAAGATCTTAGAGTAGACTAAAAAAACTTTTGGTGATACTGAAGAGCATGGGTAATTGTGAGTATTTTTAGGATAGGTAGATGAGAGTGATAACATTATTTTTATGAAATTTGGCATTAAAACATTTATTTTGAAGACTAATAAATTGAAAAGAGCATTAACACTCTAGAATAATAAAAAATAGTTAAGATTGACATAATGCATGTTGAAGGTGAATGATTAGTCTCTACGAGTCCTCTGAAAATAATGTGTGTATCAGAGGTATTATAGACACCAGGAATAATATATAGCTTATTATGAATAATGAAAATTATCATCCACATTTCTTATTTGCTACATCTGATTGTGAACTGTATTCCAAAATTGATGGAATTAGGACGGTGCTAAGAATTCATTTCATTGCATCATGTATAAGCAATTAAAATTTTTTTCATAACAGATAACCATGTTCTCAAAACAATAACTCATTTCATATCTAGCCACTTAAATGAATATTCTCCTTAACTCAACCATACTCTAAAAATCGGCTTTACAAAAGGTTCTCTTAGGCCAGGGCTGGAATAAACAACAGGAGGTAAGAACTTCCTGCTGAAAAGGAAACTCAAAATTATTATGCAGTGATTTGGGAAGCTTGGATTTTTTTTTAAAAAGCAAATGCATTAAATAATGAGATAATATATTAAATCATATAAAAACCTGGAACTTGGCTTCAATTAAGGCAGAAAATACTTTACTATTTTTAAAAATTTATCTTCCTCCTAAGCACTAACACAAGCCATATATTCATGAATAAAAGCCCCACCAGTGTGTGAGGCTAGTCTGTTGAAAATAAATAGACATATATGAGTCTGTCACCTAGCAAGATAAAAGCTGTGTTTTTTATGCATGGAAACCATTTTCTACTAGAAAGAGTTGTAAAAAAATAATAGAATTATAAAGAAAGTGAGTTTATGGAAAGAGGATAGACTCTTCCAAGCCTTATGTAAACATTTTCTGATGTAAGAAACATACTATGCAACATTTTACTTTAATAAAAAAAAATAGGTGATAATTATTCACAAAATAACAGGGGACTTCTAGTGCACATAACTGTTCATTTATAGATTATTGACAGAAAGGTTGGAATGTTAGGAGAAACTGCCTATTTGACACTCTATAGGAATAAAGATTTCCCATCTCTGAAGCTGTGGGAATGTCTACTACCCAGGTTAGTTTTTTAGCTTACCTAATCTTACAATTACCATGTGATGGGAATGTTATTATAAGGTTATGACCTGTGCCTCGTAACGATGGTTGAAAACAGGTCATATTTCACTAATGTCCCAGGCCTGTTGGTCCTAGTCCCTACCCCCTCCATCCTTTCCCAATTCCTTATGAAAAAGATTAAAATGGAACTCCTAATGCTTAATGTGTAGGCAGTGGGATTGTCTGGAGGAAGTTCAGAAGACACACTGTTTAACAAGGAGAGGTGTGGATGAGCACCTTGTAGCCATAAGGGGAACCAGTGGTCTAGAGGGCACATGGTAACTGATAAAGGAATATTAAGAAGGGAGATTGATATGGAAGTGTTAGAGTTCAAGGTAATATGGAATTGGGGGTACTTTCTTGGAAGCAAAATGCAAGATTGTGTGGCTTAATTTTACTTTGAGAAATTAATTATGTACTTTTTTCTATTTTCACTCCTGGACTACCCATACTGGAGGGAAGTTTCAAATAAGGGCTACATCATAAAAATTTGCAAATTCTTGATATCTTTAAAGGAGAGGCAAGTAGTCATAAACAGGTTGTCTTTTCACCTCTTTCCTGCCACCCTAGGAAACACCCCCCAAGCTGGGGAGAAGGAGGAGAAGTGGACGGGAGTAGGACAAGCCTAGGCATTGTTTTTGTTCCTGTCTCCTACCACTATCTGCACTACTCTCCCATTTCACCAGTGTGGGAGACATGAAATAACAGATTCCATTGAAGTTTGGGACATCTGAGATGACCAGTGAATCACAGATCTAACCTGAGAGTAGACAGGTTTCTGGAGATCTTAGGGCAGAGTGAGTGTTTTCTGCCATGTTGTCAGCCAGAAGTTTTTTTCAATTCTGAATTAGTGTGGAAGGACATCAGATAATTTCCTTGGGACCAGAGTGTGGAGCAGGGTTCATCTAAGAGAGGGAGTCAGGGAGCTTGGTCACATGGAGGCAACAAGGGAAGCAGGTAGAAGAAGGATGGGTGAGGGAGGGCATAGCTGACCTCAGGTTATCACCAGTGCCACAGGATGCAGGGGGAACTGAGAGAGCTACAGACTGTCCAGTTCCCGTATCAGTGAGTGCTGTCCGGTGCTGAAGAGCAGGTGGGCAGAGTTGCATCAGGAACAGGAGGCCTGTGAAGGACCAAGGCAGATCCAGATAGATGGCTGTCTTCCCAGCTGTCCTGTGTTGGCAGCTGAATGAACCCTTCTGTGGCTTAGACTCATCCCCAGGGAGGAGAAATCAGGAGAAAAATCTGAGAGAGCAATTTAACCTGAATGTGATTGAATTATAAAACTCAACAGACTGAGAAATCACTGAAATGGGCTGAGTTTACTTGAAAGGGATTAAATGAAATTTCTGCCCTAAGCAAAACAGGGCTTGGAGTAAAACAAAATTAATTTTATTATAGAAAAATTTGTCAATTATACTTCAATAAAGCTGAAAAAAACCCCAAAGTTACATTTTTGCACCTTCATGTTCATGTCTGTGAAAGTTGTATTTGCTATGGAGTTCCAAATCCAGAACTGAATGAGGGAACATTATTATGTTTGGAAATACAGCGGGGATTTAGATGGGCGTGTGTGTGTGTGTGTGTGTGTGTGTGTGTGTGTGTGTGTGTGTAGCACTAGAGGTGTTATCATTTACTTTGGTTTTGTATTCCACTTCAGCCATAGCCAGCTGGGAGATGAGATATCAATTCAGATAAAATATAATATGTCGAGTTAAATTTGAATTTTACACAAATGACAGATAGTTTTCTAGTATGTCCTGAATATTGCATGGGACCTACTTATCCTAAAAAAGTATTCATTATTTGCTGGAAATTGAAATTTGACTGCAAGTGTTTGCTGAATCTGGCAACCCTACTCTTTGGTGTACTTAGCCAGTGAAGGAATAAAACTATCCTGCACATTCCTCCATCAGTCTGTGACGTTTGACAACGGATGGTGCTGCACAACAGGTATTAATATTACATTTCATCGAAGAGGCAATTCTTGGTTCATCTTGATGGGTTGGGCTGGCTCTCTGAGACACCCAAATCAGGCCAAATGAAATGGAAAAGTTTAAGAAAATTGCAAGAAAGTAACCTATTTAGTAACTTTTTCTAGAACACACAAACAGTAAGTGGCAGAATCAGGTTTTCCAGGTCTAAATGGCCTTCACGATACAAATTCAACTTTTAAAGGACTTCTTACGAACATACTTATTGTATAAAGAAAAGTACTCTTAAAATCTGGGTGGTTAGGTAGCTGCTGCTGTCTTTTCTAATGTACTCTTCTTTTATGGCCAAGCCTATAAAAGGAACCTTAGAAATCTTTTCCAGGGATCATGCCTCTGAAATTAGTTGAATTATTTTAAAGAAATCATGGGATGCTACTTCTTTTTAACTTAGCGTTTTATTCAAAGGATGTTTCTGAAATTAAACCAGTGGGAGTTTAGCCAAAATAGTGCAGTGACACAATGTTGTCATCTAGAGGAATGTTGTACTGAGTTAAATAGCTCTAATTATTAGCATCTTTAAAATCATAAAGCAATTACAAAAACAGCTCACTTCTCTACTTCAGTGAAATACAGTTTGATTTTGTGAAACATTTCACGTAGCTTGGATAGTTGGCTTTCAGTAACTGTTTTAAGATCCCAATGTCACAAACCTCCTTTCTTTACACTTAGTTTCCTCTTGTGTCCCAGAATAATCCAGTGTTCTGGATCTATTTCCTTCAGTTCTCTGAGGACCTTGCTCCACTAAGAATGCCTGTTTTCTCTTTAGTTTCAACTTTCTTACTCATTTTTCCTCCCTAGCATATTAACCTGTTAAAGTTTGGTCCCAACAGCAACTATATTGGCAACGTTCATTCAAAGCAGTATCCTCTCCAGTAACAGTCCTATCTCCTATTCCTCAGAGCAAAGTTTCTGAAAGATTTTAGGTGAGCTCACCTGCTTACTAACTACATCAGTTCTTGGACAGAAGTGAGGGAATTGAATATTTCCTGTAGCTAATTATTATTAACTGGTGTTGTCTTATTAAGTATCAGATACCATAAAAATCCCCAAATTGACCATGAAAATAAAAACAGGTAATATAAATATAGGTTTTTTTCAAATAGGTGTGAAGCCTATAAAATCAAACTCAATATAAAGCTGTGTTATAAATATTCCCTTCATGATTTTTTTTTTCATGGGTTGGCCTAGGTGAGGCTTCAGAAAATAGGAGACCAAAGAAGTGTGGTCTGGAAGGCACTTCTTTTCTCAGTAAAGCTACCTTCAGAAAGCACAAGCATTTTTATTTCTTCAAGGCTCTTCAAACTGCATTCAGATTTAGGACAATATGTTATTAACATTTTTGTGTATTCCCTGGACAAGGTATATAATACCTTTTTTTAACCTCCAATTTATCTTTTACTTCTCAGTAATCTGGTTTCTGCCCTTTAATTGCACCAACACTGTTCTTATTATGATCACGGATCCAACTGACATTTTTCAGACCTTTTAACTTAACTTCTATAAGGGGCTTAACACTAACTGGCCTTCCTTCCTATAAATCTTAATTTTCTTTCTTTCTTTCAAAATTTCTTCCTATTTGTCAGATCCTTTCTGGGTAAATGTTGATGTTTCCCAGAACATGAATACTTTTCCTTTTCCTTCCTCCTCATTTTTCATTTTTTCTGTACCCTCTGTATACCCTATAAAGTCATCTCATGTATACCCATAGACTAAATAACTGCCTCTAATCTGATGATTAGATGATTCCCATATCTTCATTTCTACCCCAAATATTTCTCTACAATCCAGACTTTATCTGGTTACTTAATGGACTTTTCCAGCTCAACATATCAAAAACTGACTATTATCTCATCTTGCCCTCCTTCCCTGTGCCTTCTTTCCACTTGTATTTCCTACTTTAGCAAATACCTGCTAATTGATTTTCTTGTGTTCAGTTTCACCCCTTTCTAATTCAGCTTATATATTGTTGCTAGAAATATTATTTAAAAATGCAAATCTGAGCATGTCCTCATGTAAAATCCTTCTGCGCTTCTCCATTGCCTTTAGAATAAAATCGAAATTTTATAAGGCATTTAAGACCCATCATCTTCCAATAAGAGCCTTGTTTTCAGCCATATCGGGATATTTATTGCTCTTCGAATATATCACATTTCCTCTGGCTTCATGCCTTTGCATATGCCATTACGTCTGCATGATTATTTTCTTCCCAGAGTCTCCTGGCCTGGCTCTTACTTATACTTCAAGTTGCAGATTTGACTGCTCCTAATTTGGAGTAGATGCCACTTTACGCTGTCTTGAAAGCATTCCATGCATACTTTTATCACATCACTTGTCATAGTGTACTTTGTTTATTTTTCTGTCTCCTTTCACTATATAATAAGCTCCTTGAAGTCACAGAGAAAATTCTTTTCTCTCTACTCCCCAACACCTAGAACAGTGCCAGGGACAAAGTTGGTTTTAACATTTTAATGTCTAGTTGTCAAGTGCACAAGTAATTGCATAGATCTGTATGTATCTCATTCTCTTTGTTTTTTCTTTGTGGGGGGGTGGGAAGCCTTCATAATCTTCTGAGGCTATTTAATTCAGTTTGGTGTATTGTGTTATCATTTCCTTTTGCTTCACTGTTGTTTTGGGGGGATATTTTCATCAACTGAATTGTTTTGGTTCTTAGTTCCGTTTTCTTGTTGTATTAGTCTTTTATGCTTGTAGATTGCTTGAGCCGCTGCATTCTGTGATGGTTTGGGATGGTTTTCAAGATTCTTAGTTCAAGCTCTTCTGTCAAGGTTGTAAAGTATAGATTATTTCCTGGATGACTTTTTTTCAGAAGGAGTGGTGGGGGAAGGATTATTAATCCTTCAGTTTTAAAAATATTCTTTTGTGTGGCAGGATCTTGAATTTTCCTTTTTAATTTTTTTGTGTTCACTGTGCAGTTTTCAGAGTGTGTCACTCCATTTCTTTTTACCCTCTTCTCCCCCAAGGCCTTTCTAAGACTGCCTCCTAGAGTCTGGGACACTGCTCCTTCCCTCTAGCTGGCTCTGATCTACCAGGACTTTTTTTCAGTAGTTTTGCAATTAGGGTGGAATTTCTCTTGATCTTTTAGATCAATTGTAAATATCACAGCTGGATTCTCTCTTCAATTTTCAGTGCAGTTTTCTTCCCTAGACTGTCCTTGATATCCAGGAAGTCTTGTATCAGGATTGTGAGGGATGCAAGCTGGGATTTGGTGTTAATTTTCTATTTACAAGTAATTTGAAATTTAGGTTGTTCTCTCTTTTTTAGTTTTGTTGAAGAGAATAGGTTTTGCGTATAGACATACCTTATTATATCGTGCTTTGCTTTATTGCTCTCCTCTGATGTTGAGTTTTTTATAGATTGGAGGTTTGTGGCAAGCTTGCATCAAGCAAGTCTATCGGTGCTATTTTTCCAATAGCATTTGCTCGCTTCATGTTTATCACATTTTGGTAACTCTCACAATATTTCAGACCATTTGATCATTATTATATTTGTTATGATGGCGTGTGATCGGTGATCTTTGATGTTGCTACTAGGACTCAAAGACTCAGATGATGGTTAACATTTTTTAGCAATAAAGTATTTTTAAATTAAGGTATATACATTGCTTTTTTAGACATAATGCTATTGCACACTTAATAGACTACAATAGAGCACAAACATAACTTTTATATGAACTGGGAAACCAAAAAATTTGTGACTTGCTTTTTTGCGGTATTTTATTTCAGTGGTCTGGAAATGAACCTACAATACCTGTGAGGTATGCCTGTAGTTTTATTTGCTTTTTAATTATTTTTTTGGAGAGTATGCTGGGAGATTTGGACTTAATGTGGCTGCCATTACATTAGCTATTCATATTTTGATAATAAATGTTTAAAAGGATTGAAAAACAATGTTCCCATTTATCTCCTAGTAATATAATTTATTTTTTTTGAAAAAAATAATTTGAGACATTCTTCAATAAGTGTTGTGACATTTCTGTTTGAATACATAAATTGTCCAACAGCATCAAGTTATAAAACAAATGTGGTGCTTACCATTAAGAAAGGTAGAGAAAAGGTAAGAATTACCACCAGTTTCATTCTTGGACAAATTCAGATTAGGACATAGGTGATAGAAAGCAAATTAGGGTCTTCAGAATTTATGATCAGTGGAAAAATACATGAGAATAAAATTACATCAAGATTGGTGCTTTTATGCTGAAGATATCTGTGATGAGTTTTTTCTTCAAGAAGAGTAGCTAAGTACTAGGTACAATAGTGAGAGCTAAGCAGTTTTAAAACAATTGGGCATTTCATTTTCATGATATTGATTTTGTCTGGATACTTATCTAAGCCCCTGAGGTGAGCCAAGGTGCTCTTCTTGGCCTCTTTCCATGCTTAAATGTTTGGTTTTTGTCAAAAGAGCAAAAATCACGTGCCACATAAGCTTCTAGTGAATAAATGCTCAGATGCAAAATGACAAGTTGCAACTTAGGTTGAGGACTAATGGTTCATTTTTCACAACCAAAAAGACTAATTTGCTCATATGGATGGCAATTGCAGAGATAACTGTGTGAGGAGTGGGAGAAATTATTCACTTATAATCAGCCTTGGACCTTAAAAAATGTATTTTAGTAATTAAAAACGTATTTCACTTTGAATTGCATTTGAGTAATTTACTGCAAGTGAAAGCTAAATCTTAGGTATATAAAAAAGACTCCCAGGGCAATCTGTAACAGATATACTAACAGAGGTATGAAGATAATTGTTTTATAAAGTGAATTTAGTTTGGTGTGCTGCCTATGTACTACTTGCTGTAGTGATACATGTTAGGGAAAAAGAATCAAATACAGTAAGAAATCAGCTGATTCAAGGAATCTCTGGCCCATACAGCCTTTTATTTTTTAAAATATCTATCTATCTATCTATCTATCTATCTATTTGGCTGCATTGGGTCTTAGTTGTGGCATGTGGGATCTTCATTGTGGCATGCAGGCTCTTCTTTGTGGTGCGTGGGCTTCTCTTGAGTTGTGGTGTGCAGCATCCAGAGTGCGCAGGCTCAGTAGTTGTGGCATGCGGGCTCTCTAGTTGTGGCACACGGGCTCAGTTGCCCCATGGCGTGTGGGATCTGAGTTCCCTGACCAGGGATCAAACGCGCATCCCTGCATTGGAAGGTGGATTCTTAACCACTGGACCACCAGGGAAGTCCCCCATACAGCCTTTTAGAGAGCTATTTATTTGTTTTCAATGTCTTCATTTCTTGTTTTTAAAAGTTAATATTCCCTTATTTTTCTGAATACCATTCTTGTACCCCTGTACTATTTTATCCACATTTTTACTTATTTATTTCCTGTCTTTCTCTTCCTCTTCTCCCAGCACATTGTATGACCCCATACTGTTTCTTGTTGCCTGGGAACCACCAATTTAGAAACTTGACAAAGATCTGTATTTGTAATTTACCAACCTCTGCCTCCCTCACAGACATACTCAGATGCACTAATCCCCGCTAAACTGTTGATGTGAGCAGGATGCCCTCCTCTGTCTGTCCCAAGCCTGGGATTCTTAGAGGTACCCTCCTGTCTGTCTTCAGAGTTTAGAGCCCCCTCATTCACAGAGCTCTAATAGCAGCAAGTCTGAACACTCGCCTCTCTTCCCAAAAGACATGCTGTGATAGCTAGGATGGCCAGAACTGAAGCTGGGGGTCATCACTACCTTGGCTAGGGATATGGGATTGCTAGTCTCTGCTCTTCTCTCAGGAATAGGACTCAGGATTCTTCTCCTCCCACATTAATGAGGTTGCCTGCTGGACTCTTTATCAGTTATATGCACAGCTCTTCCCACTAGCTGTAGTTATGTTCCCAGAGATCTGGGTTACAACTCCAGCTCTTCTGAGTGCATCCTCTTTTCCTCCATGGGTAACCACCCAGTGTGTGAGGTGGTTCATGTTTAGACCTTAAACACAAATGGCCCACTTTCCCTGAAAGTAGTCCTTGAGTGACTGGAGATTTTACCTGCCTTTCTCCCTTTATCACCTAACTTTGGTGGAGGTAGCCACCTTTATGTTTCAGTGACTATTGACTTGGGCAGCTTGGCCAGAAGCCAAAAGAAGACACACAAATTCACTCTTCCACGGGTTTCTTGGTCTAGAGGCTGGCTGCCTCTCAGCTAGCAAAGGCTTAATGAAAGCACAGCAGGTGGTGCTGGGATGGTCAGGAAACTGTGCAGCCAGTGGAGGAGAGAGTTTTGCTGAGGAAGCTGTCTTACTGTCAAACCATAATTATCATGCTTAGGATGGTCAGTTTTATTTAGATCTTAACTGAACTACACACAGAAAACTGACACTTCCTGCAGGCTTCCTTGTTGCTGCTCTTTTTTCCACCATCCATGTGCTAGAGCAGCGATTCAGAGCTTAGTGCAGTCGGAAGCATCTTGATTCCTCTGAAGCCTTATCCAGAATGAGGTGCGCTGCCTGGGACATTGGTAGGGGCCTATATCATGACTGGGGGCTCCAGGTAATCAACTTGGAGGATAGGTTTTAGTAAGTGCTTTTTAAATTTGGTATCAACATTATTGGAAATTTGTATTCTTTTTTGCCAAACTAAGGTTGGGGAACTTAAATGGAAGAAAGTAGAAAAAATGACTAAAGGGTGAGAAAACATGAGTCACTGGAAAGAAATTGAATTTACTTAACCTTCAGAAGGGAAGGGTGAGAAGGGGCTCCATAATTCTTCATGCGTAAAAAAGGAATTTGTCTTTCTTATTGTGGAAAATGGCTATTATCTACTTCTATGAATGCAGAGCAAAATGAGAAGGTAAAGCTCTGTTATCACGGTGTATATATGCTTGGATGTAGTTAGCAATTATCTAGCAGCTTTCACTATATCAGTTTGTGCTAATCACTTTACTTATTATTTTCTTAATCCTTGTTCTAACTACAGTAATATTATTATTTTCCTCATCTTACAAATGAGAAAATTGAGGCTCATAGAAGTTAAACTTGGGGGTTACAAGGACCTACAAAATATGTGAGGGAAGCAGAAACTGAACACATATACAAATACTAGCTGTTAAAATAAGTCACAGATAAGAAATCAAGCAACAATACAGAAATTAGCAATAGATAGTAAAGCAAGAGTAGTGGTTAAGTGTTTAGCCTACTCTCAGGAACTAGAAGGTCCACTGGAATTAAGGCTTGGGGAAGGGCAGGGGCTCATGAACCCACATGGTAAAGCAAGGGAGTGAAGATCCGTATCCAGATAAGCAGTGTGACATCCACCTCAGATATGAGGTGACATCTGCAAAAAGACTTTGCTTATGGACACAAACTTCAGCTTTATCCAGAGAACCTATGTGTATTTCTGGTTAAAGGAGACCCTTGTTCCCAGGGCTTGGGAGGTCCCACAGAGAGAACAGGTGAATGAATTTGGAGTACACTGCTTCTGACAGCCCATGCAGTTGTGTGGGTGCCACATAAATTGACACCTTGGACTTCACAGCTTTGGCTGTGACTTGCCTTTTGAAATTCCCTTAGGTTTGAGTTGCTTTTTAGCAGCTTTATTATATAACAGGCTTCTAATTTGGGATTTTTAAAATGCAGAAGGTATGGCATTACTGATATACCTGCAGGGGAAAATACTAGTCTTGGTGAAAGAAAAGAAAATCAACAAAGAAGTGTTTCTTATCAAATGATGACAGCTGGCCTTCAAAGGAAGACACTTCTAGTTGCTTTATTTGAAAGAGAGCTTTTCTGAGTGGATTCAGATGAAAGCTGGGCCTTTTCTGTAGATTGTGGGCTTGGCTGGGTCTGTCATTAGCCTCTGCTTCTAACTGGAAATGCTGCAGTGAAGACACATACTACTGTTCTAAGGGGATATTAACACCTGTTGCTAGTAGAAAATGAAAAGCCAATGATGAGAAAATGAAATAGGGATTAATTTCTATCACAACCAGTTCTAGCTTCCACTGTACTTCTGCCACTTGACTTGGGTGCTCTTGCCATGACTTACATGAGTCAACACAGTCACTAGAGAGTTTTAATTTTGTAGGCCAGCTTGCCATCTGAGTCTCAATTTCAAATGAGCTTCATATAACAAATGTGACATTGTTTCTGGGTATTTCATAAAACATGGGAAAGATATGCATTTTGGATGTAATGAATACAATCCTGTGGTCATTACCTTGGCCCAGGGCCCCTCTTTTTCACTACAGCTACCTTTCGTTTCTTTGCTTCAGTGTATTCCTTGTGAAAATTGAGTAAACATATATACAGGTATAAAAGTGGAACAAAGGAGGACCTGATCAATCTCATTTAGGGAAAAGGTCACGAAGGGTTTTACAGAAGGTGGCTCTTCAGTCACATCTTGAAAGGTGGATGGGACAGGACAGGCAGAGAAGGGGGAAAACATAATTCTAATATATACCGATTAATATAAGTGCAAAAACACAGAGATATGAAATAGAAAGGCAGGTCTAGGAACTATAAGTAGTTTAGTATGACTGGAATGTAGGCTGTAAATCAAACCTCCCTCAAAAATGTATGCGTTTCCTGGTGAGTGAATCTGTTGTAGGAGGGGGGACCCCTTCCGAGGCTTGAGAGTGGGCTGTTGTCTAACACTCGGAAGTGAATTGTCCGAGGAGACACACATGCTGACAAAGCAAAAGACCTTATTGGGAAGGGGCACCCAGACGGAGAGCAGCAGGGTAAGGGAACCCAGGAGAACCGCTCTGCCACATGGCTCACAGTCTCAGGTTTTATGGTAATAGGGTTAGTTTCTGGGTTGTCTCTGGCCAGTCATCTTGCTTGGCCCGTAGTCTGACTCAGGGTCTTTCCTGGTGGCACGAGCATCTCTCAGCCAAGATGGATTCCAGTGAAAAGGGCTCTGGGAGGTTGGTCGTCTCCTCCTTCTTTTGTCCCCTCCTGAATTCTCCTGGTTAGTTTTTGGCGACAGCACCATGTTCCTTATCGGGATCTCCTGCTGTGAGACAACTCAGGCAAGCGGGCCTGGCCAAGGTGGGTCAACAGTTCCCTAACAAATCCATGAAGTGTACCTTTCACACATCTGCCAAGGTGCCTAACAACCAGTAAATATCCAATCATTGAATTGTTAAATGGTGATTTTGGAAAAATATTCTAATTATAAGGATATAGTTTTTGTGGTGGAATTTGATTCAAGAGGGACACAGATTTGCTACTTTGTCTTAACAAAGAGTTTGCAGGAGACAAAAGAACAGTGGTTTTCATTATTGGTCTATGTATCTGACATTGACTGTCATTTTATACTTGTAGCAAACATTCTCATTCTCTTTGTAGAAAGACCCTAGAATAGTGTCTGGTCCTTAATAAGCACATAATAAATATTTTGACTAAATAATATATCTTCGTCCTCAAGGAGACAAAAGCATACAAAATTGAGGCCAAGATTTACATTGCTTCCTCTTCCTTTGGGAAGATGAAGGCATGGATGCAAAAACTACTCGTTTTTCCTTTTCCTTTGCTTCTCTTCTTGTTTTAAGCCCCAGTTCCCTCTTTTTCCTATTATTCTCAACAAGAGGGATTTGCTACTCTGGTTAGAGGAATCCAAATTTTTTTTCAGTTGTTGAAGAGTTAAATAGAATTAAATTTTCATGTAATAGAATTTTCAAATGGGAAATTTGTGGTTGGGGAGGAATTACTAAATCCACAGAGTTAAAACTATAGACTACAGTCTAGCACCATTGCTCCAGCAGAAGTTTAAGCCATTGAAATGCAGATTTAGCTTCATAATGGATGCTTGCTGTGTGAGTTTAGTATACTCTTAGTATGTTCTGATCTTCTAAGAGGAATAAAAACTTTTTGCTTACGCAGTGATTTTCAGCCAGGGGCAGTTTTGCTCTCCAGTGCACATTTAGCAATGTTTAGACACATTTTTGGTTGTTTCACTGTGGTGAGAGGAGGGGGAGGGGTGTGACTGGCATCTAGTGGGTAGAGGATGCTGGAAACATCCTGCAATGTGAAGATAGCCCCCCCACAACAAAGAATTATCTGGTCTAAAATGTCAATAGTGCTGGAGTTGAGAAATCCTGTTTTAAAGTATCAGATATTTGGTTTGGTCTATTACCAGACTATTGAATGGTACTTCTCTTACATCCAGGAAGGACCAGATGATGAGGCCAGTTAGGTAATAGCTATACTCTTATTGCTGTGTGTGTGTGTTTGCTAGATAACACAGTTCTAGTATGTTGGGTAAGGTAACATCATTTGTTTAAAGCAGTTTGTGTACCTAGACAAGCTCCAAGTGATCTTTCAGGTACCTAATGTGCTTTGTGCCTTTAAAAAATCAACTAAACTATGTATTTACCTGAAAGACTGGAGTGACTTTGAAAAATTGATTTAAAAAAGGTTCTTAAACATATGTATTTTCCTCAGAGAGTGAATGCAGGAGCTTCACAAAGGATTAAATTGATTTGAACTTTAGGGGGACTAAAATGTCCTTCATGAGAAATCCTTGAATTTCCATTTTTTAAATTTCACATATTTTGAGGGATGTTAGGATGTAGAAAGAAACTTAAAAGTAAGGTGAAAAATCAGGAAATCAGAATGATTTTAGGATATAATGAATAGCACTATGCATCTTTTTTTAATACCTTCTGCTCTCGTAATTTTTTTATGCAGTGCTCTTTAAAGGTTTAAGGGACCAGAAAAGATTTCTTAGTAAGAGTTTTCAGCTCATGAAATGTTCAGAACCAATTAGTATTGGTCCCAGGCACACTTTTCCAACCTTTCCTTTTTTCCCAGCTACCTCTGACAGTAGATGGAAGATACAACCATCAGCCTCAGAGCAGTGTGATTAAGCTTCCTTATACCAACACAAGCTTTCCTCAAAGGAAATGAAAAGAAATAAGAAAAATGGCTTGTTTTAATTAAGGTGTCAATTACCTTTGTGACAAAGAAACCCCCTCATTTCAGTGGGGTGCTCACAATAGATGTTGTTTCCTGGCTTGTCGGACAATCCAATGTGTGTTCCTGCTTGCTGGACAACTTTCCTCCACCTGGTGATTCAGGGATGCAGGAATAAATTCAGCTTATTCCATGTTGTGGCCACTGTACTATCTGCTTCTAAACAGTAGAAGCAGAAAGCAAGGGGGCCTGAGCTGCATCTCAGCCACAATTCTGAGTTATGGCAGGGCAGAATGTGCCATGTAAAATTTGTTCAATTTCTGATAGACTTATTTCTTAACTCTCTTTGGCTCAATATATATAGTTATATATCTGTGATGGTGGTACACATATTTAAAACAATTCTTTAATTTAAAAAATTATATTTCCTACTCTGTTAAGAAAGGTGGAGTTTTATAGCTATAAAATTTATTGAGTTCATAATCCGTGTCAGTTTTCTATGTATTTTTTGCATGTACTAACATGAGTTCTACGTGTATTAACTTATTTGATTATCAAAATATTTTAATGAGGTAGGTAAAAATATTACTCAATTTTAGAACAAATCATGGCCCAGAAAGGTTAAGAAACTTAATGTCATGTGGTTATGCACGGTACAACCCAGTGAAGCAACTACAGAGCTCATGTTTTTAAAGACATTTCCATAAAATGTTAAATAAAAAGGTTATTTAAAATGTTCAGTAAATGGGAATCAGATGATTATTTTAGTTGTAGGGGCTGTATGAAATGATGCATAGGGAATATATAACAAAGGAATTTTAAAAAGCAATATTTAAATGGTATGAAATTCTAATAGAAAACAAAGTCTAAAAGTAGGGAAAATTATGAAGGACGGACTGAGATCCTCTAAACTTGAACAGGGCTGATATCATGGTATCTCATATACATTATGGTTGTTGGGCATGGGAAAAGGATGGGAGAGTCTGTCAATGTTTGGTTTACCAAGATAGTAATGTATAGTCAAAAACTTAATTAAGCATGATCAGAGTGCAGACTTTTAGCGATTAAGGTAGCTTTCTCTCTGAAATTTTTAAATGTGATTGTTATGAGATTTGACTCCAGTTCAACATTTTTCTTTTTGTTTAGCATGCCTTTTGCTTTCCAATCTGCTCCCTCATAAATTCTACATTTAAATGAGGGAGCACCCACTCATTATTATTTTTTATTGTGGATTTTCACTATAATATGACTAAGATAATTTAAAGCAGTGTAGATTAAAGTTAGATCTTTAAGTTATGGTAAGAAACCAGTAGGAAAGTGATAGAAATCTGGGAAGACAAGAAACTATTGTGATACTTAAGAAACAATTTTATGTGTATATACTGGCTACTGACAGACAATATTTAGATTGTCAAACATTGGCTTACATCTCTAAGTTTGTGATATTTATCTACCTTCCTTTCCCCTTAAGCTAATTTTCTCCCTCTGTAGAGATAGACAAACTCACATTTTACTCTTGCAATCTTCTTTGGAATTGTTCACACATGAATGTACTGCCAAATTTGAAATTCCTCTTAGTGAGAAAAATATATCCTAGTTTTTGGCTTTGCATATCTGATTATCCTAAAAGCAATGGCAACACCAAAACTTTTCCAGAATGAAACAATTATAATTAAGTAGGAAGAGGAGAAAACAATTGGTTATACTATAATATTTACACTTCACCATTATATTTGATTAGTTGGCTAAGAATATAAAGCTATTGCTGGGTTAATTGCCCCCGAAAACTTTTGTTGTGTTGTTTTCTAACTCTAGTTCGTTGTTCTGTGACACAACTTTGGGCATATTTAGATGCTTACATTTTAAAAAGGAATCTGGGCATATTTCCCCTAAGAGATACCATTAATAACGCATCCCATATAATTAGAAAAAATAGCATTGCACAGATGAGAAGAAAAAATGTGTTATGGCAGAAACAAATTGTGATGCATATTAGGATGCCTTTAGATCCAAGAAACATTTGATAATTGAGTGCAATTAACTTCAGAATATCTCAGTTCTTCTTAGGACACATATACAAAATTTTAGATGCAAACTGAAATGATAATGTGAAAAGTAACCTGACAGACAACAAACCTGTAGAAATTCTATAGAGAAAAAACCATACAGGTGAAAATAATATCTAAATTGAAACAAAAATATGACTTTAGGGGGAGAGTTGCTCTCAGGCGACAGGGTAAATGGCAGTCTTTTGATACAGGGAAAAAAATAACTAAATGCTTTATATTCATGTGGTTATTATTAATTTCTGTGTATGTGCAGTAGAGAGACTGTTTTTCATCTCCAAATAAAAAGAACATTCCACAGTCTCCTATATGTTTTATTTTCCTGTTGTTTATTTTCCTGATGGGCAGTAGTTTTCTCCCCAGGGTGCTGAGTTGACCTCCAGGGTGACTTATAACCAAAGCTGGGAACAAGGGCATACAGTAGTATCAAGGATAATTGTTTTATGGTAAATCTTTCCCTGAAAGCTATCAAGCCTTTCTGAAATACGCTGTTTACTTAAAACCTGTATTATTTATTTGTTTGTTTGTTTTGGATTTTCACATTTTTAACAACAGGCATCATAATTTGATGTATAAGCTAAGTAGATCCTGGTCTTACAGATAGCTGTGTTTTAGGAAAGAAACTTTACTAGGAAAACTGATTGTAGTCTCATTCTTTCCCCCTCTTTTACCTTTCTTTTCCCATCTACAATCTGAAGTACAAACTGTTAAATACTCGGGGAGGACAACCTTGAAACCATCATTCTATTGCATGAGAGTATTTTAGCTGACACTCGTGTTGAGTAATTAAAGTTGAAAAGTTGTTATGTTTTTAGGCTGGAGAATGAGAGTAATATAGCTACTTAAAAATTCTATATAAAAAAGGATTCCTTTCTAAATAGAATGCAACCTTTTAAAAATATCAAAAGTTTCCTTTTTTAATAAATTTATTTATTTACTTATTTCTTTTTGGCTGTGTTGGGCCTTCATTGCTGCGCGCGGGCTTTCTCTAGTTGCAGCGAGTGGGGGCTATGCTTCGTTGCAGTGTGCAGGCTTCTCGTTGCAGTGGCTTCTCTTGTTGCGGAGCAGGGCTCTAGGTGCACAGGCTTCAGTAGTTGTGGTGCATGGGCTCAGTAGTTGTGGTGTGCAGGCTGAGTAGTTGTGGCGCACGGGCTTAGTTGCTCCATGGCATGTGGGATCTTCCTGGACCAGGGCTCGAACCTGTGTCCCCTACACTGGCAGGTGGATTCTTAACCACTGCGCCACCAGAGAAGTCCCTAAAATATCAAAAGTTTCTGTTTCTAATGATCCCACATACATAAGGCATTATTATTTAAAATGATGCAAAATGTCATTGGATCTTTCTAGCTTGAAACTAAGTGCTTCCATGGCACCTGACAGAAGTGACGCTAACTCTCAATTACCCACCTATGGTTATGAGAGACAGCAGAAATGAAGGCAATTGCATTCACAAAACATTAGAAATCTTTTAAGCATTTATTACAGTTTCTTCCCCATCAAACATTTTCCCCTTGAAGCTTCTAAGAAGGAGCAATCCTGAATGATCTGTACTTTAAAAAAATTTCTTACCTACACTTTTGATAGGTATTATGGAAATGGTTTACATAGAGGGCTCTAGGTAAAAGGGGAACAGAACAAAAGTCCAGAGAGATACACATCCTGAATAATCATTCCCTGGAGTTCTCTCTTGGGGACAAAGTGCCCTTCCTTTTCTTCATAGGATCATTTCAAACCCTTTTGTGTTAAAAGGCCTGCAAATTGCTAAAAGGCACTTACTACAAAGAGGGCTACATAGATGCCTTCTTGTCTTTTAGCCTTATTGAACTGTATAGTCAGTGAATGTACAAAGCACCCTGGAAGGTTGGCTGGGAAGTTCAAAGAGGTCTGAGATCAGCCCTACTTTCAAGAAACATACAGTCTGTCTGCTGCTCCTATAAAACAATAGCAGTAGCAGCAGCAGCAGCAACCACAACAACAGCACAAATTACGTGAGTAAACAGTATGTGACAAGGGCCTTAGGAGTGATATAAACAGCAACTTTTATTTTCAGAGTCGCAGGAGAGGTAATTACTGGAGACTAAAGGGATCAAGGAACTTTTTATTTAGGAGTTAACTTGTTTTGTTCTCTGGACGTAGAACAACATGAAGAATTTAAATGGGTAAAGAAGATGGGGGAAGGAAAGGCTCCTCTAGTGAGGAAAAGCTACGGATGGGAATAAAGAAAGAAAGATGATTTAAGTGCAACAATGAGTACATCAGTTTATGGGATGATATATATAGAAGACAAGAGATATAAAATGGGAAAATCAGTGGGAGCCAGATTATAGAATGTTTTAAACGACAAGGTAGAGCTTCATTTTTAGATAATAGAAAGCACTGGAAGGATTTTGAGTGGGAAAGTGGCATATGTAACACAGTGTTTCAGAAAGATGCATTTGATGGTGATAAGGAGGATGAACTGAAGTAGAGGGGATTAGAGGAAGCTTGTTTCAGAGATAGACCTGTGGAATCATAGAAGCATAAGTGAGGAGCATGAGCAAGGGGCAGAAGGTTGTAGAAAGGGAGGGTAGGACTGGAGAAGGCTTCATGTTGGAGACGTTTTCACAATTGGGCTGAGTCAAAGTATGAGTAACAAGATTTGAGACATTTTCAAGATTTATATGCCACATGTACTATTATTTTATCTATTTGTAATTTTATTTATTTATTTTTAAAAAATTTTATTTATTTATTATTTATTTTTGGCTGCGTTGGGTCTTTGTTGCTGCGCGTGGGCTTTCTCTAGTTGCGGTGAGTGGGGGCTACTCTTCATTGTGGTGCACAGGCTTCTCATTGCGGTGGCTTCTCTTTGTTGCTGAGCATGGGCTCTAGGCACGTGGGCTTTAGTAGTTGTGGCATATGAGCTCAGTAGTTGTGGCTCAAGGGCTTAGTTGCTCTGCAGCATGTGGGATCTTCCCAGACCAGGGCTCGAACCCATGTCCCCTGCATTGGTAGGTGGATTCTTAACCACTGCACCACCAGGGAAGTCCCTATCTATTTGTATTTTTAAAAAGCATTGTTAGAGAAAGATTTATTGCTTCAAATGCTTATATTAGAAAAAAATACAGTATCAGCAATTAATGCTATATTACTATAGATCCTTAAGACATTAAAATTTGAGAAGTTATTATAAACAGATTTATGAGAATAAAGCCATATTTTGCTATATGAGTTTCATTCTAGCCACAATAGATTGGTCCAGGGATGCATACCAGATACCAGATCCAAGTTGAGCCAATCAGAGTCCTGCCCTGAGATTTTGTATGAGACTAACATTTCTGCTTCATTCTAAATTCTCTTGAAGAGGAATATGCAAATTTGTGGTGCCATTCTTCTTCCATTCCTGTTTAATGATGTGCCCTTAAGTAATATGAAAAATACTTATGAATTCAGATCACTGTGAGTGTGTTTAACATAAGTAAGCATTTGGGAGTGTGTGTTAGTTGACTGAGGCTATCGATTACCTGAACATTGAATGGTTACAGCACTTCCTACTGAAAAAGTAGAGCTGGAGAAGGCATCTGTCAATGAGTGTTCAGTGCAGGAAATAGTAACCACTCTAGTTATTATATATTCAGTAGGAATCAAGGGAATAGAGAGATGTAGGTGGTTACAAAACCTGCAGGAATGGCTGGGACAGTGGAAGTCAGAGGGGCTATTTCTGAAACTGAGATTCAGAGCTGAGATCCAGAGGTCATGAAGCTGCTACCACCAACTACTATGTTACAACAGCTTCCTTTCACACCCACAAAATTGGCGTCTGGAAGTATAATGAGGCACCTGGTTGCTGCAAACATGACCCACCAACTTTCCTTGCCAGTACCAACACAGTGAGAAGATAGCTTCTATCTCTCTTCTTGCTTTCTGAATCTCAAGAATGCACCTCATTGGCAGATCCTGTTTGCATATAGGATATTCTAGCTGACTGGTAATGGGGAAGTGTAGATTTTAGCTTTGTTGCTTCTGTGATAAAGGAGGGCAAGGAGCTGTGTGCAGCTCTTGTGATAGGGATGAAAGAGGGTGGCAGTGGATACCAAGTCCCAAAAGAACATATTCATCACAGGGTTCAGCAGTAGCAGTGGTCGAAATAGCCTAGGTATGTTTGATGCAATCTCCAAATCTGTAACAGAGCAGTGCTGACCTCACTGCTTTTTGCTCTTGTTCCCCCAGGGATGTGGTACATTGAACCTGAATTGAATCTGAGCTTCTCTTGATTTATCAAGGAAGTCATGCAATTATTACACTATTCTTTGGAAAGCTGTGATTGAAAACAGAGTAACTTCTTTTCTGGAGGCTGGTCAGTGGCATAGATGACCTCAGTGTGGCCATCCAGGCTTCTTCTGTGAACTCATATTTCTTATGTGAGAAAATAAAGGTTAGCCAAGGCTTCTCTTTCTAGGACTAGCCATATCCTAACTCGTCACGTTGATTGTCTTGCTGGATGTTTAAAGGAGTATGTGTGATGTTTTAAAACAGAATATTCAATGATATGAGTACAGATCAATGGTATCTTGTTGAGGTGTACTGACTAGGCAAGACTTGCACCAAATAGAGCCCAAAGAGGAATAGAGAATGGGAAACAAATCATTTAATGATTTCTTACTCTGCTGAAATTTTGCAGTAACCTTCAGTGCCTCTTTTGTGTTCACTCTGTGTAAGCTTTTTTGCTTCTTTATTTAATCCTTTTAGGTGATTCAGAAAACTGTAAATAATGAGGCTTTCCTAATTATGGCCATATAATTAAATGCCAAATTGAAAAATGTAACTTGTATACCACATTGACAACTTTCCATTTTTCTTTACCCCATTATTGTTATCCCATTTTTTTCATAGACTACATGATAAGTAGGTCAGGAATAGTGGGTTTGGGGAGCATCAGTGATAGGAACATAAGGCAGATACTTAGGATGTCCTTCTAAGATCTTGGAATACAATTTTTATGGTCAGTGGTTCTCCAAATGTCCTGCTCTGAAAACTCACTGAAAAAGAGAAATAACCTAATATATCAATGTTCTTGCAATATCCTCTTGGGATATTTCCCTCTATAGTATGTTCATTCTACCCTACCAAGCCAAATGTTCAGAAAAGTGCTTGTTCCTAGACTGTAGCTTGAGAATTGCTGTTCTAGGAAGAACTTGCCTTTTTCCCCAGCAACTTTTAGTGAGACAGAATGCCTGACAATTTTAAGTATCTAAGTGGTGTAAATTCTGTAAATTCAGCACATTTAATCTAAATTTCTCACTGATCTTGCTTTTAATGCCAGCTTCACACACCACCAACTCACAAATCATATGACATACAATAGGCCTGGATGTTCACATGAGAGGACGTTATTACCTTAGTAGTTTATTGTATAGCATTGGGGGATTTTGAGTTGTCTTTTCTCAGAGATCTTCTAACCTGGACACAATATACTTTCATTTCTTTTTGTTCTATTTTTTGGTTAGTATCTTCTACTATGATTAATATCATCTCCGTAATTAAATTTGTATTGAAAACTAAATGGCCTTTTATTTTTTTAAAAAAGCTTTTTTTGTACTCCCTGTAATCAAAAAGGATGCCAAAAGAAGTCTCAAGACCCTCAGCAGCAAAAATAAATACATGAAAAAATCTTAAAACACATTACCATCCTAGAAAGAAAAGTAATAAAAATGAAAAAGTAAGTAATCTTTCTGATTTATGTTTTTTCCCTTTGCAATAATAATCTATAAGTCTTGAAAACCTCTCAAGTAGTTTCCGTTAATTGTAGTGAATCCTTTTTTGAGATAGATAGATAGAAATGGAGATTATCAACTACCAAAAATGTCTTGGGCAAATTTAAGCAATGTGTATATCACATTTCACATACTACTAGTATTAGTCAATTACAACACTGTTTTTGTTTTTTTTTTTCTTCCATGGACTATGTCCTGGGAATAACATCAGCTCATTTGAGTTCAGGTTCAACCAGTGGCCCTATGTCCAGAATTTAAAGTTTAAGCTTACCTCTAATTCATCAGTCAGAATAAAACAAAGTTATGGGGAAGTACTGCCTGCATTCTTTGCCCTTCTCCTAGGCAGTGTTAAGTATATAAACAAATGTTGAATACCTATTTAAAGAATATTGGTATGAAGGAAGGGGCACTCATATGCCTTAATCTTGTTGCTGGGGCAAGATGAAGGAATTATGAAAATGCAAAGAAGGAGAAAGAATTTATGAGAAATGGTAAGAAAGTGAGGATAGGTAAAAGAGTCATAAAAATGAAAGTTGATATACAGTATTTCTGGAGAGAGAAGGAATATGTGAGACCTTTGACTTTGGATCATGCTTGGTTGGAATGCAGAGTCGTCAGATTCAAAGATGGGGGTATGTGAAGTAGGGTTAAATCTTTGTAAAGCAAAGGAAAAGTTAAGGCATTTTATCTTTGCCAACAGATGAAAAGATAATCTTAAGGCATATGTCAAAGGAGTAATTTACTTACATAGTAATTTAAAAAAGTGATGAAGACATTTTGCTTTTGCTCCACGAACATGAGACATGTACAGTTTATGATCTGAGGTAGTGAAAATAGTTTTCAGGACATGTCACAGCCAGTCATGAATTCTAAATCATATTCATTTCCAATAGAAGCGTTACTATGCAGGAGAGAAAATAGAGAAGACTTATAAAACATTCATCAAAGAAAAAATGCAGTGCCTTAGCTTAAAAAGATGAAAACAGCCTATTTGAGAGAGAAGCTCAAATTAATTTTTGTGTGTTCACTTTTCTGCAAAAGCTGCTAATGGTGGCTGACCACATGGGTAGAAATGAGACATTGATATTATCCTATCCCCGACCCCTCCACCAATGCAAAGCCTGATATTCAAACACAATGTGAATGCATCAATCTTGAATCTGCATCCTCTTACCAGTTCCTCATTACATGGGATGTTCCACCGTAGACCATTATAATTTCCTCCAGATTCATACTAATTGTGGGAAAGGACTCTATTATTTGGGTGAAAATAATGAGCATACTACAGGAAAGATAGTGAGTTTCTAGTGGTAGCACTACTGTAGATATATATTGAATATTCAATATGTGGTTGAAATAGACATGGTGCTCAATTTATGTGTTTAACAGTGGTACCCCCTTTTCACAAATTTGTTCTGTTTTAGGCATCACCTTCTTAAAACTGTTGTTTGATGCTGTTGCCATGGTGTGTACTTTCTTTTACCACCAACTTCTAGGGAGTTGAAGAAAAAGTTTTGTTAGAGGAAATAAAATGAGAGAGAATCTATGTTCTTGGGGATGGGGAAGGACCCTGGTCTGTGAGTGTAAATGGTGGTGGCTGTTCCCAGAAGCCTGAATTCCTAGGTGAAGCTCTGGACACATTTTCCCTTACATTTCCCTTAGAAATGTTTCCCTGGAAATGTTTTCTCTTATACCTTAGGATATAGCATAAGCAGTCCCACACTTATGAACAGATAAGCATGATGGCTGATGCTGCTTCTGCAATTCCTACTGGAGTTTGCATAGGAGCTTTTACTACCAAGGAGTCATAACCCTCTAATGATCCTCTTCCATCAGTGGACCCCTTTCCTCTACTCCTACTCTGTTAAGAGTCATTACTGTTAGAACCTTCTTTTTCACTTCTAGAAATTGCACATAGGAACCCTAATTCCTATAGCCAGAAAAGAGCTTGCTTCTGCCCTAGAATCCCTCATGTGGTATAAAATAATCCTAGAAGCACTATAGGTATTTTGCACTAGCTGTGCTGCCTACTGGCCATAGACCTTGGGCAAGCTTCCTTCATTCTGGTCTTGTAATATGAAGTGACTGGAGTACAGGGTTTCTTACATGGTTCCCAGTTCTACCATTGTGATTCTTGACGGTATGGATGCTCTGCTGAAGTTGATGCAGCTGATTAATCAGGGCCTCCAAGAAGCAGATGCCAACTGCATGCAAGAGATTTATTAGAGGATAGAGCTTTGATGGTAAATGGGGAGGGAGCCTAGGGAGGCTGGGAGAGCTATTACTTTTCGAATTTATATATCAGCCACTTTATATACATTATTGCATGTAATTCTCACAGTTACTCTATGTGATGAGGCAGTAGCAGAATAATGGTCCCCCAAAGATATCCACGTCCTAATCCCTGTAACCTGTAAATGTTATGTTATATGGCAAAGGAGAAATTAAGGTTATGGATGCAATTACGGTTGTTAGTCAGTTGACCTTAAGATATGGAGATTATTCTGGGTTATCTGGGTGGGCCCAATGTAATCACAAAGATCCTTAGAAAAGGAAAAGGGAGGCAGAAGAGAGAGAAGCAGAGATCGTATTGTTTTAAGCCACCAACTTCGTAGTAATTTATTATAGCAGCAATATAAAACTAATATAGATGAGTGGGTTTATTCTAAATTTATAAATAAGAGAACTGAGAGCCCAGTTAAGTAACATTCTCATGATCACAGGGCTAAAGGCAGAGGATTCAAATCCAGATGTTTATTCCCGAAGCCTACACTCTATTTGGTATGTCGCCTTAAATTGTTACCTGGAATCCCTCAGATACCCTTGGCAGGTCCCTGGCTCAGGACTTTCTTGCCTGTCTTAGTGGGCCACGGTAGTGTCTTTTCCTATCTGGGTGCCTTTATTGATTGCTCAAAGTATCTTCAGTCTTACTGAACACATCTTGGCTCTAGCAGAGGAGGACTTTCCATGCCTTTCTATTCAGAGCCTTGGAAATGTCCCCAGCTATGGAGTTCTTGAAACCCTAGTGCTGCTGAAAGTCAGGAAAAAGGAATCGTGTCTCAGGCATTTCTTATATTGGCAGCCCTTCCTTTTTATCCATTGCAAATCCCATTTTTCCACCTATTTCCATTCTCTCAAACTGCCTTGCCCTGGATGCTTACTTTTTGTTCCCCTTAGAAAACATGAACTGAGTAGAAAATAACCCAGGATTGCACATTCTTTTCTTTCTTTCTTCTTCTTTTTTTTCTCTTTCTAAGCCTACAGTTGGCTCACTATGTATTTTCAGGGCATGAGAAACAGAATGCCCAGTCCAGTAGTCACTCTTGTTACCTTCCTCTTAACATCTTTTATTTACTTTATGGGTTAAAAACGTTTTTCTGAGCTATACTATGAATTTAACAATTCTTTATAAGATTGTTATCATTGGAAACATGTATTATAAATTACACCTAACAGATAGGACAGAAGTTTAAAAAACAATTTGATCATAAATTGGAGCCTGATGGTATTTATAGTCTATTAGTGAATTAGACTGCATAGCAATTGCTGACTACGCTGTTGACTTTCATACACAGAAAGCATATTCCATTTTAACCCTAAAGAGTGGTTTTGGCCTTATCTCTTAAGCAAAAAGTGGGATGGCTCAAATAAATCAGTTTAATTCTATTTGTTTTATGAGCTGTGCATCAGTTGAAGCGCAAGTTTAATGACTTATTTCACATGTTTTCCCGTAAGTCTTTCCTGGAAACTCAAGACATCCAGAGTTATGATGAGTTACCAGAAAAGGGGAGGACAAGGTTCATTATTCCAGAAATATTACTACCCATAGGAGTGCACAACAGCTGAGGATTTAACTATTTGGATTGTTACTTTGTATTAAATGAGTTAACATATGCTTCAGGTTTTGTCACAAACGAAAAATTTTATCCTCAGTGAGATTTAAGACCCTCGTTTTTTTTCTGTTGGAACTTTATTTTATTTTAAAAAAATTTTTATTGGCCTATAGATTGTGTTATTGGCCAACAATGTTGTGGCCTATAGTTGATTTACAATGTTGTGTTAGTTTCTGCTTGTACAGCAAAGTGAATCAGTTATACATATACATATATCCGCTTTTTTAAAGATTCTTTTCCCATGTAGGTCATTACAGAATATTGAGTAGAGTTCCCTGTGCTATACAGTAGGTCCTTATTAGTTACCTATTTTATATATAGTAGTGTGTATATGTCAATCCCAATTTCCCAATTTATCCCTCCCCCCACCCCCTGCTTTCCCCCCGGTAACTATAAGTTTGTTTTCTACATCTGTGACTCTATTTCTGTCTTGTAAATAAGTTCATTTGCATCATTTTTTTAGATTCCACATATAAGCAATATCATATGATATTTGTCTTTCTCTGTCTGACTTCACTCAGTATGACAATCTCAAGATAAGACCCTCTTAATTCTTGATGCATTTTTTTTTTTTTATTATTACACTTACTACTTTCGTTATTTTTCTAAAACCTGAAAATTGTTTAGGATCGAATTCTGAGTTTCTGTTTTTGATCAATAGGGTCAATTAATTATGGAATATGTGTATGAAATTATGCATGGCTTGACTTTTTAATATAAACTTTTAATTTTAGAATAGTTTTAGGTTTACAGAAAAGTTGCAAAAGATAGTACAGAGAGTTCTTCTATGCCTCTTGTAACATCGTACATTATGATATATCTGTCACAAATGAGAAGCCAACATTCATACGTTATTACTAACTAAACTCCATACTGCATTCATATTTCCTTAGTTTTTCCTTTACTGTCCCTTTCTGTTCTAGGATCCAATCCAGGTACTACATTACATTTAATCATTAGTATCCTTAGTCTCCTCTGCGTTGTGACAGTCTTTCAGACTTTCCTTGTTTTTCATGACCTTGACAGTTTTCAGGAGTACCAGGCAGATATTTTGTAGAATTTCCCTTACTTGGGATTTGTCTGATGTTTTTCTCATGGTTAGACTTAGGTTATGGGTTTTAGAGAGGAAGACCACAGAGGTGAAGAGATAAATTAGTTGAAAGTCTGTAAGGAAGGTGGTCTCTTTTCCCCCATTTGTTTATCATGGCTTGATTCTTATTTCTTCCATAGTTCTAATCTTTCTCCCTTGTCAAGTACAATCTGATAGAGAAGATAAGGAATAAAAAACTGCCGTATTTCATTGTATTTAAGATGTCATCACTTGGAAGACATATTTTAATTTGAGAAATGTAAACATGTGAAAATGTGAAAAAATTCTGTGTTACAATTGATGTCATACAATATAATATGAAGTATAATCTGATTGTCCGAAGGACAGTTTCACAAATTCCTTCAGAAACACTTTTTACTAAGTGTATAGTGAAGAAATTCTTTCTTAAATTTTGGTTGCAGTAATTTAGGATAATCTTATCCTGTTTTACAAGACTGGAAATATCACCCCAAATTTAATAACTTCAAAATTCCTTATATGTGTAGTAGAATAAACTTTTTAGATTTGGGGGTTATTCTTAAATTATATAAATTGTGTTTTGTACATAGTAGGTTGGTTATATTTTATTTAAGGGATTACAGTGGTACAAAAGGTTTTGTCTTTTCAATGCAAATTGTGTACGGATCTCTGTTAGTTATTCCATTTTCCTTAGTACCTTCCTACTTTCTTTTGTTTGACTCATTTTCTTGTACACTGATTCCATTTGTAGAGATTCATAGAATCATAAAATATTAGAGTTGAACATCTTTAGAAATGATCTAATTTATTCTTCAATAAGGCACATAAGAGACTTGGCACAGGTTATCAGCTAGCAAGAACAGGGTGAGATTGGAAGGTGAGACTTTTGAACGTGAGGCCAATATTCTTCCCACTATACAACAATGCTTCATTTTTATTTGACTTGAAATTTTCACTGTGAATCAGCATTTCATTGCTTTGAAATAGAGTTTTTTTCATGTGGGGAAAACTAGATTGCTGTAGTTGTTCCTTTCTCTTCGACTTTGGCCTGAGCTTTCCAGTAGAGCCAGAGAAATTTACCCCTTGAAACTTGTTTTCAGCATTTTTATCATCATAGAGGAAACATAGTCTCCATTGTGAATTGAATTCACTTATATATGTATTTCTTAAATAGCCAAGAGAATTCCGATCCATCTCTTGTCTATTGAAGCCTTCAATACATTTCTTAATCTCTTGGATCAAGTCTAAAAAATATTATTACAATAAAAATTGTACCTTAAAATTAAAGGAGAGGCAGACTGAAAGTGTTTGAAACAGTCTTGAGAGAATTAACTCATCTTTAACACAGTGATTTTGCCTGATAAATAGAAACATTTCTTTCTCTGTAGATTTCATATGATGTTATCACATATGCAATGTATACTTTATTTATATCGTTCACATGCACAGGAATTTTTATTCTGTATGTATGTGGTTTCTGAGAAATAAAAAAAAGTAAATAAAAATAACAGTGTTTGTTGTTTTAGAGTAAACGTATGACTGTGATGGTTTCTCTCCACAGTCCCATGAAACAGTATCATGTTGTTCTAGGACTGATCACTTTTGCACTTAGGAAATTGGACCTAAAGTATTCAAATTCCAAATTAACAAAGTGGAACTTCACATAATACTGTTGACAAGCTTGTTTTGTCATGGTGCATTCGTCACAACAAGGCCTTGGAATCTTGCAGATTTTTTTCCTTCCACTCCTGTCTGCACATTTTTGCTTACAGCAAACTGTTCTGAATTCTTTAATGAAGTCTTGCTCTGAAGTAGTTCCCTTATTTTCTTTTCTTTTCCAAATGGATGCATCACTTGGTTTGGCAAAATTGGAATATGGAAAGTGAAGTTTGTTTTCCATGCTGGAAATACGTTGCAGTGTCCTTGTCGATCTAGATCTGACTAATATTTTCCCATGAATTTGCAACAACAGTCCTTGCAAGGACAAAAGCAGAAGATAAACCTGGGAACGTTTCCCACAAACCGTGTACAATATTCTTTCAGGAAATAACATGGTGACGTCGATCATTTGATGCTCATGAGTGTTTATTTTCTAATGCATAGCCGAGGATTTTTATGTGTCTAATGAATAGAATTCTTTATACAACCCTTGTTTCTTCAGGCCTCACCAGAGTGTAATAGAGCCACCATCATCATGATCATGATGAACATCATCATCATCATCACAATGTCTTTGACTATTTCGGCATTGTGGGACTTTCACATGTTTTTCACATGTATTTCTGAGTTTAACACTCACCAAACAGTCACTATTTTCTCTCTGGCTGGTAACTGGCTACATGGGCCCAGTTCCCAGGCTGATGAGCAGTGGAAGTAGCTGGCCTAGTGCCCAGACTGTAGTGCTCCTGTATTACTGGCTGCCTCCCTTTTGATCTGGTAACACAGTAGAAGATACTGGTTCTCTACTGAGTGTCAAAGAAACACTCTGACAGCCACATGCTGAAGTGTGGCCAACACTCTCCCCACTGCTCGTGCCAAGTTGTGTTCATGGTTCCTTGTAGAAATTTCACTGATGTGGTTACATTATTTTTTTATTTGCCATTTTGTTGCCGTCTTTCTCTCCCACGGCCAGGCTTTAGATGAGTCTGAGGGCAGTCTTAATAGCACATGACTGTGCTATTTCAAAATCACTCTTCAACTGCAGCGTATTATCTGTGCCTCAGACTTGTGTACCTGACTATTTTTTTTCTTCAAGGTGAGTTCCATGAAACAAATTAAATCCTCCCCTCCTCCTGGACATGTCTGAATTTCTGTGGCCCGCACCAGGACGATTAAAGACCTTTGCAGCCTTAAGCATGCTTATATTTGGAGGCCGCAGTCACCTCATAGCAAATATATTAAATGTACTCACGATCCAACACTAAATATAGTTTTTGATATAGAAAAATTTGGAAAATTAAAAGAAAAATTTATTGGAGTATAGTTGATTTACCATGTTATATTAGTTTCAGGTGTATAGCAAAGTGAATCAGTTATACATATACATATTTCCACTCTTTTTTAGATCCCTTTCCCATATAGGCCATTACAGAGTACTGAGTAGAGCTCCCTGTGCTATACAGTAGGTTCTTATTCATTATCTATTTTATATATAGTAGTGTGTATATGTCAATCCCAATCTCCTAATTTATCCCTCCCCCCTTTCCCCCCGGTAGCCATAAGCTTGTTTTCTACATCTGTGACTCTGTTTCTATTTTGTACATAAGTTCATTTATACCATTTTTTAAGATTCCACATATAAGCAAAATCATATAATATTTGTCCTTCTCTGTCTGACTTACTTCACTCAGTATGACAATCTTTAGGTCCATCCATGTTGCTGCAGGAAAATTTTTTTATAAATACACCTTGAAATTACATTCTTATGAATAAATAATTTATGTGTGCTGTGATTTCTTTGCCATCATTATGTACCTTTTGGAATTCTTTTGTCATAAGATCATCTAGTGTACAAACTTTTTGTATATAATTAATTATTTATAATGCTACAATTTAAAGTGAATTGAGTGACCATAATAAAATTGTGGACAATTTTTCTTTTTATATTTTGATATTGATATAAGTTTTTCATAGACTCTGGAAAAGATTCTAAGTCCCCAAAACTCTGTCCATAGTGCCTAGTAGATTAACACCACCCTGGAATTCATAGCTGCTTTGGATACTTTAAATTGAAGTATTGCATCGAGAGTCTTCTCTTCCCTCCTTTCCTTCCGTTCTAAGTACTTACTGAGCCCTACCTGTGTGTTTGCAACATCATAACATGGATCATGTGCATGGCTCACTCGTTTGGATATTGTAGTATAAAAGTAAAAGTGATGAAAAATTTAGACCTTTATATAGCAGCACTGAATTAGTAAAATGGTAAAAGGTAGAGCAGGGAAAAGTAGAGATTTCCTATAGTTTTCTTACTCCTGTAAGGCATGGCACAGTAAGTCTCAGATACGAGATTATGTAGGGGTCAGAACAGAAGAAGCAGCAATAAAACATCAAATTCCATTTGAAAAGCAAGGGCAGAGTTGAAGAGCAATATAGAGGCCAATTATTGGCTGTCAGGAAGTGTGAAGCCAAGAACTCAGTGGATTGGATACCAAAAGCAGAATCTAGGAGACGAGCAGAACCTGCGTCACATGTCTCTTTGCGAGATGTATTTTCTCTTTTATGAATTGTCTGTTTTTGACCTTTGCTTATTTGTCTTTTGAGATTTCAGTGTTTTTCTTATCTGTTTGATTTCTTTGTATAGTCAACATGTTAAACTAGATCTGTCATATTTACTGCAAAAACTTTTTCTCAGAATTACTTTTTTTTTTTTTTTTTTTTTTTTTTTTGCGGTATGCGGGCCTCTCACTGTTGTGGCCTCTCCCGTTGCGGAGCACAGGCTCCGGACGCGCAGGCTCAGCGGCCATGGCTCAGGGACCCAGCCGCTCCGCGGCATGGGGGATCTTCCGGGACTGGAGCACGAACCCGTGTCCCCTGCATCGGCAGGCGGACTCTCAACCACTGCGCCACCAGGGAAGCCCTCAGAATTACTTTTTACTTTGGATATTTAATGCCACATATTTCTATTCCTTTACATTTTTTCTATAGTTTCTAAGCCTAGAAAGTCCATTCCCTCTATATTGATAATAAATCGCCATTTTTCTCCAAGTTTTATGGGGTTCAATCTGTAACTCTTTAACTCATACAGAATTTTTTTTAGTATATAACATAAACAAGTGTTCAAATTAATTTTTTTCTCTGAATGTATAATCTGTTATTAGAAAACCAGTGAATTGAGTTGTTTTAAAAATTATGAGTTAAATTCTCTTTCTATTTTAAACTAGCTATCCTGTTTTATTAATCTACTTTTATGTCAGTTTTTCTTTGTTTTATTATTACGGTTTTAGGATGCATAATGTCTTATTTTAAAAAAAAGACTTATCTTACCTGCTTAATTTTTCAGTTGAATTATTTTGCCAAGTTCTGAACAAATTTATGTTTGTATTCTGATTGGAATTGCATAAACCTATAAATGACAGAATTTCTCATCTTTACTTTGTCTTCACGCCCAGGATCAGTTTTTCCATGTAAGGGCATTTATTCACATATTCTTTTTTTTTTTTTTTTTTTTTCGGTACGCAGGCCTCTCACTGTTGTGGCCTCTCCGTTGCGGAGCACAGGGTCTGGATGCGCAGGCTCAGCGGCCATGGCTCATGGGCCCAGCCACTCCGTGGCATGTGGGATCTTCCCGGACCGGGGCACGAACCCCTGTCCCCTGCATCGGCAGGCGGACTCTCAACCACTGCGCCACCAGGGAAGCCCCACATATTCTTTAAAAAAATTTTTTTTGTGGCATACAACCCTCTGCCACCAATTACAAGTCTGTAAATATTTTTAAAGCAGAGATAACAAGAAGCACTGAGCTATAGTAAATTCTTACTCAGGTATTCCTATAGCTAAATGCTTAGCTCTTTTATAGTTCTAACTATACAGAGTTGCACTTTCTGTGAAATTAAGTGGCTCATTCTAATAGCATTTTAGTTGAACTTCTTTTAGTTTGTATAATTAATAATGATCTTTCATTTATTCACTGAACAACTAATGTTGTTTGTGCTACACTCTTCTAGGCTCTGGGGATACAAGAAGTGAATGAAACAGGAAGAGCTTCTGGTCTTGTGGTGATTTTATCAGAGTTAGGGAGACAGATAATGAGCAAATAAACTAATACTTATATACCAATCAGTGATAAGTGCTATGAGGATGAATAAGGCCAGGCAGGAAGAGGAGATGATGATTGAGGGGTGTTATTTGATACAGGTTGGTCAGGGAAGACCTTTTTGTAAAGGTGACCTTTGAGAGACAACTGGGGAGGGAAGGGGCCGTGCAGATGTGAGGGGTAATGGTAAGGAATGTTCTAAACAGAGGGGATGGGCAGAGCAAAGGTGGAGGCTATTGTTTGAAGGAGGAAAGGGCAAGGGAAAAAGTGGTAGGTGTTGGAGAAATATAATTGAAAACAAAATCTTCTCCCAACCCTAGGGACTCTCTCCATAAAGACAGTAGAGAGAAAAGTTTTATTATTGATTGTGTATTAAACCAGAATGTGGTATGCATCATAGGCAATCTGCTAGGGGATTGCAAAGACAGAAGGAAATCTTACCTTTTTATAGAGCCTAGCAGATGCAACCCATTACATACATGTTTCCAAGACAAACAACTAGTCCTCAAGGAAAAGGACTTAGCACCATTTGTCACATATAGTTCATCCTAGATTCACCTGGTAATTGGGATGACCATCTGTGCTAGGTAATTGGCTTTATGCAGAGGGAAAACAAACTTCTCATATCTTAATGACAGGAGGTAGATTTGCAGCTTGGAGCAAGGATGCCCACCTATGTTAGGCTCCAGTCCTCTTGCAGGAACTGGCAGATGGGGTGCCTATCTCCTTTTTTTAAGCTGAAGTATAGTTGATTTACAATATTATATTAATTTCAGGTGTACAAATAGTGATTCAAAATTTTTATAGATTATACTCCATTTAAAGTTATAAAATATTGACTACAGAAACATACTTATAGATATGGTGCTATCTCCCTTGAAGTTTACATTTCAAAGGGTTAGCTCCTGGGTCTGTAGGAAAGATGTTCCTGGGCCATAAAGCTCAAAAGACGTCTTATAATTACATGTTTTCTAAAGAAAATGCTCTAAGTAGAGGGGGATAGGGTGGGATCTCTTCCCTCATTTTCAACAGGAAGAATTAGGCCTCTTATTCTTAGTTTTTATTTGTCCTTGCATAGGCAGTGTGTCAGAGAGCAGAGAGGGAATCAAATGATATGAAAATGGTCAGAACTTTAGATTTTTCTTTGATCGAGATGGGGGCCCTGGGGAGTTCTAAGCAGAGGAATGAGATGTTCCTTCAGGATTTTAGAAGGAAACCCTTTCTCCTTCATGGAGAATTGAAGAGGCTGACCTAGGAGAGTTCTGGTGGAGGTCTCAGTCCTTGAGGGTGCTACAGGGGGGATTTGGGGGTGGGGGTGGGCAGGAGAGGAGAGAGCACTTTGCTTATGGATGGATTTTAGGGGGCACAGTGGAAGGGTTTAGAGGTTAGGAGGGCTGGAGGCTTCAGTTGGATGAGTAAATATACAGAGCTCACAAATGACAGATACCATTTAAAATCTAGGCATCTCTCTTCACATACACCTTCTCTACCATTCTGTATTGTAAGGTGTTTGAGGACAGAGACTATATCTAACGTTCACTGAATGAAAGATTAACCTGCAAACTATGTTTCATTATCATCTGAGGGAATAAATAGATCAGTGTGTCAACTGGTTTGCCCCCTTTTCCTTTTCTCTCTCAGATATTTATTGAGCATCTGCCATGTACCAGATACTAGGATAAAATGAATGAGAAGCTTTTCGGCCCTCAGGAAGTTCACTGTCAACTTGGGGAGATGAATGAATGTATGGACAGTTTCAGTGCAAGGTGATAAATTCTGTGATGGCTATTACGTGCACTGACTTGCTCAGATAAAATTTATATGCAATTCCATAATTGTATCTCAAATATAAAAGTTCTACTGGTGATGTTATTATTATACAAAGAATGTCTACTTATACACAGGGTACTTTTGGCTTTGCCTTAAAATACCGGTATTGCTTTAGGAACTAAAAAGACTTCTTTCCTCCCTGCCTTCCTTTCTTTCCTGTGTGAGGCTTACTGTCTGACTCTGCTATAGACAAAACTCTTTTAAGTTGGACTTAATTTTAGATGCTTAGTGATGTTATAAAAGAATTGCACTGTCAGGATCTGATGCTAAGGCAGGTAAGGCCTGTGTACTTCCTTCATTCAGCAGATGTTGAAGAGAGCCTGCAGTGTGCCAGCGACTGTTCTGTGAGACGCAGCAGTGAATAAAACTAAAAAAATTCCTGCCTTCATGTAATGTACACACTAGTCATAATTTTGGCAGCTTTGCCTCACCTATGTTGAGAAACAGAAGTTTTTCTCTTTTAAGGCAAGGGTAGTGGAAGTGGTGCTGGTAGCGGTGGTGGTTATAAATGCCCCACCATAACCCAGTTGCCAAGTGCCTCATAAGCAGGAATGACCTCTTTACCTTGAGCCAACGGTGCTCGCCTCTTTCTTCTTAATTCATTTACTGGGCCTCAAGCTTATTGTTTATTGCCATTTTGAAATCTGTCCTTAAGAATAAAATGTGAAAGAATGAATGGAGGTATGCTGAGTTTATATATGTTGTAGAGCAGAATGAAAGTGGGTTTTACTTCAGAGCTCTTGCCAGAAAAAAAGCAGTAATTACATCTGAAATTACAATAGAAATTGAGTTTAAAACTTAAGAGAAAAAAGACCTCATGTCTTAAGACTAATTACAAACAAAAGTTAAGTAAGGAAAGAAAAAGAGAGAAGTCCTTTCAAAAGCTAAAAACATTTGAATATTTAACAAAGAGAAACGCTTTATTGGTTGTTTGTAGAACAATGGAGCATATTCCTATAGCAATACATCAGAACGATAGGCATAATGTCACACTGCTCTGGAAGTAATCTGTATACCTGTCTACTCCTTTGTTATTGTTAAGATTGCTTTCTAATTTGACAGGTATTCAGGAGATAGAAGATTCAGGCAATGTGAGTTTAGATAGAAAATGGTAATACTTTCAAAAAATACTTGTAGGGCAGCTACAAGGCTCTGCCAAGTACTGACTGCATGAATTTGGTAAGCCATGACCTTTTTCTGCCTCAGGTTCCTTATCAGGTTTCCTAATGAAGGAGTCAGTCAGGTGCTTTTTCGGATCCCTTATAGATTTCAGCTTTAAATTTCCATGACTTGCTTTGGGTTTTGGTATGAATATAGTTGAGCTGTTGAGGATACATATATTAGGAACAATTTTTTTATTAGGTTGGACTTATACATAAACACACACACAGACAAAAACACATAGATATATAGTACCCTCTAAGTTTTTATGGTTAATATATTAAACTCAGGAAATAACAGGGAATGCTTTCCACACTTAAAATAGATTTAATTTGGACACTGTTAAAATGTGTACATATCTTGTGATAACTTCCTGTTTTCCTGAAGGAAAAATAACCCTGTTATTTATTAAGCATCTCTGCTATATGTGCTGTTTGTGCTGTTCTTAATATGTGCTAGAAACTGTGATAGGTATATATGGACCTCATTTTATTTAATACTAATGACAACTTTATAAGGTAGATGCTATTGTTGCCAACTTCCAAATGAGGAAATTGAGATGGAGAGTTGAGGTAACTTACTCAAGTCTTCTCAGCTTTTAAGTAACAAACACTTAGGATTCAGATTTAGGTCTGACTCATTCCAGAGCTGTGGCTCTTTTATTCTTTTAGATTCTAGGGACATATTAAAATAGAGTCAAAAGCCTGTCTTGAAGGAGTTTCAGATTAATAGGGGAGGTAAGAAAGAGTACTATATGGTTCAAGAGAAAAATGTCCCTGAAATGTCAAAGTTATAAAAGTGTGCTGAGGAGGTTGTTCTCAGGCTAGGCAGAAAGCTCAGAGGTGAGAAAGAATGTGTTGGAGAGGGAGGTACTAGAAATGCAGGCAGCTCTGACTGCCTAATAATTAGTGGATGTAAAAGTCTGAACTTTGGGAAAATGTTTTTGGAACTCCTCCATTTTTCAGAGAGGTAGTATGGCTAGGAGTAATTCAGATATATCCACTCCAAGATCTTGTGGGAAGTAATGTCTAAGGAGTATATAATGATGATGCAGACAGAAACTTTCCACTGTTTATTCATCTGTTCATTTAGTTGTTCATTCATTCAGTACTTACTCATTACATATTCATCCAATAATTACATATTTCAATATATATTCAATTCACTGAATACTTACTACAAGTGTTTAATGTGTTTGATACAGACAATACAATAAAATATAAGATTTATTTCCTGCCCTCATCATAGTTTAATGGGGAAGGCAGAAAAATAAGCAATTATTATACAATCTGATAATTGCAACAACAGCTGAATAAAACAAGAGCAGCAATTGTGTTTCCATTTACTGAACAGATCCAAGGAACCTCACACTGTGTTTAGTTGCTTATATACATTGTGTTATTTCATCTTGACAATGGCTTTGTAAGGCAGGTGTTGCTATCCTCACTTTACACACAGAAACTGACACTCGAAGAGGATGAGTGACCTGCCAAGGTCATAGAAACACTGAATGTAAACAGGGTATAGTGGAAGCACATAAGAATGGCACCTAACTAGCAAGAACTCCTCCCAGAGTTATTGATGTACTTCTTGGGATCTAAGAACAAGGACTAGTTGTCTCTGTTATAGAGAAAAAATGGAGGGTACAGGTGAAGTTAGAAGAGGAGGGGGATGGAATTGGAGCAGTGTTGACCTGGAGGCAGAAAAAAAAAAAAATCGACTCATTTAAGAGCCTACATGCAAGTGATTCAGTGTGGCTGGAGATGAGGGGCACACAGATCAGCAAAAGCTGAGCCTCGAGAAGAGTGGGTAACTACTCATGAAGAATCTTGTATGCCATGTGAAGGTGGGGAGTTGTGAGAGGCCTCAAATTACCCAACACCCTGGAATCCTCCTTGATTTGGATTTGAGGATGGGTTGTTCTCTCACTTTTTATTTATTGTGATCAGTCTGACTAAAGGCTTATCCATTATCCTCAGAGTACCAACTTTTGGTTTCATTCATTTTCTCTTAAGTTTTTCTGTTTTCTTTTAAAAATTTATTTCTGATCTAATCTTTTAAATTTCCATTCTTCTGCTTATTTTGGCTTTAATTTGCTCTTGTTCTTTCTTTTTTTATTGAGGTGGACTTTTCTCATTTTCTAATATAGATATTTAGTGCTATAAATTACCCTCTAAACACTGCTTAATTATACCTGCTAATTTTCATATGCTATGTTTTCATTTTTATTCAGTTCAAAATATTATAGTATGCTTTTTGATTTCTTCCTTGATTTATGGGTTATTTAGAAGTGTGATATTTAGTTTCCAAATATTTGGGTTTTTAAAAAAATAGTTCTTTCTGGTTTTACCAAGGTCGATAATCCATGAACTGAGTTGTAAAGAATGCAAAGGAATTAGCTAAAAGGAAGGGTCTCTTCCAAGCATAAGCACACATATCACAAACACTCACATAGATGTGAAGGTGGAAAGAAAACAGTTCTTTTTGTAATTAATTTCTGATTTAATTTATTGGGGTCAGAGAAGATACTCTGTATTATTTGATATCTGTTAAGTTTATTTAAACATTTTTTATGGTCCAGAATATGATCTATATTGAAAAATATTCCAGTGCACTTAAAAGAAATGTGTATTCTGCTGTTCAGTGCAGTATTCTGCAAATGCCAATTAGTATGTCAATATTCAAGTCTTCTATATCCTTACTGATTTTCAGTCTACTTGTTATACTGTTATTGAGAGAGTGGTGTTAAATAATCGGTAATCATTGTAGATTTTTCTCTTTATCCTATCAGGTCTATTAATTTTGCTTCATGTATTTTGAGCTCAGTTACAAGGGCATAAACGTTCAGGACTGTTATTTCCTCTTGATGAATTGACCCCTTTATCATTAATGAAATGACATTCATTCATTATTTCTTATAATATTTTTTCCTCTGAGATCAACTTTGTCTGATATTAATATAGTCACTTCACCTTTCTTTTGATTATTGTTAGCATGGCGTATCTTTTCCTAGCCTTTTACCTTTAACCTGTTTATATTAACAGTAGGTTTCTTATACATAGTAAATATTTTGATTTTGATTCAATCTGAAAAGCTCTTCATTTTAATTTAATAAATATAAAGAATATTTATATTTAATGTAATTATGGATAGAGTTGGGTTTAAATGTACCATCTTGTTATTTGTTTTCTATTTATCCCATCTGCTTTTTGTTCCTTTTTCCCTCTTTCTTCCTTCTTTGTGGTTAATTGACTTATTTTCAATATATATTTTATCTCCTTTTTGGCTTATTAGTTATGAATTTTTTTTGTATTATAGCAATTGCTTTACATATATATATATAGTATATATCTTTATCACAGTTTATTTACCTTTACTTCATGTTAGAACCTTACAACTCTATACTTCATTTCTCCCAGCCTTTGTGCTATTGCTGGTAATACATTATACATTTGTTATAAATGTCACAATGCACTGTAATTGGCTTTTCTTTTTGCTTTAAGCAGTCAATTTTGTAGTCATTTAAAAATTGGGAAAAAATATTTATATTTCCTACATATTTACCATTTCTGATTCTTTTTATTCCTTTGTTTAGATCCCATTTTCCATCTTCTATTATTTTCCTTCTTCGTGAAGGACTCCCTTTAAGCATTTTTATTGACAAAGGTCCACTGGTGATGAATTCTTTCAGCTTTTGTATGTCTGAAAACATCTTTGTTTTGCTTTTCTCTTCAACACCTTGAAGATGTTACTCCAGTGTCTTCTTTAAGTTCAGATAGCTTTCCCTCCACTTCAGCCACTTACCCCCAGGACCACACCTTGAAGTTTGTCATTTATGTGTTTTGGACAAGTATTTATTGAGCATCCTTTTGCTGGGCACTTTCCTATATTCTGGGGTTATACAACAATAAACAAAATATACAAGGTCATTGTTCTCATGAAACTTACATTCAGAAAAAAAAAAGAATGAAACAATAAACGTTAGTATAACAAGGGCTGCCAAAGGTGAAACACAGCATACTATGGTCTTGAGTGATGGGAGATTCGGATCACTCAGGGTATCTTCTTAAGATATAACTTCTACAATGAGGACTAAAAAAATGAATAGGAGTTAGTAAAGTGAAGTGGGTGAGGAGGGGGAAAGCAGGGTATATGGTGGAGAAGAACCAGCTTGTTTGAAGGCCCAGAGGCAAAAGCAAACACAGTGTATTCATGAGTGAGGAAGGGGGTTGGGGTGGGGGAGAGAGAGAGAGAGGGAGAGAGAGAGAGAGAAAGGGTAGGGGAGAAAGTGGGAGAGGAAGTGGAGAAGTAAGGGGGCAGATCCGATAGATCAGGCTGTCAGGGCATCAGGGAATGCTAAGAATTTTAGACTTTTTTTTTTTTTTAAGACTTTTTAAAAAAGTGTAACCAGAAGGCATTACAGGGTTTTAAGCAGGAGAGTGACATGATAAAATTTTCATTTTAAAAAGATCTCTGGCTGTGGAGAGTAAATTTGGTGTGGAGTAAACAGAGATGGAGAGGCAGGGTAGATAATATTGAGAGACTAATTAGGAAGCCACTAATTAGTGTTGGTCCAGGAAAAAGATCATGGTGACTTGGGCTTCAAACAATGGTTGGATTATAGCAGTCTCTAGGGTCAGAAACTAAGGGAATTTAGGTTGGATGAGTGGGTTGGGGAAAATCCTAGAGTCCAGATGGTGCCCAGGTGTCTAATTAAGTGACTAGTGTTTACCGTTTACTAGGGTAGGAACACTGGAGGAGGAACATGGTTGGGGAAAAGATTTAGTTTGGGATTATGGAACTGAATTGTGTGGGACAGGGGTCCCCAACCCCTGGGCCACGGACCGGTACTGGTCTGCGGCCTCTTAGGAACTGGGCCGCACAGCAGGAGGTGAGCGCCCAGCGAGCGAACGAAGCTTCATCTCCCACCCCCCATCGCTCCCCGTCGCTTGCATTACCGCCTGAGCCATCCCCCGCCCCGCTCTGTCCGTGGAAAAATTGTCTTCCACGAAACTGGTCCCTGGTGCCAAAAAGGTTGGGGACCGCTGGTGTAGGAGACAGTGTTTCTATCTCTGGCAAGGCTCCTGTTTGATTAACTCCTTTTCAAATCATGTGGGTTTACTTTCATTCTTATTTTTCTAGAGAAAAGTAACACTCTTAACCCTGTCTCTTAAAAAAAAGACCTGTTAATCTTAATTGAATGGTTATTTAATATGGAAGGAATACATATTAGCCAGGAGGGTCCCAGTTGGGGGTTATTTCATATTCTCAGTGTGCCAGTTATTTTGTATCTTCTGCCATTTGCTGCACAGTAGTGTCCATGTCTTAAGTGGTTAAAAGCATGGAATCTGAAGCCAGATGGCCTGGGTTGAATTCCATCTCTGCCACACAAGTTGTGAAACCTCAGTTTGCTTATCTGTAAAATGAGAATAACACAGGTACTGGGATTGTTATTAGAGCTGAATAAGTTATTTATCATAAAGCATTGAGAAGGGCTTGTGAAGCACAATCAGGAGAAGTGGTTTACACACTGATACTTGATGCTAAGTGATAACAGAAGTTTGAAGTCACAGATTCTGAGAAGTCCAAAGGGAACCTTTTTTAAAAGCAAAGTTTACGGTACCCAGGGAATAAGGCTGCACAGATAACTACCATCCTTCTTCATTTCAGGATAGGGATGTACTTACTTCAAATGCTGACATCAGAAGGAAGACAAGGTGTATTTCATTATCTGTTGACCTAAAGTGATATTGAAAGCTAAAATAAAAGAAGCTGCGAGGGATTCCTCTGCACTCTATCTACGATAATTTGAGAAGGGTAACTGGCAGGAGAGTAAGGCAACTGCCTTCCTTTAATGGCTGAATTCACCCCTCATGCTGTTTAATCCATTTTGCTGGCTAAGGAGCTTTTTGAAGTTTCAGTTATAAATTAACTTAGAGGAATTAAGTAAGAACTGTAAATTCATCTACTATATTTGTTGAAGATAATATCTTTAGCTGCCTTTAGACTTGGGATACGAGAATATTTTCTTGCCCACTCTAAGAATTGTTTTCATCCTAGACTTAAAGTGTGAGTAGGGTGTGTGTGTATGCGCGCGTGTGTATGCGCGCGTGTGCAGGTATGTACGATGCATGCTCATTCGATGCATGTGACCAGTTTCTCACAGCCTGTAATTACATGTAATATGATGTCCTTTTATCCTCCACCAGAACACAAACTACATTAAAGGATGTTTTTCACCTGCTTGCTGCTGTCTAGTGCTCAGTATGTCTAGCACATATCAAAGGCTTAATAAATATTTTTGATTAAATGAATGACTTGAATATCCATGAAGAAGGAGATCAAAACCATTTTCTGGTATCTCCTTACATCTCCCTTACACGTGAAAATTAAAAAAAAAATTTGATAGGCTATCATTAAATATATAAATTCCCTCTACCATTAAATTTAGAATTGTCCTCTGGAGTAGCAATTCTTAATCATAACAAGATCCCATATTTGCAGTAAGGTAGAAGAGATCTGAGAGGTCATCTAATTAATACAATCCTCACCATTTACACCTGTGAAAATAAAGACGATGAGAGTTGGAATGATGCTGTCTTGATTACATATCTGGTAAATTTATATTCCAAGACTACAGCCCAGGTCTTCATATTACTAGTCCAGTACTTTTGGGGAAAACAACTGTGCTCCTTGAGTTGCACTGGGTAATTGTGAATTGTGTAATTATGTGGCTAAAGCAGTAGATTAAGGACATTGCATTGTTTGTCATATTTGTAATGTTTCAGAATAGGAGGACTATGGAGCTGGGAGCCAAGTAGCATTGCAATCTGAGAATGAAATATGAAGGATTTGGACAAGGGATTTGCCAGTGTAAACCAAGAGAAAGTAATATGCTCTCCTCATTTAAAATAAATTTCATGTAGAAATATCAGTGGAACACTTTCCTTTGTCGTTTAACTCTTGGTGATTCTCTTAGTTGATGACTCTGGCTTCTAGGCAGTGAGAGAAAGGGAGGTGAGGGGAGAGAGCGAGCGAAGGAGCGAGAGAGAGAGAGAGAGAGAGAGAGAGAGAGAGAGAGAGAGAGAGAGAGAGAGAGATCATTTTTTCTTATACAGTTTTGTTTTTTCTTTTTAAGTGCTATACAAAAAACAAATGCTTCCAAAATTGCTAGGCTTACTTACGTTGAGAGGACATGTATAATTGTTTTTCTCAGGAGAATAGTCTTCTAGATTATTCTCTTACCAGTTTGAAGATGGGGGATTCTGGATTGGGTAGAGTATCAAGGGCCTTGATGTGCGGGAAAAAACCCTGCAAACCTGGATGTTTTTAATACTTTACTTTTTCCTTTTTGTTTCTTTCAGTATCAACTTGGGGAGACATTTTTTAAAAATTGAAGTATAGTTAATTTACATTTTTTCAGGTGTACAGCGAAGTGATTCAGTTATATATATATATATATATGTATATATATATTCTCTTTCAGATTCTTTTCCATTATAAATTATTGTAAGATATTGAATGTAGTTCTCTGTGCTGTACAGTAGATCCTTGTTGTTTATTTTATATATAATAGTATGTATCTGTTAATCCCAAATTCCCAATTTATCTCTCCCCCCCTTTCCCCTTTGGTAACCATAAGTTTGTTTTCTATGTCTGTGAGTCTATTTCCATTTTTTTTTTTAGATTCCACATATAAGTGATATCATATAATGCTTTTCTTTGTCTGATTTACTTTACTTAGTATGGTAATCTCTAGGTCCATCCATGTTGCTGCAAGTGGCATTATTTCATTATTTTTAACGGCTGAGTAATATTCCATTGTGTATAAACTCTACCACATCTTTATCCATTCTTCTGTCAATGGACATTTAGGTTGCTTCCATGTCTTGGCTGTTGTATTGAGATAGTACTGCTATGAACATTGGGGTGCATGTATCTTTTCAAATTAGAGTTTTCTCCAGATGTATGCCCCGGAGAGGGATTGCTGGATTGTATGGTATAACTCTATTTTTAGTTTTTTAAGGAACCTCCATTTGTTCTCCATAGTGGATGCACCAATTTATATTCCCACCAACAGCGAAGGAGCATTCCCTTTTCTCCACACCCTCTCCAGCATTTATTATTTGTAGACTGTTTGATGATGGCCATTCTGACACGTGTGAGGTGGTACCTTATTGTACTTTTGATTTGCATTTCTCTAATAATTAGTGATGTTGAGCATCTTTTCATGTGTCTTTTGGCCATCTGTATGTCTTCTTTTGGAGAAATGTCTATTTAGGTGTTCTGTATACTTTTTCTTAATGTTGCCTTTGATTTCTGTTTCTAGCAAGTACAAATAGAAATGAATAATGATCAGATTGTTTTGGAAGGTTGATGAGTTCTACTAGCCAATAATGAGTTCTACTTAGCAGACTACATACAACACAAATAAATAAATGCCTGCTATTTCTTACATTGAGGAATGATTAATCTGTTCACATTCTCCTCAAAATTATTAAGAAAATAGAACTCCTGGGATTAAAACATCTTTATACAGGGATTATCACTTATTGGTTAATAACATCACACTACAACTATTGTAGTCAAATTTTAATATCAGTTATTCCTATTGAAGCTATTTTACCTTTATAATAAACATTTTAAAATACATCAAAATATGGAAAAAAGATGGATACAAACCAGATCGTTTTATTCTTAATCTATTTTAATGAAAGTAAATGAGAGAAGTTTGAGGGCTTATTTTGATACTTTGGGGGCTTTTATCTGTAAGGAGGGGCTAAAGTTTTAATTAGTAACCTAATAAATACTTGAAAAATACAGGGCTTCCCTGGTGGAGCAATGGTTGAGAGTCCGCCAGCCGATGCAGGGGACATGGGTTCGTGCCCCGGTCCGGGAAGATCCCAGATGCCGCGGAGCGGCTGGGCCCGTGAGCCATGGCCGCTGAGCCTGCACGTCCAGAGCCTGTGCCCTGCAACGAGAGAGGCCACAACAGTGAGAGGCCCGCATACCACAAAAAAAACACAAAAAAACAAAGAAAATGCCACTTCATAGGGTTAATGTGTGATGACCATATCCCAAGAAGGATAAAAACAAATATAATCAAGTTCTGGAAGGAGTATGTTTTTTGAAATTTGCAGGAATAAAGAAAGTGTTGCCAATTATTCTGTTTTGACTGAAATTACTTTGGTAATTAATCCATTTCCCCAGATATTTGTCCATTTATTATGCTATATTACAATGTTAATATTTCTCTTTACAACTGCAATTATTATAGTTGTGCTCTGGGTAAAACCTATTAAAATATGTTCTTAATTAATTTGCATGTATATAGTTCTATTTCTAAGGCCCATTAAAAATGATTTGTTCATTTTCAACTCATTAATAGTATATAAATGATTTCCCTTTTATTGTTTATTAGTTAATAGAAAAATATTTTAGATAGTAAAAGTACCCCACAATTATAAAGGCAAACTTATGGAATTAGGTAAGCACATTTACCATAATAATCTAGGGTGCCAATTGTTAATTTCTGAACTGCCTCATTTATGTGTTCTGGAGTGAGAGATTTGATATCTTTATTCATATAAATACTGTTGGTGAATGATTATGCTAATTGATTTCAGATTCTGATTTAGATATAATACTATTAGTAATTGGCTCCTGTTTTCCTCCCAGCCCTTGTTCTCAAAATGGTAGACTAAATTTCTAGGGGAGACCTGGAGGGAAGGGGGAGGTTTGGTGGGGAGACATTTTCTGTAGGAGCAAGGAGACGAAAGGTAGACCCTGAGCCCAGGCTCCTTGGAACGCGTTAAGAGGACTAGAGTATTAATGGAGGTTTTCTGTAATCATCACTACTTTTCTGCAAGTCTAGCCAACCCCAGGACTCAGAATCATCCTCATCTAGACCAAAACCTGGAGAGAACAGTGTTAACAGGTGGTACCAAACTGAAGCCAGAAATGGATGGATTTGACCCCCTCAGACCCCCCTCCCCCAACTCACTGACAAATTTTGCCCTGCTCCTTTTATTAATTTAGACATGAAGAGACCCTACACCTAACAAGGTTGAGTATTTTGAATCCTACTTATTTTGTTTATTTTATATAAAACAATGTATGAGAAAAATATCTAGGACCACTGTAAAAGTTGAAGGAAAAGTAATCTCTTGAGAAAGCAATGGGATTTCTCAGCAGTATTATGAGTTTTTACAATTCTTACAAAACAAAGGGGTCAACATTTCATGAATTTGTTTAAGTAAGGCAGGGATGCTATCCTATTATAGCAAACAATATGTTATATTTAATTACAACTTTGCCTTTTTTTAGTACTTCCTGCCTCTGGCATATTATTCCCTCTAGGAATATTCTGGAACATAGAAACTTATTTGGGACTTGGACTCAGAGTGGATTTCTAGGGCAGTGAGATTGCCTCAGTCTTGTGGGTAGGGACTCCTAGAGGAACCATCTAGCTGTAGTGTGTGCCTAGTCACTCCACTTTCATTTAGGCTTTTGCTGAAGTAAAATTAGTGGATCCTTTAGGCATTTTCAAAAAGATACCTGGTGCCTACATAGAGTCAGGTAGAATAGGACTCAGATATGACCATTAGTGACATATAATAATTTTCCTAAAGCTCATGAAATGAAACCACCTGGTTTCTGTCCATTTATCTTAGATAAATGAAAAATAAATTACCCTGCACTAAGTGAAATGATAAGAAATGAATGCTCTGTTTCATAATCATGTTGACAGTCTCTTGATAACTGAGAGACTCTAGAAAAAAATGGAGTTTCCTATACATTGAAACTTTAAGCCTAGTGTATCATGAATATGCTGACTGGTTAGCTAGTGAAATTGCGTCTTTGTTTCAAGATTTTCTTACAACTTTCTACTACTTATAACTTTCTACTCTGACAAAGTTACATTAATTCCAGCTTTAATTATATACATTCCCCCATATATAGTTCATGGGGGATTGTCAACAAAGAGTTGTATTTGGAAGTCAGAGGCTAATTTTCCTAAATAAAGGTGTACACTTTTCTGATACCTAAAGGTGATTTTAGGGAGGCATCAGGAACCTTGCTAGCTCAAGTGTGGTCTGTTGACCAACAACATTGACATCACCTGGGAGCTTGTTAGACCTGCAAAGCCTCAGGCTCCATCCCAGACCTAGTGAATCAGAAACTCTGGAAATATGGTGCAGCAATCTTTGCTTTAACAAGGCCTCCAGGTGATTCTGATGCACGCTAAAGTGTGAGAATCTCTGCTTTGGGGCTCAGGTATCTTTTTTGGCTCTCTTCCCCTGCAAACACAGGCATTCTTGCCAGGAGTATTGCTGCTGTGACTTGGGATCTGTGAACTTGAATCTTAAGTTGGGAAGTATATATGATCAATATTCTTTTTCCTTACATTTACGTGTGTCCATTACAATTCCCCAGTGTTGGGAGGGTTTGGAATGATAAAATACAGAGTTTTGCATTAGGTTGGGAATCCTGCAATGAGAAAAGAATATAAGAGAGAGCACTATGATGTGCCAGCTAATCACAGTGATTTTTTTTTCCAGGAGTAATTCACAGTTTACTCTGAGCATCATTTTACTCCTCAGTGAGAAATTTTGACTCTGCCCATGATTGCTTCTAGCTGATTGTACCACACAGGTGTTTTTTGATCCTGAAAAAATGGAGAAAATTCCAATAACTGTTAGAATGAGAACAACAAAAATCTTTCCTTTGGAGAAATAGAACAGTATTTCAGGTGTTCAGGTAGAGGGAAATCAGGGAAGAAGAAAAGGTGGTAAAGAAAGCAATTTGGTGAAAGTTTTTTCTTCTATGGCAAAAATGACTGTAGTCCACACACTCTTGGATCATTAATACCCAAATTATAAAACAAAAAACCCTGTTTTGTAATTTGGGAATTGTTTTTTCCTACTCATTACCTCCAGAGTGGCCGTTTCCTTATGCATCAATTAGATTACAAAGGAATTTATCATTATAGTCCAAAGCAGGATTCTTTCCAATTCCTAAAGTCTACTTTTCCTTTTTAAAAGGAGTTTTCTTCTTTGAAAAAGATTCCTCACTTCCCTGAATTCCCACCAGTAAGCCAGATGAATTGTTGGAATAAATGCTTACTCTCCTCTTTTAGTCTCCCTCCCCCCAAAACTAGCTATTTAGTGCTGCCTCTTAAATGAATTTTGAAATATTACATAGTATTGTTTCCATTGCAGACAGTTTCAAAATACAGGATATTATTACTTATAATAATCTAGATTTCCCACTATGTTTTTTTTTTTTCCTTCAGAGATAGTTCCATGCCTATTCCATCTAAGAAAAAGCAAGTTTTAGACAACACTTATAATTTAAGGGAACAAACAAGTACTTAAACAAATTTCCAAATAGGTTCAACCACTCTTTCAAGTTATCACTTTCCTGATACATTCTTAGTGAGATAAGACAAAAGTATTTCTCCTAACTTAGAGTTGCTGCAGGTGGCTATTGCCAGAACAGACATTTCTGAGTGGTCTTTTCTGTGGCCTTGACAGCTCAATGAAATAACAGAGGCTTGACAGACTTCAGCTGATATTAGAAAACAATATAACCAATATATCCTATGGGTGGAACACATTAAATTCCCATCATGCTATCTTTGGCAGCTGTTCATGGGCTTGTTAAAAATTCCTTGGCATTTCTTTTAAACACAATAACTAATAACTCTTCTCTTTAGACCAACATTATTTTTCCTTTTCTTACTTGTTTTAATGGCCAAACTTACAGCACAGTGATTTTTAATTTCCCTACTTGGTCAGTATATTCCTCAGAGATGTTTTTCAATTTATGAAGTAAGAAAAGTGATTTTTACGAAACATACATGTGGTACTTAAACATTAATAAATAGAAAAAAATTTACATCTTAATGCTAATCAATGAGTAGACAGACCCAGGAAACTTTAGTACTATTAGATTATGTTTTTCAAACTGGTCTAGATCAAGCCAAGCTAGAATATTCTGTTTTATAAGTAGAGAAATCCCACAGTTGAGTCTACCATGTTAACTCACTTATTTAGGTTGAATAAGCTTCTCCAGTTAAATTGACTCCCTTGCTCCCATGGTCTTCTCATTTTCAGTCCATCTTTCATGTTGCCACATGGTTATCATCCAAACATACTGCTTCATTTCTCTGTTTTGAAAGTGTTTTTGGTTCCCCATTGCCAGCAGGATAAAGTCATTATAATCTTGTTATCATAGAATGTAAACTTCTTCACAAGTTAGTCCTAATGTTCCAACATCATTTTCTGCTTCTTCTACTCATTTCTTCTGTGTTCTAGACACATGGGAGTTCTTACTGGCCTCTGAACATACCATATCCTGGAACATTCATGAGTTTGTTTCATGATTTATGACCCTCTAGTAAACTCTCTTCCTTAGGGTCTGCAATACCTTGTGATTAACACAGGGTGACCCTAGTTCTCAAGTAAGCCAGGGTCTCTGGTCTTCAAGGCTCTTCCAGAAACAGGGTGGGAGAATGTATAGTGTGTACAAATCTCCTGAATAAAGTATTTTTATTTAGAAATCATGTTTTCTGTGCTTTGTATAAATGAATAGGCAACAGCTTCCCCCTCAGAACAGAATATGAGGTAAGGAAGTTGTGATTGGAAAGCCCCTGGGCTGATAATTTTCACTCTGCTAAGAGCAATAAAAGTGGTCATAGACCTCTGTCTGTCCCTCTTCATCTCAGAAGAGTGACTCATGGTCTCAGTGGCCCAGCTGTGGGTAGCAGATGACCTCTTTGCTCATTACAGAGTGAGTGAAACCAGCTCCAGGGCTATACCCCACTTGGGCACTTTTAAGAATCTCACCTTCAGATGGAGGGCAGAGGCAGAGCAGATAATATATGGATATTGCTTGCTGTCATATTTGATAGAAAGTTCAGGAAGTCTAAGTCCTTAGTAGCTAGACTCTGCTTCTGCAGTTTTCTTCTCACCAAAAAGTATCATAGAACAACATTGGCGAAAGAGAAGAAGCAATCCAGTTTTGCAGAACCAAGCGTACATTCCATCTATTCCCTTCGTATGAAATTAATAATTCCCTATTTTCTGCCTGATCATCCATTGTCTTTGATTTTTTTTTTTTTTGCGGTACGCCGGCCTCTCACTGTCGTGGTCTTTCCCATTGCGGAGCACGGGCTCCGGACGTGCAGGCTCAGCGGCCATGGCTCACGGGCCCAGCTGCTCCGCGGCATGTGGGATCTTCCTGGATCGGGGCATGAACCTGTGTCCCCTGCATCGGCAGGCGGACTCCCAACCACTGCGCCACCAGGGAAGCCCCATCCATTGTCTTTGAAGTTTCCTGATTCTCTACACCCCACCCCCTGCTACCAGGGAGAACACCTCTCTACTAAACTATGCTCCAGCAGCTCTTTTGTGTATACTTCTATTTCAGACGTTTCATATTATATTTGCCATTGTTACTCATTCACACATGTCCTTCACTAACCTGTGTTTCATCTGCCTTGGTATCTCTGGCATCTAGTATGGTGCTTGGCCTATGGTAAGTAAGTAAGTAATAAATGTTAAGTGAATGAAGGATATGGCACAAATGAACAAAAATAAGTTGTCATCTTTGAATTCTGCTGTGTTGTTAAATTTCCCCTATTGCATTTCACAAGTAAAACAAAGTAACTTTTATTTCATGTACTTTATTTCAATTTCATACTTATTGAGCGCCTTAGAAGTCACTACGCTAAGTGCTTTAAGAAACACACAGATATCTAAGTCCCCAATTAATTCTGGAAGCATTTCTAATACATACTTTTTAAAAGTAATAGTAGGAACTAAATAAATTTGAGTTGAATGTAATGTTTCTTGAATATTTTCACAAGGATTGGGCAAGTTGGCAGGCAAACCATTTATTTATTGAACAAACATTTATTGGGCACCAACTATGGGCTGAGCTTGGTATTGGTTAACGAAGATCAACAACACCGTCAAACACAGTCTCTGTTCATGGAACTTATAATTTAGTGTGTGAGAGCAATTCAATAAATACAGAAATAATTGTTTAGAGAGTTGTGTTAAGTGGTATGAAGAAAATTGTCAAATATAATAATTATATTTTTTCAGTTTTGGAAAGAAACAGTATTTAGAAATTGGTTGCCTCAAAATATAAAGAAAGGTATTTGGAAATTTATTCCGGGAACCTTGAAATCTTAGCAAATGCTGTATAATCAGAACCTTGCAGTTATCTTTAAAGATATTAATAAATAAAGTGTTGTTATAGGAACAATTTTAATAATGGGAATGAATTAACTTACTTTCTATTGAAATTTTTATTCATGATATTTGTAGAAACAAAAATAATATGTATGTATTTAGAAACTCATATGAACATCAAGAGGAGAATAGCCATACATTCCCAGCAGATTAGCTGTTTCCCCGTCATATCTTTCATTTCATCTTTAATAGTTGTTTTCTTATAATGACAAGAGCACTGAATTGGAAGCTTGTAGGAGAATTTTATTATCTTTTAAAATCTGTTGTTGAAAGGAATTGGGACTGAATGCTTGTTGATAAATGTTAACAGTAATATGAAGTGTCTAGAAGAAGGCATCCATTTGTTTATTTATCTAAACATTCTCATCAGTCACGCCTGAGAGGAAATGGGTGAAGATGGGAGAAAGTAACAGAATACTCATTAGAGCCATTTGCCCTAAATTTCATAGACCTGCTAATATTTTGGGTACTTACTAATTTTACTAACTGAAACAGCATTAATGCTGTCTTAATAAGAAGACCCAGAAAGATCTATGTCTGAAATTTAGAAAATATTTCAGAGGGAAGATGGTATGTGCATTCTCTGTCAGTTATTATTTTTAGGCACTTCCATTTATGATTACAGTAGTAGTTTGTATGAGCTCAGTGTTGCCAACCTTCATTCATTCAGCAAACATTGATCAACGATTATGTGCCAAGTTCTGTTCTTGGCACTGTATGTATGTATCTATTCTGTGAATCTGAGAAAATAATATACACTATCATCAATCATCATAGTAATGTTAATTTTGTCTAATGTACTGCCATTGTGTTGGCTCTTTTCTTTATATGGTGTGTTTGGTTGGGAGAAGTTTGTGATAAGACAATAAAGTGGATATTCAGGTTCTTATTCTGAATTTGGTTTAAAACTAAAGAAGCCTTTAATGTGTATTATTTCTGAATTAGATAAATCTCTGTCTTGGGAATACAATCCATACTGGCTTTTGCTTTCCTCTGGGTTAGCTCTGTTCTTAGGCTGACTTTCTTCATAATAGCAAAGAGGGTTCTTAGCAACTCCAGGCTTACTTTATTCTTGTTTTTTTTCAGCTGATGATTAACCTCTTTCCCCATGTCAGTTTCCCCAAACACTCCGATTGGCTCTGCCTGGGCCATGTAAAACCTTGGACCAAGATGTTCTGATTGGTCAACATAGATCTTGTGCCCCTTCCTGAGAAGAGAAAAATAAGCTGAAAATATTAACAGCCTTTATAGAATCACATGAAGTGAGGGAAGGTCAGTGTGCTAGTGGGAAAAAAAGGTGCTGTTTCTTGAAGAAGGACTAAAAGATGCTGGCAGACAAAAATAACAGATGTCTACCACAAATAAATGTAAAACTTAATCGTTTTTGTGACTTATCTGAAGAAACTTCCTAAATATATTAAAAGTAATCTAGAATGTTATATCACTTTGCAAAATAAATTTGACCAAATTAGGAAGTTCTAAAGTATGTTAGAAATCACCTCTATTCAAAAGATCAGGGCTTGCCTGGTGGCGCAGTGGTTGAGAGTCCGTCTGCCAATGCAGGGGACATGGGTTCGTGCCCGGTCCTGGAAGATCCCACATGCTGCGGAGCGGCTAGGCCTGTGAGCCATGGCCTCTGAGCCTGTGCGTCCGGAGCCTGTGCTTTGCAACCAGAGAGGCCACAACAGTGAGAGGCCTGCATAACGCAAAAAAAAAAAAAAAAAAAAAAATAGAATAAAAGATCAAATACCTTTTCTTCTTTGTTGAATGACTAGGCATTTTAGAAAGAGCACTCCTCAATTTCTCTTTGATAGATGCATTTTTGGGTAACTTTAAACTTTGATATAATTTCAAAATTACAAAAATGTTGTAGGAATAGTACAAGGAACATTTATAGTATTACCTATATACATTTTACCCAGATTTATTAATTATTTACATTGTGTATCATTTACTTTATTATTCTCTTTCTTTTTCTGAACTTTTGGAGAGTCAGTTGGAGACACTTTGATCCTTCACCCTTAAAAACTTCATTGTATATTTTCTAAGAACAAGGGCATTGTCCCAAATAACCTCAATATAGTTACCAAAATCAGGAAATTTAACACTGATAAAATACTCTTACCTAATTTAGAGTCCATACATTTTCAAATTTTGTCATTTGTCCCTAAATTGTGACTATTTTTCACAGTGCAGGACCAATCCAGGGTCATGCATTACTTTGACTTTTCTTGTTTCTTTAGTCTCCTTTAATCTGGAAGAGTCTCTCAAGCTTTCTTTGTGTTTCTTGACCTTTTTTTTTTTTTGAGTATAGGCCAGTTATTTGAAAGAATATCCTTCAATTTGGGTTTGGCTTATGTTTTCATGATTAGATTTAGACTATACATTTTTGACAGAAATAGCACAAAAATGATGTTGTGTCCTTTTCAGTGTGCACATGATGTTGTTTATCCCAATATTAGTGATATTACACACATACACATACACTTACATCTGTGTTTCTTTATTTACATAAAAATCTATGAGTTTATTCTGATGTTACCAATACCAATACATTAATTTGTTCAGCATACACCTTTCCTTTTTTCTTGAGTTTGTATGACATGCAGAGTACCTTATTAGTTACTCTGGAAATTTACAAAGAATATGAGGAAATATCTGTATCAGAAAAGTCTTATTAATATGACTGACTTCTTTCATTTGGTGAGGAAAAACATAATTTATGAAGATTTGTAAGTAGTCTAAGAAGAAATCAATATTCAGTTTATTAAAGAAACCTAGAGAAGGTTTCTTTCATTTTTATATAAGCTGAGTACTTAATGTACCTAAAACACAAAGCCCATGAGGTATAAAGAGGTGTACATGGTCCTCATGTGATTTGGGAAAGGTGCGCTTGTGGTTAGTCTTCTGAAACTGATATATTATTGTACTAGAGGCACGTTTACTCTTCAAGTGCAACTATGAGGATATTAGAGCAGATGAGGTTAGTCTACAAAAAAACCCACTGAAATACTAGGTTGTAGAAAGAATTTAACTACATGAGCTATCCATGAAATTATAATTATAGGGAAAAATCTCCAAGGCTAAATTTGTACTGCAATGTTTTCCAGTTTATACTGACGTTCCTCACTGTTAAATGTAACTTTCTGCAACCTGCAAAGTAGCAGCGATGTTCAAATTTTTTAGTTCTTTTACTTTAGTATTAATGAAAGACCTTGTCTTTTGTGTCAATACATATAATAATAATCTATGCTCCATGGATTTTATTGATGACTTTTGATTCAGATGGTTAAGAGGAATTCGCCTTCTTCCTTTTCTACTTCCTAGACTTTCTTTACTGAACAGGAGCTGTCAGGCAATGTTCTAAAATTATCAGATAAAGGTAATGTTATTTCATTATGAAGCAGAGACATTTACATGTACACTGTATCTGTGGCATACTTCATTATTTTATAGTAAATGAATTGAAATTACTTTTCTTAAAAACAACAGCAAAAACTTTTAACTATTGATAGAAGACAATCCTTACTTCAACTTAGACCCATTAGCCCCTGAACTATAGGCATTATACTATATTAGTGATAAGAAGGGGAGAGTCAACAATTTTATTAATTCGTTTAATGTCTTATAACAAAACTCTGTTTTCTGAGAAAATAAAGATAATAATAGCTAACTCATGAAGTACCTATTGCATACCAGAAAACATTCTTAGTGTTATACATATCAGCGCATTTAGTCCTCCTAAAACTCCTATATGAGGTAGATACTAATATTATAATTTTCAGATGTAGCACAGAGAGCTTTAACTGCTTTACAAAGTCACACAGCTAGAAAAGGCAGAGCTGGGACTTGAACCCAGGGAATCTGCCTTGTGAGTCCATTGTATTAACAAATTACCTCTATTCAGTTACCAATTAGATGAATTTATTCCTGCAAAGTTTTTGTACTATGTTATAATTTAAAATAATGTATAATTGAGATGTTTTAAAGATACTATTTTAATAATAATAATTAGAAAATTTATACCATTGTGCATAATCTTTACAACAACCATTTGTTAATTCTTCTTAAATTTGTTTTAGGGGATTGAATGTACAAACTACACAAATAGATTTAAAGGCACTTTCGCTAATAAGAATAAAATGCTGCTAGTTTGTTAGTTGATAATGGCTTTTAATGTATCCTGTTTAACCCTGAAGGAACACTAGTACATTAGATGTGTGCGTAATTAAAGGAAGGGAATTTTATGAATATAGCTACTGTACTGTTATTTTTTTAAAAGAATGAAATTTGAATCATAACTCTGGAGTATCTCAGTTGGCACATATGTTCCCTGGCAAATGAAAGATTAAACTTACATTGGTTTCTAAATTTCTGAAGACCATTGATTTGCTGATATTCATTTACATTCTTCCCTGAATATGAAAAAGTGCTTTAATTTATTTGCAATTGATGCCAAATTACTCTATAGGCATGTATAGAGGAATGAAAAGAAATCTTCTTTTGGTTTGAAGGCAAGGGTGATGCATATTTTGGTACTATCCTATCTAATTAGATAACTCATTTAAGAGTTATTCTGTTAAATGTCTTCATAGTTCCATTTTATGTGAGCGGAGACACAGTGTAGTGTAGTAGAACAAGTATTAGATTAGTCCTAGTTCCCAGCCATTAGACATGGAATTTTAAATAAAGTCATCTGAGTCTCAGCTTCCTCATTTGTAAAATGGGACTACTAATGTCCTCCCCACAACCTCACCTAGTTGTGAGGACTGACTGAAACATTGTATGGAAAATTATTTTTAAGCATTTTCTGACATGTTAAATGTACAGTCATTGTCTTCATTAATGAAGGTAGAGAGCCATAAAATTTAGTTTAGCTTTATTAGACATTACAGTTGACCCTTCAAGAAGTGGGAGTGGTGGAATGGGGAGTCAGAGGGAAGAGGGGGATTGGGGCCCCTACCCTTCGTGCAGACATAGAGCTTTTCAGTGGGTGGTAGATATCGATGGTTCTACATCAGTGGATTCAATCAACCTCAATGGTCTAGTACTATAGTACACATCTATTAAAAAAAAAAATCCATGTATAAGTGGATCCTAGAAGTTTGAACCTGTATTGTTCAAGGGCCAACTATATTTTTAAAATAGTTGAACTATATGTATAAATAATTTATCATAGTATAATTTATATACCATAAATTCACCCATTTAATGCATATAATTATATTATTTTAGTAAATTTACAGAGTTGGGCAACTATTACCACAATCCAATTTGTGGAACATTTTCATCACTCCCAAAAGATCTTCTATACCCATTTGTAATTATTCCCTGTACCCACCTCTAGCCCCATGCAGCCACCAGTCTACCTTCTGTTTTATGGATTTGCCTTTTCTGTACATTTCAAATAAATGGAATCATATAATATGTGGTCTTCCTGTCTGGCTTCTTTCACTGAACAAACTGCATTTGAGGTCCTTCCATTTTGTAGCATGTATTAATACTTTATTCTTTTTTATTGCAGAGTAATATTTGTTGTATGGATATATCACATTATATATTCTTTATCCATTCTTTATCCAGTTGATGGACATTTGGGTTGTTTCTACCTTTTGAACATTGTGAATATGTTTTTATGATCATTGTGTACAAGTTTTTGTGTGGACGTACAATTTCATACTGAACTATACTTATGCTGACATTTGGATGGAAATTTGGTTTTATTCACTATATGTAAGACTTCAAGTGGAGAGATTAAATATAAAAAATTTAACATATTTTCCTCATAGTTATACGGTAAATGGGCTGTCCTCATTAAGGTACTTTTTCTCTTATATACAGATGAAACATCATCTTTATAATATATAACCTTATCGTATCTGTTAGAGTTATTTCCTTTCTCTTGTTTTATTGCATTAAAAAACACTGACTTTCTAAAGGGGTCTTGTAGGGTGGGTCCACTATGAAAACTCAGACCCTGATTTAATACATTCCCTTTCCTCAGGCTTTTGCTTCATTTAGATTTTCGTTAGGTATTTTGGTTTTAGTATTGATAATCCCTGGCTTTTGTACTATCCCTGGCATGCTTATGATATCACTGTCTTAACATGTGATGATTACTAGTAATTGGTATTTTTGTTTTATTTTTTTATATTTTTAATTTTTGTTTTGGCCTGGGAATAGTCTATGTGAAAATTTTATATCTGAAATAAACATAACACTTAGTAGTCCAGAGTCGTGTTATTAGATAAGCTCGCACAGTTTAAGATGTTAATAAAGACTTTTTAGTTGACAGTTTCTTAATTTAGTTGTAAACTTCTCTGTAATTTAATTATGAATTTTCCAAGTGGTTGAAATTTAGCCTGTGTGGTTTATTATGAATGAAAAGCCCAATAAAATTATATCCTAATAATATCCTATAGGGTATTATATTCCATATTGTTAACACCACTTTGGTAAATAATAGGGTGGTATAACTGCCTATACCAATTGCACACATACACTGAAATCCACTTGTTTGTGTGTTTAACTTTGGGGTTATTTAAAAAAATTGAATGGTATATTATTTATTAGCCCTTAAAGGTTTTTACTCTTGCAAATAATCCTCTGTTTGGTAACCAGATAAAATGGTATGATCTCAGTATCATCTTTCCCCTAAAGGGTTTATTCCATAGATGTTAGGATATGCCGTTTATAGGGTGACAGGATTTGATATATGGAACCACTTTTCTGTGAATTTTTCATTTTGTTATTCTCATAATCAACACAAGATGTCACAATAAATATATCTATAAGCTTATTTCTGATTTCTTAGTTATTTCTTAGTTATTATTTCTTTGTGATTTCACAAATTGTGAAATTTGTTAAGTTCATACCTTCGCGTGGTACAGAACATTTGTGAGTGATAAAATAGATTGTTAGATATGGGAACAAATAGTTAAAAATGATAAGCACTCACAACAGAATTAAAATTCTTATTGACATCTCGAAAGTTCTTGGTGTGTGTATTTAAGAGTTTATTTGATTTAGAGGATTTTAATCAGGATATCAATTCTACTATTTCTGACTTTGTAGTACATGCAATGAACACTTGATCAAAGGCACTAAAGTAAGTGTTAATATGAGATTCAGATGTCTGAAACAATCTCTGTTACCATGATGCTTATAGTTATTTGGGAGGTATGACAATTATCAGAAACATTAGACAAACTTTGGTAGGGGCCCTAGTGGAGGAAGAGATCTTCTATAGTTGACAGGGTCAGGGAAGCCACCACAGCATGTTAGTTGGTCCTTGAAGATCAGGTATAATTTTAACAAGGAGTGATGGAAGGTGTTCCAGCTGGATGAAACCTTAGAGAAGTTATAAAAGTGGAAAAGGGTAAAATATTCAGTATATTTGGATCAAAGGATAGGAAATGGTGTTGAAATGTTAGGAAGAGTCAGAGCGTGGAGGACCTTCAATGCCTTAGCCAAGAACTGCAAATTTTATTTGATTATGAATAAAATGATTTAAGATTTTAATCAGTGTAGGGAGTTGAATGTATGAAGAAAAATACTGATAAAATTCTATGAAAGTAATAATAATGTTTTAAAATTTGACCATAAGTGGTATTTGTTACTCTTTAATAATTCAGTTACCTTGCTTTCTCATACTTATAATAAAACACAATAAAATTATATAGCTGGGAGGATAATTTTATCAAGATGATGATTATAATACTATATTAATGACAGTAGCTATAAAATTTTAAGTCAATGCTGGAAGTATCTCATTTAACATTTTATCTTTGATGTTCTCTTGAATAGTCTCATATCAAATAAATTACACATTTAAACATATAACCCTATTCCTCTAGATTCAAACTGAGCTTGAACTTTGTGTCTTCTTAGATACAATATTTTATTTCATTTTTGAATAACTGGTGTTTACAAGTTAATGTTGGTATTTATCTTTAGATAATTTTCTGATTTTTAAAGTCACAGTAATACTCTAAAAAATTCACTTACTTGGGACTTCCCTGGTGACGCAGTGGTTAAGAATCCGCCTGCCATTGCAGGGGACATAGGTTCGAGCCCTGGTCCGGGAAGATCCCACATGCCACGGAGCAACTAAGTCCGTGCGCCACAACTACTGAGCCTGTGCTCTAGAGTCCATGAGCCACAACTCCTGAGCCTGTGCACCACAACTACTGAAGCTCATGCGCCTAGAGCCCATGCTCCGCAACGAAGAGTAGCCCCCACTCGACACAACTAGAGAAAGCCTGTGTCCAGCAATGAAGACCCAATGCAGCCAAAAATAAGTAAATAAACTAATTTAAAAAAATTTGCTTCCTTCCCTCCCTTTCTGTCTTTCTCTTTTTCTCTCTCTGCATATATATATACAGTTGAGATATTGGAAAGATCACTGAGATGGAAACTAAAACTTGTGGCCCTGCCATTAGACTAGATATAGCCCGAAAGCCTCTCTTGCCTTGTTTGTAAAATGGAGAAGTAATTTGATATACATAGATTGTTGGGGGGTTAAGTTAGTTAATGGATTTAATGTAAATGTTAAAAAATCTTAGCAATTATTGCTAATGTAACTTTATCATTTAGAATCTATGTTGTAATCTGAAAATATTTCCTGTTATTCGGATTCCCAAACTTGTTCCATCATGGCTCTGTCTAGTTCTATTTGCAGTCTTCCGATATAGATATCACTGTGATATGTTAACCTAACTTTAAGGGGAAGTACTGGATCTAAATTTTCTACCACTTTCCTGCCTGCTGCTATCAACACCATAGTGTTGATATTTTGTATTAACACTGTGAAAGGATTTATGAGAATAGTTAGTTCTGTGTTGCTTATATTAGAGCTGGTTATCTCAATTTTTACTTAGTGGGAGGTATGTCCCCTGCCATCATCTGGCTCCCAGTCCACAGCTTTAAATTATGTGAAGGAGAAAATGATTATAAATGGCTCCTTCCTGTGGTGTCCCTTATACTTCCTCTCCTAACAAACAGTCTTTTAGATTTTTTCACCAGTTTCTCCTTGTGTTGCAGTCTAGGAGAGATGTCCCATCTGGTGATCAGCTTGCAAAGAGATTCCTTTAAGAATCATTGGCCTATGGTTAAGAGTTAGATTTATTTTTAGAGAAGAAACTTTAATTGGTTATATTTTTACTGAATGAATTTTTTAGATGTGAAGAGAAACTGCTATGATTTTGTTTCATTTTAAGGGAAAGATACTAATAAAATATATATTTGGGAAAATATTGCACCTAAGTATCATTTAAGATAAATATGGGGATATCTATATGGGTAAAAATCAGAATTAAAATATAATGCTTCCAACTTTCCTTTTTATTGGTGGTGAATAACTGACATAGTGTATCATGTTTTCGACATGTTGGGCACATAAGCCACATTTTATAGAATTTTTGATTTATATTCTTATGCGAGCTTTTCAGTTTATCAGTTCTTTGCCTTTATGTGCCTGCTGAGCCTGAAAGGCACTTTTGAGCTATGCAGTAATAAAAAAAATGCCAAAGAAACCTTGGCCCAGGGGATAGGCTTTCTCTAGAAATAACTTTAATAACTGTAGTTACTGTAAACAATTTTTTATGGCTACTTGATGCTCCCTCCCTATATTTTTATTTAAGTTAGTAATCAGAATCCTGTTTGACCAGTATCCTAGAGGTGAGAATCATCATTCTGACACAGATATTATAATGTGACAACTGGCTGAGTCATAGTGGTTCAAAATGACCTTAGCCAGTATTGTTCAGGAATATTGTAAGGTTTTGGAGAATTACTTTTTCCTTACCAAAAGGTAACTCTGTGTAGGTACTGTGTAGGGCTAAGATTCCTAAGGCATAGTTCAAAGCATTCATGCCTCTCACAGATATCCATGCTATTTTTCATTTTATGAAAGATTTTCTGTATTTTACAACACTGGTGTGAGCTACTGTTTTCTAGCAATGCCCACCTTCCATGCTGATTTAGTTAATAGACTTCCTGTTGCAGGTCAGAACTTTAGATGACTTAAAGGAGCATAGTTAGGTAAGGTAGAGGATTGGAATGAGGTCTGAGCAAGTGCTTAACTTTTATGAGAATTTGATACTTTTTTAACAGACTTGAATGAATAAAAAGAAATTTATGGTTTGCTTTGAGATTAACATTATGTGGAGCTCATGTTAATGCTGTGACTGGATTTCTTAAGTTATTTACTATCAGTCAGGTGATTTGTAAGTAACAGACATTATTTCCTACCTTTATAATCCTCAGTGTTTAGTCATAAGTAAATGAAAACTCTCATATTCCATTTATACACTCCATTGTTACATTTCTCAAAACATATATTAAGACTACTGGGATTAAGTTATGTCTTTTTTTTTCCTCTTTTTCCTACAGTATTTTGAGAAGAATTCTCTCCCTTTTGCTCACTTTCCTCAGGGATATTTTGTCACAGTCTGTTTTTGCTGGTGTTTAATGAAGTCCTTTGACACAGTTCAAACAAGTATTGAAGTTAAATCTTAAGGTAAAAGAATGTGAGGGAGGGCCATTTTGCCATCTGAAGAGAGGGGAGGAAGGATGGCATGTTGAAATGGCAGAAGGAGATAGACATGTAAGGGAATGTGGAACCTGAGACCTGTGTGTGATGTAAGGGCTGTATAAGGAAATATTTCTGCTCAGAAGAATTTCCAAGAATTGAGAACAGGGCTGAACATAAATAAATAAAATGAAATTCAATGTCTGGATATAAAAAGTAAGAACTCATGCTTTAGTTCAGGGTCTCCAAATAAGTTGTATATTTTTAGAAGCATCTTCCCTACAGTGCATGGCAATTTAGATATTCATGATCAGGGTTAACATTGTAGCCAATTGATAAGTAATTTTTTTAACTTTGGAAGTTAGTATAACATTACCATGTACGTATATTGTATATTATAGTTTCTGAGTGCCTTTTTCTGCATTTCATCTTTAAATCTTCAAAACAGTATGGAAACATAGCAGGTTAGATTATATTATTTCCATTTTGTATATGATTTGAATATCCCCTTACTACCCTGGGCGCATCTAGGAAGCCACATGGGTATTAAAGCTCTGCTGCAAGGGCTTGTAGACTCCACTTGCATAGCTGCGAGACTTCTGCTGTTCTCCAGTACTCCTCAAGTTATCTTTGAGGTTCTGCAGGGTGTGTCCCCACCAGTCATTATGCTATCACACCTGCTGCCAGACCTTCTGTGGGCACGCGGTTCTTGGGCAAAGCTGTCTTGCCCTGGTGGTGGTGCTGCCTGGAGCTCAGGGTTTAGAAGAGTGGAGTGGGGAAGAGGGGAGAATGGTTGAGGAATTGGAGAGTTGTCCAGTAAGTTATTCCTTCTTCATTTAAACTAGTGTTTCTAACTACATACACACATATGAATTTTTATAGTCAAAGGGTAATACTGCGAGCTTTAGCCTATGAAAGTTTGTGAAGAAGGCCAGAAAGCACTACTGTAACCAATACCTGATGACTGAAAGGTTCTCTGTAAAGGTCTCTATAAAGATTTGAGACATGTGAAAAATGATATTTGGTTCAAGTGGTGTTTTGGGTCTAAATTTCCCCATTATGTTTTTGTGGTTTTTGAAAGAAAACTTCTAAGGTTTAAAAAATTAAAAAGTCTTGTTCTTGCATAAGTGAATTCTGGACAGATGGAGAGAAGTCCCTTCTTGTCCACCGTGAGACAGTGGGCAGATGGTTGGAACCACAGGAGGCCTGGGATACTGTCATTCTGTACTGAGGTCATTAGAGTTACATAAAGTTAGCCATCTCATGCTCTGTGTAGCATCTCACATTCGAAGAAACAAAGTGGCATCCAAAATAATTGAAAGTAAATTTAAATCTTTACTACTTTGTCTTATCAGACAGCCAAAGGCGAATAACTGCATACAACAAAGTAAAGCTTTCTTAAATATTTTTCTCATTCTCTCATTTTCAAGATCTCCCACTTGGAGCAGCTATAGAATTTTTCTCTTTTCTTACAGTGGTATAAGCTCCCAGAAAGCTCTTTCTCTAACCCAAGTTGTACAAGCGCCCTATATTTCTTCCCTTTCCTTTCTGGCTCAGTTTTGTTAAATAGATGAAACCAGCCTCAGGGACCTATTTTATTTTTCCTTCTCTCCCAGTACTTTGAGCCTGTATAATGGGTGGGGGCCTGAGAATTCGTTACACAAACAGTAATCTGTTCTCTTAGAGGATCTAGAAGGTTATAAATATATAACTCAATATTTTTCTTTTATTCCAAGAGCAATAAAAACCAGATCTTTGAAAATATTGTTGCATATATTGTGTGAATGAAGAATGAAGATAGTTGTTTATTAGCTCACATATGTTTTTTAAGATGTTTTGGAGGAATCACCAAAACATCTTAATACAAAGGATAACTGTATTTCTCTTAGGCAATGAAAAAAAATCTCTTGGAATTGTAAATTCTATCAGTGATGTTTTCCTACGTGAAGTTGGCTAATAAAAAGTAAAGAGCCACATTTGCAGTCCACCCCAGTAATATATAGCTAAACTTTTCTTCACCTTAATTTTTCTTTTGACCAACTTTTAATTGTGCTAATTTGTATTTTATGTATCCCTATAAGCCACTCTATAGCCTTTCTGGTACAAGGTGATGTATAAATATATAAATAATGATGAGGACAGCAATGTCTCTTAACAAGTGTAGAATTATCTTAATTCTGTAGAATTTAAAGGTGCAAAGAGTAAGGAATCAGTTAGTGGTTCTTAATATTAGAGCATTAATCCTGACTCAGAAATAAATCAGGAAAGCTGTTCTGGCATTAGGTGGAACATAAATTCCAGTAACCTGGAGGAAACAGTTAAAAAAAACCTATAGATTATTTTTACCTCCATATTGCTTCTGTCTCTGATTTTAATGAACATCACTGTTCAATGTTAGAAGTGGTTTATTTTTGCTTTATTTGATATATTCAATGCTTTGCATGCTGCCACCATTTAGTAGAACTCAGTGCATATCTACTGGCTGATTATATATTTGAATTTATTGTTAACTAGTCATTGAATTTCAAGATGTACCTGCCATAGCTCTAGTTAGGGTAGTGAGGGTAAGTGGAGTGTAAACTTCTTAAAATTTAAGGATGATATTCTAGTTTTGATTCTGATTTTATACTAGCTTTTGAGTTGGTTTTTGGTGCCTAATACATGATGAGTTAGTACTTGTTATGAGACCTCTCATCATGTAGTGGTGAGAATATCAATTTGCAATTAAGTAAACGAGTTCAAATCCCAGCTCTGTTCCTTATCAGTATGAACTAATCTCTCTTAGCTTTAGTCTCCTCAGCCATAAAATGGATGTAGTAATAATTTCTTTCCAGGACTGTTGTGAGCATACTGCATGTAAAGCTAGGGTATGTCCTGAATGAATTGGCTGTCTCTATCTTCCTGTTGAATAAATAGGTGAAGAAATGAATTAAAACATTATACTTCCTGTTTAGAAACATATTTTAAACTAATTATCCAGTATATTAAAAATTAAGGACAGTTAATTTTTAATAAGATAAATTAAATTTATTAAGAAATATAATGTTAAGACTAAGTAAGGAATACAATTTCAAGACTTATGTGAAAAGTTCATGCTTTGCCATTACACTGCAGTGTCTTCTTACGGAGGCATATACATGTAAATGTATAATAGAGTAAAAAACAAATGGGTCCAGGTTTAGCAGGTGATAAGAACTAATGTTACCAGGGAGTTCATGGCTAAACCTTGGAGATTAATAATAGTTCTTATAAGCTAAGGTTTTCTAAAATAATTTCTATAACATACCTTCATTAGTTGATTTTTAGTTTACTCTTGTTTTAATTCTTATTATTTTATATATGTATTTATCATACATTGCTTTAAATCTTTTAGAAAATAGGATAAATTGATAAAAATAGATAGGAAAATTGATAAAAAATGCAATTTCATTAAAAATTTTAAGTGCACCGTGTAAGCACTGTGACTAACAGGATTCAGTGCCTCGGGTTCTGTGTTGGCAGGAATCCTTTGATTATGGAAATTATTGCACTCCTTTTAGTAGATGTTGCAAGAATTAACTAGACAAAGCATTCTGGAAAACTGGAGAGACTTGGATGGCTGAAGAAAACCTCCATTCCTAACTATGTTTAGTTTAAACTAATTAAAAAGTTGGTATAAAAGAAACTAATATTGGTTTCTGATGAACTGTCAGTGGAGCAGCTTCTGTGTACAAAGGCTTTTTAATGACCTATTTGTCATTGGATGTGGTTTAAGTGAACTAATGTAATAATTTTAAGTATTAAAGTAGTTACCAAAGAACTTCCAATGAATGTGTGAATGTGATGGATAAGCTCACAGCTGGATAGCAATATTTTTCAAATTGATCCTACTAGAAAGGAAAAAAAAAAAAGAAAGAAAACAAGGCAGTAGGGCAATGATTGATTAACAGGGCTTCACATGTCAAGAAGGGCTAGAGATTCTGTTTCTGAGTGAGTGTTTTCAATTTTAGAAAGCACCCAGTGCTTGCAGTTTTTCCTTTGAAAGTGATTATATGGAAATAGAGTGAATCTGCAGAATTTCCATATGTTCTGTGTGCAATTTCCATATGTTCTGCATGCAATTTCCATAGGCAGAGAGTGCATGGATAACAGAAGTTAAATGTATTATTTTTTATATGAAAGGTAGCAGAGAGGAGGGTGGTGGTATGCTGAGGGGGTGGTGTATTTAGCTTAAGCTTTGAGTTAGATCTTCTAATTAACCTCTTACAATTTTTAGAGCTACATAAAGTAGATGTTGACCTTGCTTTACTGGAAAGAATTATAATACACAGAGGAAGGGAAACAAATCTCAAGAGATTATTAAAGTTTTTTTACCAGAAGGCTGTGAAACAAAGTGTCTAGTTCTTCATATGGAGCACAAAATAGAGTCCTTCGGATTAGAGTATAAGGGACAGTTAACACATAATGGAAAAGTCTTAAGAAGCAGGAGATTGAATTTCTAGACCACTTTCTGCCACTAAATTGCTTTGTGACCCTAGGCAAGTCTGGGTTTTAGTCTCCTTACAGATTATCTAGCTTTGAAACCTAAAAATTATGTGAAATTCTTTCATTTTATTATGCAAATGTTTCCCCTTGAATTTTCAGTGTTTTTGTGACCAGGAAATTGAAATATTTGTCTGTATACTTAAAATACTATGGAGGCTTCCAATTCATATCTGTGAAATATTCTGAAACAGAATGGGGGAATTGATTGCTTCATGAAATTGTGAGTTCCGGGAGGTACTCAAGGAGAGGAGAGACACTCATCAGAACCATGGTACAGTAGTCTCCCTCTACCCATGGTTTTGCTTTTGGCCATTTCAGTTACCCATGATAAACTTTGGTCTGAACATATTAAATGGAAAACTGCAGAAATAAACAGTTCATAAGTTTTAAATTGCATGGTGATCTGAGTACTGTGATTAAATTGTGCACCCTTCCACTCTGTCCCACTTGGGACGTGAATCATCCCTTTGTCCAGTGTATCCACGCTGTATTAACTACCCGGCCGCTAGTCACTTTGTGGCGATCTTGGTTATCAGATTGACGGTTGCAATATTGCAGAGCTGTGTTCAAGTAGCCTTTATTTTACTTAATAATGACCACAAAGCACAAGAGTAGTGATGCTAGCAATTTATATATGCCAAAGAGAAGCCGTAGCATACTTCCTTTAAGTGAAAAGATGAAAGTTTTCAACTTAATAAAGAGAGGGAAAAAAATCTGAGGTTGCTAAGATCTTCCATAACTTTTATTACAGTATATTGTTATAATTGTTTTACTTTATTATTAGTTACTGTCATTAATCTCTTACTGTGCCTAATTTATAAATTAAACTTTATCATAGGTGTGTATGTATAGGAAAAAACAGTATATGTAGGTTTCGGTACTATCTGCGGTTTCAGGCATCTACTGGGGGTCTTGGAATGTATCCTCCATGGATAAGGGGGAGTACTGGACTGGGGGCTTGAGGTCAGGTTAATGGATTTGTTATTTGGTACTCCAAAACACTGAGGTTTTAGGATTCTAATTCTTGGTGATTCTTTTTAGTGACCTCTGCTAACCCACTTGAGCCTCTAAAAAGTTACAAATGAAAAATGAAAGGTGTACATGGAAGCAGCCCCTTAAGGATTTCCCTTCTCTAAGACTGCAAATGAGTAATTGGCCCTTGTGAGAGTAGTTGCTTTCCCACCTTCCTAGATCCTACCAATCCTCTAAGACCAGTTTCTGGCCTCCACTTTTTCATGAAGTCTTTCTTAGGTATTCCAAACTATCTTTATCTTCCTGACTGTCCTTGGCACTTATTAGCAAATGTTGAAACATCTGTGTGATAACATATATACCGCTCATTTATATACTTGAGTATATTAAACTTTTCCTTAGTTATAAAAAATATTGGTCTTTTAGTATTTCATGAGCATGTCGGGGATCAAAACACATATTCCTTCCCACCCTATACAATATTTTAGGTACCAACTTAATGAATATCTGTTGAATTAACTTTTACATGCAGCCCTGCCTCTCAGAAGATTACGGTTAATCTCTAGGCATATTCTTTTATTCATTGAATAGTAATATATATTTTTTTAATATAAATTTATTTATTTATTTTTGTCTGCATTGGGTCTTCGTTGCTGTGCACAGGCTTTCTCTAGCTGCGGTGAGCGGGGGCCACTCTTCGTTGTGGTGCGTGGGCTTCTCATTACGGTGGCTTCTCTTGTTGTGAAGCACAGGCTCTAGGTGCACAGGCTTCAGTAGTTGTGGTTCGCGGGTTCTAGAGTGCAGGCTCAGTAGTTGTGGCGCACGGGCTTAGTTGCTCCGTGGCATGTGGGATCTTCCTGGACCAGGGCTCGAACCTATGTCCCCTGCATTGGCAGGAGGATTCTTAACCACTGCGCCACCAGGGAAGCCTGAATAGTAATATCTTGTGAAAAGTTTCTACTTGACTTTCTTTTTCATTCCTATTTCAGAGGTTACAGTAAGTTCTCTTTTTTTCTGATATTGTACCTTGGAGTTTCTTAGACTTGAGAACTTTATCTGATCCATTTTGAATAAAAATACAATCTTCCCGAAATTGGTTCCTAAGACCTCTCAGATTCCTACTGTTTCATCTTTAGCACAATACCAAAAAACCCATTGCCTTGTATAGAAGTCAGGTTAATTTGATAATAGGCATATTGTCTCTCTTATTATTGTGTTCTGTTTGCTCTGCAGATTAATTCTGTGCTCCACTTAGGATTTCTACCCCTGTGCTCTAAAGTCTTGGATTTCTTATTTTGATCAAGTGGTTTGTACTAAGTTTGGACCTGTCACATACTGACCCTGTTTAAAGAGAAAAAGTGACTGAGAGCCTTTAAAATCTGAATTTGTTCCTGCTTTGCCTTTGGGAAAAGAAACATGTTGCTGTTCATCGTGTTCATGTGATGATTTCTAAAGATACATATTTTCACTTCTTTTCTCCCACCACTTTTTCCCACATGCTATATTCTTATTTGTATTTACTCATATTAATAATATCTTTCTATGAAGCCTTACAATTTTTAAATACTTTCATGAGGATCATAGCATATAATTTATCAATGGCTGTCCTGTGAATTAGGCAAGCAGGCTGTATCACCTTCATTTTTCAGGGGTTGAACTGAGGCCTAAGGGTTTGTTTTTTTTTTGTGGTACGCGGGCCTCTCACTGTTGTGGCCTCTCCCGTTGCGGGGCACAGGCTCTGGACGTGCAGGCTCAGCGGCCATGGCTCACGGGCCCAGCCGCTCCGCGGCACGTGGGATCCTCCCGGACTGGGGCAAGAACCCGTGTCCCCTGCAGCGGCAGGCGGACTCTCAACCACTGCGCCACTAGGGAAGCCCCTAGGCTTAAGGGTTTTAAATGACTTATCCAAGCTTGAAACTGGAGCCAAAATACAGGTATTCTGACTCCTAGTTTTATGTTCTCTTTGCTATACACTGTGGCCTTTGAATGATTTAAAAAAAAATAGAACAGAATTATGCTAATAGTGAATTTTTATGTGTTTATGTATGTAGTGAGTGTTTCTTACAAAACATCAAAATTTATATTTGGAAGTCCTAGACATACGTTTTTAGCTCCTTTTAAAATGGTTGGTGCATAGTTTGGTGCATAAATACAGCAAAGAAGCTCTGTATTTGTCATTGTGGGCAAATGACAATAGAATTTGATGAATGGCAACAGAAATGCATCAGGTGCCCATTATCTGACATGAATCTCATAATTGCTCAGTTACCCATTCACAGTCCAAAATGCCCCCCAAGAAGTTGCCCTTTTATTCTACCTATTATGACAGCAACGAAATAAATTTTAAAGAGCATAAAACATTCTATAAAATAATACCTTTCTGCAGAAAAAGAATTGACTGAACCAAAAATTTGAACCTTAGTTTTCAGCAAACCTTAAGAGTTTGAAAATAATTTATCTGAAAATTTCCAGAACTGTTACTTTAATCAGTTGTTAAATATCAGTGTAAAGAAAATTTTCTTTGGAAAGTATTAAGATGAGAAATTCAAGTTTATCATATGAAATTACTTTAACTATAGCATCTCCCTCTAGACATGCTGAACTGAAAAGACCTGGGAGGCTTCAACTAGTCCCAACTCTTAACCTATTGTGACAGACTTCCCTCTTGCCGGCTTCTCATTATCTCCTTAATAGATACCTTCTTTCCTCTTTCTTCTGGCTGCTGTGCACACATTTTACTTTCTAGTTCATAAGTTTTCTTTCAGCAGCAATCTCAGAGCTTGAATCTTTTTATATCCATTTGAAAATCTGAACATGTTACATCTGCTGGGGCTTATATAAAGTTCAGCAGGGTCCATGTTGTTTATGGACCAAACAGAAATCCAAATTAAAGTATATTAGACTGGTTAGGATATGTCCTTCCCCAGAGGAGGAGGCCTCTTTTTATCTGCACATTGGATCACAAACATGCCTCTTTCATTTTAAATGTAAGTCAGAGAGTCTTGAATTTATACCACTGGCTTTGTACAGATTCAAAAGGCATCATACCTATGGGCTCTAACATATATCTCTGAGCTTTGACATATATTGAATTTCCCTTATCAAGGCCGTAATATCTCTGAAGGACCCCAGCAGGCTAGTCAGGAATGGCTTTTCCTGCAAACAGCTGAGATTGTTGTCTGTAACTAAACTGCTTTCCCAAGTGTTCCCTGAAGAAGGTTTCCAAGATTTTTCACTATGTTAGTCTCTGATCAATAGCTTTTTAGTTTATCTCTCCACTCTATAGGAAAAGAGAGGTACTTGGCTTACCAGTTCCTTTTGTTTGCTTCCTAACTTAATATCTAACCACAGCATAGTGTAAAGCAGAATGTGTGACCAGTGGGTCAATTAAAGAAGCAAGTGCCACTTTTAAAATTGTCTACTAAGTCTCTTAAAGGTAGATCTTCCCACTGAGATGTTAGGTTTTGCTTTCCTGATAAAAGGCACAGATGTGTCTAGTGCTCACTGCTTTCTCCTCCATCTCTACATTCTTCCTTGAATGTGGTAGTGATGCCTGTAGCTATAGCAGCCATCTTGTGACCTTGAGGCTATTAGCCCTTGATGCTTAACTGTGGGCAGTCATTTTTATAAGTTTGATTTCAGGAAAATAAACTACCATTTGTTTCAAGTTCTGTTAGCCAAAATCATTTCTAATTAACATATGATTGTCATTGACCACTCTCAGTGAGACAGAGGAGTATTTTTTTCATTAAGCAGGGTTTCTCAACCTCAGAGTTATTGACATTTAGTGTTGGATAATTTTTTATTTTGATGACTGTGCTGTGCATTGTAGAGACATCTCTGGTCTCTATTCATTAGATGACAATAGCAACCTTACATACCCTTCAAGGTTCAACTGATGGATAATCAGCTTTTGTTTGTTTGCAAAAGTCTTTATCTCTCCTTTACTTCTGAAAGGCGACTTTGCCAGGTAAAATATTCATGGTTGGCAGTTTTTTTCTTTCAGCACTTTGAATATATCATCCTACTTTTTCCTGGCCTGCAAGATTTCTGCTGAGAAATCTGCTGATAGCCTTTTGGGGGTTCCTTATATGTAATTATTTTTTTCTCTTGCTGCTTTTAAAATTCTCCCTTTGTCTTTGATTTTAGACAGTTTTATTATGATGTGTCTTAGAGAAGATCATTTTAGGCTAAAATTTTGGGTTTACTTATTAGCTTCATGAACTTGGATATCCAAATCTCAGATTTGGGAAGTTCTCAGTCATTATTTCTTTAAATAAGCTTTTTGCTCCTTTCTCCCTTTCTTCTCCTTCTGAGACTCCAATAGTATATAAATTGTTTCTTTTAATGATATCTCATCATTCATGTAGGCTTTCTTAACTTTTTACAATTCTTTTTTTGTTTTTGCTCCTCTGACTGGATGATTTCAAATTAACTGTATTCTAGGTCACTCATTCTTTCTTCTGCTTGATTGAATCTGCTGTTGAAGATCCCTATTAAATTCTTTTTTATTTTTCAACTCTAGGATTTCTGTTTGTGTGTGTGTGTGTTTTAATGGTTTCTATTTGTTTGTTGAACTTTTCATTTTGTTCATGCATTGTTTTCCTAATTTCATATAGTTTTCTATCTTTGTTTTCTTGTAGTTCACTCAGTTTCTTTAAGAGGAGTCTTCTGAATTTTTTGGCCGACAGTTCATAGATCTTTATTTCTTTATGGACAGTCATTGGAGTTTTATTAGGTTCTTTGGTGGTGTCATGTTTCTTGATTTTTTTCATGATCCTTGTGGCCTTGCATTATCGTCTGCGCATTTGAGGAAGTAGGCACCACTCCAAGTGTTTATAGACTGGTTTTGACAGGCAGAGCCTTCACCAGTCAGCCCATCCAGACATTCTGCTTGAGCTGTATGGTTGTCTGTGGGTGAGCTTGCTGCTGGGGTCCTTGGGTGGAGGTCTTGTGTCTGGGTCAGCAGTTGGGTAGGCCTTGTGCTTGGGTACTTGGAGATCAGCCTATTACCTGGATCTGCTGGGGTGGGCCTGGTGTTTGAGTCTGTAGTGATGGGCCTGGGACCTGGATCTTCGTGGGCAGATAGGAATCTTGCATTCACGTGGGCTAACCAGACACTGGGGAACACTGGGGTGGGCCTGGCCAGTGGTTCCACTGGGCCAGTTTATCACTGGTATGGGATGGCAGCCTGGATTTTCAGGAGTCATCCTGGAGATTGGGATCATGGGGTCTGATCTGGCACTAGGCCAGGCCTGGAGCCTGGGGCTTTGGGGCTCAGCCTATAATCCGGAACCTTGAGCTCAGCCTGGAGATTGAGTCTGTGTGGGCACTTCTGATACTGGGATGGTCCATGGGTGCTAGTCTTGAGGCTGGGGTCATGGGGACTGGCCTAGTACTGAGGTGGCCTAGATAATAGCCTGTGGGAGCCAGTCTAGATTCTAGGTCTGTGAGTGCTGGCCTGGTGCTGATGTGGGTTGAAAGCTTGAGCCTGTGGTAGCCTGGGTTCTTGGAGCTGGAACCTCAGGAACTACTTGGGGTTGTGGGAACTGGCTGGCGCTGGGATATGCTGGAAGCCTGGTTTTGCAGGAGCCCATCAGGAACCTGGTGTCATAGGAGCTTCTCAGGGCTGCATGAACTACCTAGTGCTGTGGTGAGCTGGGAGCTTGGTGCCATGGAAGCTGGCCGGCACCATGGTGGACTGGGGGCTTGAGTTCAGTGGAGTCCACTGGGAGCCTGGTGCTACAGGAGCTGGGGCTCTGGGAGCTGGCTGGTGCTAAGCTGTGCTGGGAACCTGGGTTTGTGGGAGCCTGCTAAGAGCCTTCTTGGGCCATAGGACCCGCCCTAGAGCTGTAGGAGTTGGCCCAGTGCTGGAGTGTGCAGGTGCTAGGGTCCATGGTGGAGTTGGTCACTCACTTCACTCTCCTTCTCTCACAGGGAGGGTATCTCTTTCCAGGTTGGACCACCTGGACTTGAGAGGAGGGTGATGGGAGCAGTGTGAATCTATCTTTCCTACCATCCTTAACATGTGTTTTCTTATTTCTGTGCTTCACTCAGTCGCTGTAACCGCTCACCTAGAATCCTTAGCTCTTGTGAAGTCATTTTCACTCACAGATTGATTCAATAAATTCAGACTGATGACTTTGGGAGAGGATGGGCACTAGAAATTCCTAAGTGGCCATTTTGCTGACATCACTCCTTGCTTCAGCTGGGTTTTACTTAGCGCAAAAAGGTGGCAACATTATTCAGAAGGATATGGAACATATAAGGGACTTTATCATCTCAAGAGAACACAGTATAATGGGTTCTGAACTTGGGTTGGGTATAGGAAGATAGGATAAGATTAAGGGATGCATAGATCAGAGATATCTAGTGGTAAAGGACAATCTAGGAACTTTGGGTTTCCTGTGGTGACAGAGAACTTGACGGAATTATTTTTTTTTTTTTTTTTTTTTTTTTTTTTTGCTGTACGCGGGCCTCTCACTGCTGTGGCCTTTCCCGTTGCGGAGCGCAGGCTCAGCAGCCATGGCCCACCGGCCCAGCCGCTCCGCGGCATGTGGGATCCTCCCGGACCGGGGCACGAACCCGTGTCCCCCGCATCGGCAGGCGGACTCTCAACCACTGCGCCACCAGGGAAGCCCCGACGGAATTATTTTTGATGGTCTCCAAAGTTATAAGGCTGTGAATGTTGTGGGGTTGGAGCATGTAGAGCTTTGGGGCTATAACTCCTGCAGGTGATGGTGTGGAGGCTGTGAGAGGACAGAGTGACTTGGAGAATAAGAATGTGTGGGGTGCCCTCTTCACTATAAATTATATACACATAGTGTTGAACTAATACAGGATGTAAACAGTATAACATATGTAAAGGAGAATGGGATAAAGATGAAATAAGGAACATTTTAAAAAGGTTTGTTAATCACAGTAGCTTTGAGCTATCATTACATGTTATCTCAAGGCACTCTTTGTACTCAAGGTGACCTTTACCATTAATGATGCTGTATTGAAAATCCATATTTTGTAATATTAAAAAATTTTTTTGCCTGAGTTCTTGTCAGGTCTGACTTAAATCATGGATGAAGAACTCACCATAGGGGCAGAGGTGACAGCTTCATCATTTCTTTGTGCTTACATTGTTAGTATAATTGTCAATCCAGTGTTTCTTTGCAAGAATGTTATTTTCATTTTTCTATTTTATAGGCTTAGTTTAGATAAAACTAGATAATATAATCTCTAAATTAACTGTGGCTATACATACTATGGTACTTTGCAATGTGCTGTAAAGCTAGGAGAGGAGTGAGGGCTTCACCATCAACTTCTCCCACTTCCTTCTACATATCTCATGGCTGTCTTGTTTACAGTTGACATACAGACAGAGGAGGGGCCATTGTAATCTCTGTTAAATATCAGTAAAGCTTAATTTCTTTTTATTTTTTGATAAAATAGACATTCTGAAATTTTCTTCTCACATCCTAGTGGCATGCCCTATTTTGGTGATCATTGATAAGCTTGTGCTTGTTGTTATTAAAAAGGAAAAGGGAATAATAAATCAATGTTAGTCTTCAGGTATCATTTGGAAACTAACTGGATATTAATATGGAATTTGATTAATTAATTAAATTGGTAAGCTTATTGGTCTAGAATTTGCATGGTCTTGCATAATCATTTGCACATAGATATAGGAAGCACTTCATTCCTTTTCAGATGAGAGGTTGATGCCCTAGATTGTTGTTGGCAGAGGTCTCATGGAAAGCTCACACTGTCACCCTAATTTAACATTTGCTTTATTATAAAACCAGCAATTAAAGAGAACCCACCCATTGTTCTCAATATTTGAGTGCGGTTTTGAAGAAAAATTATTTTTCGGTGTACATACTTTTCCTAGCCTAATTTTGTAAGATTTTTTCACTCATTCATATGCTTACTTTTGCTTGTATGCAGTTGCATTCCCTAGATGTATTGTTTTGTTTCATAAATAATATAGTTGGTGAATATTTAGATTGCAGAATAAATCTGTTGCTGAAGGAGGCTTTTGGCTTTCTACCACCTTGAAAACCTTTAAATGTATATCAATGAAAATTTCTAGTATCTCCTTTCTTTGTCATGTTGTTTATTCTCTTTAAGAAATAAAAAATGTAAATGAATAATTCAGACTTCAAACATACAAATGGGGAATTCAGCCTAGATACTGGCAGCATTTATCCTTGCAATTTTGAAGGTACTTATCACTTTAATTGCTAGGTGCTCAGAAAAAGGATGTTAAAAAATAATAAACTCAGCAATAAATATTCCTTAATTTAAGCTCTGCTGCAACCATCTAGGGTTATTTTGGAGAGTGTGAAATGGTGTGTGTGCATTGGGTCCACTTATCTCCCAGGCCCATTGGCTGACCCAGTTGGGTAGATCCATGTCCTTTTTCTTCTTTGGTTTATACTATGCATTTGTTAGCTCCTTAAGCAGGTATACACGCTCAGAAAGCAAGCCTTTTGTAATGCTCCTAATAACAGTGAAATTTGTTTTAGAAAGGCGATCCTCCTGCTGATTGTTATTGTAACAAGATTGGAGGATAGTCAGGATTGGGGCCAAGAATGGGGATAGGGTAGGTTACTAGTCAAAAGATTTCATTGGAAATGCCAAGAGCTGCTTAATTTACTTTTCAAAGAGAAGTTCAGGTTTCTTCATTATAGGCTCATTATAGTAGCCTCGCTGGTGGGCCCCTGAGACTCATTTTTCCAATAGGAATACCTTCCCATACACTCCCGTCTTTGACACTCTTGGTAAATTCCTGTAGAAATTATTTATCTTATTCATTCATTCATTCTCACATTCATTTATTCATTTAACAAATATTTATTGAGTTCCATGCATTATACATTATGCTGGAAATATTTTTACAAATATTTCCATATATAACATTTACAATACTCCTCCCCCCAAACATTACGTTATGCTATCTCTTTAAAGCCACATCTTCCCCACCTTTACCACCTGACAACCACTGATTTCAAGCAGTATAAACTTTACCCCACCATCTAAGTCATTTTATATTTGGCACATTAATTGGCTTTTAGTCATTTATTGTACATGTTCTATTCAGCTCTTTAGAACAGTTCTCAGTTGCTGATGATAAAGATGATTTTCTTGTCAAGTGAGGCATTTTAGACAAACATCAAATTTAGCTATTGAATTACTAGCGCTCTCTCAGAACATGCAGCTTGCATAACAGGATGAGTTCAATGGTACTTTTTAAACACAATAATAAACCGCTAAATGTAGCACTGAATTAAAGTTTAGGGAGTTCTCTCAAATACTGTAATCTAGTGGTTGTCACCCCAGCTGCACAGTAGAACACCTTGGGGAGCTCTTTTTCCGATCCATGCCCCACCCTAGACCAATGAAAATAGAATCTCAGTGTGGGGGGCAGCTGAGTTCTGGCATGTAGCAGGCTTGAGAATCATTCCTTTATGGTACCTACCCCAAGAATAATCATGCCAGTATTTTTCAGATAAGGACACTGACATTCAGACAGGTAAGGTAAGTTGTCTAAAGCCATGGAGCTAGTAAGTGGAAGAGGCAGGTTCTGAACCCAGATCTTCTAGCTATAAAGCCTTTCCAATTTCGAAAACATGGTGTTGCTCCTCAAATATGTAGCACTTGTGTTTTTTCCATACCATTTTGTTTTTAACACATTCTGATAATTTCTTTCCTGACATTTGACCATGGTGTACACACCTGGAATTAATATTTGTGATGAATAGAATAGAAATAAGGGAGGAAAGAAGGTCCCCTGGGTAGTCTTACTTCATAGGGCCAGAAGTTTCAGGAAAGCACTTGAAAACATAGGAGAGGGTAGGAATTCTGTCATTTCAGAATGGTCACTTTTACTAGTTTAACCCATGGTGAGTGCTTTGGGGTGATAGTCAACCTTACTAGAAATAGTGAGTTGGAATTATGTGCTATCTGTGACCACAGCTAACACACAGAGGAAATGAGACATTCATGCTTTTCTCTCTTAATTTTTAGTAGGATGGTTACTTGCAGGGACTTAACATGAGCTATGAGAAGAGCTTTCTTCTTTTCTTTTTCTGTCTTTGCACAGCCCCTTGTGCAAAAATCAAGGAGTGGACTCTTCAATCCATTCAGCCTTCCATTTATTGCTGTTAGAATTGCAGTTATCACTGAAGGCAGATTTTAGGGAGTCCTAGGACCTTGTTGATATCCTTTTTGTTAGATACTCAGACTATCACTTTTCCCTCTGGTCATCCCTGTACCCTGAACACACTTTCTATCATCACACTTAAATTATTGTATGCAAGTGTTAACTGTTTACATGTCTGTCTCCTGCTAGTCTGTACATTCTTTAAAGGCAAATATTATATTCTTTTTCAATTCTGTTTACCTAGTGGCTATAACAGTACTTGGCATGTAGTAAATACTTAATACATGTTTGGTGAATTAAACTGTATTTGTTTTTTGATGATCTTTTATGGGAAATGGAATTTTGAGCCTGATTTCTGTGGATATTAAATTATTCTCTCTAGCAGAGTGTGTCAGAGTGTTTCAGAGAGTGCATTAAAATCTCAGCAGTTATCTTCTCAGGCCATCAGTTTTCTTCTTGTTAAGAAATAGTATTTATCATAGTAAATAGCCCATTTGGGGTGGTTCATTCAGGCTTTAGTGCCAAATTTAACATAACAGGAAGTAACAAATTCCCTTTTGGCCAAAAGTGCAAAGTTTGACAGCTTCTCCTAGGAAGGTAACTTTGCATGAATTTACTCCACTTTATTTGTAAAAGGTATAAAAAGCTGTAAACATTTTATAGCTATTCAGAGGTGGTAAACAACATTCTGGCCAACTGCTTATGCTTTTAATAAGCATGTTTTTATGCCTTGTATATAATTTTTGAAAAATTATAGCCTGGTTTGTGGTTTAAATACTCAGTTACATTATCTTGTTTGTAGATGGTGCTCTGTGAAGTGATGTTTCAGTGGTTTTAACATTTAGAAAATGTGAAACTTTGCCTTATGCTTAGCTATAGGAGAGATGTTTCTTTTTTATTTTAAAATTTATTTTAATCTAAATATAGTAAGATTCACTCTTTTAGTGTACAGTTCCATGAGTTTTGACAAATGCGTAGGGTCACGCTGCCATCAGCAGAATCGATACATAACATTTACAATACTCCTCCCCCCAAACATTACGTTATGCTATCTCTTTAAAGCCACATCTTCCCCACCTTTACCACCTGACAACCGCTGATTTGTTTTGCCTTTTTCAGAATGTCATATAAATGAATGGAATCATATACTGTTTAGCCTCTGGAATCTGGCTTCTTTCACTTAGCATAAAGCACTTGAGATTCATCCATTTGTTGCATGTATTAGTCAATAGTTTGTTCCTCTTTATTGCTGAGTAGTATTTCATAGTATGGATGTACCACTGTTTATCCATTCTTCTTTGAGGGACCTGTGGTTTGTTTGTAGCTTTTAGTGATTATGAATGAAGTTGATATAAATATTTACATATAGGGGTTTTTTTTCTTGGTATGAGCAGAGGTTTTTATTTCACTTAGGTAAACACCTAGGAGTAGGATTGCTGGATTTTATATTAAGTGTATGTTTAACTTTATGAGAAACTGGCAAACCATTTTTCTTAGTGGCTGTACCATTTAGTCTCTTACCAGCAACTACGAGAATTCCGGTTGCTCTGCATCTTTACCAGCACTAGGTGTTACTTGTTCTATTTTAGCCATTCTAATAGGTATATAGTGGTGTTAAGATGTTTCTCAATCATCTTGGGTAACTTTGTTGTTAGTGGTAGGGTTTTTATAACATAAACAAATGTTTTTTCTTACTTTTTGTTAATCATTAACACAGAGATCTTTGTGCCTGTAATCGTAAAACTTAAGTGTAATGCTTGTATTACCGGTGACTGCTTTAGCCTGTTTATCAAGGAAAACTCATAGTGCAATGAGGAAGTTTAACTATTGCTATAGATTAGGACTGAACTTTTGTGACTTCACACTAAATGAAAGCAACATGGGCCCCACTTAACTACAATTTTAATTCCGTTTCTCACCCCTCTGGTCTCTCCTGCTCATTGTTCCCCGTGATCCAGCATTTCTACAGTGCTCCTTTCCTCATACCATCATTTGTTCATAACCCCTCCCTGACCCTCACAAACCTGATATAGTCTAGTGCTTATGTACAGAGACTCTGGCATTAGCTAGACATACTTTTATTCTCAGCTCTGACACATGCTGGTTGAGTGATCTTGACAAATTAAGTTTTTAAACTTTAGTTTCTCATTTTGAAAATGGGTAATGACATGACCTGCACAAAGCATTTTGCACCAAGTGGTCAGGGCTCAATCCACATCAGCAATTTGTATTTGAACACCATCTGCCACAGGACTTTTATTTGGCCAGCCCCTCTGCCACAATCATCACTGCAAATCTTCTAACATAAGGAAGTCAACCTACTGAGTGCCTTGACATCTTTGCTTGGTTCTTTTTAAAAAATTTTTAAAGTCTTTATTGAATTTGTTACAGTATCGCTTCTGTTCTATGTCTTGGCTTCTTGGCTGCAAGACACGTGGGATCCTAGCTCCCCGACCAGGGATTGAACCCGCACCTCCTGCACTGGAAGGGGAAGTCTTAACTACTGGACCGCCAGGGAAGTCTCCCTTTACACGGTTCTTGCTTGCAGAAGTTGCTGTTTAGGTGTGATTAAACCATGTCTGAGTATGGTTGGTCAATAAGCGGGTGAGTCATAAGGAGTTGCTTTGCCTGGGAGCTCTAGGCTGAGGCTGGAGGGGAGCAGTTAGCGAAGCCTCTGGGAGTTACCCTGGCACAGCCATTATAGCATGCCATTTGTCTCTTATACTGGCATTCCTGGCCTGGTGAAGAGGGGCACAGACAGGGCTGAAGAACCTGTTTTCATGAGTGTAGTGTTGGTGCTTAGTTGAAATAAGTTGCCACAGAGTGGGGAAAAGAAGGCTCCATCACACTCACACTCGTCAGTGTGATTTTGGCTCAGGAGGACTCCAGGGAGTGCAGGGCACTGTGACCCCCTTGGGGGCAGGCAGCTCTTGGAGGTCACCTCTCCACGGTCTGTCCTGAGGGCACCAGTAGTAAGGACAGCCATGTGGCTTTATTCTGTCCCAGAGAGGGGTTCCCAAGTGGAAGTCAGGAATGAATGATATTGAGACTCTTTGAGGATTTACAGACATTCTTTTTTTTTTTTTTTTTTACAGACATTCTTAAGGAAGGAGGCCTGGCATTAGGTTGTGAGGCTAAGAAATTCACGTTATTTCTATTAATAATCTTTCATCCATGTCCACAATATTAGCAAGGCCTGAAAACCTCAGACTAGACCTAGAAGTCTCTCCACATAATCTGTCCAGGTACTGCCCTTTAAGGAGGTCTAAGCCTTACCTCTTCCAAATGAAGTCCAGTCTTTTGTTTTTGTTTGTCTATGCTTTTAAAGTATATATATGTCTTAGCTCAATAACTAGATTGTAAAAACCAGGAGACCTTATACTTGTTTGTCTTGCCATGCCTGTTTGCTCTGTTTACCCTCTTCCTGCCTTTCATAATGAACAGAAAAAAATGTCATTTGAATTGAAGTTTTACTCTAGGATTTGGGGGTCCTAATTTCTGAAAATTCTCTCTTTGCAGTAAGATGCTAAATAAACATGATTATTTAAAAATAATGCTATTATTATGAGCAGATGTAAACTTTTATATAATAGAAGGGAATAAACAACAAGGTCCTACTGTATAGCACACGGAGCTGTATTCAATATCCTGTGATAAACCATATTGGAAAAGAATATGAAAAAGAATATATATATATATATATATATATATATATATATATATATACGTAAGAGTGAATCACTTTGCTGTATAGCATTAATTAACACAGCATTGTGTATCAACTGTACTTCAGTAAAATAAATTAAAAAAAAATAGTGCTGAAGGCTATGCACCATTTAGTTTCTATTGACACCAAAAAAGAAAACATAACACATGACAAAATCTACTGGATGTTTTTCTTCCTTTTCAAAGTGAAGTATTATACTCATTATAATATTTTATTCTATTTATAAAGCCATTTAGTTAAACCACAGCCTATGCAATATTGTTTAACAACTTGATACATTCATGCCAGTTGAAAATTTGGAGAAATAGCAGCAGCCTGTGAATTGTACTGGTTGTGCTGCAATTAAAAGGAAGCCACCTTTTTTTTTTTTTTACATCTTTATTGGAATATAATTGCTTTACAATGGTGTGTTAGTTTCTGCTTTATAACTAAGTGAATCAGTTATACATATACATATGTTCCCATATCTCTTCCCTCTTGCGTCTCCCTCCCTCCCACCCTCCCTATCCCACCCATCTGGGTGGTCACAAAGCACTGAGCTGGTCTCCCTGTGCTATGTGGCTGCTTCCCACTAGCTATCTATTTTATGTTTGGTAGTGTATATATGTCCATGCCACTCTCTCTCTTTGTCACAGCTTCTTGCCTCTATTATCAAAGATAATGTGACCATATGTGTGTGGATTTACCTCTGGGCTTTCTATCATGTTCCATTGATCTATATTTCTGTTTTTGGGCCAGTACCATACTGTCTTCATTACTGTAGCTTTGTAGTATAGTCTGAAGTCTGGGAGCCTGATTCCTCCAGCTCCGTTTTTCTTTCTCAGGATTGATTTGGCTATTCGGGGTCTTTTGTGTTTCCATACAAATTGTGAAATTTTATGTTCTAGTTCTCTGAAAAATGCCAGTGGTAGTTGGATGAGGATTGCATTGAATCTGTAGATTGCTTTGGGTAGTATAGTCATTTTCACAATGTTGATTCTTCCAATCCAAGAAAATGGTATATCTCTCCATCTATTTGTATCATCTTTAATTTCTTTCATCAATGTCTTATACTTTTCTGCATACAGGTCTTTTGTCTCCTTAGGTAGGTTTATTCCTAGATATTTTATTTATTTTGTTGCAATGGTAAATGGGACTGCTTTCTTAATTTCACTTTCAGGTTTGTCATCATTAGTGTATAGGAATGCAAGAGATTTCTGTGCATTAATTTTGTATCCTGCTACTTTACCAAATTCATTGATTAGCTCTAGTAGTTTTCTGGTAGCATCTTTAGGATCTCTAATTGTAGTATCATGTCGTCTGCAAACAGTGACAGCTTTACTTCTTCTTTTCTGATTTGGATTCCTTTTATTTCGTTTTCTTCTCTGATTGCTGTGGCTAAAACTTCCAAAACTATGTTGAATAATAGTGGTGAGAGTGGGCAACCTTGTCTTGTTCCTGATCTTAGTGGAAATGGTTTCAGTTTTTCACCATTGAGGACAATGTTGGCTGTGGGTTTGTCATATATGGCCTTTATTATGTTGAGGAATGTTCCTTCTATGCCTACTTTCTGAAGGGTTTTTATCATAAATGGGTGTTGAATTTTGTCAAAAGGTTTCTCTGAATCTATTGAGATGATCATATGGTTTTTCTCCTTCAATTTGTTAATATGGTGTATCACGGTGATTGATTTGCGTATATTGAAGAATCCTTGCATTCCTGAGATAAACTCCACTTGATCATGGTGTATGATCCTTTTTATGTGCTGTTGACTCTGTTTGCTAGTATTTTGTTGAGGATTTTTGCATCTATGTTCATCAGTGATATTGGCCTGTAGTTTTCTTTCTTTGTGACATCTTTGTCTGCTTTTGGTATCAGGGTGATGGTGGCCTCGTAGAATGAGTTTGGGAGTGATCCTGCCTCTGCTATATTCTGGAAGAGTTTGAGAAGGATAGGTGTTAGCTCTTCTCTGAATGTTTGATAGAATTCGCCTGTGAAGCCATCTGGTCCTGGGCTTTTGTTTGTTGGAAGATTTTTAATCACAGTTTCAATTTCAGTGCTTGTGATTGGTCTGTTTATATTTTCTATTTTTTCCTGGTTAAGTCTTGGAGGGTTGTGTATTTCTAAGAATTTGTCCATTTCTTCCAGGTTGTCCATTTTATTGGCCTAGAGTTGCTTATAGTAATCTCTCATGATCCTTTGTATTTCTGCAGTGTCAGTTGTTACTTCTTCTTTTTCCTTTCGAATTCTATTGATTAGAGTCTTCTCCCTTTCTTTCTTGATGAGTCTGGCTAATGGTATATCAATTTTGTTTATCTTCTCTAAGAACCAGCTTTAGTTTTATTGATCTTTGCTATTGGTTCCTTCATTTATTTTTCATTTATTTCTGATCTGATCTTTATGATTTCTTTCCTTCTGCTAACTTTGGGGATTTTTTGTTCTTCTTTCTCTAATTGCTTTAGGTGCAAGGTTAGGTTGTTTATTCGAGATGTTTCCTGTTTCTTAAGGTAGGATTGTATTGCTATAAACTTTCCTCTTAGAAATGCTTTTGCTGCATCCCATAGGTTTTGGGTCGTCGTTTTTTCATTGTCATTTGTTTCTAGGTATTTTTTCATTTCCTCTTTGATTTCTTCAGTGGTGTCTTGGTTATTAAGTAGTGTATTGTTTAGCTTCCATGTGTTTGTATTTTTTACAGATTTTTTCCTGTAATTGATATCTAGTCTCATAGTGTTGTGGTTGGAAAAGATACTTGATACGGTTTCAACTGTCTTAAATTTACCAGGGCTTGATTTGTGACTCAAGATATGGTCTATCCTGGAAAATGTTCCATGAACACTTGAGAAGAATGTGTACTCTGTTGTTTTTGGATGGAATGTCCTATAAATATCAATTAAGTCCATGTTGTTTAATGTATCATTTAAAGCTTGTGTTTTGGCCTTCCCTGGTGGTGCAGTGGTTGAGAATCTGCCTGCTAATGCAGGGGACATGGGTTCGAGCCCTGGTCTGGGATGATCCCACATGCTGCGGAGCAACTAGGCCCGTGAGCCACAACTACTGAGCCTGCGCATCTGGAGCCTGTGCTCTGCAACAAGAGAGGCCGCGATAGTGAGAGGCCCGCGCACCGCGATGAAGAGTGGCCCCCACTTGCCACGGCTAGAGATAGCCCTTGCACAGAAACGAAGACCCAACACAGCAAAAATAAATAAATTAATAAACTCCTACCCCCAACATCTTCTAAAAAATTCACAAAACCTTGTGTTTCGTTATTTATTTTCATTTTTGATGATCTGTCCATTGGTGAAAGTGGGGTGTTAAAGTCGCCTACTGTGATTGTGTTACTCTTGATTTCCCCTTTTATGGCTGTTAGTATTTGCCTTATGTATTGAGGTGCTCCTATGATGGGTGCATAAATATTTACAATTATTATATCTTCTTCTTGGATCGATCCCTTGATCATTATGTAGTGTCCTTCTTTGTCTCTTGTAATGGTCTTTATTTTAAAGTCTATTTTTTCTGATATGAGTATTGCTACTCCAGCTTTCTTTTGATTTCCATTTGCATGGAATATCTTTTTCCATCCCCTCACTTTCAGTCTATATGTGTCCCTAGGTCTGAAGTGGGTCTCTTGCAGACAGCATATATATGGGTCTTATTTTTGTATCCATTCAGCCAGTCTGTGTATTTTGGTTGGAGCATTTAATCCATTTACATTTAAGGTAATTGTCAATATGTTCCTGTTACCATTTTCTTAATTGTCTTGGGTTTGTTATTGTAGGTCTTTTCCTTCTCTTGTGTTTCCTGCCCAGAGAAGTTCCTTTAGCGTTTGTTGTAAAGCTGGTTTCGTGGTGCTGAATTCTCTTAGCTTTTGCTTGTCTGTAAAGTTTTAATTTCTCCATCAAATCTGAATGAGATCCTTGCTGGGTAGAGTAATCTTGGTTGTAGGTTTTTCTCCTTCATCACTTTAAATATGTCCTGCCACTCCCTCTGGCTTGCAGAGTTTCTGCTGAAAGATTAGCTGTTAACGTTATGGGGATTCCCTTGTGTGTTATTTGTTGTTTTTCCCTGCTGCTTTTAATATTTTTTCTTTATGTTTTGATAGTTTGATTAATATGTTTCTTGGTGTGTTTCACTTTGGCTTTATCCTGTTTGGGACTCTCTGTGCTTCCTGGACTTGATTAACTATTTCCTTTCCCATATTAGGCAAGTTTTCAACTATAATCTCTTCAAATATTTTCTCAGTCCCTTTCTTTTTCTCTTCTTCTTCTGGGACCCCTATAATTCAAATGTTGGTGCGTTTAATGTTGTCCCAGAGGGCTCTGAGACTGTCCTCAATTCTTTTCATTCTGTTTTCTTTATTCTGCTCTGCAGTTGTTATTTCCACTATTTTATCTTCTAGGTCACTTATCTGTTCTTCTGCCTCAGTTATTCTGGTATTGATCCCTTCTAGAGAATTTTTAGTTTCATTTATTGTGTTGTTTATCATTGTTTGTTTGCTCTTTAGTCCTTCTAGGTTCTTGTTAAACATTTCTTGTATTTTCTCTATTCTATTTCCAAGATTTTGGATCATCTTTACTATCATTATTCTGAATTCCTTTTCAGGTAGACTGCCTATTTCCTCTTCATTTGTTAGGTCTGGTGGGTTTTTGCCTTGCTCCTTCATCTGCTGTGTGTTTTTCTGTCTCCTTATTTTGCTTAGCTTACTATGTTTGGGATCTCCTTTTTGCAGGCTGCAGGTTCGTAGTTCCCGTTGTTTTTGGTGTCTGTCCCCATTGGGTAAGGTTGTTTCAGTGGGTTGTGTAGGCTTCCTGGTGGAGGGGACTAGTGCTTGTGTTCTGGTGGATGAGGCTGGATCTTGTCTGTGTGGTGGGCAGGTCCACACCTGGTGGTGTGTTTTGGGGTGTCTGTGGCCTGATTATGATTTTAGGAAGCCTCTCTTCTAATGGATGGGGTTATTTTCCTGTATTGCTAGTTGTTTGGCCTAGGGAGTCCAGCACTGTAGCTTGCTGGTCATTGAGTGAAGCTGCGTCTTGGCGTTGAGATGGAGATCTCTGGGAGATTTTCGCCGTTTGATATTACATGGAGCTGGGACGTCTGTTGTGGACCAGTGTCCTGAACTTGGCTCTCCCACCTCAGAGGCACAGCCGTGACACTTGGCTGGATCACCAAGAGCCTTTCATCCACACGGCTCGGAATAAAAGGGAGAAAATGTAGAAAGAAAGAAGATAAAATAAAATAACGTTATTAAAATGAAATATAAAAAAATTATTAGTAAAAAAATTTAAAAAGTAATAAAAACAAACAAACAAGAAACTGGAGAGACAGAACCCTAGGACAAATGGTAAAAGCAAAGCTATACAGACAAAATCACACATAGAAGCATACACATATACAGTCACAAAAAGAGAAAAAGGGAAAAAATATATATGTATCTTTGTTCCCAAAGTCCACCTCCTCAGTTTGGGATGATTTGTTGTCTATTCAGCTATTCCACAGATGCAGGCTACATCAAATTGATTGTGGAGATTTAATCCTCTGCTCCTGAGGCTGCTGGGAGAAATTTTCCCTTTCTCTTCTTTGTTCGCACAGCTCCCGGGGTTCAGCTTTGGATGTGGCCCCGCCTCTGTGTGTAGGTCACCTGAGGGCATCTATTCTTCGCTCAGACAGGACAGGGTTAAAGGAGCAACTGATTCGGGGACTCTGGCTCACTCTGGCAGCGGGGGACGGAGGGGTACGGTTGTGGGGCGAGCCTGCGGCCGCAGAGGCCAGGAAGCTTCAGTGTTCTTTAACTCCATTATCCTACTCAGTAAGCAAACAAAATAATATGGGTATGAAACTTCCATGTCCTTTTGGAGTCTTCCTTATTCAGTTTTCTAATCTTCATGTTTCTGAGCTACTACTATTATCATCTGACCTGTGTACAGTTTCTTAAAATGCAGAGGAAAAAAAGGTACAATTCCCTGAAAAGCATTCAAACTACATCTAGCATAAAACCAGCACACAAAATATATAAGCTGTCAGTGATAAATACCATGTATATCAAACTACAATTATCATAAAAATACAGCAAGAAATCTTAACATCTCAATGTAAGTGTAAATCTAATGAGACAACAACAGAGTTTCTTGGAGGAAAAAGCTGTATTGACCCATTGTTAACTTTTGATCCCAGCTTATTATCTGAGTCAGCCAGGAGGTTTTCAGTAACATCAGCTTTTGTAGCCTCAGTCCTGCTGGATCATCAGAGGCTCATGAATGTTGGAACTTATAGAGAGAAGGAGGCACTAATGTACATGATTGGTTGTTTTCTCTTTCTTTAATTCCACTAGTACTTGAAGAAAAAGGAAATGAATGTACTACAAATCTTTTCTTTTGAAAGCAGTGTTACACTTTTCATTACAGTACCATTTTGGTAAAGTTAAGTATGCATACACTCCTCTTCCTGATTTCCACCATTTAAAACTTAAACCTTTCCCTTCCTTCCCACGTTTATGTTAACTTATATACTGACTGTGGGTCATATGGTATCTTCAGAGAAGCTGGTATGTAGGGATAGCACATAAAGATACGTAAAGAATGTAGAGGCATTCATGTGCTGTAGCTTAGAGCTAAATTAAATTAAAGGTAGGAAAAAAAACCTTTCAGGGGTGTGAGCATATTGCTTATTGAGTGTTTGGGAGTTATTGAAATAGAGTTCCAGAGTTAAGACTGTGGGAACTGAGAGTGAGAAGCCTCCTCTGGCTCATGGAGTATGAAATGACGTGAAATATATATATTTTTTAATTCGAAAAGGAAATGAAATAGATCCAGGTTAAGAAGATAAACTGAACTTGAGTAGATTTCAAGAAGTGTAGCATGGTTCCATCTGATTCTATTCTGCATCTATAGAACAGGAAAGTTTTTTTAGTTAGCATTTCTCAAAAAATGAATTGCGTTTCCATGGAAATGCAGTTCATCCTCCCTAAATTTTACCATTAGAGCCACCTTGGGTTCTTGTTAAAATTTTGGATCAACACTTACTGTATAGGAGTAGGACATCTTAGAGAAATATATGCCTACAGTTTACAGAAAGTGGTTTTATCTTTTTCTTTTCAAGTACTGGAGCTGTTATAAGGAACATGATTTCCCAATTCACCTTCCTTTAGTGAGTCCTCGGGTTTGCCATTTATATTTCCAAACTCAACCCCACTATGGCTTAGTTTTTACTTTCAACACTATTTTATCCTAGGGAAAAAGAAGAGTAGATACATGCCCTTTGGTTTTATTTTATTTATTTATTTTTTAAAATTTGTTTTATTGAACTATAGTTGATTTACAATGTTGGGTTAATTTCTACTGTACAGCAATGTGATTACATTATACATATATATTTATACATTCTTTTTCATATTCTTTTCCATTTGGGTTTATCACAGGATACTGAATATAGTTCCCTGTACTATACAGTACAACCTTGTTGTTTATCCATTCTATATATAATAGTTTGCATCTACTAATTCCAAACTCCCAATCCATCCCTCCCCGACCCATGGTGGTTTTATTTTATAAAGCATCAAACGTATGAAGTAGAAAATCATTCTGCTTTGGGACAGAGATTTTCTGGGAAATTTAACCCTCTATTATTCAAGGTAACTCAACTAGAACACTTTGGGCCAAAGTGTTTGTGGCAGGCAGCCTCCTTAGTTGTGGCTCACCGGCTCCTTAGTTGCGGCATGTGGGTTCCTTAGTTGTGGCATGTGGGTTCCTTAGTTGCAACAGGTGGGATCCTTAGTTGTGGCATGCGAACTCTTAGTTGCGGCATGCATGTGGGATCTAGTTCCCTGACCAGGGATCAAACCCAGGCCCCCTGCATTGGGAGCGTGGAGTCTTAACCACTGAGCCACCAGGGAAGTCCCATGCAACTTGCTTTTAGTGATAAATTCCAGATGTTCTCAACTTCTTTAAAAATACTATCTTTTGTATTCTAAAGCATGTGGAATAAGTTGGCTTTGGTGAGGTTATGTTTGGCTAGAAAAGATGCCATATCTCATATCGAGGATATTAACAGATACGTATTCATCTTACTCTGATACTAAGTAAGGAAAAGATGTTCAGATGGTCACATCATTTGAGTAACTGAGTGATAGAATTGCTTTCTGGGTCGTGCTGTTCTAATTCTGAATTAGCCCTTCCTGTTCTTATTTTTTTCCCACTATAGACAAGAATTCTATGTTGTTTATTACTATAGCATGGATAGACAAACACTGGAGATAAAATAAAATTAACATGCTTCTAAATAAGTCCTAAGTGAATTGTTTTATATTTGTGATAGTTCCCTGTGGCTTGTGCCTGGGGCTTCCCACTGCACATTAAATGATGTTGGGAAATGGGAGCATGATGGTTTATTCATTTTCTTCATCCTGTATTTCACAGGCTTAGACTATGGCAGTTGAAGTAAGATAATCATTTTGTGCCAGAAGAAAGGTAAAAGAAGAAAAACAGTTTGTCAACAGGAGCTTAAATTTAACATTAGAAACCTGGAAAATATGGAAAAAAGGTGACATCTGAGCAACACTACTCCAATAGGGTAATCTGATAGCTTTTCCACTACTGATATATTTTAAAAATGTCACGTTTGTCAGTACAGGCTTAAAAGTAATTTTGAGTATATCTTGGAAAAAATAAGCCCGATAAATTTTCCTTTCACATTATTTTTATTGCCTGATTTGTGAGATAGTCTCTCAGTATTTCCAGGTGAAGGTGGTTTTAGCAAGCATGAATTCCACTATTTTGTCCATAGGGTTAGTGGAGAGGGATATTGAATTCCGATCTTAGCTTTGGTGCTGAAAGGTTTTAACAAACACACTTTCTCTGATTGCTTTTCCTACTTATCTGCATTCTATTTCTCTCTGTCAGGATGAAATATTAATTTAACCCAGGCATTGTCTGTGGAAGGTTTAAGGAGTGATCTGTGTATTTAAATTTTCTTGTTAATGTGGTAGTGAATTAGGACCAATTTTTGGATAAAATAGAACTGTAGACAAGTCAGTTCCTCTTTATTTTCATTAAGAATGGGACTGGGATGGCAGCAGCACGTCTGTGAAATCTGTAGTGGTAGCTCTCTGTTCTCTAGAAGGCCTCCCATGACACTGAGTGTTCATGACACTGCAGGGAATATTCAACCTGCTGTTAGGTTACTACCAATTCTTCTTGACTGAGTTGATATGACAGTAATATTTATTGAGCTTATCTTTCAATATGTGAGGCATTATGCCAAGAGTATATAATGTATAAACTGATTAATTCTCACAAAAACTCCATGGGTTAAATATTATCGTTATCTCCATTTCACAGATGCAGACACATTGGAGACTGAATTCAAATCTAAGCTGTTTAACTAGAGAGCCCATGTGTTTAACAACTGCTCCATGCTGGCTCCTGTAGCATGGCTGGGAAAACTAGTTGCTGGATGTTCAGAAATGTGAATTTTGGGAAAGCAACAGGCGAGTGATGTGGTAGTGAAATGGTTGCCCCCGATATGAGTTTTGTCTTCGAATAACAGAATCCTGATAGATTCATGACCAGTAGCAAAAGGAGCTAAATTTCCCAGTGTCCCTTATAGCTGTAATTGTGCTTTTTAAAAAATTAATTAATTTATTTTTTGGCTATGTTGGGTCTTTGTTTCTGTGCGAGGGCTTTCTCTAGTTGTGGCAAGCGGGAGCCACTCTTAATCACGGTGCGCGGGCCTCTCACTATCGTGGCCTCTCTTGTTGCGGAGCACAGGCTCCAGACGCGCAGGCTCAGTAGTTGTGGCTCACAGGCCTAATTGCTCCGTGGCATGTGGGATCTTCCCAGACCAGGGCTTGAACCTGTGTTCCCTGCATTTGCAGGCAGATTCTCAACCACTGCGCCGCCAGGGAAGCCCTGTAATTGTGCTTTGAGATATGATTAAGCTTAATGAGATGTAAGTAAAACTTTTATTGGGCAGCTTCTGCAAACTTTCCTAAAAGTTAGCCTGTTTGTAGCCTTTGCCTCTGTTCTGCTACTTGGAATATGGACATCATGATTGGAACTCTAGCTGTCCTGTGGTACTATGAGGACAAGGTGGTGAAATGAAAAACTTGAAGGAGCCTGGGTTTCTGAGTACTTTATGGAGTGGAACAACCATACCAGCTCTGGACCACCTTACCTTCAGACTCTTATGTGAGAGCAATGTAAACTTCTGTCTAGTTTACCGCACTGTAATTTTGGGTGTCTTTAATTTTGAGGTAACTGATTGCTTATTTCATGCCCTCTTGACAGTGTGGATTGTAAGTAACTTACCATTTGTGCATAGTAGGCACTCCAGAAATATTTGATGATTTGAGTCTATTTTTAAAATTTCTTCTCATTTTAATATTCAGAATCATCTATTGAGTTATTTTGTAAGAGCAGAACAATTTGTAGATTGTATCCTGCATGCAAAACCATGCTGTAAATATAAAGCATTGGACAATAACAGAACTTGAGGTTTTTTTCCCTTTAAATTAATAATTAAGGTCAAATTTTAGATAGAAACTAACTTACAACTTTAAAAGGAAAACTTTGCCCAATGCACTGTAAGTATGTTATTGTTTACTGTCATTAAACGTTACGTTTATGGTGTGGGATCAATGGTTAAATCAATTAGAAAGAGTGATTTCTATAAAAAGCAGGTTTATCTGTAATGTTACTAGTCAGAATTCTGATATTTGACATTATATTAAATTTATTATTATTACGGTGAAAATGTACATGTATCAATGTATGTATATATAAGAGCTCTAAACATTAAAATCCTAAAATGTCTTATTAATCATTAAAAAAAAGAAAATTTATGTTCCCTTAAACACATGTATGAGACTTTTTTCTGAAATGCCTATTTTAAAATTGTAGTATTATAATTTTATAAAAGGTCCATTTTTGTTCAACTATAAGCATGGAATTTTCTCCCCATGCCAGAAACCAAGGGAAAAAAATGACAGTGTCTTGGACAAGGGCCATTGTCAGTGTAAGAGGGGTTGGACAGCTTTGTGATCTGTGTAGCACACAGAGATACACCTGACTGATGGATTTGATATGGAGGTGGGGAGATGAAGCAAAAGGAGTCATCAAATATGACACACATATTCAACCTGAGCAACTGAGTAGATGGAGGTGATGCTTATAGAGATGGAGGGACTTGAAGAGGAACAGATCTGAGGCATGAGGTAGAGGAAAAGGAAGTTCCAGCAGTTCCATGTTGCATATATTGAGTTCAAGATGTCTATGAGAAGACATCCAAAATAGATGCCAAGTTGTATAAATGAGTTTGCATTTCAGCAGAGATGTTTTCATTGCAGATACAAAATTTGGAGTTGTCATCTTAGAGATGATATTTATTTATTTATTTAATATCATAAAATGTTATTATTATAAACTACAAAACTATTATCTCATGGTTCTTTAGATGAGAAGTCCAGCACAGATTTCACTAGGCTAAAACCATGTGTTAGCAAACTTACGTTTCTTTTTAGAGGCTCCAGAGGTCAATACATTTCCTTGGCTTTTTGAGTTTCTACTGGCCCCCAGCATTCTTTGATTCATTCCCTTCTGTCATCTTCAAAGCCGGCAGTGATGTGTCTCCTTGACCATTCTTTCATAGTCATATTTCCCTCTGAGTTTCTTCTTCTGCTTCTCTCTGACGTATTTAAGGACCCTTGTGATTAATTGGGCCCACTCAGAAGATCCAGAACAACCCTCTCATTTCAATTGTTCTTTTTTTAAAATTAATTTTTATTGGAGTATAGTTGCTTTACAATGTTGTGTTAGCTTCTACTGAACAGCAAAATGAATCAGCCATACATATACGTATATCTCCTCCATTTAGGACACTACAGTGCATTAAGTAGAGTTCCCTGTGCTATATGGTATGTTCCCATCAGTTGTCTATTTTATACATAGTATCAATAGTGTATATGTGTCAATAGAGATGAAAAGTCATGAGAATATTTGAGATCATCTAGGAAGAAAGTATAGAGCAAGGTAAGAACAGGGCTCTGAAACTAGCCTGGTGAATATGGTAATAAATTTATGTGTTATGATCAAAAGATTATGATGTGTGTTGGAATCTGGTGTGGATTTCTCTTTCTCTGGGTGCCACTGGTCTGCTTGTTGCTCTTGACCCATGCCATCTGCTCTAGGATGGTACTTACTCATGTTGAGTCCTGACTGGGGAGCTAGGCAGTTAAAGTCATATGTAGGAATGAAGAATGGAATCAAATAAATGCTTTCATTAAAGAACTGTTGATGTGAGAATTCTAAGGGCTCCTTCTAGAAATGCATAGAATTCAATGTGTAAAGAATTTAGAATATTTCTTTCTGGATCCTTAGTATCTCTTTAATCTGTCTTCTCTTGGATGCTTTGAGACAAGAATAAAAATTAATTCTAGAATAATAATACTTTGCAACTGTAAACATGGGGATTGGTTATTTAATGATTGGTGCTCATGTTCTGTCTCTGAAATTGGCTATATTTGAGCTTTCACAGTTTCACAGCACTCTCATACTATTATATATTGAAGTGCCATTAGTGTTGGGCCACAAAGAATTTTCCTAATAAAGGAATTCAAGACTCTTACAAGTTTTAACAGGACCGAAAGGCAGGTGGTGTGTGTGTGTGTGTGTGTGTGTGTGTGTGTGTGTGTGTGTGTGTGAGGTCAGGGGGTGGGGAACAGAGAGAGGGAGGGAGGGAGGGAGGAATGTTTGGAGAAGAAGCTGTTGCTAAGTAAGTTAAGGACAAAAATTGAAAAAAATAAAGACAGCATCTGTTTTTACATTTAAAATAATTAATTTAGGATTTGATTAATTAAAAATATCAGAAATTTCTCCTTCCAATCTGAATGCTACTCTTTCAATTCACTGAGCAAGAGACTGCCTTTTTATTCCCCTCAAATCCTGTAATATGCCTAGATTTACTGTAGAAAGTGCCTAAGACATTTTTATGGCTTGCACTGAGGCTATAATCAGTGCATAGCTTAGTGTCTTACACATATTTATTCATTTCACTAAAATTTATTGAATACCTACCAGGCACACTTATTAATTTCACTAGCATTTATTGAACTCCTACCGTGTCCACCATAACTGAATCTACTCATATGCTCCCTTTGTGGACCCAGCATGAAATTTAGTTTTATGAGTCTGTGAGTGGGCAACTTTCTGAAAATAAATATGTTGTGCACTATTTTTTGCTACCAGAAAAAATTAAGTATTTAAAAACGTAGCCTTGCCTCCAAGCCAATTGTTATCTCTGTTGAAGTATTGCTGACATTAGAGTGCTTTGCATGCTGTTTTCTGATTCCTAGAGGAGTCAACTAACAATAATAACAACTCTCCATTCCTCTCTCCCTTCCCCCCATCGGTTCTGCACATATTCAATGAATACTTGGCTTTGCTCTCAGAGTTGGCTTCTTCCAATTTCTTCCTCAAAATTTCTTTAACTTTCCATGTTTTTCATCCTAAAAGAGGCTGTGAGACTCCCACTAGATTAACTTGGCTCAGAAGATTACTGAGCTTCAAAAGTTTGGCTTTAGGAGAATCTCTAGAGTCTAATTCTGAAGCCTTAGTATCCATGAAAAATGAAAACCTCACATTTCCTTCAAGGGCTGTGTATAGCCAGGGTTTTACAAAGTTTACAACATGCTATCACACTTAATTCTGAGAACAATGTTTGCCAAGTTTGCCCTGCTGAAACGTATATACTTCCTTCTACCTCTTTTCCTTAAATGTAGGCTATTTTCAGGGAATTAAACAGAAACCAGTTCATAGATCTTCTTGCTTAGAATTTTGAACGTTCAAATTGTTAAGGGCAGTAGACATCATCTTGGCAAGGAATTCTCACTAGCATCAATGGTTAGGCCTTCCTTAGGGAGCTCCATTAACTTCCTTAAGTTAATTGCAAAATTTTGTGTGTGTTCATTTAGTCGATAAATATTTATTGAGCACCTACTATGTGCTAGGCAATTTCTTAGGCTCTCAGGATATACCAGTGAACTGAACAAAATTTCTATCTCTCATGTAGCTTTTATTTTTACAGGTGTAAACAGAAAGTAAACATAATTCATCAGTAAATTTTATATTGTGTTAGAGTGTTGGGGGTCCCCACGACCACTCCTGGGTTCAGTGATATGCTGGGAGGACTCACAGGACTCAGCATATAATCATACTCACAGCTAAGGTTTGTTATAGTAAAAGGGTGCAGAGCAAGATCAGCACAGGGAAAAGGCACAAGGGACAAGTCCGGGAGAGACCAGGCACACACGTCCAGAGTCTTCTTTTAATGGAGTTACATGGATGCACTTAATTCTCCCAGCAAGTTGTGACCACATGAATGAAATGTTGTCTACCAGTGAAGCTCATTAGGTACTCAGTTCCCAGGGTTTTTACTGGTGGCTGGTCATGTAGGCATCCTCTGCCTGGCACATATCAAATTATTGTACACTCCTTGAAGGAAAACAGGTATTCAGCATAAACCATATCGTCTACACGAACAGTTTAGAGTTAGTGAGCCACTCTTATCAGTTCCAGGAATGTGAGAATCCTTCTGAAATCCAAGTTCCTAGGGACTAGCCAAGGGCCAACCTTATGAGCAACGCTTTCCAAGGAGAGCAGTGAAGCCTGCTCTATTAATTCTTTTGTACATAGATAGATTATGATAAGTGCTCTGGGGGAAAATTTTAGAGCAAAAGGCAAGGACCAGTAGTGCTGGAAAGGGATGTGGATTCCAATTTTAAATAAGGTGATCAGAGTAAGCCTCACTGGGAAGGTGATACTTGAACATCTTAGAGGTTAAGAAAAGGTCCTAGGCAGAGAAAACAGCCAGTGCAATTACTCTAAGGTGAGAGCTTGCTTGTCACATTTGAGAAAGAGCAAGAAAGCCACTGTAGCTGGATCAGAGTTAACATGGAGATGAACTCAGAGAGTTAAGTTTGGGTGAGAGGACTGGTGGCCAGATTGTATTGGCCTTTGTAGAACATTGACATTGTAGGGTTTATGTATGTGTGCACTTCACTAAGGAAAGACCCAATAATTTTCATTTATTTAGATTCTATGAAGCCCCAATGTTTAATAACTGCAGATCTAGGCTAAATTCCTCATTTTACAGTTGGAGAACCAAGTGCTAAGTGATGACAAGTGTCTTGTTTAAAATCACATGGTCATCAGTAAGAGAATGGAGGATAGGAAGTAGAATGTAAATCTCTCCCTCAAGTTCCAGAAAATCCTAGTGACTTATTCAATTACACTTTACTAAAGTTAGCATAATTAATAACAAATGAACATCAATCTGCCTCAGGGTAGTTGAGACAGAATGTATTCAGTTATTTCTTTCTGTTTAGAATAGAGAGTGATTGGAGTGTCCAATCTCTGGGTAAGTGGGAGGTAAAACAAATATTAAACACCTAATAGGGGAATTTCCCCTTCTTACAGAATGTATGATAATTCAATTAAATGCACTTATCCCTTCCCCCATAAAAATCTTATTTTCATTGCTTGTAAGGTCCTCCCTGTTTTGTCCCCATTATTACTATATTTTAATAAAGAAAAGGCTTATTAATCTGCCTCCTATTTTTAAAGGATTTAACTGCAGTTTTCCACAAGGGCTATAGAAATAAAATAAAGCTAGCTTCTCTCATTCGCGACTCTGTAAGTCACACGAAGAAGGCACAGTTGAAAGGTGTGTGAAATGCAGCTAAAGAGCATCTAGTGAACATAGATCCAGAAAGCAACATGTTTGACCTTAAAACCCCAGATGATATAAGCTTCTTATGAAGTCAACAGATAATTACTAATTTTTTCTTTCAAAATGAAATCAGACTGAAAAGAAGATTGGCAGTTTTTCAAACATTTACTGCTTTTAAACAAAAGAGAAATGAATGTTGGGTGCACATAGGTCTGTGGTGTACGTTTGCTAATAAAGATATGATTTTGGTGACAGCTGTGGAAGGCAATTTAATAATGCCTTTTTATTGTTGTTCTGATAATCAAAACAAAAAGTAAAAAGGACTCTAGAATTTTAAAGGTTAGGTTCAGAGCTATTTAATTATTACGTGTATTTGGAAGTATAGGCATTTAAAAATACTTTTTATTTTCAAGGAGGAAAATCATTAACTACATCCTCTGAATATGAGGAGGTAAGACATGACATATGTTATTTCACAGATAAAAAAATTCTCTGTTCATTAAGCAATATTTCTATATTACAGTCTTTTGGGATATTGCTGTTAAATACTTTATGCTATATATATTGTCTCAACCAGTGCTGCAACTAGTGGCTCTGTAACAGGTAGATGGCATCAAACCTGTATAAGCATAAAATGTCTATTACTATTAAAGAGATAAGTTTGATATGACACACAAGATATAAGATCTTGAAGACTTTCCGTCATAGTTTTGATTCCTTTTATGTATTTGTAACCATGCAAGGCTTTGCTTTTGTTGATGGTGGTGGGATAAACTTGGCTAGACTTAACTACTAGAATCATTCTGTTTGTACTAAAGCTCTAGACAAAAATTTTAATCACTTTTATTATGTCTTTTATGCTCTATATCACATATGATTTATAATCTATATCACATATGCTTATTATGAAAATTTAAACCCATAGAAAAGTAAGAAGGCAGAAAATCACTCCCAGTTCTGCTTTCCAGAAATAACTGTTCTCAACATGTGAACATCTTTTCAAACATCTCTCAGTGTGTCTTTATTGAGCAAAATATAGCTAGATATAATTTTAGGAAAATGGGATCACAGTATACATGGCATTTTAAATACCAAGTATTAATTTACTTAAGTTAAATGAAAGAAAAGAGATTGAAGTAAAATTGGAGGAATTATTGACCTCACTCAGAAAAATATTTCTTTACTACAGTAATATAGAGCATAAAATATCCCATTATTGTTAGGAAAAGTATAAACTATTTTAAGTGTTTAGAATCAACACTATTTTTTAAACTTTATATTTCTTATTTTCAAGTAAAACGTTACTCATTTGGAGTCTATTTCAGTTGTTCTCTAGTCCACTGTTGCCATGGTAATCGCAGGAACAAGGCATGGTTGGGAGTGATGTAGAGGCCTGTAGAGCACACAGTGAGCATATATCCAGAAAGTAGTGTAACCATTAGTGGTTTTCTATGAAAGATAAAAAAATATTGTAATACAAATATACTTTTTATCAGATACCCCCATCTTCTAATTTCTGATGTATTATTCTCTATACATGTCTTAATTTATATTTTCCTTTTATTCTGTAGCCATAATTATCAGTTATTGAATCCATTTAAAAAGTTCATCAAAGTTATTCATTTCATTTAAAAATTAATTCTGACCAATCACCAACCCTTTTACTATTATTTCTTTCTTGTAAGTTCTTTGTTTTGATTCTGCTCTTGGATGCTGGATTTTGTGGCTCAGGAATTTTTTAAGGAAGTACTCAGAAGTGTTTTGTTCACAATGTTTTATATATTTAAGATTGTTGATTTAATTGATAGTTGATAGACACCTTGACTGAACGTAAAATTCTTACATTTCCTCCCCTAATGTACTTTAGATATTATTTATGGTCACTTCTTTAATAGAATTGGTGGAGGTAAATTTATTGCTAAGTTGCCAGTCAATTTGCTGAATAACCAGTTTGCCAAATTTGGCAATATTATCAATTTTAAAATTATCAAATTGTATTATTTTGGGATGGGGAGAGAGTGGGGAGTTTAGTTTTGATGTGAAGTTTGAATGGATGTTAGACAGTGAAGTCAGAGTGTCGAGTGGCAGTAGGAAAATGAGTCTGGAGTTCAGTAGAGAGGTTGGGCTGAAGATACACATTTGGAGTTGACAGTATAAAGATGGCAGTTAAGGACATTGAATTGGATGAGAGTTAGTATAGATGGAGAAGAGGAAAGGTGTTAGCACTGTACCTTACTTGCACTCCAGCAGTTAGAGCTCAGAAAAACGAGAAGGAATACCAAAGATAACAGAGAAGGAGCTGCCATTAAACTGGGAAGAAAACATACTTAATTAAAAAAAATTTTTTTTTAATTCATTGTTATTGGAGTATAGTTGCTTTACAATGTTGTGTTAGTAGAAAACACGCTTTAAATATCAAGGAGAAAGTGACTGAATGTGTCAGATGCTGCTGAATAAGATAAAGACTGGAAATTATACATTGCAATAGGCCACGTAGAAGTTATTTGGGTCCCTGATAAGATCAATGTAGCTGGCAAACTACCAATAAGTTTAATTAGAGAAGAAAAGTGAAAATGAAAAATATAATATTATATATAATAATAGACAATATTTTTAAAACGTTAAAATAAAGTTAGACGCAAGTCCAGCAATAAATTTGAACATTGGAAATTTTATTTGTTTGCCATAGTGTTTTCCTTTGTCAATAATTTTATAAACAAAAACAAAACAAGGAGAGGACCTTCAAGATGGCAGAGGAGTAAGACGTGGAAATCACCTTCCTCCCCACAAATACATCAAAAATACGTCTACATGTCGGACAACTCCTACAGAACACCTACTGAATGCTGGCAGATGACCTCAGACTTGCCAAAAGGTAAGAAACTTCCCACGTACCTTGCTGTGCGGTTGACAGGGTCTTGGTGCTCTGGCAGGGTGTCAGGCCTGAGCCTCCGAGGTAGAAGAGCCGAGTTCAGGACACTGGACTACAGGAGACCTCTTGGCCCCACATAACATCAATTGGTGAGAGCTCTCGCAGAGATCTCCAACTCAACGCTAAGACCGAGCTCCACTCAACAACCAGCAAGCTCCTGTGCTCGACACCCCATGCCAAACACTAGCAAGACAGGAACACAACCCCACCCATTAGCAGAGAGGCTGCCTAAAATCACACTAAGTACACAGACACCCCAAAACACACCATCAGATGCAGTCCTGCCCACCAGAAAGACAATTTCCAGCTTTTTCCACCAGAACACAGGCACCAGTCCCCTACATCAGGAAGCCTACACAACCCACTGAACCAACCTTACCCAATGGGGGCAGACACCAGAAACAGAAACAGAAACAATGGGAACTACCAACCTGCAGCCTGCAAAAAGGAAACCCAAATGCAGTAAGTTAAGCAAAATGAGAAGATAGAGAAATACACAGCAGATGAAGGAGTAAGGTAAAAACGCACCAGACCAAACAAATGAAGAGGAAATAGACAGTTTACCTGAAAAATAATTCAGAGTAACGATAGTAAAGATGATCCAAAATCTTGGAAATAGAATGGAGAAAATACAAGAAATGTTTAACAAGGACCTAGAAGAACAAAAGAGCAAACAAACAATGATGAACAACACAATAAATGAAATTAAAAATTCTCTAGAAGGAATCAATAGCAGAATAACTGAGGCAGAAGAACGCATAAGTGATCTAGAAGATAAAATAGTGGAAATAACTACTGCAGAGCAGAATAAAGAAAAAAGAATGAAAAGAATTGAGGACAGTCTCAGAGTCCTCTGGGACAACATTAAACGCACCAACATTTGAATTATAGCGGTCCCAGAGGAAGAAGAGAAAAAGAAAGGGACTGAAAAAATATTTGAAGAGATTATAGTTGAAAACTTCCCTAATATGGGAAAGGAAAAAGTCAATCAAGTCCAGGAAGCACAGAGAGTCCCATACAGGATAAATCCAAGGAGAAACATGCCAAGACACATATTAATCAAACTATCAAAAAATAAATACAAAGAAAAAATATTAAAAGCAGCAAGGGAAAAGCAACAAATAACATACAAGGGAATCCCCATAAGGTTAACATCTGACCTTTCAGCAGAAACTCTGTAAGCCAGAATGGAGTGGCAGGACATATTTAGTGATAAAAGGGAAAAACCTACAACTAAGATTACTCTACCCCGCAAGGATCTCATTCAGATTCAACAAGAAATTAAAACCTTTACAGACAAGCAAAAGCTAAGAGAATTCAGCACCACCAAACCAGCTTTACAACAAATGCTGAAGGAACTTCTCTGGGCAGGAAACACAAGAGGAGGAAAAGATCTGCAATAACAAACCCAAAACAATTAAGAAAATGGTAACAGGAACATACATATCAATAACTACCTTAAGTGTAAGTGGATTAAATGCTCCAAAAAATAGACATAGACTGGCTGAATGGATACAAAAACAAGACCTGTATATATGCTGTCTACAACAGACCCACTTCAGACCTAGGGACACATACAGACTGAAAGTGAGGGGATGGAAAAAGATATTCCATGCAAATGGAAATCAAAAGAAAGCTGGAGTAGCAATTCTCATATCAGAAAAAATAGACTTTAAAATAAAGACTATTACAAGAGACAAAGAAGGACACTACATAGTGATCAAGGGGTCAATCCAAGAAAAGCATATAACAATTGTAAATATTTATGCACCCGTCACAGGAGCACCTCAATACATAAGGCAAATGCTAACAGCCATAAAAGGGGAAATCGACAGTAACACAATCATAGTGGGGGACTTTAACACCCCACTTTCACAAATGGACAGATCATGCAAAATGAAAATAAATAAGGAAACACAAGCTTTAAATGATACATTGAACAAGATGAACTTAATATTTATAGGACATTCCATCCAAAAACAACAGAATACACTTTTTTCTCAAGTGCTCATGGAATATTCTCCTTAATAGATCATATCTTGGGTCACAAATCAAGCCTTGGCACATTTAAGAAAAAGAAATCATATCAAGTATCTTTTCCGACCACAACACTATAAGACTAGCTATCAATTGCAGGAGAATCTGTAAAAACTACAAACACATGAAGGCTAAAGAATACACTACTGAATAACCAAGAGATCACTGAAGAAATCAAAGAGGAAATCAAAAAATACCTAGAAACAAATGACAATGAAAACACAATGACCCAAAACCTATGGGATGCAGCAAAAGCAGTTCTAAGAGGGAAGTTTATAGTAATACAATCCTATATCAAGAAACAAGAAACATCTCAAATAAACAACCTAAGCTTAAACCTAAAGGAATTAGAGAAAGATGAAGAAGAACAACAAAAAAACACCCAAAAGTAGCACAAGGAAGGAATCATAAAGATCAGATCAGAAGTAAATGAAAAAGAAATGAAGGAAACAGTAGCAAAGATCAATAAAACTAAAAATTGATTCTTTAAGAAAATAAACAAAATTGAAAAACCCTTAGCCAGACTCATCAAGAAAAAAAGGGAGAAGACTCAAATCAACAGAATTAGAAATGAAAAAGTAGAAGTAACAACTGACATTGCAGAAATAAAAAGGAGCTTGGGAGATTACTACAAGCAACTATATGCCAATAAAACGGACATCCTGGAAGAAATGGACACATTCTTAGCAAAGCACAACCTTCTGATACTGACCCAGGAAGAAATATAAAATTTAAACAGACCATTCACAAGCACTGAAATTGAAACTGTAATTAAAAATCTTAAAACAAACAAAAGCCCAGGACCAGATGGCTTCACAGGCGAGTTTTGTCAAACATTTAGAGAAGAGCTAACACCTATCCTTCTCAAACTCTTCCAAAATATAGCAGAGGGAGGAACACTGCCAAACTCATTCTACGAGGCCACCATCACCCTGATACCAAAATCAGAGAAAGATGTCACAAGGAAAGAAAACTACAGGCCAATATCACTGATGAACATAGATGCAAAAATCCTCAACAAAATACTAGCAAACAGGATCCAACAGCACATTAAAAGGATCACACACCATGATCAAATGGGGTTTATCCCAGGAATTCACGGATTCTTCAATATATGCATATCAATCAGTGTGACACACCATATTAACAAATTGAAGGATAAAAACCATATGATAATCTCAGTAGATGCAGAAAAACCTTTCAACTAAATTCAACACTGATTTATGATAAAAAACTCTCCAGAAAGTAGACATAGAGGGAGCTTACCTCAACATAACAAAGGCCATATATGACAAAGCCACAGACAACATCGTTCTCAATGGTGAAAAACTGAAAGCATTTCCACTAAGATCAGCAACAGACAAGGATGCCCACTCTCACCACTATTTTTCAACATAGCTTTGGAAGTTTTAGCCATGGCAATCAGAGAAGAAAAACAAAAAAAGGAATCCAAATCAGAAAACAAGAAGTAAAACTGTCTCTGTTTGCAGATGACATGATACTATACATAGAGAATCCTAAAGATGCTACCAGAAAAGTACTAGAGGTGATCAATGAATTTTAAAGTAGCAGAATACAAAATTAATGCACAGGAATCTCTTGCATTCTTATACACTAACAATGAATAATCTGAAAGAGAAATTAAGGAAAAGTTCCCATTTGCCATTGCAACAAAAAGAATAAAATTCCTAGGAATAAACCTACCTAAGGAGACAAAAGACCTGTATGCAGAAAACTATAAGACACTGATGAAAGAAATTAAAGATGATAGAAACAAATGGAGAGATATACCATGTTCTTGGGTTGGAAGAATCATCATTGTGAAAATGACTATACTACTGAGAGCAATCCCTATCAAACTACCAAGCACATTTTTCACAGAACTAGAACAAAAATTTTCAAAATTTGTATGGAAACACAAAAGACCCGGAATAGCTAAATCAATCTCGAGGAAGAAAAACAGAGCTGGAGGAATCAAGCTCCCTAACTTCAGACTATACTACAAAGCAACAGTAATCAAGACTGTATAGTACTGGCACAAAACAGAAATATAGATCAATGGAATGGGATAGAAAGCCCAGAGATAAACCCACACACATGTGGTCACCTTATTTTTGATAGAGGAGTCAAGAATATACAATGTTTAAAAGACAGCCTCTTCAATAAGTGGTGCTGGGAAAACTGGACAGCTACATATAAAAGAATGAAATTAGAATACTCCCTAACACCATACACAAAAATAAACTCAAAATGGATTAAAGACCTAAATGTAAGGCCAGACACTATAAAACTCTTAGAGGAAAACAGGCAGAACACTCCGTGACATAAATCACAGCAAGATCTTTTTTGACCCACCTCCTAGAAAAATGGAAATAAAAATAAACAAATGGGACCTAATGAAACTTAAAAGCTTTTGCACAGCAAAGGAAAGCATAAACAAGACCAAAAGACAACCCTCAGAATGGGAGAAAATATTTGCAAAGGAAGCAACTGACAAAGGATTAATCTCCAATTTTTACAAGCAGCTCATGCAGCTCAATATCACAAAAACAAACAACCCAATCCAAAAATGGGTAGAAGACCTAAATAGACATTTCTCCAAAGAAGATTTACAGATTGCTGACAAACACATGAAAGAATGCTCAACAAAGTGCAAATCAAAACTACGAGGTATCACCTCACCCCAGTCAGAATGGTCATCATCAAAAAATCTACAAACAATAAATGCTGGAGAGGGTGTGGAGAAAAGGGAACCATCTTACACTGTTGTTGGGAATGTAAATTGATACAGCCACTATGGAGAACAATATGGAGGTTCCTTAAAAACTAAAAATAGAATTACCATACGACCCAGCAATCCCACTACTGGGCATATACCCTGAGAAAACCATAATTCAAAAAGAGTCATGTACCAAAATGTTCATTGCAGCTCTATTTACAATAGCCAGGACATGTAAGCAACCTAAGTGTCCATCGACAGATGAATGGATAAAGAAGATGTGGCACATATATTCAATGGAATATTACTCATCCATAAAAAGAAACGAAATTGAGTTATTTGTAGTGAGGTGGATGGACCTAGAGAGTGTCGTACAGAGTGAGCTAAGTCAGAAAGAGAGGAACAAATACCATATGCTAACACATATATATGGCATTAAAACAAAAATCTTTCTGAAGAAGCTAGGGGCAGGACAGGAATACAGATGCAGACGTAGAGAATAGACTTGAGGATGCCAGGAGGGGGAAGGGTAAGCTGGGGCGAAGTGAGAGAGTTGCATTGACATATATACACTACCAAATGTAAAATAGATAGCTAGTGGGAAGCAGCTGCATAGCACAGGGAGATCAGCTCAGTGCTTTGTGTCCACCTAGAGGGGTGGGGTAGGGAGGGTGGAAGGGAGACGCAAGAGGGAGGGTGTATGGGGATATATGTATATGTACAGCTGATTCACTTTGTTAAACAGCAGCAACTAACAGAACAATGTCAATCAGTTATACTCCAATAAAGATACTAAAAACAGAGAAAGAAAAACAAAGATATTAAAAACAAAGAAAGTGCTATGTATTTGTATATACAGATGAGCAAGAAAAAGGAGTAAGAACATACATGCAAAACATTTTTCTGTTCATGGATGTTGGTTACCTGAGAAACATAAGACTAGAGCAGTTTGGTGGAAATTATTAATATTTTCTTTATTCTTGTATCATTTGATGTTACCATGAACTTTTATTATTTTCAAAGTTAAAATTTTATAATAAAAAATGAAGTATATAGTAAATTTTATGTAATAAAAATGAAGTATCCATGGTGGCAATATGTGACCCATGAGGGATTCTTTCTCCCCTCCTGAGCTTTAATAGTACATAATAGTTGTGGGCGCACAACTTTCCTTTGGAGCCCAGTCTTGACCTCAAAATCTTTATTGAAATGGTTTTCTAAATAGATAGTCATACACAATTGACTGCAGTTAGTCTTGAACTGAAACTTGTTTCCCAGCCCTGCTGTAGATGATCTCTATAGTTCCTTTGTAGTTTTTGCTTTCTAATTATTCACTATAATTATCAAGTAACTGTACTGTGGCAGAAATTGCACGAATGGGAACTATCCTTGGAGGAACTCATGGTCTGTGATTCTATGTGCACCTTCTTTTTGGTTTTCTATTACTTGTCCTAGCCCTTAAGAATGTGTGTTTTTCCCCAAGTTCTGTCTGACATTCTCTTTTGCTAGCTCCACACACACACTCTTCGTAGGTTACTCCATCCACCATCTCTATGCCTGGATTCTTAATTGGGACCTGTATTCCAGACCTCTTTAAGTTTGGCATCCTTGTATCCAATCCAACATGCCTACTATGGAGCTTATTATCTTTCCTCCCTATTGTTACCCTCCTCTTTTATATCCTGCCCAGGTTCTATTTTGGACCCTGTTGTTCAAGCCAAGCCACTTTACCCCAACTAGCATGTCTGATTGATGCATAGGTCTGTTGATTTTACTGCCTGTATGCTTTTATTATCATTCTTTTCTGCATATCCATTGCTACTATTTTAATTCAGACTTTCTCCATGTCTCTCCTATAGTTTTGTCACACTCTCCTGTCTTAGGTCTCGTATATTCCACTCATCTACTTTGTCAGAAAAATGATTTTTTTTCTAGGGTTAATTATATAATATCAATATTTTTCTTAAAATTATACAATGACTGATGCCTTCACTAGTGTCACATGACTGATAATATTCACATGCCTAATATACTGCAGTGAGTATACCCCAATTTTAACAAAACTCCAGAGTGTATTTTTAGGAAGTACAGGCTTCAATAATTTATAACTGCCATGGTTATTGATAGTTTAGCAGTGGTGATTTGCTAACAAACATGACTTAGAGTAGATAGGCTATAGATTATGTGCAGTTACTGGCAAACTAGCTAAAATTCCATTTTTTACTCTTGTACTCAGTAAACTATATTGGAATGAACATGAGGGTAATATTGTAAGGTAATCTTGAACAGGTTCTTATTTATGTTTAAAAAATAAATCATTTGCAAATTGCAGTACTTTGGCTTTCATTATTAACAAATTACTTGTGAAATACTTCATAAATGGCCACTTATCACCATGGTTGGTAAAACCTGAATTTTAGACCAAAGTCCAGATTCTTTACCATAATATACTAGACCCTTCACAGTTTAAGTCATGTATTTATCCATCTATCTATCCATATGTTCATTCATTTGTCAAATAGTTAGTGAGCATTCACTATTTGCTAGGGAATTTGCTAGGGCCTAGAGCTACACCAGAAAGCAAAACCCAGGTTTTGCTGTCACAGAATCAATGACCATAGCACTTCAGACTTCAAAGCCCTTTCTTTGACATGTGCTTGTCCAGCCTCCTCTTCTCCTCTCACAATTTCCAGCCAAATTGACTGTTTACAATTCCCTGATACATTGAGCTATTTCTTTTGTTGGTGTATTCTCCTCCCACTGCCTAGAATGCTCTTCCTCATTTTGTCAACCTGGTCAAAACTCAGTTCAGTTGTTTCTTCTCTAGTCCCTTTTTCTGAATGGGGGCTCCAGTGAAAACCACAAGACCTTTAATAATTTTCCTCAAATATAATTTAAGTCTTTTGTTCAAAAGCCTTTTAGGCATAACTCTTAGAAAAATCAGCTCCTAAAATCCAAGTTAAGACATGACATGGGATGGGGATGTAGTATGTTGGTGGTGGGGTAGTGTGTGTGCGTGTGTGTGTGTGTGTGTGTGTGTGTGTGTGTGTGTGTGTGTCTTACTCATGCGTGACAGGATTGTTGGATTCAGTGACCCAGTGAGGTAGAAAGAATATTGGGATGGGGATGCTAGGGGAAATGAGTTAGAAAAATAGGAGGTTTTATGAAACGTAAGCTTGAATATTCTATAAAATTTACTCTTCTAGAACACATTGTTCCTTAAGACTATAGGATAGTTCAATGCTTTCCTTGCTTTGTTTATTCATGCAAGATTCTTTTTAAAAGTCTTTTGATGTTATTTTTCTCTTAGACACTTAGATATATGACTGAGAATGTGCTTTTCCAGGCATTTGATTTTTTAAAAATCAGTTTTATTGAGATATAATTTGCATACAATGAAATCTGCTCATTTTAATGGTTGAATGAGTTTTGAGACATGTAGCCACCCATGTAGCCACCACAACCAAAATACAAAATATTTCCCTCACTCCAGAGAGTTCCCTTATGCCTCTTTGCAGTCAACTCCTCCCCATTCCTGGCTACAGGAAACCACAGGTATGCTTTTGGTGACTATCAAGTAGTTTTGTCAGGTTTTTGATTTTTTTTTTCCACATAGTTACAAATTTTTATACTCTCGTGATGAGAACTTTTAAGATCACATCTTAAAGATTACCAACTTTTAAATATACAATACAGTATTGTTAAAGGTAGTCAAGGTGCTATGCATTCAATACCCAGAAACTGTTTACCTTTTTTTTTTCACATTTTCATTAAAGCAAAATGTTTATTTTATTCTAGTGATTTTGAGTTGCTAAATATTATGGTGAAATTGTTCTAATTTTTTTCTCCCCTCCCCTCCACTTTCTCCCCTTGGTGTCCATTCGTTTGTTCTCTACATCTGTGTCTCAGTTTCTCCCCTGAAAACTGGTTCATTTGTACCATTTTTCTAGGTTCCACATACATGTGTTAATATATGATATTTGTTTTTCTCTTTCTGACTTACTTCACTCCATATGGCAGTCTCTAGGTACATCCACATCTCTACAAATGATTCAAATTTGTTCCTTTTTATGGCTCAGTAATATTTCATTGTATATAGGTACCACATCTTCTTTATCCATTCATCTGTCGATGGACACTTAGGTTGCTTCCATGTCCTGGCTATTGTAAATAGTGCTGCAATGAACATTGGGGTGCATGTGTCTTTTTGAATTATGATTTTCTCAGGGTATATGCCCAGTAGTGGGATTGCTGGATCATATTGTAATTCTATTTTTTGTTTTTTAAGGAACCTCCATACTGTTCTCCATAGTGGCTGTATCAATTTACATTCCCACCAACAGTGCAAGAGGGTTCCCTTTTCTCCACACCCTCTCCAGCATTTGTTGTTTGTAGATTTTCTGATGATGCCCATTCTAACTGGTGTGAGGTGATACCTCATTGTAGTTTTGACTTGCATTTCTCTAATAATTAGTGATGTTGGGCAGCTTTTTATGTGCTCTTGGCCATCTGTATGTCTTCTTTGGAGAAATGTCTATTTAGGTCTTCTGCCCATTTTTGGATTGGGTTGTTTGTTTTTTTAATATTGAGCTGCATGAGCTGTTTATATATTGTGGAGATTAATACTTTGTCCGTTGATTTGTTTGCAAATATTTTCTTCCATTATGAGGGTTGTCTTTTCATCTTGTTTGTAGTTTCCTTTGCTTTGCAAAAGCTTCATTAGGTCCCATTTGTTTATTTTTGTTTTTATTTCCATTATTCTAGGAGGTGGATAAAAAAAGATCTTGCTGTGATTTATGTCAAAGAGTGTTCTTCCTATGTTTTCCTCTGAGAGTTTTATAGTGTCCAGTCTTACATTTAGGTCTAAAATCCATTTTGAGTTTATGTTTGTGTATGGTGTTAGGGAGCGTTTTAATTTCATTCTTTTACATTTCATTCTTTTACATGTAGCTGTCCAGTTTTCCCACTTATTTCCCACAATAAGCACCACTTATTGAAGAGACTGTCTTTTCTCCATTGTATATCTTTGCCTCCTTTGTCAAAGATTAGTTGACCATAGGTGTGTGGGTTTATCTCTATGCTTTCTATCTTGTTCCATTGATCTATGTTTCTGTTTTTGTGCCAGTACCATATTGTCTTGATTACTGTAGCTTGTAGTATAGTCTGAAGTCAGGGAGTCTGATTCCTTCAGCTCCGTTTTTTTCCCTCAAGAGTGCTTTGGCTATTTGGGGTCTTTTGTGTCTCCATACAAATTTTGAGATGATTTGTTCTATTTCCGTAAAAAATGCCATTGGTAATTTGGTAGGGATTGCATTGAATCTCTAGATTGCTTTGGGTAGTATAGTCATTTTCACAATATTGATTCTTCCAATCCAAGAACATGGTATATCTCTGCATCTGTTGGTATCATCTTTAATTTCTTTCATCAGTGTCTTATAGTTTTCTGCATACAGGTCTTTTGTTTCCCTAGGCAGGTTTATTCCTAGGTATGTTATTCTTTTTGTTGCAATGGTAAGTGGGAGTGTTTTCATAATTTCTCTTTCAGATTTTTCATCATCAGTGTATAGGAATGCAAGAGATTTCTGTGCATTAATTTTGTATACTGCAACTTTACCAAATTCATTGATTAGCTCTAGTAGTTTTCTGGTGGCATTTTTAGAATTCTCTATGTATAGTATCATGTCATCTGCAAACAGTGACAGTTTTACTTCTTCTTTTCCAATTTGTATTCCTTTTATTTATTTTTCTTCTCTGATTGCTGTGGCTAGGACTTCCAAAACTATGTTGAATAATAGTGGTGAGAGTGGATATCCTTGTTGCATTCCTGATCTTAGCAGAAATGCTTACAGTTTTTCACCATTGAGAATGATGTTTGCTGTGGGTTTGTCATATGTGGCCTTTATTATGTCCAGGTAGGTTCCCTCTATGCCCACTTTCTGGAGAGTTTTTATCATAAATGGGTGTTGAATTTTGTCAAAAGTTTTTTCTGCGTCTATTGAGATGATCATATGGTTTTTCTTCTTCAATTTGTTAATATGGTGTATCACGTTGATTGGTTTGCATATATTGTAGAATCCTTGCATCCCTGGGATAAATCTGACTTGATCATGGTATATGATCTTTTAATGTGTTGTTGGATTCTGTTTGCTAGTATTTTGTTAAGGATTTTTACATCTATATTCATCAGTGATATTGGTCTGTAATTTTCTTTTTTTTGTAGTATCTTTGTCTGGTTTTGGTATCAGGGTGATGGTGGCCTCGTAGAATGAGTTTGGGAGTGTTCCTTCTTCTGCAATGTTTTGGAAGAGTTTGAGAAGGATGGGTGTTAGCTCTTCTCTAAATGTTTGACAGAACTCACCTGTGAACCCATCTGGTCCTGGACTTTAGTTTGTTGGTAGATTTTTAATCACAGTTTCAATTTCATTACTTGTGATTGGTCTGTTCATATTTTCTGTTTCTTCCTGGTTCAGTCTTGGAAGGTTACCTTTCTAAGAACTTGTCCATTTCTTCAAGGTTGTCCATTTTATTGGCATAGAGTTGCTTGTAGTAGTCTCTTAGGGTGCTTTGTATTTCTTCAGTGCCTGTTGTAACTTCTCCTTTTTCATTTGTAATTTTGTTGAATTGGGTCCTCTCCCTCTTTCTTTTGATGAGTCTGGCTAATGGTTTATCAATTTTGTTTATCTTCTCAAAGAACCAGCTTTTAGTTTTATTGACCTTTGCTATTGTTTTCTTTGTTTCTATGGCATTTATTTCTTTTCTGATCTTTATAATTTCTTTCCTTCTGCTTACTTTGGGTTTTGTTTCTTTTTCTTCCTCTAGTTACTTTAGGTGTAAAGTTAGATTGTTTACTTGGGATTTTTCTTGTTTCTTGAGGTAGGCTTTTATAGTGATAAACTTCCCTCTTAGAACTGCTTTTGCTGCATCCCATAGGTTTTGGATCGTCGTGTTTTCATTGTCATTTGTTTCTAGGTATTTTTTATTTCCTCTTTGATTTTTTCAATGATCTCTTGGTTATTTAGTAGCGTATTGTTTAGCCTCCATGTGTCTGTGTTTTTTACATGTTTTTCCCTGTAATTCATTTCTAATCTCATAGCGTTGTGGTCAGAAAAGATGCTTGATATGACTTCAGTTTTCTTAAATTTACTGAGGCTTGATTTGTGACCCAAGATGTGATCTATCCTGAAGAATGTTCCGTGTGCACTTGAGAAGAAAGTTTAATCTGCTGTTTTTGGATGGAATGTCCTATAAATATCAATTAAATCTATCTGGTCTACTGTGTCATTTAAAGCTTGTATTTCCTTATTTATTTTCATTTTGGATGATGTGTCCATTGGTGTGAGTGAGGTGTTAAAGTCCCCCACTATTATTGTGTTACTGTTGATTTCCTCTTTTATAGCTGTTAGCAGTTGCCTTATGTATTGAGGTGCTCCTATGTTGGGTGCATATATATTTATAATTGTCATATTTTCTTCTTGGATTGATCCCTTGATCATTATGTAGTGTCCTTCCTTGTCTCTTGTAACATTCTTTACTTTAAAGTCTATTTTTTTCTGATATGAGTATAGCTAATCCAGCTTTCTTTTGATTTCCATTTGCATGGAATATCTTATTCCATCCCCTCACTTTCAGTCTGTATGTGTCCCTAGGTCTGAAGTGGGTGTCTTGTAGACAGCATATATGTGGATCTTGTTTTTGTATCCATTCAGCAAGCCTGTGTCTTTTGGTTGGAGCATTTATTCCATTCACGTTTAAGGTAATTATCGATATGTATGTTCCTATGACCATTTTCTTCATTGTTTTGGGTTGGCTTTTGTAGGTCCTTTTCTTCTCTTGTGTTTTCCACTTAAAGAAGTTCCTTTAGGATTTGTTGTAGAGCTGGTTTGGTTGTGCTGATTTCTCTTAGTGTTTGCTTGTCTGTAAAGCTTTTGATTTCTCCATCAAATCTGAATGAGATCCTTGCCGGGTAGAGTAATCTTGATTGTAGGTTGTTCCCTTTCATCACTTTAAGTATATCATGCCACTCCCTTCTGGCTTGTAGAGTTTCTGCTGAGAAATCAGCTGTTAACCTAATGGGAGCTCCCTTGTATTTTATTTGTCATTTTTCCCTTGCTGCTTTCAATAATTTTTCTTTGTCTTTAATTTTTGCCAATATGATTACTATGTGTCAGCGTGTTTCTCTTTGGGTTTATCCTGTATGGCACTCTCTGCGCTTCCTGGACTTGGATGGCTATTTCCTTTCCCATGTTAGGGAAGTTTTTGACTCTAATCTCTTCACATATTTTCTCTGCTCCTTTCTCTCTGTCTTCTCCTTCTGGGACCCCTATAATGCGAATATTGTTGCGTTTAATGTTGTCCCAGAGGTCTCTTAGGCTGTCTTCATTTCTTTTCATTCTTTTTCCTTTATTCTGCTCTGCAGCAGTGAATTCCACCATTCTGTCTTCCAGGTCACTTATCCGTATTCTGCCTTAGCTATTCTGCTATTGATTCCTTCTAATGTAGTTTTCATTTCAGTTATTGTATTGTTTATCTCTGGTGTTTTTTTTTTCTTTGATTTTTCTAGGTCTTTGTTAAACATTTCTTGCATCTTCTCAATCTTTGCCTCCACTGTTTTTCCGAGGTCCTGGGTCATCTTCACTATCATAATTCTGAATTCTTTTTCTGGAAGGTTGCCTATCTCCACTTCACTTAGTTGTTTTTCTGGGGTTTTATCTTGTTCCTTCATCAGGTTCATAGCCCTCTGCCTTTTCATTTTGTCTGTCTTTCTGTGGATCTAGTTTTTGTTCCACAGGCTGCAGGATTGTAGTTCTTGTTTCTGCTGTCTGCCCTCTGGTGGATGAGGCTATCTAAGAGGCTTGATGGGAGGGACTGGTGGTGGGTAGAGCTGACTGTTGCTTTGGTGGGCAGAGCTCAGTAAAACTTTAATCCACTTGACTATTGAAGGGTGGGGCTGGGTTCCCTCCCTGTTGGTTGTTTGGCCTTAGGCAACCCAACACTGGCGCCCACCTGGGCTCTTTGGTGGGGCTAATGACTCTGGGAGGGCTCCTGCCAAGGAGAACTTCCCAGAACCTCTGCTGTCAGTGTCTTTGTCCCCAAGGTGAGCCACAGGCCCCCCCCCGCCCCCGCCTCTGCAGGAGACCATCCAACACTAGCAGGTAGGTCTGGTTCAGTCTCCTGTGGGGTCACTGCTCCTTTCCCCGAGTCCCTATGCACACACTACTTTGTGTGTGCCCTCCACGAGTGGAGTCTCTGTTTCTCCCAGTCCTGTCAAAATCCTGCAATCAAATCCCACTAGCCTTCAAAGTCTGATTCTCTAGGAATTCCTCCTCCCGTTGCTGGATCCGCCAGGTTGGAAAGCCTGACTTGGGGCTCAGAACCTTCACTCCAGTGGGTGGACTTCTGTGGTATAAGTGTTCTCCAGTCTGTGAGTCACCCACCCAGCAGTTATGGGATTTGATTTTACTGTGATTGCGCCCCTTCTACCATCTCATTGTGGCTTCTCCTTTGTCTTTGGATGTGGGGTATCTTTTGGTGAGTTCCAGTGTCTTCCTATCGATGATTGTGAGCAGCTAGTTGTGATTCTGGTGTTCTCCTAAGAGGGAGTTAGAGCACGTCCTTCTATTCTGCCATCTCGGTTCCTCTTCTGAGATCTTGCTTTTAATTCTTTTGGATATGTACTCAGAATTGGGATTGTTGGATCATATGGTTATTCTATTTTTAATTTTGTGAGGAACCTCCATATTGTTTTCCATAGTGGCTGTACCAATTTACATTTCCACCAACAGTGCACAAGGGTTCCTTTTTCTCCACATCCTTGCCAACACTTGATGTCTCTTTTGATGATAGCCATTCTAACAGGTGTGAAGTGGTATCTCATTGTGGTTTTGATTTACATTTCCTGATGATTTGTAATGTTGATCATCTTTTCATGTACTTGTTGGACATTTGCATGTCTTCTTTGGAAACATGTCTATTTAAATACTCTGCCCATTTTTGAATTGGATTTTTTTCTTTTGAGTTGTGTACTCAAACACAATCTTATTATTTTGGATATTAACCCCTTATAAGATAGATGGTTTGCAGTTTTCTCTTCCATTCCATAGGTTGCCTTTTCATTTTACTGATTGTTTCTTTGTTGTGCAGAAGCTTTTTAGTTTGATGTAGCCTCATTTGTTTATAATTGCTTTTGTTGCCCATGTTTTTGGTGTCATATCCAAAAAATCATTGCCAATACCAATGTCAAGGAGCATTTTTCCTCTGTTTTCTTCTAGGAGTTTAACGGTTTCAGGTCTTATGTTTAAGTCTAATCCATTTCAAATTAATTTTTGTGAGTGGTGTAAGATAGGAGTACAATTTCATTCTTTTGAATGTGAATAGTCTAACACCATTTTTTGAAGATAATATCTTTTCCCCATTCAGTATCCTTGGCACACTTATCAAAAGTTAGTTGATTGTAAATGTGTGGGTTTATTTTGGGGCTCTCAATTCTGTTCCATTGGTCTATATGTCCATTTTTAGGCCAGTTCCATATTGTTTTGATTACTATAGTTTTGTAATAAAGTTTGAAATCAGGAAGTAAATTTCCTCCAACTTTGTTTTTCCTCAAGATTGCTTTGGCTAGTTGAGTTCTGTTGAGGCTCCATATGAATTTTAGGATTGTTTTTTCTGTCTGTGAAAAATGCTGTTGGAATTTTGATATGGATTGCACTGAATCTGTAGATAACTTTGGATAGTATGAATATTTTAACAGTATTAATTCTTCCAGTCTGTGAGCACTTTCCATTTATTTGTATTCCATTTATTTGTATCCTCTTCAGTTTCTTTCATCAATGTTTTACAGTTTTTAGCATACAGATCTTTCACATCCTTGGTTACATTTATTCCTAAGTATTTTATTTTTGTTGATGCCATTGTAAATGGGATTGATTCCTTTGTTTCTTTTTCAGATAGTTTGTTGTTTTTGTATCCTGTAACTTTAACAGAATCGTAGGGTTTTCCATATATGAGATCATATCATCTGCAAACAGATACAGCTTTATTTCTTCCTTTCTTATCTGGACACCTTTTATTTCCTTGATTGATTGATTGCTTAATTAATCTGGCTAGAACTTCCAGGACTATGTTGAATAGGAATATTGAGAGTAGGGTGGGCTTACTCCTGGAGTTCTTGGGGGGTAGGTCTGTTGCCTGGGACAGCAGGTAAGCAGGCCTGATGCTTGCGTACATGATCACCAGCCTGGTGCCTGGTCCACAGGGGTGGGCCTGGGGCCTGGATTCACCAGGATAGGCCGGGAATTTGAGTCTGCCATGATGGGCTTCGTACCTGTGTCTACATGAGTAGTTCTAGATTCTGGGTCCTCAGGCACTAAACAGGTGTCAAGGGACCACTCTGACAATGTGGGCCAATTTGGCTTTGGGATGAGCCTGGAGCCTGGGTCCATGGAAGTAGGTGTATAACCTGAAGTCTCAGGAGCTGGCCTCAGGACTTGGGCTATGGGGGCTGACCCGGTACTGAGGAAGGATGGAAGTCTGGGTCCACGGGGTCTGGTCTGGAGTCTGTGTTCTCAGGGGCCAACTTGGTGCTGAGGTTGACTGGGAGGCCTGGGTTATGGAAGCTGGCCTGGTGCTGGGGTGGGTTGAAAACGTGGATCTGCAGTAGTTGGTTTTGTGGGGGCCCTGGTTGGAAGTCTTTGTTTGCAGTGCCTGCCTGGAGCTTCAGTTCTTGGGGCCTCGTTGGGAGCCTGGTGCCATAGGAGCCACTGAAGGCCTCAGGAGCTGGCCAGCACTAGGATATGCTGGGAGTGTGGGTTTGTAGGAGCCCATTGGGAGCCAGGTGCTATAGGAGCTGTCTGGGCTGCTGGATCTGGCAGGTGCTGGGATCAGTTGGGGGCCTGGGTTCACAAGAATCCACTGGGATCCTGGTGCTGGGGACACCACCTGGGGTTTTTAGAGCTGGCAGGCCCTGGGGTGAGCTGGGGCCTGTGTTTGATGCTATTGTAAATAGAGTTGTTTTCTTAATTTCCTTTGTGGGTTGTTCATTGTTATGTACAGAAATATAACTGAGTTTTGTATGTTGATTTTGTATCTTGTAACTTTTATGAATTTATTAATTCTAACAGGTTTTTTTTTTTTTCTAGAATCTTTAGGGTTTTCTACATATAAGATGTCATCTGCAAACAGATAATTTTACTTCTTTTCTAATTTGAATGGCTTGGTGGCAATTTTTTAGAAAGATACACTTGCAGGCTGCCAACAGATCTTGGTACAGAACAATGCTGTACTGACATTTTCAGAGTATTCTCAGGAGTGTAATGCTGCTACCTTTGGCCAGGAACAGTGTGATTAATTGGGTTAGCATTTTTGCTTTGTTATCATGTTATTTGAGATCTTTGGAGAATTAATGGATTGATAATGTAACTACTTATTGTTGTCACTATATATTGATCAAAATTAAGTTGACTTTATTTGCTGCTGTTTTTATCACAGTTCCTGTTCTGCAACAGATCACTCAGAACAATGTAATGATGACCTCTTTCTGATTGTATTCTTGTGATCAGCTGCACATAACCACATACATACACTGCACATGCTCACTGACACACATGCCTGCATATATACTGACACACACATACCTATTCTAATTATCTTTCTTCATTTCTCTGTTTGTGCCTCATCTGTTGTCTCCCAGGCTCATCATCCACGTTCATTTCCTTTCCCCCCCTCATTTATTCTTTTTTTCTCTTACACTCATAGTGCCACTCCCATATATTTTCCTACAGAGTGGCAGAGCAGCTGAGGTTTATGAAGCAATTTAGACTTCCCACAAACATTGAGCTAGGAGATGCTGTAAAATGCAATACTGCTTCACTTGATGATGGTGAGTGAATGGTATAAGCTTTTTATTTGGTAAATTTATGTACACAAGCATTCAAGGAAAGTTGTTATTGTGCATGCCTTTTTCAAACTAAGTCACTACGAAAGAAGTGAGAGATTTCATGGCTCTTGTGGCAGTCACAAGAAATAGACTGCATTAATCTTGCTGCATAAAAAGACAATAATAAGTAAAGGTTGAAACATTAAACTTTTAGAGATCAGTCATAACTGTAATGGTGCTATATGTCTTCAGACTTCTTCACAAAATGAAATAACATTCTTTCCATAGTCTCAATTATATTAGCATCTTTCAAAGATGTTGGAATTAAGGCAAAGAGATTAAAAGGAGTCAATTCAGACCAAGAGTGGAAGTCAACTTTTTGAGAATAGAAATTCTCTTATGGTAAGAGAAAAAAGTTTTGAAGTAGAAAATTTTAGCTCCGGTCCTGGTTTTGCCTCTGCCTTTAAATAGCTGTGTCAACTTTGGCAAGTCTCTTAGGTCCTAGTGACTTACTTCCTAGCTCCCAATTTCCTTACTCTCAAATGAGGGGTTAGACTAATGGGTCTCTCTAAGTTAACTTTCAGTATTTAAATACCTCGATTCAATTCTGTATTTTTTTCTTTCATCTGAACATTATGCTTAGCCCTCTTAACTGGCACGTTTAATTAATGAAGTCTTTCAGTACTCATTAGGCATACCATTTAACTTTTAATGTAGGAAAAAGGTCTCAAAGATGTGATACTGTATTTTAGTCTCTTCTTGAGTGTTGAAGGGGTGATCCAGCAAGTACATAGGTCATACAAGGGGGGGAATGACAATTAAATGTCAGTGTAAGTTAGTGCATCAATTTCTGGTCATGGAAAACATGAATAATAGGAGTCTTATGAGAGTGCATGTGATAGGTTAGTAGACTCTCACAGGACCTTGGGAGTATGGGCCAGATAATGTTGTTGTCCTCTCAGTAACACAAGTTACATGGATCTTTAGTGTAGTACCGGGCCATTAATATGACTCTCTTTCTTTTTTGTGTTAATTCCTAATTCCGCTGGTTGATTTTATACATATTTTAGCCTTTTTAATTCCAGAGTGATGAAATCTTACTTGCCTAACCAATTATTATTTCCATCCATTGGGCAGAGCTTTATGTGCTGTGTTACCTAATGACCATTTTGAGATGCTCAGGAAATAGTCTGAAGTTTGGGGCTGTAGCTTGTGTACTATCTCTTAGAAAGAGATGGTAGGTAGAGTAGCACCCAATATCTAATACAGACTTACCTAGAATACTGTGTTTTAACTAGTGTAACTTTTCAAGGATAGTCTTCAAAATAAGCATAATGTTTTTCTTCATGAAATGACTGGCCTATGAGTGGACCTCTACTGCTAGTGTTGTGGTTTATATTTTGGGACACTACACTCAGTTGTTGAAGTAAAACAAAAAAATTAACTAGTAGCATGTTATGTACAAGTCAGAGATTTAGGACTTAGAAAGCTTTTCATGTCATTTGTTTTAACTCAGCATGTGAAGATACGTTATGATTTTTAATCAGTATTAAATCAATTTGTGTATATTACTAGTGTAATTTAGTCAATTAGATTTAGATATTAATTTTTGCTACCTGACAAGTTTATTTCCCTTACATTTCTATGAGAAAGATACTGAAGAGAGAAGTGAGAAGGTAGCAAGTCTAGATAGAAGACATCCACCAAACATTTTGCATTTATTAATTATTTAATCACAGAATAACTTTAAGTGATACTTCCTGATGAGGAAAACAAGGCCCATAGATAATAAGCAATTTGTTTAAAGTCTTACAGCAAGTCAAGGATAAAGCCAGGGTTTGAATTCAGGTAGATTGTGTCCAGAACCTTCACAATGCTATACTTTCTCTTCTTAGTCTTTATATTTCTGCCTCTTCCCTCTTCCCTATACCCTGCCTTGGATCTTCTATAGGTTTTTCTCAATGCATACATAACATTTGTTTCCATTCTCATGTGCATTTTCATTAAAGTAGAAAGAATTGTTTCCTCTAGAACATTCTTTCCAGGAAAGTCAGTTATAAGAATGTTTTCAATTTTACCTTGGATGGACCAAGACATACAAGTCAGGCATTGCCTTAATCCTTGTGTGTTGTTTAGGATTCCAGCAGCAGAGGACTCCAGAGAAGTTCTGAGCCAAAGCTATCAAGGCAGGGGTCCTAGGTATTGTGCTGCAAAGTGTGGGGTTGGGAGAACTGAAGGAGGAGCAAAAAGTCTTGGGGAGCTGTTAGCTTGTAAAATACCATCAGCATTGGCATGGTAAATCTTTCCTCTTTTTCTGGCCGCATATTACTATTTTGTAAACTCCTTCAGTAAAACTTACCATCTCTTATTTCTGAGGTATGTGATGGAAGTTTTATTAATTAAGGACCCTGGACGTTTTCTTTAGCTAGTTTTCACCATTTAAAGATGTCAGGGAGGAAGTGCCTGTGATTTTTTTTTTGGATTCGTACAGAGCTTTTCTTTAACCTATCTCATATCTTGCATCACCTTTTTGGAGTATTTGTTCAAGCTTTTAGGGGTTTATTGTGACATATTACTTAAAAGACATTTTGTATCAGCAGTGTCTCTCACTATATATACTTTAATCTCTGATGTGAAGGGATTACCATCATCCTTTCCTCAACCTCTATTTTCATTAGCTCTTAAAATTTTTTTGACATACAGGAAGCTGTACACAATTAATGCCTACAACCTGAGTTTGGAGATAAGTGCAGGCATAACTTTTTTTTTTTTAACTTTTTATTTTATATTGGAGTATAGCCGATTAACAATGTCGTGGCAGTTTCAGGTACACAGCAAAGCAACTCAGCCATACATATACATGTATTCATAATTTGTTTTCTTGAGTTTCTCTTTATTTGCACTTCACAGATACTACATTTTTTATTTATTTATTTATTTATTTATTTTGGCTGTGTTGGGTCTTCGTTTCTGTGCGAGGGCTTTCTCTAGTTGTGGCAAGCGGGGGCCACTCTTCATCGTGGTGCGCAAGCCTCTCACTGTCGCGGCCTCTCTCTCTGTGGAGCACAGGCTCCAGACGCGCAGGCTCAGTGGTTGTGGCTCACGGGCCCAGTTGCTCCGCGGCATGTGGGATCCTCCCAGACCAGGGCCTGAACCCGTGTCCCCTGCATTGGCAGGCAGACTCTCAACCATTGCGCCACCAGGGAAGCCCCTACATTTTTTTTAAAAAACAAATTGAATGCTTCTGGCAACCCAGCGATATTAGATGATAATTTGCGTTTTTAGCAATAAAGCATTTTATTTTATTTTTAAAATTTTGTTTATTTATTTATTTTTGGCTGTGTTGGGTCTTTGTTTCTGTGCGAGGGCTTCCTCTAGTTGCGTTGAGCGGGGGCCACTCTTCATCGCGGTGCGTGGGCCTCTCACTATCGTGGCCTCTCTTGTTGTGGAGCACAGGCTCCAGACGCGCAGGCTCAGTAGTTGTGGCTCACGGGCCTAGTTGCTCCGCGGCATGTGGGATCTTCCCAGACCAGGGCTCGAACCCGTGTCCCCTGCATTAGCAGGCAGATTCTCAACCACTGCGCCACCAGGGAAGCCCAATAAAGCATTTTAAAATTAAGTTATGCACACAACATTGTAAATCAACTATACTCCAATAAAAATTAATTTAAAAAAACAAAAAATCGAATTAAGGTATGTATATTTTTAGATATAATGCTGTTGCACACTTAATAGACTATAGTATAGTGTAAATGTAACTTTTATATGCACTGGGAAACCCCCAAATTTGTGTAACTTGCCTTATTGTGATATTTGCTTTATTGTAGTGGTCTAGAACCAAACCCACAATATCCCTGAGGTATGCCTGTATATACTTGTGAAACTAATACCATAATCTATGCCGTAAACTTATCCATCACCTCCAAAAATTTCCTCCCTCTTTCTTATTTATTGTTATTCTTCTTATTATTTTTTAGTGATATAAACACTTAACATAAGATTTCCCCTGTTAGCAAATTTTTACGTGTACAATACAGTATTGTTAACTCTGGGTACTGTGTTGTCAGTAGATCTCTAGGACTTATTTATCATGTGTAATTGGAACTGTGTACCCTTCGATTAAAACCTCCCTGTTTCCCCTTCCTTCAAGCCCCTGGCAATCAATATTCCACTCCTGGCTTTTATGAATTGACTATTTTAAATTCATTGTGTAAGTGGTATCATGTAGTGTTTGTCCTTCTGTGTCTGACTTATTTTCCTTAGCATAATATTCTCCAGGTTCATCCATATTGTCACAGATAACGGGATTTCATTCATTTTTAAGGCTGAATAATATTCCATGGTATGTATGTACCACACTTTCTTTATCCATTCATCCCTTAATGGACATTTAGGTTGCTTTCATGTCTTGGCTATTGTGAATAATACTGCAGTGAACCCAGGGTGCAAATATTTCTTTGAGATCCTACTTTCAGTTCCATTGGCTATATTTCCAGAAGTGAGATTGCTATATCATAATGGTAGTTCTAGTTTTAGTTTTCTAAGGAACCTCCATTTTGTCTTCCGTAGGGGTTGTATCAATTTACATTCCCACCAACAGTGCACAAGGGTTCCTATTTCTCCCCATCCTCGCCAATGCTTTATTTTTTCTTTTTCATCATAGCTGTTCTGACCAGTGTGAGGTAATATCTCATTGAGGTTTGCATTTCCCTGATGATTAGTGATGTTGAGCACCATTTCAGTGCTTGTTGGTCATTTGTCTTCTTTGGAAAAATGTCTCTTCAGTTTCTCTGCCCATCTTTAAATTGGATTGTTGTTTTGCTGTTGATTGTATGAGTTATTTATATATTTTGGATATTAATCCTTATCAGATATGAGATTTAAAAGTATTTCTCCTATCCCATAGGCATCTGTTTTATTTTCTGTAAGGTTTCTTTGCTGTACAGAAGCTTTTCAGTTTGATATAGTCCTGCTTGTTTATTTTTGTGTTTTTTGCCTTTGTTTTTGGTATCAAATCCAAAAAAATCCTTGTCACTACTGTCAAGGAGCTACTTACTCCCTGTTTCCTTCTAAGAGTTTTGTGGTTTCAGGTCTTATGTTCAAGTTTTTAATGCATTTTGAGTGACTTTTGTGTATGATATAAGATAGTAGTACAGTTTCATTCTTTTGCATATGGCTGTCTAGTTTTCCTAGCACCATTTATTAAACAGACTGTCTTTTTTCCATTGTGTATTTTTGGCTCCTTTGTGGTAAATTAATTGACTGTATATGTGTGGGTGTATTTCTGAACTCTTTATTCTATTCCATTGATCTATGTGTCTGTTTTTATGCCAATACCATACTGTTTGATTACTATATCTTTGTAATACAATTTGATACAGGAAGTGTGATGCCTCTAGCTTTATTCTTCTTTCTCAAGAGTGCTTTGGCTATTCAGGGTCTTCTGTAGTTCCCTACAAATTTTAGGAATATTTGTTCTATTTTTGTGAAAAATGCAGTAGAAATTTCGATAGGGATTGCATCGAATATGTAGATTTCTTTGGGTAATATGGACATTTAAACAATATTAATTCTTCCAATTCATGATCATGGAATATCTTTGGATTTATTTGAGGCTTCTTTAATTTCACTCATCAATGTCTTATAGTTTTCAGTGTACAGACACTTTACATTCTTGGTTAAATTTATTCCTAGGTATTTTATTCTTTTTGAAGCAATTGTAATTTGGACTGTTTTCTTAATTTCTCTGATAGTTCATTATTAGTGTGCAGAAATGCAGCAGACTTTTGTATATTGATTTTTTTTGTATCTGGTAACTTTACTGATTTCAATTATTAGTTTTAACAGTTATTTTTGATGGAGTCTTTAGGGTTTTCTCTATATGATATTATGTCATCTGCAAATAGAAACAGTTTTGGTTCTTTCTTTTTGATTTGGATGCCTTTTATTTCTTTTTCTTGCCTAACTGCTCTTGCTAGTACTTCCATTACTATGTTTAGTAGATATGGTTAGAGTAGGCATCCTTGTCTTTTTCCTGACATTAGAGGAAAAGCTTTTAGCTTTTTCATTGATTATGATGAATTAGCTGTGGGCCTGTTTTATACGGTCTTATTTTGTTGAAGTATGTTTCTTCTATACCTGTATTGTTGAGAGTTATTTTTTCTTATTATGAATGGATGGTGAATTTTGTCAGATGCTCTTTCTGCATCTATTGAGATGATCATATGATTTTTATCCTTCATTTTATTAATGTGGTGCATCACATTGATTAATTTGTGAATGTTGAACTATCCTTGCATCCCTGGGATAAATTCCACTTGATCGTGGTATATAATCCTTTTAATGTACTATTGAATTTGGTTTGCTGATATTTTGTTGAGATTTTTGTATCTATGTTCATCAGGGATATTGGCCTGTAATTTTCTTTTCTTGCATTGTCCTTGTCTGGTTTGGTATCACTGTAATGCTGGCCTTGTTAAATATGTTTGGAAGAGCTTTAAAAGGATTGGCAACACTTCTCCTTTTAAAGTTTGGTAGAATTCATCAATAAAGCTATCTGTCCTGGACTTTTGTTTGTTGGAAGGTTTTTGATTACTGATTTAATCTTCTTACTAGTAATTGATCCCTTCAGATTTTCTATTTCTTCATGATTCAGTCTTGGTAGGTTGTATGTTTCTGAAAATTTATCCATTTCTTCTAGATTGGCTAACAGTTGTAATGTAACTGTTCATAGTATGGTCCTTTAGTCGATAATATGGTCCTTATGGTCCTTTGTATTTCCATGGTACCAGTTGGAATGTCTCCTTGTTCATTTATAATTTTATTTATTTGCATACTCTCTCTCTCATTTTTTTTCATTTGTTTAGCTAAAGGTTTGTCTTGTTTATCTTTTTAAAAAGCCAGCTCTTACTTCATTTTCTTTTCTATTGTCCTTTTAGACTCTATGTAATTTGTCCAGTTTGAATTTGTTTTTCTCTTCCTTCTATTAACTTTGGGTTAGTTTGTTCTTTTTCTTGTTCCTGGAGGTGTAAAATTAGGTTTATTTAATATCTTTTCTTTTTCCTTAGTACAGGTGTTTATTGCTATAAACTTTCTTCTTAGAGCTACTTTTGTTGCATCCCATACATTTTAGGAATATTGTGTTTCTGTTTTCATTTGTCTGAAGATGTTTTTTGATTTTCCTTTTGATTTCTTCTTTGACCCATTGGTGGTTAGGAGTATGTTGTTTAATTTCCGTATATTTCTGAATTTTCTAGTTTTCTCCTTGTAATTGATTTCTGGTTTCATACCATCATGATCGGAAAAGGTGATTGATATTATTTCAGTCTTCTTAAATTTATTAAGACTTATTTTGTGACCTAACATATGATCAAACCTGGATGATGTTCCATGTGCACGTGAGAAGAACGTGTATTCTGCTTCTTTGGATGGAATGTTCTGTAAATATCTGTCACATCCATCTGGGATATGTAGTTTAAATCTAATGTTTCCTTATTGATTTTCTGTCTGGATGATTAATTCATTGTTTAAACTAGGAAGTAAAGTCCCCTACTATTATTGTACTGTATATTTATTCCTTCAGATCTGATAATATTTACTTTATATAATTAAGCACTCCTATTTAGGTGCATAAATATTTGCAAATGTTATAGTCTCTTGTTTGATTTCCCTCTTTATCATTATATAATGACCTCTTTGTCTCTTAATGCAGTCTTTGGCTTTTGGTTCCTTTTGAATGGAATATCTTTTTTCCACCCCTTAATTTTCAGTCTGTATGTATACTTAAAGGTGATGTGAGTATCCTGTTGTCATCATATAGTTGGGTATTGATTTTTTTTTTATCCATTCAGCCACTCTGTCCTTTGATTAGAGAATTTAGTCCCTTTACACTTAAAGTAATTGTTAATAGATATTGACTTTCTATTTCCATTTTGTTAATTGTTTTGTGGCTGTTTTGTGATTCCTTTGTTCCTTTATTCTTCTCTTGCTCTCTTCCTTTATGGTTTGATGCCTGTTTTTAGTGGCATTCTTAGATTCCTTTATCTTTATCTTTTTACATCTACTGTAGCTTTCTGTTTTGTGGTTACTGCAAAGCTTACAGAAATTACCTTGCAGTTTATTTTAAGCTCTTAACAACTTAACTTTGAATGCATTTTAAAGCTATACATTCTTATACTCCCTCCTGATATTTTATGGTTTTTATGTCACAATTTATATCTTTTTACATTGTGTATTTATTAAGAAATCATTATAGTTATTTTTATATTTTTGTTTTTAACTTTCATTGTAGAGTTATAAGTAGTTTACCATTACAACATTAGGTTATTTTGAATTAACTGCATGTTTACCTTTACCAGTGAGTTTTAAATGTTTATATGTTTTTCTGTTCCAAATTCATGTCCTTTTGTTTTGCTTGAAGAACTCCCTTTAACATTTTTCATAAAGCAGTCTAGTGGTGATGAACTCCCTCAGATTTTGCTTGTCTGGAAAACTCTTTATCTCTCCTTTAATTCTGAAAGACAGCTTTGCCAGTTAGAGAATTCTTGATTGGTTGTTTTCTTCCTTCAGCACTTTGAACATATCATTCCACTTCCTTCTGGTCTGCAAAGTTTCTGCTGAGATATATGCTGATAGTCTTACAGCAGTTCCTTTATATGTAACAAGTTATTTTTCTATTCCTGGCTTTAAGATTTTGTCCATGCCTTTAATTTTTGACAGTGTAGTTGTAGTGTGTCTAGGTATGGGTGTCTTGGATTCATCTTGTTTGTAAGTCCATGGGCTACCTAGATCTGGATGTCTGTTTCTTTCCCCAGGTTAGGGACTCTTTCAGCCATTATTTCTTTGAATAAGCTTTCTACCTCCCTATCTCTCTCTTCTACATCTGAGACCCTTATAATGCAAATATTGGTGTGCTTTATGGTGTCCTGTAAGTACTTTCAGCTCTCTTCACTCTTTTACAATTCTTTGTTCTTTTTGCTCCTATGATTGGATGAATTTCGCTGCTCTGTCTTTGAGTTTGTTGATCCTTTCTTCTGCTTGATCTAGCCTGCTGTTGAACTCCTCTATTGAAATTTTCACTTCAGTTATTGTAGTATTCCCCTTGGTTATTTCTGTCTGGCACTTTAAATATTTTCTTTGTTGAAATTCTTACTTTATTCATACATTATTCTTCTGACCTTGGTAATCATCTTTATGAAATTCTCACTTTATTCATACATTTCTGAACTTGGTAATCATTATTATGAACTCTTCAAATAAATAACTTATCTCTGTTTCATTGAGATCTGTTTCTGGAGTTTTATCATGTTCTTTCATTTGGAACATATTCCCTTGCTTTTTCATCTTTCTGACTATCTGTGTTGGTTTCTGTGCATTAAATAAAGCAACCAGTCTTGACAGAGTGGTCTCGTATAGCAGATGAACCTTGTCAATCAGCCTGACCTATGCCCCTGGTTGTCTTTCAAACATTTTAATTGTCCAAATCACCTTCTTTGTTCTAAGTGGCTTCCAGTGGTTGAGGGTGTGCCAAGACCCATCAGTGTCCCAAAGGGGAGGGTTGCAGTCATTACATAGATGCATGTTGATTGGAAACTGGACCCTCAGACATCAAGCTGCAAAAGTATGTAGTTTGGCCCTTTCCAGGGAGAAACTGGGAGATGGGTGTTTTTGTCCACTCCCTCTGTGTTTAGCCCAGGAATATAGACATGGAAGGGGTGCTCCTGCACTCATCAATAACTGCTTCTTTGTTTGCCTCTGTCTTGTGGAACTTGAGTGCAGCTTCCATTGATTACCAGAACCAGGCTATTCAAGGGCTCATTACTTGCATGATGCTGCCAAAACTGGGGTGCAGATGTGTGTACAGGCTCCTTCCAGAGAGATACTGTCAACTTAGGACAGGCAGGATGGAGAAGGCAGAGGAGGTGTCCACAAACTTTACTGCTCTCTGGGGAGGATTGCAGTCAGTGCCCAGATGTGTGCTAAATTAGAGGCCTGACCCTCAGGTAGCAGCTTTTAATGTATACAAGGAGACCTCATTCAGGAAAACACTGGGAGATGGGTGTTTTTTCTCTGCTTCTTCTGTCTTGAGCCATGGGGTGATAGCTGCAGTGAGTGTTCATGTTCATTAACAACTGTTTTTTGCTTTCTATAGTATTGTGGGACTTGTTGAGCAAGCCCTGTTGGCTTTCAGAGCTGTATGTTTTGGGGGCCTTATCCCTCTGTTGGGAGTCTTAAAGGTTGGAGTATGAGATATGTGTTTCAAATCTTTCACTCCTCAGGAAGAAGCTGGGAGTTGAGGATCCTTTTGTGACTGTAGAGCACTGTGCTGGAGCTGGGGTTTATGGCAAGAGTGTGGCTCACCCTTTCCTACTAGTTTCTATGTGGGCATTTTCTTGTTTGCCAATTGTGTAGGAGTTGCTAAGCTAGTTTCTGGATTTCTTTCAGACAGAGTTGCTTTGTGTGTAGCTGTTCACTTGGTCTGTTCATGGGAGAAGGGGAGTTCAGGAGCCTCCTATGTCACCATCTTTAAAGACTGCTACTTGCCCAATTTTAAATCATGTTATTATTTTTTGATATTGAGTTGTAGTAGTTTCTTATATATTTTGAAGATTAACCTCTTATCAGATATATTATATGCAAAATTTTCTCCCATTACATAAGTTGCCTTTTCATTTGCTGTGCAGTAGCTGTTTAATTTAATGTAATCCCACTTGTCTATTTTTGCTTTTGTTGCTTGTGTTTTTGGTGTCATATCCTGAAATTATTGCCAAGGCCAATGTTCAGAAGGTTTTCCCTTATGTTTTGTTTTAGGAGTTTTATGGTGTCATGTCTTCCATTTAAGTGTCTAATTCATTTTGAGTTGATTTTTATGAATGACGTGGGATAAGGGTCTAGTTTCATTCTTTTGCTTGTGGATATCCAGTTTTCCCAACACCATTTATTGAAGAGATTCTATTTTCCCTATTGTGTATTCTTGTCATTCTTCTGAAAGATCAGTTGTCTGTATATGCATGAGTTTATTTCTGGGCTCTTAATTCTGTTCCATTGGCCTATGTGTGTGTTTTATGTCAGTATCGTACATTTTGATTACTGTTATTAGCTTTTTCTTATCAGTAGTTTTACAAATTCCAGTTCTTCTTATCCTAAAAAAAAGCCACCACCTTCCCTGCCCCCTAAGCTCCTTTATATATTTTTCTAATCCTGATCGTTAAGCTTTTTAAAAGAGAAAGTCATACATCTGAAACTCTCTTGGCAAATTTCACCAAAGACTTCCTAATTGTCAAGTTCCTTTTCAGATCTTGTTTATTCAACATATCCAATGGACCACTCTCTCCTCAGACTGTTGTTTTGGGTGTGAGATGCCATGATATAGTTTTTTGCATAGTTTTCATTCTATTTTCATTTCCTTTGCCCATTTTTCATTCTGAGCTCAGTCATGTAATAGTGTCCCCTGGTATCTATCGCGATCTGTCTATCATGACTACTCAATCAGTTAGTCACCAGGTCCTGTAGGGTCTATTCTCTAACCTTTCCCAAATTAATCTACTTCCCTCCACTTCAACATCTACCACTTTAGTGCAGGTTCTTCTCTCTACCCCCACCAACTTTTTTTTTTTTTTTACTGTAATGGTACCTAAACTGGTCTTCCCAATTTCTATCTTGCCTCCCTCCAATCTAGTTTTTTTAAAACAACTAGAAAAGTGATATTCTAAAAAAGAAAATACCACTCTTCAACTCCCTGATTTAAATTCTTCAATGACTCTCTATGACTTTTAGCATGGCTCTTAGCATAAGGTACACAGTCCTTTTTTATGTGTCCTCTAAATACCTATTCACACTTTTTCTCTTTATTTTTCACCTTTTACTTTAAGGTTTCACATTATCTTTTGCCTTTATGACTTTGTGTGTGAAGCTTCTTTCTTATACCTCCCCCTCTTCCCTTATCTCCACTCCTTTTGCTTGGTTAAGTCTACTCCTCCTTTAGGACCCAGTTCTGGGATATCTCCTCCTGGAAGCTTTCTCTGATCAGAGTCTAAAGTATACTACCTAGCATGTACTTCTATGAAATACTAATCACTGTAATTATCTGCTTATTTTTTGTTTCCATTTGAAGGCAGAGAATATTTTTCCTTTGGCTTTGAGTCACTAGCAGCTAGCATAATGTTGGGCACATAGCAGATGCCAAATAAGGGTTGTGTGAGATTGGTTTGCTGACCCTTACAAAGCCTTGAAAGATATATTCTTTTCTATTTGGTAGAGCATTAACAAAAGTAATTGTAAATACTTAAATAAATTTCCTTTATTTTAGAGAAAGCCAAGAGGTAGATTTGTTAGAAATAGTTGAGAGAAACATTTATAATAATTAGACAATATTCAATATAGTGCTGTTCTAATTTTCTTGAAAAAGTCAGTTTGAAATGATTATTTGCTGACTGGGATGCTTTCTTATTTAATTTGTCAGTGTTGTGAAAGATGAAGCACTGATGGGAAAGTGTGTGGTAAAATGGTCTATAATTAAAACACTTGTGATAGCTAGAGCAGTGTAGATGAAGGGATGAGACCAGTGAGGACTGCTGAGACTTGAAATTCAGATACATTCTGAATAAATGGGTACAAGGATTATGCAATAGAAGTAGATCCAGATAAGGGCACAGTGACATCAGTGAGATCTAGAAGTCAATGTTGTAGATACAGACACTTAATTTAACCTAATTCTACAGTATACATGTTCACATCTCAAGTATCAAGCCAATGCCAATGATAAAAGATTAGCATAGAGCTAAGAACGAGGATGAGGCTACAGCAGTTCATTTGACTGTCTAACCAAAAACAAGAGTAAGCCCCCAATCATACATGATATTAAACAAATCAAGAAATCTAGTTTATAGCTGACAAAGGAATTGAATAAGTCAGTAGGCTGTAGCTTGTGGGTGAATGGCACTTAAGAAGAGGGCCCTGGTATGAGCAGAAATCCTAGGAAGATTCAGTGACAAATTATATCTTCAGCTCAGTGGATGCAGCATGGGAACAAGGTAGGGACTTAAATCTCTACATAGGGGAAAGGTAGGTGATTATAAAATGAATAGTAGTAGCCATCTCTAACATTTATTTAATACCTACAATATACCCAGTATTGTGTTAAGCCCCAGGGTACAAGCCAAGGGAGGTTTTATGAATGAAAAAAGAACTTTATTATTGAAATCCAGATATTTGGTTAAACAGTAAATAACCATTTCTGAGAAACCATTATTGTCACAGAAATTATAAAATATTATTAATCTATAACTTCCTCAAATAAATGCTTTGGAGTTTTGTCAGATTTGGAGTATGTTCACAATAGTATGTTAGGCATGCATGCCAGATATCTACCATTTGCCCCTCCAGATATAACCTTCGTTCTCCAACCTACTTTATTCCCTGGAAAGCTGTGCCAAATGGATAGAATGATCAGGTTCTCTTGCCTTCTGGCTTCTTATTGAGTTTAGTCACTTGGGAGCCTATGTTGAAAACTGGGGGAAGTGAATAAATGAAATTGAGTTATAATTGTCTTATTTCTTGTTGTGAGGTTTCTAGGGTAGTCTGGATTTCTTTACCAAAGGTCATTGATCCTTTCAAAGTGGCTCTCTCTTTATGACTTTCTCTGGTTTCCAGTTGCTGTTCCATTCTCTTGCCTCTTTGGTCCTAGGGGTGACGTTCTCAATTGTTATTGGCCCATGGTTTAATGCATTATACTTTGTGTCAGTGGTTTTCAAACTTTGGTGTACGTTAGAGTCAACTGGAGGAGTTGTCAAAGCAAATTGCTGAGCCCCATCCCCAGAATTTCTGATATAGTAGGTCTGGGCTAAGGCCCCAAATTTGCATTTCTAACAAGTGCCTAGGTGATGATGCTACTGGTCCAGAGACTGCACTTAGAGAACCAATGCCTTATAGTTTCGTTGTACCTTGCCCACAGCTTTATTAAATTGTCCCTTTATTAAATACTTTTTCTGTTGTTCTAATTTGGGTGTGTCATCTGTTTACTGATGAGATCCTGATACTCTTTCTTAGTATATCATAACTGGCCCCAGGAAAGAGAACTCAAAGTAGAATTTTGGAATTAGTTTTATTGTACATTTAAGAAGTGTAGAGGAGGAAAATGCAAATGGGTAATTCACAGAATGTGGTGGCATTATAATTATTCAAATTATTACATGGGATGAAGTATAGATGGAAGATAGAGTATTGGGAGATCAAGTGACTGATACTTAGTTATATGGCAGTGATAATAGACTTAAAGATTGTGGAGTCCTCTGGCTTCTTCTTATGATTCCAAGGAGGGTAAATAGGTAAAAGGAATAATTAAAAACTGTGAACATACAATTAAGGACTTGTGTAGATATGTAACAATCCATCCATTGCAGAATTGCAATGAAGGAGACTCTCATCTCTTGTAGTTTTAGGGCAGGTATGACTGAGTAACCTTTATTCTTAAACCTAACTACCACCCACCTCTCTACTAAGAGATCTAGCCCTTCAGTACATAGAAATCTTTTACTTGCCTAGCAAACTAATGCTGATTAACCTTTGAACCCACCTTTGCCATCTCTTATTGACTCAACATAGCCTAGATGGGGAGGTGCAAGACCTACCCCGAGAGGAATAGTCTATACACTGAAAGAGTTCAAAACCTCAGCCATCTGTATTGGCATATGTGGGGAGTAAACGCTAAGTTCTATCAGACTAAATTCATTGACATTGGTGTACTCACGTGGAATTTGGAATTTAATAATATATTGGCTTGGGCACTTGGAAGAGGGCTTAATAATCTATGAAGTATATTAATTGAAGCCTGAACTCAATGATGACCTATAGTTAATGAGGTAGAAATGTTTGAGATTACCTGGCATACTGTAGAAGAAGGAGTTCAGTGGTTTAGGGAAATGAAAATCCTGGAATGGATGAGCCAACTTCTAACCATACTCCCTAGGAAGGCCAGATGATGCTCTTTTGTTAAAGCACTAAAATGCATTGGTAAGGGGGATGACAGTATCTTTGAATAGCTCTGTGGTTGCTGTCTTCTGTAGGAAGGAGATGATATTGGGTTATACTATAATAGAATTGGGTTCTCTGATCCTAATAGGATTGATGGGGGTATTAGAATGATATAGATCAGCTGGTGGCCCTTAATCATTATAAGCAAGATGTCTGAAACTACCACAAGAAGCCACAGGGATGGGTCTTGACTTATACATACCTCTGGGAGTGGTTCTTAAACCTTACTGTGTATCAGACTCACGGTGGGCTTGTTGGCCCCATCCCAGAATTTCTAATTTAATAAGTCTGAAGTGGGATTTGAACATTTTTAATTCTAATTGAAATTCTAATCAGTTAATGTTGATGCTGATGGTCTGGAGATCACACTTTGAGAACCACTATTCTGTAGCAACAGCTAATTGGTTATGCAGTTCTAAGGATAAAATACATGTGCATCCTTCCAATGTACTACCTGACACGTATAGGCAGAAAAATCCGGCCTTGTGGCAGGTCTTGTGGGAAGAAATGGTAATATTAGTGTTTTGGATATATGCCAGTTCACATCCCAGAACCTCTCTGATGAGGGAGAGCCCTGACCCCTTTGTAAAA